>NC_059348.1:12701405-13330780 GCF_019703515.2 Myxocyprinus asiaticus | reverse complement strand
TGTTTACCTGTGTTTGTGTTGGTGTAAAAAGAATACTAATGAACTGAAAATATTTCTGAAAACCCATTTGCAGACAGCTTTGATAGTAAAACCATTGTGTATTTGAATGTTTGTTGTTTCTTTTCAGTGTGCATATACAGGTTTTTGTGTGTGTGTGTTGTATCATGCATGTCTGTGTGCATGTATGTCTGTTTGTATGTGTACATGTGCAGCATGTGTGTGTTTACACAACTTTACAGCGAGTGGATTATTTCTACCTCCCTTCTTGTGCTTGGATGAATTGAGTATCCTTTATCACTTTGTTTTAAAAAGCTGTTTGCTTAGCGACGTCTTTTTCAAGACGCTGTTCTGCAAATGTTTCCACCTCGTGAGCGATATATAGGCTACCTCTGTCAGACGAGAACAAGCGTTGTTTTCCATATACACACGAAACTGAACCCCTCTCCTCCCGTGGCAGCTGCAGAGGGACACCCAAGGCAGACGCGCAAGGATGAGGCAGAGCACGGAGATTTGAGGAGGATTTATTGCCCTCAGCCAGGGCTGGGGTCACTCTGTCACAGAGCATGCTGAGATTGATTGTGAGCGCATGAAAACTTGAAACGTTTCACTTTCGTTTTCAATTTGAATAAACAACTACATTCCGCTGCGTCCATAGTAATGCCACTCACTCATCTGCTGTCACCTCGATATGTGTCCTCTATGCCATGGTGGTTTGTTAGAGTGCATGCTCATTAGCTGACACAGCAACATACATAAAAGCACCAACATAGGAGCATAACACATTTTAAAATGCATTCTGCTTAATTAATAATCCAAGTAATTTAATTTTATTCATGTCTGTAACTGTAATCAGATAATTTAATTTTGTTGAGTAACTATTTTGTGAAGTGCACCAGACCCTCCTGCAACAAAGCACCCCCACAACATGATGCTGCCACCCCCATGCTTCACGGTTGGGATGGTGTTCTTCGGCTTGTAAGCCTCACCCTTTTTCCTCCAAACATAAGTATGGTCATTATGGCCAATTTTTGTTTCATCAGACCAGAGGACATTTCTCCAAAAAGTTAAATCTTTGTTCCCATGTGCACTTGCAAACTGTAGTCTGACTTTTTTATGGTGGTTTTGGAGCAGTGGCTTCTTAAGTGGCTTCTTCTGAGCTGAGCAGCCTTTCAGGTTATGTCGATATAGGACTTGTTTTACTGTGGATATAGATACTTGTCTATCTGTTTCCTCCAGCATCTTCACAAGGTCCTTTGCTGTTGTTCTGGGATTGATTTGCACTTTTCGCACCAAACTACGTTCATCTCTAGAAGACAGAATACATCTCCTTTCTGAGCGGTATGATAGCTGCATGGTCCCATGGTAATTAAACTTGCGTACTATTGTTTGTACAGATGAACGTGGTACCTTCAGGTGTTTGGAAATTGCTCCCAAGGATGAACCAGGCTTGTAGAGGTCCACAATTGTTTTATTTTTTTTTATTTTTTTGGAGGTCTTGGCTGATTTCTTTTGATTTTATCAAGCAAAAGAAAGCAAAGAGGCACTGAGTTTGAAGGTAGGCCTTAAAATATATCCACAGGTATACCTCCAATTGACTCCAATTAGCCTATCAGAAGCTGATTGGCTAATTGCCTAAAGCCTTGACATCATTTTCTAGAATTTTCCAAGCTGCTTAAAGGCACAGTTAACTTAGTGTATGTAAATTTATGACCCACTGGAATTGTCATTTAGTTCATTAAAAGTTAAACAATCTGTCTGTAAACAATTTTTGGAAAACTACTCGTGTCATGCACAAAGTAGATGTCATAAATGACTTGCCAAAACTATAGTTTGCTAATATGAAATCTGTGGAGTGGTTAAAAAATTTGTTTTAATGATTTCAACATAAGTGCATTTAAACTTCTGACTTCAACTGTATATATATATATATATATATATATATATATATATATATATATATATATATATATATATACAGTTGAAGTCAGAAGTTTAAATGCACTTATGTTGAAATCATTAAAACAAATTTTTATATATATATATATATATATATATATATATATATATATATTATTGTAATTAGTAACTGTCAAAGACCTTATAAGCTAATTTAATATTTATCAAAATCCATACTTTTCACTTACCTTTTCGAATCTGAAGTTTGTTTAAATATGATGCATTTCTGCCATCTAGTGGCTCATTTGGAGAATGCAGGAACATGCATTCAGTCATACAGGCATACAGTATATTTAAATGAAGTTGATGGCACACAACTGCTGTTTAACTGCTGTTAAAGTGTGTGTGTGTGTGTGTGTGTGTGTGTGTGTGTGTGTGTGTGTGTGTGTGTGTTTTCAGCATATAGGATTTTAAGTTAACATTTATATGAATGTGTAAGATAAGGTGTATATATTAGGTCCTGTAACTGGTCACCAAGTTTTTCACCATTTTAAATCACATTTTGTTAGACACGCGACTGGGCTCATTTGACTTGGGGCTGTAAACTAAATAGCATTGGAGGCACCATGGGGGCCCCTAGGGGGCTACTGCTTTACAGTATCTCTGCACAGGAATATCCTCCAACATCCTGGCAGCGAATCTTGCTATGGCAAGTATATCTCACATTTTTGATAGAAAATTAACCTGCACCTGTTTCTCTTCCTTCACTTAGACTGTTCACTTCAAGTGTTCATATGGCATGAATTTAAAGTGTATGAGTGAGACAGCTCTCCTGAACAGCAGGGGCAGGATAATGGAACACCCCCCATTACTTCACAAGCGGCAGGATTGTGGGAGATTGAGTTCACCTGAGATTAGTTCATTTAAAGTTGTCAAATCAGGGAGGTGATGTGAACTCCACTGCCACAGAAAATGAGAATATCACCACCGGGTCTTGCACTGGGGACAACACTGATTGAAAACAGTGCTGAGACCAAAGGGTGAGGAAAAAAATTTATGTTGGAATGTGATTTTGCTGAACGCAGTCAGTGATCACTGAGAAGGTTCTGGAGATCTTTTCTGCCTCCTGTCAGACAGTAAAACACCTCCACCAACACCTGCAATGTTTGCATTCACTCATATCCAAGAATGATGACTAACTATCTATCTGTCTGTCCATCTATCATACTTTGTTATCTAATGCATTAACGTTCATGTCTTTTTAAGTGTGGCTTAAGTGTGCAATATCTACAGCATTCTATTACTGTAAAACTGGACCTCAGTACTAGAATTTAATTTGTTCCCTTTTTCTTTTAATGGGTAAAGTTTGACTTGTGGTGCCAGTGACCACATTACTCACTCCTGGGCATCATCGTCTTATTAACAGGCATGTGCCGTCACAGACTACATCTTAGTGAAAACATATGCAAGCCACCCATTTCATTAGCTCCTCCACATCACTGCTTTAAACGCACACATTTCATTATGTTAAAGTGATGATGTTTTCCAGGAATCATGAAATGAAAATGATTCTGAGAGAGAGAAGGCTGTTTAAATCAAGAGTGACATTTAATATATTTTTTTTTTTTATCCACAAAAAGAACAAGCATGATGTATGATGGAGTCATTTTGGGCATAACAGACCGAGGAGGCATAAAAAAAAGGAACGTTTAAGAGACGGTTGGAGACAGTGGAGGCAGATGTTGCTAATAGACCCACGGTAGGAAACACTTGCATGGGCTCTTGTTAAAAAAGAACACTGGCGTAATAACACTGTCATCATTTTGTATCCACGTTAGATGTGTCTTGTTCATCTGAAGAAGAGGGGAAAATATGTAAATAAGTAAATTAATAAAAAAAAAAAAAAAAAATGAGATATCAACATTTGTTTATATTCTGTGTGCATCATAGTGGGAGATTTTTCAAATTTTCCCAAAGTTTGAACAAATAATTTGAATGTGTACTTTTGATTTTAACATCTTATGATTGTGTTTAGTTTATGCTTCCTAAAAAACAAATATATATATATATATATATATATATAGAGAGAGAGAGAGAGAGAGAGAGAGAGAGATAAAGAAAAAAAGTGGTTTGTCCTACCTGTTCAACCAGCCATTATGTGCTTTACAAAAGCTGTGGGGAAAAAAGAAAAGAAAACATATAAATCAATATTCTAATCCTTGTGTTGCCATATTCGTTTTCTGGTTTGGAAATATAAGGCCAGGATTTGTTCTTCTTTTTTTCAGTTTATGGGGGAATGATACACAGGTCCACTATTCTTGTGAGTTTCAAGAAAAAAAAAACCAATGGTGATAAATCAATCAACATTCCCATCTAGAGGTAAAGACAGCAGTGAAATTCTGATTAGAGAGTATATATATATAAAACTTGTTCTCATGGCTCCTGCAACAGTTGTGCATGCATGTACTAGATTGGTACTTAAACTGTGATATTATCAAACCACTGATAGCAGATATTGATTTATAAAGTATCACATATCTCGTGCATAGATTGACACTGAACAATTCAACTCACCCTCGTAGTTTATACAGCCGTTTGCATCCTCCTGCCCAGCCATCAGCTGCTCCACCTCATCTTCCTTCATCTTCTCACCTACAGAGAAGAAACGACCACACATTCTCACTCAGTATTACACATGCAGCAGACAACACTCCTCATCTCAAGGCAAGGATAAGTTCTCTTCCCATGCATGTTGTGTGATTATAAAGTGTTCATCATTTACTCACTTTCATGCCATACCAGATTTGTATGATTTTTTTTTCTTCTGAAGAACACACACAAAGATTTATAGAAGAATATTTTAGCTCTGTAGGTCCATACAATGCAAGTGAATGGTGACCAGAACTTTGAAGGTCCAAATATCACATAAAAGCATCATAAAATCAATCCAAACAACTCCAGTGGTTTGATCAATGTCTTCTAAAGTGATCCAATCAGTTTTGGGTGAGAACAGACCAAAATGTAACTCCTTTTTCACTATAAATCTTACATTTATTTACATTTATCAGACGCTTTTATCCAAAGCGACTTACAGTGCCCTGATTACAGGGACAATCCCCCTGGAGCAACCTGGAATTAAGTGCCTTGCTCAAGGACACAGTGGTGGTGGCTGTAGGGCTTGAACCAACAACCTTCCGCTTACCAGTTCAATGCTTTAGTCCACTACACCACCACCACTAAATCTTGACAGCAGTCTCCTTGGCGATCATGATTTCAAGCTCGACTACTCTTCCTATAGCCATCTAGGGCTCTGTGCATGTGTCAAGCACTAGGAAGTGTAATTGAGTTTGAAATCATGATCGTGCCTAGAGACTGCAATGTCAAGATGTACATTAAAAAAGGACTTATTTTTTGCTTTGTTCTCACCCCAAAAAAACTGGATTGCTTCAGAAGACATCGATTAAACCACTGGAGTTGTATGGATTACTTTAATGTTGCCTTTATATTGCCTTATATTCATTTGCATTGTATGGACCTACAGAGTTGAGATATTCTTCTAAAATCTCCATGTGTGTTCTGCAGAAGAAAGAAAGTCAAACACATCTGGGAGGGCATGAGGGTGAGTAAATGAGAGAATTTAAATTTTTGTGTGAACTATTCCTTTAAATCATCATCATGTCGTTGGAGTCCTGATGCTAATGGATGGATTATGTCCATCTGAAATTTGAAATAGTAAGATTAGAAATAAATTATTGACATTCTATCATGACATTAACACTAGTATTATTATTGCATTATAAATTCCCATTTATAACTATAATGCTTTCACTTGGTTAAGTTCAGAAAATTTCTCTGAGGTCCAAGTATGCATCTGATTCACATTAAGAATCACACATCCAATCCAAAACATGACTGAAAAAAAAAGAAGAAAAAAAAATCTGTGGTTTGAAATCCCATGATTCCATTAAAGTAAATTAATACTTCATCATTTCAAACCAACTGCTTCAAGTACTTATAATAGTAGAAACCCCAATATAAGGACGGAAAAAGTACATTGAAGGGATTGCCACCAACCACAGGGACATTCTTAAACAAAAGAAAATGAAATGTCAAAAACAGATATATTTTCATTATAATTACTATTACTATTATTATTATTATTATTATTATTATTATTATTATGACTGTTGAAGCTCACCCAGTGTAGCGAGGACGTGTCTAAGCTCAGCACCCATCACTGTTCCATTACCCTCCTTGTCGAACACCCTCAGACCCTCAACAAAGTCTTCAAAGGTGCCGCGGTCTTTGGCCTTGCAGATGTGCTGATGCATGGGCAGGAACTGGTCAAAGTCCAGCATCTTCACATGCATATCTGACAACACAACAGCGAGGTATATATGAGACTTTACCACATTTCTGTGCAATAATCAGGCTATACAGATTGGTTCTTTGCATTTGACAGTACAGTCTGACAAGATCTCACTACTGATACAATGCTAATAGAAAATGTAACATTTACAAACCAAAGTCTGAAAAGTTTAAGTTTGGAAAGGCAGCTGTGGTGAGAGGTAGACCTAATTCAAGCAATCATGGTCTCACCTTCAGCTTTAGGTTTGCCAAGGACGTGCAAGACTTCAGCGTTTGTGGGGTTCTGACCCAAAGCCCTGATTAAATCACCGCACTGGGCGTAAGTAATTTTCATCTCATTGGTTGGCGTCCTGTCAAACAGCTGGAATGCATCCTTGAAATCTGAAGAGAAAAAGACAATGAGACGTCAGCCGGGTTTATCACCCTCAAACAGACTTAAACCCTCTGTGACATCCACATCTCTGTGGAATTCAAAGCCATAGGGGCCGGCCATTTAAAGTGTTAGTTGGATCCCTTCCCTGATAGGCGCTGGGTTTAAGCCATCATGATAAATCAATTTCCACTTGTGCTGGTTGAGTGGTGGTAAAAATTCTAGTCTATTCTATTCCATTCTATTCTATCAGTCTTTACCAAACATAACAGGGTGCAAAGTAAAAACCCTAACAATATTGCAATATCTGATTAATCAGAAAATCTAAATACACTAGCCTCATTTGGGCAATAGATACTAAATGAGCTTCTCAGTTAAAGAAATAGATTTTAAGATTTTGACATGTATGCAAAAATCAGAGAACTTACCCTCAAGCTGCTCAGCGGTGAATTCAATCTGCAAAAAATAAGTAAATAATAATAATGAAAATAACTCAAACAATCTTGTTATTTTTTTATTTATATTTTTCTGTTCTATTTGCAAGTAACAAATATGAAACCTTTAAATGTAACAAATAGCATGAAAGACACACGACAGAATTGCGTACTGGAAATGTGATTATTAATGTTCAAGTGCTATTTGTGCACACCATTGACAAATGTCTGCACACACCCGTATTGGGTTACACAAGCTCAATGCCTTTTGTCCAGTGATTCATTGTCCGGAAGAATGTATGAGCGACCTTGGCCAGAAGACACGTGTGGCCCTGCTGGTGAACACCCGATATCTCTTTTGTCATTTCAGTGCAAACTATATAGGTCAGGGTTAGCAAGCTTAGACAGTGATTGAATGGAGCTAACATATGGCACTGACAAGTTACTTAGGAAATGGATAAGCGCCAAAAGATGAGCTCCACTGTGGAAACAGTTGTGGCTGGATTAGGTATTGAGAGCTAATGTTTTAAATAGTGCCACTACAATACATTCAAATACAATATGCCTTTGTATTATGTCATGTCAATCTTAATAGAAGAGATTTATGAAAAGAACAGAGGTATTTCATTTTTAAGCGAACGTTTGTAGATGCGTAGCCAAAAAAGTAACCTTAAAAGGCTCATTTACCTGCACGATCTTACACAGATTATGCAAAATAAGATGACAATGTGTAAGGTCATGTAAACACCTCAAATGTTTTTTTTTTTTGTTTGTTTTTTTTTTTGGGGTAAGGTCATAAACAGTTTAAGCAAAAACCTTTCGGCACAAGTAGATTTTTGCTAAAAAGATCCTTGCCCATAATCCCGATATTGTGTTGCATGTAAACACCTTTATGACTCCCTAGTATGGTTATGTTTAGGGGTAGGGACCAATGACTTCCTATACTATGATTAGGGTTAGGGGCGATTTAGATTTCGGCACAACACCAACGTTCTTACCAGATTATCCAATGTGCCATGGCCATGTCTAAGGAGGCCGGGGGGTTCCTTCTGCCCTTCTAGAAGCATCTGACACCTCCCTCCCAGTCCGATAAAGAGACAACTACTTGCCCCCCCCACCCCCTAAAGATCGCATCTTAATACCGGCCCTGCAATGTGTGCAAGTGTTGTGCGCATGTTTTGACGTCAAAAGCAAAGAATGATGACTTCAAGTCGCATGCAAACATGCATCATCGGAGACAATTGGGTAGTTAGTAGTTATCAGCATATTGATGTGCATGTAAACACACTGGCTAAACAATGACATGGGATTCAAAACACAATAGTGCTAAATGCTAATCATCAGATTTCAGTAATCAAAGCCCATTTACAATTTATAATTATAACAATTATTTACAATAATTCATTTTTGCATTCAAAATATAATGTGCATTTTTTCAGTAGCCTACGTGTTCCCTGGGAATCAAACCCCATTTCTTTGTGTGGCGAGGCTAACACCAATTCAGCCCAACCATTTTAAATTCTGTTTCACACTTTTGCATAATTTCTAGTGGCATGAGAATGCTTTACGTCTTCAGTCAAAATCTATGTATATATTCAAAACTGTGAATGTATGAAGGCAGAATTCAGACGACAGATTGGGTGGTCCACTCTGGAACAGAATAATCAAAATCACATTGTGTGCGGCCTAAACCACAATGGGTTGGAATATATAATGGCTTTCCCTAACCCCAAAATTCCAGACCATGGAAATGAGGTGTGGGGTGGCAACGGTGACCAATAAAATAACTTTTGTTCTGTTGGCTCTTCTGAAACTTGAGTAGTGTACTCAATTTTTCACTGGGAAAACAAAATATTACTTTATCTGCACAAATTGAAATGGGAAAGGGATATGTCGTTGAGTATTAATGATGATATACTGTATTTATATGTTTTTGCATGTCCAAATGTGTGAATTTTTTAGTTGCAAAATCATTTCAAAGTGGGCCTAATAAATCCCCAGACAATATCAAAGTGAACACTGACACTTGTTTTGTTTAGGGCAAATGGCTTCTCAAATTAATTATGAGCTCTGCAGATTAAACAAATATATACACAACGCACTGCCAAATCCAAATGCATTCAACCAACTGTTGGTGATATCATTTGTTCTAAATCCACAGCCGTTGGATCTGCCAATGGAATTGACAGTCATTGTTCAACAGCAGGTTGTCCCTGGATGCACTGCACAATCTACATCACATGGCAGCTCTGTTGTTGCTCAAAAATAGCATGTGGACATCAAAGACAGCAACAAGAGCATAACAGTTATCTTTGTGAGAAGGTCACATTTGTCCTCAGGAAATTCAATAGAGGATGATGTCAAGATAACAGGAAAACTTTTGTCCTTTCTAATCTTAAAGGAACAATGCTCAGATGCAGAGTATCGTGAAAGAGCACCATGAACTCTTCAGTCGTGAGCAGCAGGAACGCTAGAACAACTAAGTCATCTCTTTCTCTTTGTTTTTCACCATATTAATGGGAAAAACAGAAGCAAAATAAGTCTTTTGCTAACCAAAAATAAACACTATAGTTTCATTGAACCCCATGTTCTGTTTGGGTCCAGAGGGATCCAAAGGGCAGTTTTATAGTTCAAATACATAATTAATATTGAAGTATCAAGTTGATACTTCATGTCTTTTCTAAATCTTGATAAACTTGATAACATTCTTCCACTGTCATCCATGAAAAATTGTACTTCTGTTTGGGGTCTCAGAGACCCCATATATAAAACATGAATAAATGCAATTAATTTTCACATGTTAAGATTCTCTGACTGGAATACACACTATACAGGTGCTCTCCTGTCTATTTAGATGTATTTTTTTTTTTCTTTTTCTTTTTTGTTTTCTGCAATGTGTTTTTGCTGGGGTCATTGACCTGAAACAAATACAACATCACTACAACTGAATTGAGGTTTGAAGCTTCAATAATATTGCCTACTAGGTTTTGATTAGGTCAGAGGAACATATTTAACAACTTTCAATAGAAGATGCTAATTTCAAAATTATTTTTACAAGCACCTCATTGGGCTCTCTGGGCACCCAGACATGCATTCTTCAAAATGAAAGTTCTTTAATGGTCATCTGTCACTGTACAGGGTTCTTGAGTTGACGATATGGTTATTTGATGAGTCAAAAATTTCTTTATGTTACATTAAAGATTCTTCAAATCAACATATTGGTTCCTGGGTTCTTAAAAGCACTAAATAACTAAAGAAAAAACTTTAAGTTCTTTGTGGAACTTAAAAAAGTTTCTCCAGTGGCATCAGACTCAACAGAAATCAACATGCTTTAAATCAACAGAGCATGAGGATTACGATATTTAGAGCCTATCCCTTCCAATAGATCTAAACACCATACAGGCTCTTTGGTCTTAGAGGTAGTACCTGGACTTCAGCTGGGTTAAACTCTGGCTCCTTGGGGGGTTCAGGCTCTGGGGGTTTGGGTGCAGCTACTGGCTTGGGTTCTTCCTTCTTCTTGGGGGCCATGATGAGGGTTACGATGCAACACAGAGGGACAGAGACAGCACAGGGTCAGACACGCTCTGGGTACAGGGCTCCATGCAACCGGGGGGCACTTTATCCTCACCCTACCAGGTGTGCCCACCTCCTTGTGTCCCAGGATGGTGCCAAATACGAAGAGGAAGGCCATAAAAGGACATGCTCTCTGGCTTCTATTTGAGACACACAGTTCTCTCAAAACAGACGCTCTCGTCCATCTGTACAGGGCCAGAGGGACTAAAGAGTTTGTTAATTTGGTTATAAATTTAAGGTGATGACTTTTGGCTGTCTTTACACTTCTAGACAAAGAGGAGACACAGTTAGAGATACATGAGGTCACTGCCTGTTGTTTAGGGTCATGCTCTGGTTTCTTTATTAGCCTATGCATGTCACATCTCTGACTCTAGTTCTTTAGCTATGCATGGATAAATTGAACAACATGATGTTATTTGAAATTTGAAAAAAGTGAAAAGAGGTTTATTTACATAATCTTTTTCTTGTTTTCTGAATTGAAATGATGGATGGAATTTCTGTTGCATCAACAACATGGTAGACACAGGTTCAGATCCCGCATTGATACCAGGAAGTAATCGTGTTTGCATAATCAGTGACGAGCAGGATTTGGACTTTGCATTTTTCCCTCTAAAATTACAATTTTACTCCATTGCTGGTTAGGTTTAGGTTTGGGGTTTGGGTTGGGGAGTGCAGTTTATAAAAAATGCATTCCTCTTCACTGTTCCACAGCCTGTACAACTGAAAACAACTCGCTTCACAACTTGCTTTTTGTGCCCCTCTGTGGACAATACACCCAGAAAATGGAGCTCATATATGCCCAACAACACTGGGGGCAGTGTTTCGAATTCCGGTAAGATCAGACCGATTTTATCTAAAGAATAGTCAACCTACTTTATCCGATTTCACTGTGAGATCACTCTTGAAATAGTATACATTTCTTAATCACTGAGATATTTAGGTAGGTCCTGATGTTATGCTAATACAGAATTATTTAAATATATGGACCTTGATGTAAGATTTATTTCAGAGGGGTGTTTAAAATAAATAATTACCAATGGTTTCATAAGTGGTAAATTATGACTCTTCAACATTCATCTGTGAGAAGCAGAAGCCATTGGGGATTTTCTGCTAATTTAAAGGTAATAGAAAAATAATTTCAGTAGCAAAAAGAGCAGAACGCCAATTAAATACAGGTCAAAATCTTGTTGTCAAAAGAGGGCAATTTCAAAGAATTTTCCTGGATCTTGCTTGAAATAAATCAGTGTTATTAATCTGGATATTTTCCACACAGCATGACACATCATATCAACAGTAATCCATAAAACAATACCAGCTAAAATCTGCAGATGCAAAGAAAGCAGTCCTCTAAGGTAACTGATGTAGCTTGGTGAATCTCACGGAAACATACCATGCAGGTCCATTCTTATTACTGAAATGCATCCAGACATTTAACTTTTGAGGTTTTTTGTCATTCCCATTATTCTCAATGGGGATTCTCATTACTTTAATACATAAATTTTTACTCACAATGCAAACAAATCTTAATGCTGATGAGAGGCTTAATTTTTTTAAGCTAAATATGCTTTCTTTTCTTTTTCATTCTTTCTTTCTTTCTTTGAAAAAATACATGCTTTTGTTGAAAATCCCCCCAAATATCTGCATTTCCAATGAGAAATTCTGAAAAGATTAGAATGAAGTTCTTGTAGTATGATGTACTGGAGTTCTCAAGGCATCACGCAAGGACCACCAACAGTCCTTAAGTGTTGCAAATGTGTGCCGTCACAGCTGATTCAACTCCATGTTTGATGACAGCTTGACAAACAAGATCAGCTGTTAAGTGATTTGTTTACACACACCTAACCCACAGTGTTTAAATTCATGTCAAAGCAATTTACTCTGCTTAATTGATAGCCAACTAATTTTTTTGGCCTTTTGCCACTTTAATTCATAGAGATTGTATAGAGGGGGGAAAATTTATAATACTATTTATTTAAATTATATGAATGGAATTAGGAAATGACACAAACCAGATGCATTGTGGCTGGTGCCCTGTTTAAATCAAATGAGAAGGAGCCAAATTCTCAGTGTGAATGTTCTTATAAAGAATGTAAACAAAATGCATTATTATTATTATTATTATTATTATTATTATTATTATTATTATTTATTTTATTTTTTTGCATTTGATTATTTGAATTTATTGGAGTTTATCCAGAGATGGAGTTTGCTGTCCACAACCCTATCAGAAAAGATCTGCAACCCACTGTGGGTTGCAACCCACCAGTTATAGAATATATACCAGGTACTGGGTACAATTTGAATTAGACTTTTAAATTACAATTGTATTTTTTTTTTCTCTCTCTCTCTTTTCCATATTTGTATGACACATATAAATACTACCATTATAAAGAATATAGCCAATTTCTAATAAATAAGACAAGACTGGAAGTAAGCCACAAACATGTTATATCATGAATCAGGCAAATATGCAATATAAGTGTGTTGACATTTCAGTACATATTGTAGAGGGCTTGTTCCTGAATTCAATGTGATAAACATGTAAATATGTCCTTTTCAACTGCCAGATTGTCACGGCTGGGGAGTGGGGGAGGATGAAGGACCCAAAAGCAGAGAGAGAGAGAGAGAGAGAGAGAGAGAGAGTTCAACTTTATTAATTATAATTCAAACAGCCAAGTCTAGGCGCGCCAATGCCAGCTGAGGCAGGCAGGGAAGCAAAGCCGCTCCGGGCTAGAGGAGAATGTGTTCATGAGGGGAGTGTGTGCGTGTGGAAGTTAGGAGCACTCTGATGAGAGTCCGTTGAAGATAATGAGGTGCATATGAAGCCCATACAAATCTTCCCGAGACACGGGCAGAAATCGAGGAATCCTCCTCCACAGTCTTGATCACCAAGTGACAGGGGCGAATGCAAGCAGACAGGTAGCCGCACCTCAATCGACCGGAAGCCAACTGATATGCAAGCTTGTTCCAACTACATAAGAGAGAGAAGATAGACTTCAACATAAACAGCACACGTCAACAGTAACAGGGATCAATAAACTGGCAAAGAAGGAGAGGAAACATGAGGAATAAGAAGGGAGTGCAGATAGAAAAAAACAGGTGTCTGCGGGCATGAAACTCATCACTGTGATCAGAGTCTCCATGGGACCGATCAGCATTCCCATATAAATGCTGATCACATGTGCCGGCTCCACCTGTGAGACACGAGGGAGAAAAAAACAAACAACTGTTGCCGGAACCGTGACAGGACCCCCCCCCACGCCTCCTGGCGTCCCCAGTAGAGTTACGTACCTTGTTGTTGATGGAACCGCTCAAAGAGGGCGCAATCCGCAACAGTCTTAATATTAGATACATGAAACACGGGGTGAACGCGACGAAGGTGAGGTGGTAATCTGAGGTGAACCGCCACCAGACTATTGACCTTGGTGATGGGAAACGGTCTGATGAATTTGGGGCCCAGCCTACATGAGGGGAGATGGATTGGGATGTCCTGAGAGGACAACCAAACCTTCTGCCCGCACACATAAGCTAGCGACTTTCCAGGTGCTCCGGCACCTCTGCAAAAACGGATGGACGGATGGAAACTGAGCATCAGGCTCTTGAGTGGGGAACAGAGGGGGCTGGTAGCTGAGGCTACACTGGAAGGGTGAAAACCCCGTAGACGCTGACAGCAACGAGTTATTCAACCAAAACCAAATTCTCGCTCCGAGAAGATGGGTTACGGGAGGCCATATACCACAGGGTCTTCTCTAGTTCTTGTTTCGCTCATACCGCTTGTCCATTTGTCTGAGGATGAAACCCAGATGACGAGCTAACTGTTGCCCCCAGCTGTCAGCAGAACTCTGCCCAAAAACGAGACACAAACTGGGGGCCTCTGTCAGAAACCACATCAACCGGGAGGCCAAGATGTGATTAATGACCGCTACCGCTGGCTCCCTCACTGAAGGTAATTTGGGGAGGGGAATGAAGTGAGCAGCCTTCGAGAACCAGTCCACTACAGTCAAAACAACTGTTTTGCCATGGGAGGGGGGGAGACCGGTTACAAAATCTATGGGGATGTGCGACCAGGGTCTCAAAGGCACTGACAGCGGTTGGAGGAGCCCAGCTGGGGGATTGCAGGAAGTTTTATTGGTCGCACAAATAGGGCAAGTGGCAACGAATTGGCGAACATCACGCCAAGCGATGGCCACCAGAAACGCTGTCTAATGAGCGTTTGAGTATGAGTAGCACCTGGGCGGCAGGTGACCCTAGACGAATGGCCCCATTGAAGGATGTGCGATCGAACTGATCGCGGAAAAAACATTTTGCCCACTGGGCAGGCGGCGGTTGACATGGTATGTCATAGCACAGTGTGGACTTTAGCTTCCACCTCCCAGGATACCATACCCACCACTCAAGGAGCAGAGAGGATGGTAATCTCTGATAAAAATTGGCGAACCCCAGAAACCTCTGCAATGCCTTGCGAGAATCTGGGGTTGGCCACTCGGAGACAGCTTTTACCTTAGCCAGGTCCATGCGTATTCCCTCGGATGAAACTATGTACTCCAGGAACGGAACCGACTGTGTGTGAAAAGCGTACTTCTCCAACTTGACAAACAGCCGGTTCTCTAACAGCCGTTGAAGCACCTGCCTGACATGCCGCACATGGTCCTGCATATTCTGGGAGAAGATCAAAACGTCGTCAAGATAAACAAAGACAAAACGATTGACAATGTCTCTAAGCACGTCATTCACGAGCCCCTGGAAGACGGTGGGAGTGTTGACCAATCCGAAAGGCATAACCAAGTATTCAAAGTACCACCTATGTGTGTTAAGTGCCGTCTTCCACTCATCCCCCTTCCTGATACGAACCAGGTGATAAGCGTTACATAAGTCCAACTTTATAAAGACGGATGCCTACTGCAAGAGCTTGAAGGCTGAAGACATCAACGGCAAAGGATAACGATTCTTTACCGTGATGTCATTCATCCCCCGATAATCTATGCACGGTCTGAGTGAACCATCTTTCTTCTCTAAGAAGAAGAACCCCGCCTCAGCAGGCGATGAGGAAGGGCGGATGAGACAGGCTGCCAAAGAATCAGTAATGTACCTGTTCATGGCCTCCCTCTCGGGAGCCGAAAGTGAAAACAACCATCCTTGAGGAGGAGAAGTGCCAGGAAGCAGTTCAATCACACAGTCGAACGGGCGATGAGGAGGGAGGGTAGCGGTGCGGGACTTGCTGAACACCACCCTCAGATCATGATACACCAACGCCACTCATGACATATCAGCCAGCTCATCCTGTAACGAAACACAAGACTGGACAGCGGAGACAGCAGAGTTAAGACAATGCAAAGAACAAAAAGAGCTCCAAGCAAGTACAGTGTTGGTTGCCTAATTTGTTGTCTAATAACATATTTTATTTGCAGTTGATGTACATCTAAGGCTGTGTGGCTGTAAGGCAGATTTAATTGTTGTGGTGGTTACTGGTCTGTTCTCTTGATTTCCTGTTCTTGTTGTTCCTCTTTTCTCAGTAGATTCTGCTTGTTAACATCAGGTGTCATTACTAATGATCAATCATCACTCAGCAAGTGTATCTACTTTACTGAATTATCTGCTGTAGATTCAACACTGCTTCAGTGTTAGTTTTTAACACCAGCGAGTGAGAACCATATAAACACCAGGAGTGTACATTTAACACCGGGGATTTTGCTGTGTATGTGGGCCAGTTTATTCTGTCATGGTTGGGGAGCGGGGGAGGATGAAGGACCCAAAAGCAGAGAAAGAGGAGAGAGAGAGAGAGTTCAACTTTATTAATTATAATTCAAGCAGCCATGTCTATGCGTGCCAATGCCAGCTGAGGCAGCAAGGGAAACAAAGCTGCTCCAGGCTAGAGGAGAGTGTATCAATGAGGGGAGTGTGTGCGTGTGGAAGTCAGGAGCACTCGGATGAGAGTCCGTTGAAGATAATGAGGTGCAAATGAAGCCCAGACTAATCTTCACTACATCACCACAGTCTTGGGCACCAAGTGACAGGGGCGAATGCAAGCAGACTGGTAACCATACCTCAATCAACCGGCAGCCAACCAATACACAACCTCAACCAACAAGGTCCGTAGAAGGCTGGTGAGGTGCAAGCGAAGCCCAGACGAATCTCCCGAGACACTGGCAGAATTCGAGGAATCTTCCTCCACAGTTCTGGGTGCCAGCTAAAAGTGAATACAAGCAGACAGGTAACTGCACCTCAATAGACAGGCAACCAACAGATACTCAAGCTCATTCCAACTACACAAGAGAGAGAAATTAGACTTCACCGTAAACAGCACACGTCAACAGTAGGGCTGGGTGATAAAACGATATCGATATTTATCGTGTTAAAAAAAACTCCATGATATCAATGATAAGCTTTTGAGTAATTTTCTATATTTAGCCTGTATTCTACATCTAGACGATCAGGTGTGTGTTGCTAAAAATGCTAGCAGTTTGGCTTTCTTATTGTAGGTTTCCACTGGCGCGTGGTGAGCGAAGGTGAGTGAGCGCTTCCAATTCCTTCCTATGGAAACTTAGTGCCACGTTCGCGAAGTGGATTGTAAAATTGACAGCAGCATGGGGCAAGCTGTTCCCTAGCGTTGGGAGTAGCTTTGAATTGATTTCTTCCACATCAGTGGAAATGCAGCCTCAGACTGTATGAAGTTGCAAATGTCCCCGCTACGTCAGTCACCGTGGGTCCGGAACTGGATTGATTCCATCCAGACTGCAAGCCATCATGACGACAGTTGCACCCTCTCATCATCTCTAGTGAGCAGCGCGACAAAACAATAGTGCTAGTTACATCATATCTGATCTTTCTGCGCTGTATTCTTGAATATTTTTCTCTAGCACTAAACACACTTCATTTATGCCCTGTCCAGCTCTGCACGCGTTTCTTCTTTTCCCCGCATGTGAGTAAACATAAGGCGTTTCCAGAGCGTCTATAGACCATAAAGTTTTTTCTTTCTAAATTTAGTTTTATTAATCAGCATGTTACAAGCCTTTAATAATAGAAGAAGGAGAGGAAACACAAGGGATAAGAAGGGAGTGCAATTAGCAGAAAGCAGGTGGCAGCAGGCATGAAACTCATCACTGTGATCAGTGTGATCTTGTTCCCATGGAAACGCTGATCATGCTTGCCGGTTCCACTTGTGAATCACGAGGGAGAGAAAAACATACAACAGTTAGAGCTGGCGCACATGCCGGAACCGTGACACAGATAAATATACTTCACACTATGACCTCATGCCATCAACCTATGCACACAATTACAATTTGCATGAGTCCGCAGGCGATTTAAATCTGTTGGGATGTTTGTTAAAGCCTCTTATATATGGATCAGACCCTCTTTTCTTTGATGACAGAACATCTGTTAATGAGGCCTCCACTGTTCCTGTGCATTGTTCCAAGTGTTGGGTCTGAGTAAGATAGACGAGTTATGAATAATGAATGAGATGCTTAAAGGACTGTGCAAATTCTGTAATCCAGCACTCGAGTATGCCCCACACAAGAAGTTTTCAAGACTACATCTGTGTTAAGAGTGCTGTATCTGAACAAACACTATAAAGCATGTTTGCTATATATCCTGTTGGAGCTCAGGGATTATAAGTGAGGTTCTGCTAAAGGGTCACTGAAAATAATGTTCAGACAATTAATTTTCCAAGATCTGCTGCCAATTCTCTGATGTATGTGCCTATACAGAAATTAACTATCAAAAGTAAATCCACTCTATATGTGTTTTTATGTGTGTTTAAACAGCCCTTTCATGATAGGGAGGAGAAAGAGAATCATAGCATTGTTTAGATTACCATAACATCCAAAAAAGTGACCAGTAGATATAGATCGACAATCAGAAAATTGTCTCAATGATTATCGATGCATGAAAACGGCATCAATCCCAAAATCCAGATCTGTTTTTGACACCTCTGTGAACTTAATACAAAGTCCACTTTATGGCCAACCTCTACCTGCCACAGATGGACAGAACCGTGTGCATTGGCTGTGGTTATAAATGGCTCTAGCTTTGCATAACAACACCGGCTCTGTAAAGACTATATCAGGTGATCTCTGTTGAATGTATTTCAAACATGAGGCTGCATAGCACAAGCTTGTAAACCATGCAAGATCTGTCCAGAAAGTTATTTTGGCAGTGGCCTGTTGTTCACTTGGTATGAGCCCTGGGTGAATTGCAACTAAATTACAAAGGCAATTGTCATTTGACCCCCTTTGAAGTGACCTTCACGTCTAAATGCAGCCATAATGCTTGGGCTCAGCAAACAATTTAACAATGTGGTGAGAAGACATATAAGCCAGACTGCAGTGGGCAACTCGGGAGTAGTTAAGAGTACAAGTGGACAGTAAAAAGTGATGCCACTTTGTTCTGACCTACAACGGTGGTTGAGCTAAAACGTCCTTTATGAAAGCCAAAAAAAACGAGAAGGATCAATGTGTATTAGCTACATACTGTAGTTATATGGGGACCTAAAAGTTATTTAGGGACCTAAGAGCTTCATTCCCATTGTTCCAACTAATGAGTTTTCAATTTGATATAATTCTTATTAGCTCTCTAAAATCTCTTTGAGATCTCTCACATTCACACTGGGCTGTTCAATTGGTTCTTCTTGTTTCAAATTACATTTTGCTTCCAACTCTCAATGAACTGCACAGTCACAAACTGTAGACCAATATATAGATTTTTTTTATTATTAGTTTTAAATTACATTAGGTTACTTAGGCTTAATTTAGAGTTATCAAATATCAGATATTAGAATTTTTATATAAAATCAGAGAGAATTTCATTGAGTTGGTGCAATCCAGAAAAAAACTGTCGGCAAACATAAGCCACATCTAAACATTAAAACTGCATTTAAAATAGGGCTGTGAATGGATGAAATTTTTTTATCAAATTAATTCCATGACATGCATTATTCGCAACAAATCACATACATCGTGATTTGCTGAGAAAGGCCCCTAAAATAAAGATAATATAAATAATGCACTGATTCTTGAGATAAGGGACAAAACGTGTTTAAATGTTTTTGAGTTTTTATTTTTAATACTAAATTAATTTGAAATGGATATATTTGTAGACAAAGGTGTCTGCTAATGATCCATGTAAGGGAATATGTTTAAAAAAACAATATATATATATATATATTTCTGTGAATGGACATAAATTCCCTTCATAACTTACATCTTACTGAAATTTGTGTCAACTCCGTCAGACATACTAAAAGCATGCTATTTTAATTTTATCCATCCAACAGGAGTGTAAAGTCTTTATCTAATAATGGTGTTCAGTATAAAATACATTCTATATAAAAAAAAAAATTAAATAAAAAAAAATCTGTTTTCACACTATTCTGAAAATTCTGATGGAGTTGACAAAATTGAATATTTTTCCATTTTAAGCATGTGTTGTACACTGAGGCCATTTAGTTTTTTCCTTGGTTGAAGCTGCCTCTACGTATAACCTAAATGCCAAAATGATTCATCAATTCTAACAGAAATTATCATAATGGGAATGACGGAGTTGACATGTTGAGGCTGTGACCGCAGAAACCTAAACATTGTTTGTTTAAAATAGAAAAAAATATCAAATATATCAAACTTACCAGACCATGTGTCATACTGTTGCATCCACCATGAGCAGAAAGTGGGAAAGGGGTCCTCAGAGTTATAACTGAACATGACATTGTCTGATTTATCCAGGATTATAAAAAATCTGATGGAGTTGATGCAAAGTGAGGACACAACTTTGATAGGCAGTCTTTTTTGGAAAATATCATTTAAACTTTACTTTATGTATTATTTGTATCTTTCATTTGATATTTATATTTATGAATTTGTTGCATTTTTAAACACTTTGTTTGGTAGTTTAACATTGTGGCCTCTTGCTGAGGACAGGTTAAGTTGCATGTGCTTCCAAGTATAGAGCATGCATTTGAAATAATTCTAATGAAATTATTTAAAAATATCAGTCAAAATAAAGTATTTTTCAGTACTTTTCCAGAAGTTTTATTATGAATTTCTTGATTTTTAGAATAAAGATGTCTTTTATATGTAAGATATGTTTTGTCCCTTACCTCAAGCATCAGTGAATGCTTAATTCAATTATTTAAAAATATAATATGTAAGGCCTAAAATAAATATAATAATACGGATTGAAATTCAGTTTGAAATAAATTGCATTATTTTGGCAGATGAATAAAGCATTGATTAGATAATACAAAATGTGGCTTAAGAACTCATTATATTGTTTGTTTTATTATATCATTACGCAAGCCTACAGTTGACAGCAGTCTGTTCTCACAGTATGCGTTCTTGCGTTCCGTCTGCGCTATTTTTAAGTGTTGCTCTACGTACATGTGCGCGCTTCAGACGGGCGTGTTTGAAGCGTCTCACTGGTCTTCAGTATCATAAACGGCACATTTTTAGGATGCTGTGTCAAGTTAAAAGTAAACTTTGAAAATCGCGTCTCAAGATTCTCGCATAATGTTATGCTTTGCCTTTTGTTGAGGTGTAACACCACCTATTAATGCGGCTCAATGTACTTCAAGCTTGAATTGCTCATATGGTAAGAAAACCTGTACTTTTATTATGGAATTTATGTATGCATCAGGGGGCATGATTAATTGCATTACATTTTTAATGCATTATTTTTATATAATTAATCGCACTAAATTAACTTGTTAAACTGACATTCCCAAACGATTAATTGATTATTTAAAAAAAAAAAAAAAAAAATTATATTAGCTGCATTTTTAAATATGCATTAAGTAAACAATTCCACGTCTATGTATTTGATAATGTGTCAAGTGATTTGTAAAGTAATTTGTAAACATTTTCTTCAATGCAGCTGCTAAGCCTTTTAATTTCCCTTGTTAACTAAACTGACAGCTTGAGAAGCTCAGAAGTCAGTTCTGGTTTTCCATAGATCAATTGTTAATATGGAGATTAGATGTGGGATTTAATCAAGAGACATCTAGAAAAGCATTGTCATGACATTCTTACGGCAACATTCAGACAATAAGCTTTTTTGTCTTATTGATGTTGCGATAATTTTCCTATTATTGTTGTTATGGTTTTTTCTCAGTATCTCAAGACCAAATAAATGGATATACTGTAGATGAATACAACAGATACAGATGAGAAAAAAAATTAATCATGTCTAGAAGACTTTTTTTTACAATCTCACAGCATTGCGTGTTTCAGGCATTGGTATGCAAGTCAACGTGGAAAGTAAACATAAAAAACAAAATAATTTGGTAAACGCATTGTGAAACACAATAAATAAGTATTATTTAAGGTCATTCAAAACAACACCTAAGCAAGATAAAGCCACACTCCATAACTTTTGATACAGCAGTCATTTTTATTTCTAAATAAATGGGTTATTATAGACAAACTGTCATTTAGAGTATTACTGCTGACAGCTAAATCGCCACTGTGATTGTTATTTTCAGCAATTATTGATCCAACGTCCACCTCTCTTTGGGGAAGTGGTATTTTTTATTTTTTTCATTCACACGCCCTTTATAAATTATAAAGACCATCACTATTATATCAACATATTTACTAGACATCGATATTCCAGTAAGGGTAAACCAATGGGCAAGAAATATCATAAATCTATGACCTAATCTTTTTAATATACTCATTGGTATCTTTTATTTCTCTCAAAGGAATTGTAGGAGAAACATCTCAGATGAAGTTGATACTGAAATTAAACAAAACTGAGATCTCCATGAAGCCCCCTGAGCTGTGAAAGAGCAACCTGTGAGAAAAATCATGTTCTTTAGGGTAGAGTTGTGGGATCTTGTTTGTTAGGGTTCAGATAGTTTTGGTTTATGCAGCTGTTTTACTGGAATGTGTACATCATGCAAACAATGGAAGACAGATCCAATCAAACTTTACACAAAGGTTGACAGAATTCAATCCAATGCTTGGTGTGGTTTTATTTTAATTCACTATAATAGTGTCATTTAGGATAACAATTTTGAAAGTAGCATTTTGATGGTGTGGTGACAATAGGCATGCACACACACACACACACACACACACACACACACACACATGTTGGTTTTGCTATCCTTATGAGGACCCTCCACAGACATAATGATTTTTATACTGTACAAACTATAGATCCTATCCCTTAATCCTAACCCTACCCCTAAACCTAACCCTCACAGAAACCTTTTTGCATTTTTACATTTTCAAAAAAACATCATTTAATATGTTATTTCCCTTGTGAGGACCGCTGGCTGGTCCTCACAACATAGGTGACCTCAGGTTTTACTATCCTTGTGGGGACATTTGGTCCCAATAAGGATAGTAAAACCTGTACACACACACATACAGTGTAGGGGAGGGACTGGGGTTTGTTGTTCCACTTTTTACTTAATTGAATATATACACAATAAACAAGAAAACCTTTAAACATGTTGGCCTTTTATGACAACTAGCCCCAACCTGAATATATAACCCTTGGGTTCATTTTTACTAAAACTAACATATTTCAACTTATGTATGTATATATGTATATATATATATATAATTTTTATATATATATATATATTTAATTACTAGAAACTTTTTACCAGGCCTTCATCATTTATTTTTACAACTTTTCAAATGCATTTTATGTTCAGATTATACTATTTTATCATTGTTGCAGACTATATCCATTAAACTATATCCATTAAATGACAAATTATTAAATGTTAAAAATATGTTAATCTAAACAAAGAGTGAAATAAACACAAACAATTTGAATATTTATTGCGTGAACATGTTTTCTGTCAATTTTTCAAAAATTACGACTGTCCTACAGTTGTGTGGTCATTTACACCACACTAAAATATTTTGCCCCAATAAAGTTTTTTCAAAAGTTATTGTCGACAAGTGTCAGTGAAGAGCATGCTTGAGATGAAATATGAGTCGAGTGATGTTTGAAGAAAACAAAGAAAAATCAAGATAAATATCACTATAGCAGAGTATTTTTATTTACCATTATTTCCAATCAAGCCGTAATTTTGCATAATTATGCAAATTTGGCACTCATTATTTTAACATGCAAATGAGCTTGTGATTCGCCGCAAATGTTTGCAGTTCTTCACCAGTAGTGGTGAACCTGCAGCAAATCTATGGCAACAATGGACAATTGTTTTTGGCGAATTTGCAATGAGCTCTCGATTTTTGTAAGGACATTGGCCAAATTGGCAGCCGCATTTATGTGCATCTCCTCGTTGTTGTGAGAATAAATATAAAAATTAAGATAGGAGTTTTTAAACAATTTTTGCTAACTGTCACCCATACCCACAAACCAACATGCCTTCAGATTACAGTGGACAAATGAGCAACGACAGGTCGATTTGATTGTTCATAAATATCACAGAATTAGCAGTCAGCACACACATGCTGCTTGCTTGGACAGTTGTCACCATGTGTTGTTGTTCACACAAGGGTCAACAAGTTAGACGCTAAACAACATGTCTCTCTCTGTGATGTCCCAATAGATGACACATCCACGCTGGGATAATTCTGCTTCAGCTGCTGATTTGTGTAATGGTGGGGACTGATGTTTGGTCTAAAGCCCCTGATCCTGGCACAAGGGGTGGTTGGAAATGTTTCCAGGAAATGCTGTTATGTTACAAACATTAGCAGACTAGGAAGGGAAGAGTGTCACCTACTGGACCATAATGATAAGTCTGAGAACTTTCAGTCTCTAGCCAAACAAAGAGACAACACCCAACTGCTGATTTGTAAAGAATTCACATTGCAATTATTTTGATTGCAGAGCTATGGCATACTGTACATTGTTTCAGCATACTCTCTATTTTCATTGCAGTTTCATTGAATGTACAGCTCCGTGATACATGTTGTGGGCATAATCTGTTTTAGAAACAACCTGGCTTTCTAGACATTTTGATATTTTTATAAAATTGCTCATTTGAAAGGGTTCTACTTTTGCTTTTATCTGAATTGCATAGAACAAAGACATAGTAACCAATCACGTGGACACGAACCACCACAAAATGTTCTTAAAGGAATAGTTCACCCAAAAATGAAAATTCTCTCATGCCATCCCAGATGTGTATGTCTTTCTTTCTTCTGCTGAACTCAATAGAAGAATATTTCAGCTCTGCTGGTCCATACAATGCAAGTGAATGGTGACCAGAACTTTGAAGCTCAAAAATCAAATAAAGGCATCGTAAAAGTAATCCATACGACATAACGTGGTTAAATCCACATCTTCAGATGCGATATGATAGGTGTGTGTGAGAAACAGATCAATATTTAGGTCTTTTATTTTACTATATGTAGCCAAGTGGAGAAATTTCATGTAATTTCACTCATCATAAATTGGACGTGGCCCCTTTAAGAACTCCTCCTGTTGCGCAAGCCTGCCCCTTAGAGAGTTAAAACAGACATTGTGCAATAGAGCTCATGGTTTTGTTCATCCCTTGATAAATCTTTGGGGAAATGTAAAGTCTACACAAAATGTTGTTAAATTGTATTAATGTGTTCTCAAGAGTCATATGTTAAAATTGAGTGTTTGGGTTCATTTTAAGGGATGCATATGGATTGCATGTGTGAAGTTTGACCACGTTCTGTGCACACATGTAAGAACTGGGTATGTACATTTAGAATGAATCATATCTCATTAAATGATTTATAGCCCAGAGTGTTTTCCAGTTTTGTGAATTAGTGTAATACGTGTTATATGTGAGAACATGTGTAATGAGAATTCTATTGTTTTAAACTGTTACACATGTCCTTAAAGCCTGGTTGAAAATAAGTAAAATACTGTGAGTATTTAAGCATATGTTAAAGGTATAAAATACTGTGAATGATATTAATATAAGCATGTATTAAGGTGATGTATGCTGAAGCATATGCAGGGACGGATTAACCACCGGGCCGATTGGGCCGTTGCCCAGGGGCCTTCAAACCCAAAGGACCCCGAGCTCTAAATCAATTATTTATTTATTTTGAGATACCTATTATAAAATCCACGTAAATGTCAGCCTTATGTGAAATATCATTTGTTCGGCCCAATGCGTGCTGGACTACAGCAGCGCGAGCACAGACACTCGAGTGCGCGCTCAGGGAATCTGTGTCTCGCATGTGCAGTGCGTTTATTTGAAGGACTACAGAAAACAGCGTCTGATTTACAAAACACTTCCAAACACAAAGATATGGTGCAGTTTACCCTGGCTGTGTACAAAGCGGATAGTTTAAATTCACATAAGTGACAGAATTCGTGCAACAATACAGAGGACTTTAAAATGTTTAAGTCCTGCATGCATTTAATGTTTTATGATCAAGAGAAAGGTGCCTTAATACTCTAAATATGCGCACAGTAGGGTTGCGCGGTTTACACGTACTAACGAAGTATCGCAATACCAAAAAAATTTAAACGGTACAATATCTTCTTGTTGCTAATTTCGGTACCATATTACAGTATGCTGTCATTAGCTAAATTATGAGATATGACAAATTTGAGATTAAATCAGTGACAATTTGAAAATAAAATAAAAAACCTCTAGATATGGCCAAGTGTGATCATTAAACAGCAGAAGGATGTAATTTAATTAAACAGTATACAGTCACATGCGCTGCACACTACAGAGTGAATGAGAAGTGCCGCTCTGCTCTGTCCTCTGCTTCACAAACACACACAACACACTAATGGTGCTTAATTTTCATGCAGTGTGTTAAGAGTATAAATGGCTGTTAACACTTAAATGAACTCCTCCAGTGCAGCTCGGGGATTTCAGCTCGAGAGACACAACGGGAGTATACCAGCATTAATGGGAATCTTGATATAACTAACCCGTCAAAAACAGGAAAAACTCAAAGGTCTGTCAAAATAAAAGTCCCGCTAAAACGAAAGCTCTATTCAACTGGATGCATGTAAATGAAGACAGAAAAATATAACTAATGTATAAAATTGTAATATTCAAAAAGTAGCAATAATACTCATAATAACAATTTTGTATTAAATGGTTGTATTATTATTATTATTATCTGTAAGCAATATCACAAGTGCAAGCAGCCTTGTGCCACAGGTAATCAGGTTTTTTTTTTCATTAATGTTTTCATTAATACTGTGAAGCTCTGTTGTGCACCATTTTATTATATATATATATATATATATATATATATACAGTACTGTGCAAAAGCACATAAGATGTTTCACAAAAACATTTGTCTTAAGGTTATTTATATCTTCAGCTTTAGTGTGTCAATAGGAAATATACTCCCAAACATTACTTTTGCAAATAGAAACGATTAGAATAGAAGAACAGGGAGCCTTGCAACAGATGTCATGGTCCCCACAGAGCCCCCCACTGAACATCGTGTCAGTCTGAGATTACATAAAGAGACAGAAGCAACTGAGACAGCCTAAATAGATAGAAGAACTGTGGTGAATTCTCCAAGAATATTGGAACATCCTATTTGCCAACAACCAAGAAAAACTGTGTCCAGGTGTACCAAAGAGAATTGGTGCTGTTTTAAAGGCAAAGGTGGTCTCACCGAATATTGATTTAGCTTTTTTATGTTTACTGGACTTTGTATGACATTAAGTGATAAATGAAAACTTTTTAAGGCATTATTTTTGAAGACACCCTCACTATCCAAATTGTTTTACAAGTGCCTAAAACTTTTGCACAGTACTGTATCTCTCTCTCTCTCTCTCTCTCTCTCTCTCTCTCTCTCTCTCTCTCTCTCTCTCTCTATATATATATATATATATATATAGAGAGAGTTTTTTTTATATTAAAACTGTATGTATCAATTTGATTAAACACCATTTGATCATAACATTTAATAAAAACAATTAACGTGCACGGAATCCAGAAAAATTAAAACGGAAAATACATAATTTGTATCTTTATCTTATACCATTATTAGTTATGTATTTTTCTGTGTAATTTCATCAAAAATCAAGGCTTTTTATTTGTTGATTATAGTATCAATTTAGTATTGATATCGAGGTACCAGGGCTAGTATCATACCGAAGCCAACATTTTGGTATCGGAGCAACCCTAGTGCACGGCAACCTTTTGTAATATTTGGTTAACCACGAGAATTTACGAACGGTTGTGTTATTTGTCGGGAGTCGGGACTCGGAAATAAAGAACATTTATTGCCATGGATGCATCAAACAATCTCAGATAGCAGGGAATAAAGTGCACAGTGAGCTGTGAGCCAAAATACCACAATACATAGATCTTCAAATGATAAAATTACATTAAAGTCTGTCACTGTCTGCAACATAGAAGGCCTATTCGCAATCAATGGAAAATGCGTAATTCTGCCCAGGCAGGTTCACTTTCCATGAGGCAGCAAACGCCACGGATTATAGGACTTCTTCGGGATGCTTTGATTTTTAAATGATTCAGCATTTAACTTGTGCAATTATTGTCTACACACCAGGGCAAAAGGGGGAAAAAACGTTGGCTCGCCGTTTATCAAGTGCTGAAACTTTGCCAGGTGAAAAACAATCTGGATTCATGTGTAACAGTCACATTAAGTCGTCTTTACAAACTGAACTTCATCAGAATGTCGATTTGTGACACCAGCGCTGTAAAAGCTTAATGCATCGCAATACATGATGAAACAGAAAACAAGTGTCTTGAGATGCATTCATAAATATTGAAATTATTTTTAAGTTAACAGTGTCTAAAAAATGCGACAGTCCTGCACAACGAATTGTAAAACAGAACGCAGGTGTCTTGAGATGCGTTTATAAATATTAAAGTTCTTTTAAACTTAACAGTGAGTTGTGGCACAACGATCAAAGACGTCCATCCAGTGCATGTTTACATGGCCTCGACGCATTTGTGAACAGTCCGTAACTCGCCCTATAGCCTACTTGAAAAACTGACACGAACCTGGCCCAAAACCTGTAGGTTTGTCATGTACCGTCGGACCGCTGAAGACCTCTAAACACATGCAGAATAACCAAATAATGATTTTGGAATTTGAATACCATGCACATCTCTATTAAAAACACATGATTTTGGATCGGTTCATAATTAAAAAGTACATATAAGTGGCCGTGTTAGACATTGCTTCAAACTTTTCTTCCATCAATTTGAAAAATATAACCAAATCTGGCAAGCGCCCTGTAGCGCATAAAAGTGAACGTAGTCACGTGACACGTCATGGGGGGCCTCCATGGTGTACCGGCCCATGGACCTCTCAGTTCTTAATCCGTCCTTGAGCATATGGGTAAGCTACTGTTCTGTTAGTATTTTCTTTTGACATTAGCCTCTACCGTATTTAATTTGTTGTATTTCAATGTAACTAATTCCATTTCCGTTTTCAATTTACCATTTTTCATTCTTCAAATAAGTACGAAAACACATTTTCTATATTTTTATTATTATTCCCTTTTTCAATACAGCCCCATCGATCGCTGTCTTTTTAATAAACAGCCGTCAAAAGAAAACCTCAAAAATATGTTTGTGTCCAGTGTGGTTATTGGCAGCCCACCGGCTACAAATAAATCTCCACTTTCACATTCTTCTTCTTTTGTTTTTGGCGATTCGCATTATCCATGCATATCGCCACCTACTGGGCAGGGAGTAGAATTTATTGTAAAAAGGACTTAAATATTGATCTATGAATATTGTTTCTATTATTAAATAAATATTATCTTTTTAACTTATTCCATCCCTGCCCTCATCCCCTATAACATCCTACTCTAATATAGCTTTCAATTATGAAAAAAGTACCATGGTATTACAATGTTTTTTTTATACATGGTCCATAGTAGTACCATGTTTTATGACATGTACCATAGTAAAACCATGGGAATCTTAAAAGTACCTTGGACTACCATAACATGGTACATGAATATGGAAATTACCAATACCATGGTCTCACTATCGTAACACCACAGTACTTTTTATCAGGGCTCTTGTCTTTTCTTGTCTCTTTTCTTATCTTGTTTCTCAGCTGACACTTTCCCTAGAAAACAACTTTCATTTAATTTCTTTTCATATTAATATAATGTTATTCTATCCTTGCATTTGTATTTAGGACTTTAATTTCCCTTACAACGAAACCATGGAGGAAACATGGTATCAGATGGCGATGGTATAAGATAAAGTAATACCACTGAATGATTACCACATTCATATATGATGTATTGTGCTTCAAGATATGTGTAATGCTCAAAAAATACAATCTCAGCATGGTACACATTCAAATATTGACCTAAAATTGTGCTTCATGTAGCATCTAAATTAACTTGTTTTATTCAAGTCAAACATTTTACTTAACATCACTGAATTTCTGGAAATTTGTGGCATATACATAGACCCTCAAAAAACTTTTGAGACACTGGCAAGGTATTATTCCTTATCTTAAGTTTAATTACAGTTGTTCCAGGATTTTGGAGATAACTGAGAAAACTGACTGAGAAAATGATTTCATCCACAGGGACAGCATGTCGTTTTCTTTGCTTCTACATGTGAAAGAACACGTTCCGTTAAATTACACACCAGAAGGTCTCCAGATCTTTATCAAAACCCCACAATTTTAACTTCTTCATTACTTAAGTCATGTACATAGACCCATGTACACACACTTCATAGCAGCCCATATTAATATGCATCACATCACCACAAACATAATCATAAATAAATGTCAGTGCTATCACACTCTGCTTATCTATGTAATACTGCAAATTCTACAGAGGCAATAAGAGCCCTAGATAAATCAGATGAGACGTGGGTTACTGGCTGGTTATACGTTCAATTCACTCAGCTGTTCATCAGGCAGTCTTCACATATTCTGTCTAGCTCCAACTATGCACAGAGACATATTAAAGCAATAGTCATTTTCAAATAAAGACATACTTTGAATAGATCACAGTAAATTATCTTTGTCCCATGCTTCACATTTTTAATAGTTCCATAAAACTAGTCTACTGAGTAACTGATATGTAAATCAAGTATTGCCAATTAAAATACTAAAATTTCACATAACAATCATGAAGTAATATTTGCCAGCACTCTGGCAGTACTATTAAACTATGCCTAATCTAGATGTAATATGTGGTGTGTTATCAGTATTTATTACACGGCTCTCTGGAATACTCGATTCTGATTAGTCAATGGCGCCATCTAGCGGTCTGATATTTCTGAGTAACAACCGTACAACCACGTATAAGACCGCTCATCCGGGATTTACGAGCCATATTTCCTGCTACTGAGCTTTTCAAAAAAACAATCTCCCAAGTGGATAAACTTGAAAATGCAGTGTAGGCGGGGATATCTGAAAACATTGACGTATTTGTTGTCATGTGATGTAGTCATCATGTGATCCATTCAACCCAAAACAATCAAGATGACGGCCCATGTTGAAGCATTGTTGTGTCAGCATTAATAGTGTTGTTAAAGATAAATGTTACTTTTACAACCTTATTATTGCATTCCTTCAAAGGCGATGGGAAGTTTATGCGTACTTGCTGTCTGGCGGAACGCAAGGATAACTGAAACGATTTTTCGCATAAGCAGTAAGGGGATGTAAGCGTTTTCATAAAGCTTCAGTGTAAATGAGCAACTTTTAGAAAACGTTTGAAAACGGCAGTGTGGACAGAGAGCATTTCAAATAAGAAAACACCGTTCTCAGATGTATCCAGATTAGTGTGGACATGGCCTAAGAAACCACCAAGAACACCCCAGAAACCAAAAAGCAACGCCCTAGCAGCCAGCTGGAACAACCTAACAACCACTTTGAAGAACACCTATAGTGACCACCCAGCAACCAACCATTTAGAACATAAAAGCAACCACATAGCAGTGCCCTATCCTTGCATAAACAGACCTTAGACTAAAATGGCAAAATGTTTGAGGCTTATGCTGTGTTCCATTGAAGGTCAGATGTGGGATATTCCGACTTCATTTCTCCAATCTCCAACAATAAAAGCATTCTATTTCCAAATGCTTGGAAGATTATGTCTAAGGAAACAATCTGCAATGATCTTGTTAGCTTGGCAGGGGTTCGATTGGAGCAACCCTAGTTGACATCTCCAATTTAAATTATTATAATTTTTGTATATATTAATTATTTTCTGCAAAATTATAATACATTGTGTTATACTACCCTGGCATTAATAATAATAATAATAATAATAATAATAAAGTTTCCACAGCTGTGATGGGCTTTCTAATACAGCTGCAGGGGGAGTGACAGTAAATTTGGCATCTGAAATTGGCATCTAAATTTGGTAATCCACAACCTTCTTTTTTATCTTTGCTGCTTGAGCCTCTCACGGCTCCACCTTCCTTGGCTCTGCCTTCCTCGGCTCTGCCCTCAGACTCTTCCTCGTCTCCGCCCACTTCCCCAGAGTCTCCTCCTCCAGCGGTTCCACCTCCTGACCCAGTCCTTGCCCTGTGGCCGCCTCCCAGGCCTCCTGACCCAGTTCCAGTTGAAGTGCTACATTGTGAAGTGTCACGTTTTTGTATTGTTAGCCTGTTAGCCTTGTAGTTTGTTTTTCACTCCAACGTTTATAAGGATTTAAAGATTCTACTCCTGCATCTCCTGTCTTCCTCTTCCACTCCTAGACACCCAACATCATGATCTTATGGAAAGTCGTGGAAACATAAAAGTGGATTTTTCTTTTGCTACCAGGGAAAATGGGAACGCAATATTATATTTGCCGTGGTCTCCCATTCACCACTACAAAAGTTTACCCTGCTTCCTTTAGTTCCGCCAGAGACTATTTAGCCCGAAGCTGAGCACTTGTATTCAAATGAATGGGAGAAATTGGAACACCCAATATGGCCAGTGTTTAAGTCCCACCTTAAAGGTAAAAGAGGGATTCACCTTTCAGATACAGATAGTTACCTCAAAAACGCATATGTGCATTAGCTCGATTAGCCTGAAAAATTACTTTGTTAGCATTGTAATCTAAGATAAATAAGCATAATTTATGATACAATTGTTGTCAGATTTTACTGCTGATTTGAAATATTTTATTTGATTGTAATCTTGACCAACAATTTTGGAGATTTTGGCCTTTCTCTATTCAAGTAGAAAGGAACTGTACTTGTACAGCATGCCGATTGTATCATTAGAAAATGTATTATTTTTTCCCCACCAGTATTCCAGCAACTCCCACTATTGATATAATTAGACATCAAATGATTGGCCGAAAGTTGTCTATTCATCACCAGCTTGACGACACCTTCTGATTGGATGGTTATCTTACGTGGTTAAGAATGAAAGCAGCTGGAAGAAGATGCAGGGGAAAGATGGAAAAAAACAGTTAAATCTCTTTTTTGGTAGTTTCATAATTGATAGCTCCATACAGAAAAAGTAGCCACCTTCAAGATAAGTCATTAGGGTGATTCTATAACATCTGACACTTTGCCGTTGTGACAGTAGAAAAACTTTGTGTTTTTCTTTTTATTAATAGTAAATGTAATGTAAAAAATATAATAATAATAATATATATATATATATATATATATATATATATATATATATATATATATATATATAGAATCACCCATTTATTTGATAATAATAATAACATGTAATTTACATGACTATTAATGTAAATTAGAAAAAAAAATTTGCTGCCCAAAGCCATGGGGCATCTTGATATATACTGTGTGTGTATATATATATATATATATATATATATATATATATATATATAAGTTTAAACACTCTAACTATAGTTAAATTTTCAAAATGATTAAAAACTAGTTTCAGAATTAATGATAAGAAGTTAAATAAAAGAAGTGATAATTTATGTTACACATTGTATATTGAGCTGTATGAATATACTGTATATAAATATGTCTATTAGTTGAATAGGACAGAAAAGAGTAAAAACACATTTTCATTCACTGGAAGCTGCAATATTACATCGTCCCCATTATAATATTAATCGCCTGCTGTAAACAACTTATTTAAATGCATGTGATAGTTTTGTCTTGTCTAATGAACTTCGTACTTAGTGTCTGTTTGTTTTTCTGCGACTTACAGGATCTGATGTCCCTCTGTTTGTGGTTATTAAGACTATATGAACGACCTCTCAGCTGGCCAATCCATATTGCTTGTAAGAAGCTCTTAGTAGCCAATCTGAACGCAGGAGGTGGGACCTGCCAGAATATGGGTGGGAGGAAAAATAATGCTTAGAAATTAGTTGCCTGGAAGCATTCCCAAAATGGCCACCGAGTGGACTAATTGCCTTGAAAGACGCTTTGCTTCCACATTCCAAACAAGAAAATGTGAAACTGGTTCATGCTAGCATTTGTTCTACAGGTGTACAGTTATCAAAAGAGAGTATAATCTCTGTAAATGTTGTCTGAACAATTTTTATTATCATGTAAGGCAGAATTCTGACTCATTAATGCTTTTTATTTGCTTAAAAGTGAATGTTTCTTCCTGGCTTTGTGGTGAGAAATCTGAGTTGATGATTATCGCATGAGTTTCAAAATTGGAAGTCTGCCTTCAATGGGTGTTCCATTGCTCTTTTTCAAGTGGGAAGGACATTCCAACTTCCTCCTTAAAAACATTCCATGGAACACCAATTGGTGGTGGAACACAGTTGGTGTATAATTGGAATGCCCAGTGTTGGGTGTAATCTAATTACAAAGTAATTAATTACTGTAATCAAATTACATTTTATTAGTTTAATGCATTACATTTTAAATTCTTGTAATCAAATAACAGTTACTGAATTTCAATAAGGTTAATTACTTTTAAGTACATTATTTTGGTTAAACATATTTCTCATATAATATAATTTATGTTGATTACATTTAAAACATGTTTAATGTTCAGATGTACATCTGTTTGTGTTTCTGTGACAGCCGAAACGTGGTGCTGAGTATGTGATTTGCTAGTGACAAAGAACAAGGAGGAAATATAGAGTATTTTGAAATCTTTGCACAGAAATTAAAATATTTTCAGTGAAATTCTTTTTTTGTTTGTTTGTTTTTTACCTAGCCCTGGCCTTTAACTGATTTCAGAGAGATGATTTTATCATTGTACTTACTAAAGAGAAAGACAATTGCTAAATTGCTAAATGTGCTAAATTGCTTCTTTAAAATCATCTGAACATATTTAGTTGAAAAAATGCTCAGTACTGTACATGTCCCATAAAGAGGCATCTCCAGCACCAGATGTTGTGTGGCATCTGTTGATCCTCTATCGAAGAGCTGATTGCGAGTGTGAGTGGCAGGATGTGATGCAGCTGTGAGTTTATTTGTTGTTATGTGAACTCTGATCCACATGGCTGTCCTCATTCACTATTCATAGCTCACTGCCTGCCACTGTGGTTGCAGATGATGGCTGATGGCTGTGTGCAAGCGAGCGAGTGAGGAAGTCAAGAAAATAAGATTGTGTGTGTTCAGATTTACACAGGAGGCCCTCTGATATAAGTGGCTGTCAGCTGCCCAGCACCACTAGTAACACTTTCATCTAAACCCCTTCAGTGCAAGTTCATTTCTCCTCACTCACCACTTCAGTTTGACACAGTGTGTCAGTGTTGGTTTTGAGAGAATTGGCAGGGATGTACTTTAATTCCAGCCCTCAGGGGTTTTACACCAATCATGCTGGTGTCCTGGAGTGGGACGGAGAGCTGTTGGTATAATTGCCCCAAAGAGTGTGAAAACTTTTGAATGGCAGCACCAAATCCTGCCTTCGTTACCATTTTAACAGGTGTGTTGCTAGGGGCAATCCCGTTTAAAACACCTTTTAAATTGCATTTTAAAAGGGTATTTGGCAATTGCTTTTACTCATCCATTTGCCAATGGCTTTTCCTTTTTGTTTTGCTTTTCCTTTGCTTTCTCCAATTGAGAATCAAGTTAAAAAAAAATACCACTGGACTGTTGACTTGTGAGAGCAACCAATGAACTTTCAACTCAGTTATAAGACACACCCCCTCTCCCACATGCCACTTGAAGAGGATGTAAGACGGCCTGTCATTTGACGACGGTACGAGCAATTTACGTGATTGTGACGAGGAGGAGGGCCGGGCCAAGCCAAACCGTGAGGATACCAGAGCCAGAGGCATCAGTTCGGGAGAGAGAGAGACGCACGCAGCCGCGTTACATGTGTGTGTTCGTCTTATGTTTTATATTGTTTTAAGCTGAGTTTTACATTAAACTTTATGTTGACTGTTCAGCTGGTTCCCGCCGCCTCCTTACCCATCCTTATACTGTTACAGTGGTGCCGAAACCCAGGATGGAGGAGGGATGCGCTGTCGCGGAGTCATCGCCGCTGCCATCTGCCTGAGGACGGAGGGGTCACTGCCTGCAGCCGAGAGCCGGAGGAACCGCTGCCGTCCGCCAAAATAGGGGAGGAGTGGTTCCGTCCACCAGGGGCTGGAGGACTTGCTGCCATCTGCCAGGGGAGGAGTGAGCTGATGTCCGTCAGAGGGCAGAGGAGCGGTTGAGGATCGGACTACAGCGTGTCCGGGAACTGGCGAGCAAGTTTTTCTCTCTCTGTTGCTCTGCCTCGCTCTTTCCCTCTCTCCTTTCCCTCCCCTCGTCTCTCCCAGGGCTCCAGAAAGATGGGGAAGACCTTCAGGCAGGCACGGTCGAAAGGGCAACACCCCCCCTCCAGGAAGGGAGGGGAGGGGAATGCGTCATGCCGGGGGTTTCCCCGAACTGAGTCAGGTGATGGAGGAGTGTGACGAGGAGGAGGGCAGGGCTGGGCCCTGATCACACGGCCGGCCCTGAATCAGGCTACATTAAAGTTTATGTTGACTGTTCAGCTGGTTCCAGCCACCTCCTTACCCATACTTATACTGTTAGAGTGATATTATTGAATCTGCGAATCCGTGCATAAGAAACAGATGTGAAGCATATCAGAAGTTAATGGTGGCTCGTTCACTGTTGCTGTGAAATGCTGAACGCGGCCCTACCTGAGCGTGCACAGTGATATGTGTCCAGGATGGGAGTTGGTAATCGTGATGCTGTCAACAGTTTCAGTCTCCTGACCCGCGCCCTGAACTGAAACACGTGTAGCAACCGCCATTTGCCTCACCCTACTTCACCGCTTGAGGTACAGATCTGATGAAGAATGCTGCCAAATCCTGTACTAAAACACCTCCATGAAGTTAGCACCCCGTATAATTAAATCTTTACCAAATCTATACCATTCAAAAATGAACGTTTGTGCTGGTTCGGTGTTTGAGATACTAGATATAATTTTTTGACTGTGTGATATCACTTTCCACCCCATCAGGTGCAAATCGCTCCAAACTGGTGCTGTTCGTTTGTGCTCGATTTGTGCTGTCAAAAGAAACATCACAAATTTTCCTTGCTTTGTATATCACAAGATAGCTTTTGGGAGCTGTGAAATCGCACAGACTAAACCATGTCAATCAGTCTCACCTGTCTCCATTGTTGTGCTTGCTTCTGGTTTGTGCCGTGTTTGGTATCGTTGAAGCATTCATTTTTTTTGGCAAAGATTAATCTTTTACCCCATCAAACTTAAACACATCTCTCTTTCTCTGTCAGAAATATCAGATTTGGTCTTATATTTAAACCAGGGATGAAAACTACTCACCTTTCAGCTAAAGTCACCTTTTCTGAAGCTAATTTGCCCAAATTGTTTGGTAAAATTTCTAAATTGTCCTTATTAAAATTACTTTAAATAGTTACTTTAAGCTTAAAAAAAACTAGATTTATCTACAGTAATAGAAAAACATAACAAGATACAATACAAATCAAATAATGTATTTTTTTAAAAGTTACTAAATAAAATTAATATTAAGAACATAAATATAAAATAAATGTAGCCTACACAGCCAGTCCAAAAGGACACTGAATAAGTTTTTTTTTTTCAAGCTTAGAACATTGTGCTAGATAGACGTCTTTGACGGCTTGTTCGTGTTTTAGATGCCATGTCAAGTTAAAAAGAACTTAAACTGTTAAACGTCTCGAGTCGAGACACCTTCGTTTTGCTCTTTTGTGGCGCTGTGTGTAATTTTAGTGCAACAACAAACATTCCAGCATGTGAACGGCACCTAACATGTTTTCAAACATTGTGGCTGTTTACGGAAAAAATCGGAATAATTAACCTATAAAAACTTGATGTATAGCTTTGTTCAGCAGTGTCACATATAGCCTATAAACAAATCATAATTTGCAGCACAAACATGGAAATGTTTTGCTGTTGCATTTGGAGTTTGATGGAGTGAAATATTAATCTTTGCCAAAAAAATCAATGCTTCAACAATACCAAACACGGCACAAACCAGAAGCGAGCACAAACAATGAAGACAGGTGAGAGTGACTGACATGAGGTTTTACCTGTGCGATTTCACAACTCCCAAAAGTACAATACAAAGAAGGGAAAACGTTATGATGTTTCTTTTAATGGCACAAACTGGCACAAATGGAGCACAAACGAACGACACCAGTTAGGAGCGATTTGAACGATATAGAGTAGAGTGTGACGTCACTGCTCCCGAAAAGTTTCTTGCTAAGGAAGGGAAATGGCTACAGTATTTCTTTTAATGGCACAAATCGAGCACAAACGAACGGCACCGGTTTGGAGCGATTTGGACCACAAGGGGTGGAAAGTGACGTCACACAGTCAAAAGATATAATGTCTAATATCTCAAACACCGAACCAGCACAAATGTTCATTTTTGCAGCATAAATCAGCACAAACGAATGGGATAGATTTGGTAATGATTTAATTTATCTTCACAGAGGTTACTAAAGCAATTGCTTCTCTGCACTGCCTGACCTTACAGCTATTCACCTGTTTCATTACTGTATGACTGCTCTCCCTGCCATATTTGTGAAGGAAGCCCATATACTGTACCTTCTGTGCACTGTGAGATCATCGATCACACGATGAAACAGTGCTAAACTGTTTCTGTTTATAAAGATGATAAAGTGTTATCTTTCGTTTACGCAACCAGAAGGTTTTATTTCTTCTTCCAGTAAAAGTTATGTTAAGTATGTACACAATTCTAGCAGTGAAGGGGTAAATTACTTGTTGGTTATTGATCAAATCTTGGACATTTTACCTCAAACATCTTTGATATGTTAATTGCCATTATCTGTGTCAATTAAATTTTGCCTACAACATAATCGATTCAGGTACAATTAAAATGTCAATTCATTCAAAATTCAAAATGTTAAATCTATAAGACCCAGACTACACTTGTAAAAGAGCAATGTGATAAAAATGTGTACATTGTGTGTTTACTGTGTGTATAGCTACTGTCAGTCAATAAACATCTTTATGAAGATGAGCACAACAAAATATTAAGCACAAACTTTATTTGCAACATTATAAACAGATATACACAGCAGGTTGGTGTGGAATATATATATATATATATATATATATATATTAATTTTCATTTGAAAGAGACACTTTCATAATACACATAAGTAATACACAACATTAGTTTGAACACTACCATTTGTTCCACAAAATTGTGCTCGCTTGCCTTGTCTGTATCCTCAAATGATCATCATTCCGACAGTCTGCCTTTTCTCAATCATACACAGGCAATTATTTTAATATAAATAAAATATTTAAAGATGATCATGCAGTGTTTTTAAAATGAATGTGATATAATTGAAAGGAGATGTGTGTTTTCCCCAGCGTCATTTCTGGAAAGTCCATTGGCTTTCTACAACGCTACAAGCCACTGTCCTTGCTCACCTCCACTGCATGTTTCAGTTTGTAGAGTGGGTTAGGAGGCTGGTTATGTTGACGACATCATGATTACCAGCTTCCATCCTGGATACGCATCACTGTGCACGCTCATGTAAGGATGCGTTCAGCATTTCAAAGCAACAGTGAATGAGCCACCATTAACTTCTGATGTTTTGCATCCGTTTCTTATGGCAGATCCAACAATATTACGTAAACTGCTCGTACGGTTGTCCAATGACAGGCCGTCTTACATCCTCTTCGAGTGGCATGTGGGAGAGGGGGTGTGTTTTATAACCGAGTTGAAAGTTCATTGGTTACTCTCACAAGTCAACAGTCCAATGGCATTATTATAACTCGATTCTCAATTAAAGAAAGTAAAGGAAAAGCAAAAAAAAAAAGAAAAGCCATTGGCAAATGGATGAGGAAAAGCAATTGCCAAATACCTTTTTAAAATGCAATTTAAAAGGTGCTTTTAAAGTGCATTAAAAAGTGCATTTAAAAGACTCATTAATGTACTCATTTATTGCTACATTTAATGACAATTTAAACATGAAATAAATGTTTTATTAATGCACAATTTTACTGTTAAATGTAATTACATATTTAAACATGAATTAAATAAACACATTTAAATGTGTCTTTTTATTTGTTCATTTATATATTGACTTATTTATTCAAGTTTTTATTTTCAAATTAATAGATTGATAATTTATTCCTTCATTCTTTTTTAAGTGGCACTCCTGGGCTTCAGCTGATATGGACTGGCAAATGGTAAAAGAAAAGGAAAAGTCAAATAATAAAGAAAAGCAATTGGCAAATGGATGAAGAAAAGCAATTGGCAAATGGATAAAGAAAAGCAATTGGCAAATGGATAAAGAAAAGCAATTGGCAAATGCTTTTTAAAATGCAATTTAAAAGATACATTTAAAAATGACTTATTAATGTGCTGTTTTATTGCTAAATATAGGTACATTTTAAAACATGAATTAAATAAACACATTTAAATGTGTCTATTTATTTGTCCATTTATAAATTGGTTTATTTATTCATATTTTTATTTTCAAATGAATAGATTGATAATTTATTCCTTCATTCTTTTGTAAATGGCACTCCTGGGCTTCCATATTAATCACTTTACAGTTATGAAGAAATTAAATACATTTACAGCAAAAAGCTTTGAAAGCTCAAGAGAACTGCTGGAAACAAATTCTGAATGTGATAAAAAAATATATATATATATATAAAACAGCTTATACATCAGTGCATAAGTGAAATTGTTCCACAACAAGAACACACAGGCTTATTAATTTTAAAAGCTTAAAAATGTATTTAAAATATAAAAGCTTTTAGATTATTTTAAATTAAAAGCTTAATATAATTTAATTCTGTTTCAAATTACTATAGGCCAATACTGAATAATTTTTAATTTAAATTTGAATGCACTAATTTGAATGTATATTTGGTACTGCTTGATATCTCCAACTTCCAACTATAATGTTGTTCCTTTGTACGACGCTCGGAAGATGATGCACAAAGAAACAAACTGCATTGCCTGTTTGGGGTTCGGTTTTATTTCGCTGGGTGCTTCAATGTTTGCGCAACATCACACACCCGCATCTCAGAGTTTCCAAATAGGAAGTCTGACTTCAAATGGTGTTCTATTACTCTTTTCCAAGTAGGAAGGACTTTTCAAGTTGAAAGGAATTCAGTATAAGTCTCCCCTACTTTAACGGACCCATTCTGCATTCTGCCTGCAAAGACTGACATTAAGCATTTTCTTAATAGTAAAATACAGTACACACAGTTGAACATACTGAGCTGAGATAAAGTTGCAAGCAAAGCCTTGCGACCTCACACAGTGACTTCTTCCTCTGTTTCAGCTGGCCAACACTGATTTCTGTTTGGCCAAATTGGATCCAAAGATACTCAGGCCATCCACTGGGAGTTCTGAGATGGAAGCTGTCAAAGCAATAGCCATCTCTTCTACTATATATTGCTTTGACCACTCTCTACTAGAAAAAGGCCCTTCTAATGGGTGAGCTGACTCATGTCTTGTTATTTTTTTGTAGAGTCAACCATTGTAGTGAAGGCACTTAAGGCTGTCAAATGGATAGGACTATTTGGAACTCAACATAGAGGGGGAAGTCTTTAGAACATCTTATGTTTAATGATTTATTAATATGTCTTATTTTAAATATGTGCAATATTGTCTACTATAAGCTTGTTCTTTAGGGACAAAATAATCTAGTGGCATGTGTTCAAAATACATTTTGTAATATGAATGACTAATTCCATTCCTTCCTTCAGTATAGTATAGCCTTTTGAGATAGCCTTCAACAACCTAGTTTATTCAAACTGCACACTCTGCTAAACTCATTAAAGTAATAGTATCCTGCCGCCTTCATTCAACCGCGTTTAGTTTCAACCGCGTTTAGTTACAACACATTACACAATGCATAATAACAGTTCAACTTAACGCACAGATAAATAAAAAGTATATTCAATGTAGGGATGCCGTGGTGTGAGTTTTTGATGGTTAGATTACTGTCTGAGAAAAAGATTGGGGTTAACTGGTTTTACAATTATTTGCACATTTTCTTATTATGCAACAGCGCTGATGCAAAAAAAAAATGCATATCATGTAACAATTTTCTAAACATCAATGGATGTATTTCTGGGGGATATGTGGATGCTAAGGGAAGCCCTATAATATGAAAACTGATAAATACACACACACACACACACACACACACACACACACACACACACAAAAGGAGGTAATAGGAGACGCTCCAATCTAGGGCACAACACCACTTATGCGCATCCCGAGCAGTGATGTGCTACTGCAGTGTTTCCAAACCACTGTGCAGTGTGAAAGATTGTCAGGTGTGCTGTAGAAAATTATCAAATTCTGCAAAATAAATAAATGTATGAAGAAAAAAAATAACTCCTCACCTTTCTGAGAAATTTGCCATTTTGAAACCATAATCGGTCACTTTTGTGATTATGAAGAGCAATGATTAATGTGCAAAAGTGATATTTATACGCGTTAAGGGTCTTTCACATGACTCGCGTCAGAGCTGCAGAATACATTGTAGTCTACACACTAAAATCCCCAGTGATAAATGTACACTCCTGGTGTTTATATGGTGCTCACTCGCTGGTGTTAAAAACTATCACTGAAGCAGTGTTGAATCTACAGCAGATAATTCAATAAAGTAGATACACTTTCTGAGAGATGATTGATCATTAGTGATGACACCTGATGTTAACAAGCAGAGTCTACTGAAGGAAAGAGAAACAACAAGAACAGGAAAACAAGAGAACAAACCAGCAAAGACACACAACAATTAAATCTGTCTTACTGAGATTTACATCAACTGCAAATAAAATAGATTATTGGACAACAATCTTTCAATATGTTGAGTGAGGATGTTTGTTTTTATATGTCTGCAAATGTTATTTACTGATAATTAATAGAGTAAAAAAATAATAAAATCAGCAACACTAAATGAAGCTAAAGCTTTATTAACTCCTAATCTTTTGCACACATGAAAAAAAGTTATTTATAATAATAGAACATGGCAGTGTTGCATTTTCAAGCTTTCTCCTGTGAGATGTTGAGACATTTTGTTTGTTTGACAATTTTAATAACATTTTATTTGCAGTTGATGTACATCTAATGTTGTGTGGCTGTAAGACAGATTTAATTGTGGTGTTGGCTGGTTTGTTCTCCTGTTCTTGTTGTTTCTCTTTCCTTCAGTTAAATCTGCTTGTTAACATCAGGTGTCATCACTAATGATCAATCATCACTCAAAGAGTGTATCTCATCCCAGTGAGAGCGAGAGCCACATTATAGCATCAACGAGGAGGTTAACCCAACGTGATTCTTCCCACCCAAGCAACTGGGCAAATTGGTTGCTTAGGAAGCCTGACTGGAGTCACTCAGCGCACCCTGGATTTGAACTTGTGACTCCAGGTGTTGTAGTCAGTGGCTTTACTTGCCGAGCTACCCAGGCCCCCTTGCTAACTGTGGATTCTAAATTCTTATGGTAAAATTATTTATTGCAGTTAATAGTATAATCGTATAAATGCGTCATCCCTAATTCACTGCATACTCTGAAATATTTATACACTGTATCATATCAAACATTCAGAAAAAGCATTAGGGTTAATGTTTCATAAAACATTTACCCTTTCAGAAATTACAATTCTCACCTGCTCATCTGAAATGCTTGTCTGCTTTTCTCACACTGAAAAACAACTGATAATTTCTATGGACACCTTTAACATCTTCACTGACTCCACATATGACTCATGTGATATATTTCATGTTTTCTAAATTCATACGAAATTTTTGTGTGGGTTACTGACCTACAGACCGAAAGTGCACGTTGTCAGCCACTGACTGTCTTGTGAGTTTTATTCCTGCAGGGGGGCCCTTGACGTTTGAACACCAAATCCTCAATGCATCAGCATTTGAATCTAAGAACACTTTATATCCATTTGGAGACATTTACACTGGATAGTTGTTTTTAATAAAGCTTGATAATTGCAAGGATTCATGCCTGTGAATGAAAATTGGCCTCAACATTATCTATAAAAGCAATTTTAAAAGTCCTCATCCAGTAATAATAAACAAACGTGAGTTAATGCATCCTGGCCAGCACTGAGAAAAGTAACAGGTACCACGTGACACTGCCATCTAGTTGGGTGGTACCAACTCATACAACGGAGGAGGGACCTCAGTTTTTTTTCTCAATATGACAGACTCACAGCCACGCAATTGCATGGTATCTCATACGAAATTATTTTCAGAGTTGATAAAAAATAAATAAACAAGGACAGATGCATGATTGGGTGGGACACAAATCACCCCCTTCAAAGCATTCACCCAATTCTACGCTGGTGTGGTTAGGTGATAAAACTATCAATCATCATCAAATACAGTACGCCCATTTTTACCAATAAAAACGTCTCCGGTTACACATATAACCTTGGTTCCCTGAGATGAATGGAACAAGACATTGCTGTAAGCACTATGGGGAGTGTCCTTCACACAACCTTGTTGAAACCCTTATACTATCATGCCAATCTTTTGATTGGTAATGGTGTCTGAGCCCCGCCCCTTTAGGCACACAGCAGGCCTATATACGTGGGCGCTCAGTCACCATTTCTTCAGAATTTTCTGACTGAGGGACAAGAGTGAGTCATCCATATTATAAAAATCTGAAGTAGTAGTGTGGCCAGCTTTCACAATGTTTCGTTCCCTTCAACCTCAGAACTGAGGTTACATGTGTAACTGGAGACTTTCCCTTTTGATTCAGTTCACTATGGGGAATGATATCCCATCATGCTGCACTGTGTAACATTACACTCCCGGAGTTATAACACTAAATATATATATATATTCATAAGGTGTTGCAGGCCACATGCAGATGACTTATAAATCATATTAAAGTGAAAATGTGAATAGTCCCACGTGGCGGACACCAGGTGGAAACTAATGTAGTCTGGGATCTATATGAGCCATATACATAGCAAAATCCCTGGTGATAAATGAACAATCCTGGTGTTTATATGAGTCTCACTCACTTGTGTTAAAAACTAACACTGAAGCAGAGTTGAATGTTGATTAGTTAAATAAAGTAGCTACACTCTCTGAGTGATGATTGATCATTAGTGATGACACCTGCTGTTAACAAGCAGAATCTACTGAAGGAAAGAGAAACAACAAGAACAGGAAAACACATCCACACAGCCTTAGATGTACATCAACTGCAAATAAATCTCTTTGTATGTTTTAGAAAATGTATATACTGAGAATTAATATAGGTTTGTCTCAATTTAGTGTTGCTGATGTCTTTTTGTGTCATTTGATTATTGCTCTGATTGGTTAGGCACTTCAACCTTGCTCAAATAAACATCATCATCGTCCAAAAAGTGCAGTTCAAGAGAACAAGCACAAGATAATATGATGTAGGTAACACATCACGATGATGGATTAATGAGTTTGCATTGAAGAGATAATTGCATTCAAAGCACAATGTGATTATGATGTTAACTGTGGATCTATAATTAACACTACTAAATTATGGAATAAGAGATATATTACTGGAAATCTGCTTTGTCTGAGTGATCAGACGCTGTCATCGATGGAAGATTTTAAAAATGTGAATTAGACACGCAAATATCAAGACTCAGCATGAAAAACTCAACAATGGTGACAAACCACAAACTAATTTTCACATTCATACCACAATGCATTATGGGTGTTCACATAGTACAGATCTCAACAATGGCACCCAGCATGCATTGCAGCATATGTCTGAAATTGTGTTTGTTGATTGTCACCATTGAAGAGATTTGTATGTTGATTGTTGATCTATGGGTGTACATATTTATAATTTTTGTTTATTAAAGCATGCTATATTGTTCACTGGCAGAATCTGCTCAACTTTTCTTTTTATTGATTTAGTAATGTCTGAACTTTATATGTTGGTAGAATTATTGTAGCTGTAATTTAATTTACCATAAACACGCTGCAATCAATAGTTTATACTTTTGTCTCACAATCATTACGTCAAAAAGCTGATCTAGCCTAACTTCATTCGCTTCCAGTATTGTGCAACTGAATGTGCTTTGTTGAGACATTAAAGCACAGAGTGCAAGATAATTTACTCAATACAGCACAAGGTTCAAGTAACTAACCAAAGTTAAATTAAGTTAAATTAAGCATTTTCATTAAAACAAAATCAGCAACACTAAATGGAGCTTTCAACATTTTTTTTAGACATAAGGAAAAAAAATTAAAATGACTTATTTTAATACTACATATTTTATTTGCAGATGATGTGTCTAAGGTTGTGTACATTTACATTTACATTTATTCATTTGGCAGATGCTTTTATCCAAAGCGACTTACAAAAGAGGAAGACATAAGCGAATCATCTTAAGGAGACAGTGGTATGAAAAGTGCCATATTACAAAGTTTCACTAGCATCAGAATAGTATTCAAAACAGATTAATGTGCAACAAGAATTTTTTTGTTTTGTTTTTAATGACTGGTTAAGTGCTTATGGAAAAGATGTGTTTCTAGTCGTAACAGAGAGTGAGTCAGCTTCACAGATGGAGTTGGGAAGGTCATTCCACCTATGTGGTATGATGAAGCTGAAAGTCCGGGAAAGTGTTTTGGTGCCTCTTTGTGTTGGTACAACAAGGCGACGTTCCTTAGCACACCGCAGGCTTCTAGTGGGCGCGTAGCTCTGCATAAATGATTTTAGGTATGCTGGAGCAGACCCAGCAACTGTTCTGTGTGTCAGCATCAGAGCCTTGAATTTGATACGTGCATCAACCGGCAGCCAGTGAAGAGAGATGAGAAGTGGTGTAACATGCACTCTCTTTGGTTGATTAAAGACCAGATGTGCTGCTGTATTCTGGATCATTTGCAGAGGTCTAATTGCACATGCAGGGAGGCCTGCAATGAGAGCATTACAGTAGTCCAGTCTAGTTATAACAAGTGACTGGACAAGCAGTTGTGTGGCATGTTCAGAGAGGAAGGGTCTTATCTTCCTGATATTGTAGAATGTAAATGTACATGATCTTGTGGTCTTTGAGATGTGGTCTGTGAAAATTAGTTTGTTGTCGATGGTTACTCCTAGATTTCTGACCATTTTGAAAGGCATTACTGTAGTTGCACCCAGCTGCACGGTGATGTGTGTGGATGTAAAACAGATTAAATTGTTGTAGTGTCTGCTGGTTTGAACTCTTGTTTTCTTGTTCTTGTTGTTCCTCTCTCTTTCCTTCAGTAGACTCTGCTTGTTAACAGCAGGTGTCATCACGAATGATCAATCATCACTCACAGAGTGTAGATACTTTATTTCATTAATCAACATTCAACTGTACTTCAGTGTTAGTTTTTAACACAAGTGAGTGAGACTCATATAAACACCAGGAGTGTTCATTTATCACCAGGGATTTTGCTGTGTAGCTATGCACAGTATGGATTATTAACCCTCTCACAACAAGGTTGGGAAAGTAGGTTTATTTCTAATGGGAGTGCATATGACTTTAAAAGAAGCAGTTCAACAGCATGTAATTAGGTGGTTCTGTTGATTATAGTAAGTAGCCCACCCGTATAAGGGCTTGGGCTCACCTGTTTGAAAGTAAGAAGCGCTCTATACAGAGAGGGCTTGTGAGGAGATGGACACCACGTCCAGGTTATAAAACCTCACGAACATGTTTTGTGAGGACCATTCTGCTGCCAAACATATGTCCTGTAAGGACACACCGTTTGTCCACACCCATGAAGAGGTCGTGCCTCTGGATTAATACGCTTTGACACCAATAGGGAAATTCGCACCCTGTAATTCATAAGTGAGGGTGATTGCATCAACGATCCAATGAGAGAGCCTTTGTTTGGAGAAGGACATTCCTTTTGTGCATCCTCCATAACAAATAAAGAGCTGATCCGACAGCCTAAATTGACAGATGCGCTCAACATACACTATATTGCCAAAAGTATTCGCTCACCCATCCAAATAATTGAATTCAGGTGTTCCAATCACTTCCATGGCCACAGGTGTATAAAATGAAGCACCTAGGCATGCAGACTGCTTCTACAAACATTTGTGAAAGAATGGGCCGCTCTCAGGAGCTCAGTGAATTTCAGCGTGGTACTGTGATAGGATGCCACCTGTGCAACAAGTCCAGTCGTGAAATTTCCTCGCCACTAAATATTCCACAGTCAACTGTCAGTGGTATTATAACAAAGTGGAAGCGATTGGGAATGACAGCAACTCAGCCACGAAGTGGTAGGCCACGTAAAATGACAGAGCGGGGTCAGCGGATGCTGAGGCGCATAGTGCGCAGAGGTCGCCAACTTTCTGCAGAGTCAATCGCTACAGACCTCCAAAGTTCATGTGGCCTTCAGATTAGCTCAAGAACAGTGCGTAGAGAGCTTCATGGAATGGGTTTCCATGGCCGAGCAGCTGCATCCAAGCCATACATCACCAAGTGCAATGCAAAGTGTCGGATGCAGTGGTGTAAAGCACGCCGCCACTGGACTCTAGAGCAGTGGAGACGTGTTCTCTGGAGTGACGAATCACGCTTCTCCATCTGGCAATCTGATGGACGAGTCTGGGTTTGGCGGTTGCCAGGAGAACAGTACTTGTCTGACTGCATTGTGCCAACTGTGAAGTTTGGTGGAGGGGGGATTATGGTGTGGGGTTGTTTTTCAGGAGCTGGGCTTGGCCCCTTAGTTCCAGTGAAAGGAACTCTGAATGCTTCAGCATACCAAGAGATTTTGGACAATTCCATGCTCCCAACTTTGTGGGAACAGTTTGGGGATGGCCCCTTCCTGTTCCAACATGACTGCGCACCAGTGCACAAAGCAAGGTCCATAAAGACATGGATGAGTGAGTTTGGTGTGGAAGAACTTGACTGGCCTGCACAGAGTCCTGACCTCAACCCGATAGAGCACCTTTGGGATGAATTAGAGCGAAGACTGCGAGCCAGGCCTTCTCGTCCAACATCAGTGTCTGACCTCACAAATGCGCTTCTGGAAGAATGGTCAAAAATTCCCATAAACACACTCCTAAACCTTGTGGAAATCCTTCCCAGAAGAGTTGAAGCTGTTATAGCTGCAAAGGGTGGGCCGACGTCATATTAAACCCTATGAATTAAGAATGAGATGTCACTTAAGTTCATATGTGTCTAAAGGCAGATGAGCGAATACTTTTGGCAATATAGTGTATGTATGCAATGATCTCACCGAGCATAACATATGCATAGATTGCTCTTCATCTGAATTAAATGGTGGTGGAAAGAAGGCTTGCAAATGAACCACCTGAGCCCTGAAGGGTGTTAATACAACCTTAAGCACATAGACTTTTCTAGGTTTAATTGTGACTTTTGGCAGATCTGGACCAAACTCAAGGCATGAGCTGTCAGTCGACAGCACCTGCATGTCACCCACCCATTTAAATGAGGCCAAAGTCAATAGGGGTGCGGTCTTCAAGGAAAGCACCCGCAGCTCAACAGATTCCAATGGCTCGAACAGGGAGTTTGTGAGTGCCTTCAGCACCAGATTTAAGTCCCAAGTCGGCACCATAGCAGGGCGAGAGGGGTTCAAATGCCTCGCTCCCCTAAGGAACTTTATGACTAGATTAAGTTTGCCTATTTAAGAGCCAACCTCCAGAGCATCGTATGCTGAGATAGTCGCTACATAAACCTTGAACATTGACAGGGTAAGTCCAGCATCCAGTCACTCTTGAAGGAATGTCAAAATCTCAGCTATGGGGCAATTCACCAGGTCCTTCCCACATGAAGAGCACCAATTTGCAAACACGTGCCATTTAAGTGCATAGAGGCATCTCTTGGATGGTGCTCTAGCCTGTAAAATGGTATTCATCACCAACTGAGCCAATTCTGGCTTGTCCGATTTTGCTCCATTCAGGGGCCACACATGTAGGTTCCAAAGCTATGGCTGGGGATGCCAAATCATGCCTTGTGCTTGAGAGAGAAGGTCTCTCCTCAGCGGTATTTCCCATGATGGGCCATCTATTTCTGTTATCTCTGGAAAGCAGGACTGATTGGGCCATTTCGGCACAATTAACAATTAAGATGGAATGCCATCTGGTCCTGGTCCCTTTCCAGGTTTACACCTGCCAAGCTGCTGTCGGACATCCTCCATTGTGAAGTTAGCAAAGGTGGTTAGGTCTGCTGTTTAGGAGTGATCTTGTCTTGATTCATGTCCAGTGAGTATTTTTACTTTATTGAAGGCTTGTTTCATGTTCATGTTGCTAAACTCCCGTTCCAGTTTGTCCTTGTATTTTAGTTTGGCTGTAATAATGTCATTCTTAAACTCTTTATTGAGTGTTTTAAGGGAAGCCGAGTCCTTACGCCTGAATGCCTTGTGCTTCTCTTTCAGACTGTACTTAGTGTGGGAGGAGATCCAGGGTTTTAAATTTGTGTATTTTATAAAAGTCCTTGTGGGAATAGTGGTGTTAATGCAGAACTTGATATAGTCAGTGATTAGTGAAACTCTCTCATCCAGATCACACCTTGGAAGATGTCCCAATCAGTGCATGCCAGTGAGCCCTGTTGCCATCTGATGGCGTCCCCTGAACATTGGGTGGTGCAGTTGGTTTGCGGCTTGATGCATTTCAATTCCGTTTGTAGTATGGGAGCAGGAAAACAACATTGTGATCAGAGAAGCCGAGTGGAGGATGAGCCCAAGCGCTGAATGCCTCAGTTACGTTACCTTAACATAAGTCCAGGGTGTTCTCTTTCCTTGTGGGGACGTCCACATACTGATAGAAAGAGGACAGAACATCATTGAGTCTGCAGTTGTTGAAATCACCTAGAATAAATGCCACGGCTTCAGGATATTTAGCCAGCATGGAATTAGTGCACTCGGCTACTAGCTCCATTGCTAACTTGGTGTTAGCACTGGGTGGGATGTAAACACAGCTGATTTTCACAGTAGGGAATTCCCTCGGGAGGTAGAAGGGAAGCAGAGACAGGGTCAGTATCTCCACGTCTGGTGTACAGACTTTGCTTTGGGTTTTGATGTTATTACACCACCTGTTGTTAATGTAGATGCAGACCCCTCCTTGCCCGTCTGGCTGGTCCTATCAGCCGTTATGATAGAATAATGTTCAAGACTGACCTCAGTGTCTGGGACATCCTCATCGAGCCAGGTTTCAGTCAGGACGATGACACATGCGTCTTTGAAGGCCCACTAGTCACTTGGCATGCAATAAATCCATTTTATTCCGGAGGGAGCAGACATTCACCAGTATAATGGAGGGAAGAGGGGGTCTGAAGGGACACTTTCTCAATCTGGTGCATACACCTCCTCACCTACCTCTTTTACTGGGTCGGATCTCTAATGGAAATATAACTGCTGGCTTCTGACTGTAGAGGATAGAGGACTGTAGCTGTAGAAGATCCTCCCAGCTATAGGTAAGTGGTCTGTAGCCACTAGCCTCTGGTTCAAGCGCCGTGCTGTTATCAATAATCTATAAGATTGTGAATGCGATCCCAAGCACTTTGTATAGGTCCAGCACTGTAGACATGAAGCTAAACAGTGGACTTCGATAACAGACGATAAGAGACTCACACAAACTTACAAGTATACCAAAAAATCAAATCAAATCAAATCAAATCACTTTATTGTCACACAGCCATATACACAAGTGCAATGGTGTGTGAAATTCTTGGGTGCAGTTCCGATCAACATAGCAGTCGTGACAGTGATGAGACAGTACCAATTTACAATAACATCAAATTAACACAACACAATTTACACATCTGATGTACACATAATTACACTCAACAATATACAAATAATAACATACACTGTACAGTATACAATACACACTATATAGATACACATTATTCAATAAAAATAAAAAATAAAAATATATTAAAAAAAGTATATATAGTATATATAGAATGTACAGTATTGTACTGTATTGACATTCAGGCTGTCGGCTGATAGTCAGTTGTTAAGAGAGAATATAATATAATAATAATATAATTTATGACAGTCCGGTGTGAGATATAAGAGTAAGGGTAATAAAGTGCAGTGCTGATGCATTTGATCGTGGGAGATCAAGAGTTCAGAAGTCTGATTGCTTGCGGGAAGAAGCTATCATGGAGTCGGCTGGTGCGGGTCCTGATGCTGCGATACCGCCTACCTGATGGTAGTAATGAGAACAGCCCATGGCTCGGGTGGCTGGAGTCTCTGATGATCCTCCGAGCTTTTTTCACACACCGCCTTGTATATATTTCCTGAAGGGAGGGAAGCTCACCTCCGATGATGTGTCTGGCAGATCGCACCACCCTTTGCAGTGCTTTGCGGTTGTGGGCGGTGCTATTGCCGTACCAGGTGGAGATGCAGCCAGTCAGGATGCTCTCTACAGTGCAGGTGTAGAACCATGTGAGGATGTGGCAGTTCATTCCAAACTTCCTCAGCCATCTCAGGAAGAAGAGGCACTGATGAGCCTTCTTCACAACGACTTCAGTGTGGATGGACCATGTGAGTTCCTCAGTGATGTGGACACCCAGGAACTTGAAGCTGCTGACTCTCTCCACTGGTGCTCCATTGATGGTGATGGGACTGTGTTCTCTGTCTTTTCTTCTGAAGTCCACCACAAGCTCCTTTGTCTTACTGATGTTGAGGGAGAGGTTGTGCTCCTGACACCAGTGTGTCAGAGTGTGCACCTCCTCTCTGTAGGCTGTTTCATCATTGTCAGTGATCAGACCTACCACCGTCGTGTCATCAGCAAACTTAATGATGGCATTGGAGCTATGTGTTGCCACACAGTCATGTGTACAGGGAATACAGGAGTGGGCTGAGAACACAGCCCTGTGGGGCTCCAGTGTTGAGGGTCAGTGAGGAGGAGATGTTGCTGCCTATTCTAACCACCTGGCGTCTGCTTGACAGGAAGTCCAGGATCCAGCTGCACAGCGAGCTATTTAAGCCCAGAGCCCGGAGTTTCTCATCTAGCTTGGAGGGCACTATGGTGTTGAATGCTGAGCTGTAGTCTACAAACAGCATTCTCACATAAGTGTTCTTTTTTCCAGGTAGGAGAGAGCAGTGTGTATTGTAGATGCAATGGCATCATCAGTGGAGCAGTTGTTGCGGTAAGCAAACTGCAGTGGGTCAAGAGAGAGAGGCAATACAGAGCAGATGTAACCTCTGATTAGTCTCTCAAAGCATTTGCTGATGATGGGGGTCAGAGCAACAGGACGCCAGTCATTTAAGCAAGTTATTTTTGATTGTTTTGGAACAGGCACAATGGTGGATGTTTTAAAGCATGTGGGGACTACAGACAAAGAGAGGGAAAGGTTGAAAATGTCCATAAAAACACCAGCCAGCTGGTTCACGCACGCTCTGATGACGTGGCCCAGAATGCTGTCTGGGCCCACGGCTTTGCGGATATTCACCTGTCTGAAGGATCCGGTTACATCCGCTACAGAGACGGAGAGTGAACTAACCTCTGTAGCTTCAGCCGCGAGAGCTCTCTCCGCGAGGGTGGTGTTATTTCCCTCAAAACGAGCATAAAAAGTATTTAGCTCATCCGGGAGAGAGGCAGCGGTGTTCATGGCGGAGTTTTTATTCCCTTTAAAGTCCATGATGATGTTAATTCCCTGCCACATGTTTCTAGAGTTGGTGGTGTTAAACTGTCCTTCAATCTTGTTCCTGTACTGGCGTTTTGCGGTTCTGATAGTTTTTCGGAGGGCATAACTGGCTTTTATGCTCCTCCGTGTTCCCGGAATTAAAAGCGGAGATCCGCACATTAAGTGCCATGCGAACATCGCTATTTATCCATGGTTTCTGATTCGGATAGATCCGTATTGTTCTGGTCGGAACCATGTCCTCTACGCACGTTCTGATGAAACACATTATGCTATCAGCGTAAAGCTCGATGTCGTCATCAGAAGCGGACCGGAACATCTCCCAGTCCATGTGATCAAAACAGTCTTGTAGCATAGAGTCTGATTGGTCCGACCAGCACTGGATCGTTTTGAGGGTGGGTGCTTCCTGTTTCAATTTCTGCCTGTAAGCGGGCAGAAGCAGAATGGAAGAGTGGTCCGATTTGCCAAATGGTGGGCGGGGGAGGGATTTGTAGCCATCCCGGAAGGGAGAGTAGCAATGGTCCAAAACCCGGTCCCCTCATGTTTTGGACCAAAAGACAAACAGACGGAACGCCGACATTGACAGACTGTGTCATCGCAGCAGAGCGTGCACCAGAAGGAGCGGAAACATCCTCCGTGTACCCCTCACGAGAAGCTGCGAGTGACACAGCATCATCCCCATCGTCAGAGCTGCCAAATGTAATAAGGCCATGCGCTCCAACAGAGGGCTGGATCTCATCATATATTGCACAGGCGAGGACGTTAGATCTGAAGTTCGGGGGGCTCGCAGGGCTTGTGCTGGCACGAGATCCTCCTCTAATTCTTCCAGCTGAACCTCAATGCCCTGATGTGCATCCTCATGTGGTCCCTTGAGACTTAACACAGAAGAGGCGGGTGGGAGGGCACGAGAGGCCCGATCTTCACTCATAATGAGGTCGATTCTAGAGCACAATGTCCAGAGATTCATGCCCCCACAGTGAAGGCAGTCTGTCTCCATGAGAGCTGCTTGTGCATGGGCATGGCCCAGGCAGTGAACACAGCTCTCGTGCTCATCAGACGACAGGATGTGCCGTTCGCATAGGAAACACTTGCAGAATGACATCTTTAAAAAGACACATATCACGCAAGTGGCTCTTTAGTTAATATTGTGTGTGTGTGTATATATATAAATATATATATATATATAAAGGATACAGTAACTCCAGCCGGAGCGCTGTGGGAAGCAGGTAGGAGTTTTGCTGAAGCGCCGTGTTGATCAACGACGAGCGCCTGAAGCGAAGAACCTGTTCATAGACAGCGTCTTCTACAGCAATGTGGAGAACTCTTCACCGGAACACACAGGGGCACAGAAAGCCTCTCAGTGCAGGCGCTGAGCACAGGCGACATGTAGTCCTGTTCGCGTCTTGCTGAGAAGTTCTGTCTGCTGTAAGTGTATATCGACGGCGAAGCAGAAAGGGTTCCAAGACAAAGACAAAGTTTTTTTTCACTCGGTAATGTCCTAAAAACTACATCTTTTACATCTAAAAATCTTTTCTCGTAATAACAGGATATTATGTTGTAAAAACCACATCTTTTCTCATAATAATGAGATATTATGTCATAAAAACAACAGCTTTTCTCATAATAGAGAGATATTATGTTGAAAAAACTACATCTTTTCTCATAATGATGAGAGATTATGTTATAAAAACGACATCTTTTCTCATATTAATGTTATATTATGCTATAAAAATGATCGTAATAACTAAATTATGACACTTAACAACTGACAGTTCCTTCGGTAATTTACCACTTTGTGCATTTGTTGGTAGTTGCAGCTCTACTCTGTAGCCTATATAAATAATGGAAAATTAATTCAACAACCATGGCACAGTTATTTTAAATCAATAATCTTTATTTTCTTCACTGTTTAAGCCATAAAGAAATTTTACAATGTGGAATGTCACGTGCCACTAACGTCCGTAAGCAGCGCCCCCTTGTGGCTGCAGCAGTACTGACTCATTTAAAACACAGCATTTCCATTGACAACAACAACAAAAAAAAAATGGCTCTATCTAAATAGATAGAGAGCCACTCTGTGTGTCATTCAAATAATGTCTCACAACGTGGATGTTATCGAAAAGCAGGGGAAATGCAGGAAAGATTTAAACCAAAGAGGGAATAAACTGTGAACCCTTAATCAACAATTTCAAAAAACAAGATTCTTGGATAGAAAAGAATTATTGAAGAAAAATCACAGACCCTTTAATAATAACCAACTCTATTTTGTTTCTCAGTCTAGCACAGAAGCATATAAAATAAAAATATCATAAAACGAAATTGGGATATTGTACAAAGTGATCCTACATTAACGGAAGTGTTTCCTGAGCCAGCAACAATTAGTTTTAGACAAGCGCCTAACCTTCAAGACATCTTAGTGTGCAGTTACCCTCCTCCATCTTTGACGCAAAATTGGCTCATGCAGCCCACTGGCACATTCCCATGCTGACATTGTAGTCATTGCCCAAACATACTAAAATCGAAAACCTTCCCTGATGTAGACAAATGTATTATTTCTGAAATGAGACATTTTGCAAACTGCAATACCTCTAATGTACAGGTTGCAGTGTGGAAAATGCTGTTTTTATTTTTTTATTTTTTTTACGTTGGATGCACAAAACGATGCCTCAAAGATCAATTAGCAGAACACAACTACGCTATTAGATCGGCTACTGAAATTTATCCTATGGTGGTAGACTATAAAGACAGAGTACTGCTGAATCTCTCAAAATAAGTGTAATTGAAGTTGTGAAAGAGAATAGACGGGGTGGAGATTAAAAAATGTACTACAAAGGGATTCTTTTTGGATTTATTTGTTAAAAGCCACAATGTATCTGGGCATAAATGGTGAATTGGATCTAACTCCCTTTTTATGAGTCATCTAGTATTAACTAATATTTGAGAGAGTTTAGCGTATTTAACCCTCCTTTATAGGAGAGTTATTTTACACTAGCTAAGAAAATGATGAGTTCAGCCTATTTCTATGGTCATTTTTAAATTCAGATATACGTATATTTGGAATTTTTTTTTAAATTTTTTTACATTTTTTATACTATGGTCCTTTTTTTCTGTGTTTTGCATATACAGTATATGATGTTGCTGTTGACTTTCTCGGGTGGTATTTTGTCATTATTATATTATGTGGATGTGAATACTCCCCTTTGTGATTAATTTAATGATTGATTAATGATTGAAGCTCATTGGATGCTGCCAATTGAGTATCACTTAAGTAAGATATTGGTGTGTGTTTGTTCTCATGCTGTGATGAATTTTTAACAGTGAACACTGTACAGTGTGATTCAGTGGAATCCTACATTACACAAAGCCAACACTGTTAAAAAATTCTGTAGATTTACGGCTGAATTCTAAAAGCAGTCTACTGTAATTCTCATATAAAACAGTTTGCTGTAAAAAAAAAAATTGCATTCTGGGGGATAAAGAGCAGGCTCATTGTGAAATGACTAGTTTAACAGTAAAAAGCTGTTATTTGCCAAACATTTTGGGAAGATGAACATTAAAAACCCCAGTGCCATCTTGGTGAAAGCTAGTGACATTTTGAACCATATATTTTAAAACCCAGAGTGTACTACTGTTATGTGGCTTATTGTCAGTGTTCATGTTGTTGACACATAAAGACAATACAGGATCCAACCCTGTCACCCACATTCTTCACTTGTCTAAATGCAATTAAAAAAGTACAATTAAACCTTTAAAAAAGTACTGTATAAATGTAAAATAACAGTATTGCACTGCATTGTGGGATCCTAAACTGTGAATTACAGATCAGGTCTTGTGCTTTAATAAGTATTATATGCTCAGGGTTGTATCAGGGTTTTATGGGGGCATGTACAGAAGTTTCATTCATAATTAATAGAGTTCTAAGCACTCTTTAGTGGGTGTTTTTTATTATTTTATTTTTTTTATCCTAAATAGTTGTTTCGTTTAAAGTCACCATTACGGTGATTGGTGTTCCCCTGGGCTGGGTCCTGGGACCTTATTTCTTTTTTCTTAATGTTTTTCCAGTCAGTATTAATGTGAGGTAGTTAAATACAATCATTTGTACTGAGTTACTTGGAAAGTAAAAAGTTAGACTTAAAGTCAGACTATTAGTCTGTTCATAAATTGTAAATGCCACTAAAAGAGGCAATAGCATTATGTCATTATACAGTACAGAATAATTGAATATAATATAAGCATTCAAAGAGAGTTCTGCAATGCAGATTTTTACACTGAGTGTCTATTGTTAATGGTGAATTTGTGAATTGTCAACTAGACACATATATCAGATATCAACACTCAACATACAAAACTCAACAATGATGACAATCAACAATCATATTTTTAGATACAAAGTCAAACCTGAACCTTAAAAAACAAATAACTAAAACTGCAACAAAAACAACAGCAAAATAAACCATTAAATAGTAAAAAAAAAATCATGTAATTTCTTCATGTCGTAGTGCATGCTGGGAACTGAAGTGATGACATAGTACTGTAGAACTGTACTGTAACTACTTTGAAAAACAGTAGCTGTCAGTATTTGATGAATACAGTAAAAAGCTGCATTTGAGCTTTACATTAAGTGTGCTGTATATTTGCAGTAAATTGCTGCCAGTATTTTACTGTAAATCTAAGAGGACATTTTTTTACAGTGAAAGGTTAATATATACGACATGCATCGTGTCACAAATGACTCTGATGCAGAAACACATCTCAGTTGCACTGACTCAAAGTAAACAGCTGTAAGTATGGCATTTTCAGGCCACACAAAGACCCTATATATAGAACCACCCCCCAGACCTCAGGAGCTCATCCTGTGGCTGTATGTCTCGTAGGTGACCCAGGTGAGCCCTCCTGCATTGGTGCAGCAAGGCCAGAGGCGGGTACCTCAGCCCAGTGCTTTAGTCTTCCAGTTCAGTGATCACAGATGACTCTGTGGTAACTCTGCGGTGGTAGAATTCTGTTCTTTTAACAGGCTGGAGTTAACTGCACTGTGAATAAAAAGAGAAAGCTTTTCAAAGGTCCAGAATGCCTTCAAGTAGATTAAGTAAAGATTTTTGAAAAGATTTACAATTTTTAGATTGTATTGGCAAGGCTAATTGAGTGGGGTGATCTATTTGTGCAAGGCTGTGTAACATTATTGACAATGATCCCTTTCATCATCAACAGTGATGCAGAGGCTGTGCTAGGATGAGATTTTTGAGGGGGCATTTTGATCTTTATGGTGGGCAACTGTTGTCATTTAATTTGGGAAGCTGGGTGGTTTTGGCCATCAGAAGGGGGGGTGGGGGGTATCATGAACAAACAATTAACAATATATTTTTTTACAGTATTTATTAATCTTTGTTAATGTTAGTTCAATAAAAAAAAAAAAATAAAAAAAAAACATTATTATTAGTTCATGTTGTAAAATTGGACCTGTCATTGCAAAGACAGTATGTGTTAATGCAAATTGCCAAGTAATCATTGATGCTTCGAAGGTCTGTGGGTCAAAGTTGAAATTATTTGTGCTCTTTGTTACAACGTGAAAGGGGTAACACTGACTCTTTACTCCTTAGATTTCAAAGTACTCAGCAGTGCTGACGCGAGTCATGTGGAAGCCCCTTTATAATGAATTGTGATTTGCAATATTTCCTCTATGCTTATCAATGTAGATTTCCAATGTAGCCAACGGTCCTAAATGAGAGAAAAGAAAAATTAAAACTGCTGTGACAGATGGCTTAATTAAAGTTGTCTCTCCATATTTGGCTGATATACGAGAACATATTTTCACATCGATACACACTTAACTTTTAACGAAACAACGTAAATTCATAAAACTTATATTTCTACCCTTTGAAAACCTTACAAAGTTTCTAAAAAAATAGGAAACAGGCTCAATGACCCACAGTAACAATCAATAAAAAAAAAACATTATTACAGGGATTACATAGAAGCAATATGTTCCACTCAAAATGATGGAAAGATGTGTTCAGAAAGCTACTTTCACCAAGTCCTGGTTCTCTAATATCTGAAATGAGCTACTCCCTCTACCTTAAAGAGGCTTAACACTGTCATCAGATAATACTCATCTCATCTGCTCTTCTGCTGCATGCAGCCGCTGTTTGTTTTGTGCTTATCGTGCTGTAGGTGGATTTCAATGTTGCCAGATGGCAGGCAAAGATCAGAGGCTATCCGATTCAATGACAATGTAGCGACTAATGGAGAGGCAGCAATATCGACTACAATGACACATACAGGCTTAGAAATGCGTGTTGTGTGTGTTTGATGTTGCGTAGTATGTGTGTGTGTGTGTGTGTGTGTGTGTGTGTGTGTTTGTGATGGGAAAATTAAATTGCCAGTAGCCTCTAGATCCTCCCTGCAGGGGTTTAGTATTGCTGTGGAGGATTATGAGGAGGCGTTAAATAATGTGTGGTGGAATGATGCCTTTTTTAAAAAAAAGCCTGACTTGTGAGGTTTTGAAAATGAGAAAGGTTCATTTGATATGCAGACTTCCTATTTTATTACCAAATAAACTGAAAGGAATGGGTTAAATTTTGAACCTCACTTTTATCCTATCGTTTAGTCATTCCCTTGTTAGTCAGCTTCAGACATGACACTGAACCTCTGCAGCGGCAGATTTACAGTGCAAAATAAGCTTTCCAAGGTTCTCCATCAATCCTATTTCAAACCTTTGCAGCTCCCAAATTATGGTTCATGCCTTCTGTAATACTGAGGGTGTTCATAATTGGAGAGAAGCCCAAACTTTAGGAAAGACGGTAAAGCATGCCACTAGTGGCTAGAAATGACAGAGAAACTAGGACGGTGGGAGTTTTAGCATAAAACAAAAAGAAAAGAAAAAGAAGAGTTTTGTACACATACTAAACTCTGCCTGAAGGGATGCATTGCTCTATTATAAACTAGATCTAATAAACTATCTAACATGAAAATGCTTGTTTTTCTTGGCAACACTACATAATACCTTGCATTAATAATTATATCATTTCAAGAAACTAGTTTCTCAATTAACTTGTTTATAAAACCTTGCTATGTATTGGATTCATTGTGCCACTGCATTATTATTAAGATTTACATTTGTTTAATGCTGGTTTTATACTCTTTCAAATTAACCAAATCAACCAAAGATGAAATAAGAGCTCCTTTCAACCAACCATTTTAACCCTATAACGCCGTGTGCATCAAATATGATACACAACGTTTGACGGCTCCAGTTTCACTCTCTGTTCAAGCTGAAAAGCCAAAAATACGTATGGTATGTACAGTAAGTTTCACATGTTTATGGCACCAACTAGCGGTTCTTTGTGGAAAAAAAGTGGTTTCAATGTTTATATTGATTAATTTAAAATGGCGGCGGACTTGTGCGAAAAGTTATTCTTATGTTGGGATAAATGGCAGCCTATTTTAATAAAGTAAAAGTAACAGTAATGATTTTATTGTTACTGATATTTTATAATGAGGATTTGCTGAATATAAGCAACTTGTGCTGCATTAAAATTTTGTATATTATTTTATTGAAAAATCCATATGAAATTACATGTATCAAATATGATACAACAGGCTTTTGAGGTAAATCTCTCAATCACCATTCCATTCCATTCATCCCCACCACAAAAAAAATAAAAAATAAAATAAAATAAAATTTAACAGAGCTTTGAAAATTCTGACATGTACTTTTTATAAGATATATTTAAAGAGTGAACTGATATTTCTGTGTATTTTCATACATGCAGCCTGCTCTGTCATTATAAAGATCTCATTATTTTACATTACAAGCTATGATGATGTCATCTTACCATTAGTTCCTGAAAAAAGTTTTACAGTTTCCCTTTTTTAAATGTCAATATAGTGTTTGGTGCATAAAATACATATGATAAAAATAGTTTATTGTTTTTTAATCATTATTCATATTGTATTGGATGTGCTGAATTGAACTGATACATTTCAATCCATATTTATAGACCAAGGAGAGGAAGTTGTTATGGCCAAACTCTCAAAAATTTGGTATCTTTCAAAAGCCCAGGGAGTCCTCTGATAATACACCATGATTTACCACTGTAGCATGTATGGGCTAAGAATAAAAATAAAAAATAAAAAATAAAATAAAATGTCCTAAACAAAAATGAATTGCTGGGCCTCTTATAATGACCTTTAAAGCATAATGTATGAAATATGATACACACATGAGCTATGCTAGTTTTCTTGTCTCTTTTATTACTTCAAGGTATCTTCTCACATAATTACATTTAACTCAGATATATATTTTACTTTCATAATGTTTTATTTGGTAGAGTATATTAAGCGAGATAATGTACAGTAATCCCTTTCAGGTTGACACATGACCCCTCCACTTAATGTCAGGTTCCTTATCCCTCTTCTGGGGTTTAATTTTGCAATAATGACTTATTGACTGAACATTTCGCTTACAAATAATTTTGTACCTATTTTTTTTTTGTTTTTTTTTTTTTTATGCATTTTTTAAATGTTATCAGTCCACGGACCCCTGCAGTATCTTCATGGACCCCTGGTTGAAACCCCTGGCTCTTATACAATTAAGATCACACTGATAAAACCTTAACAGTCATTAACAGATGGAAGACTAAAAAAGTGAATGTTGACTGAGGCTAACATTCTGCCAAACATCTCCTTCTTTGGTCCATGGAAAAGAAAGTAATAGGGGACATATTTTAATTTTTCATTGTTGGGTGATTTATCCTAATACATTTGACAGTAGGATATAGTATTTAGTTTTGAAACAAAAGTCCTTGGCACCTTCAGTAATGCATGCTCTTATCTGTTCTGAAAAAATGGAAACAATATGGTCTTACAGATTGCTATTCCACATGTGCCCTGTCTGACTCCAGATTAGTCTACTGATATCATGGGAATGGCTTTTTTCTTTTTTTTTTCAGCTACATTTCACCCTTTCAAAGTGTGCAGGAAACTAGTGTAGGAAATAGCCTTTACTTGAAGTATAATTCCCTTTTAGTTGGAGCTTTTAACTTCTGACAGTCTATAGGTGTATAGTGTTCTCAATGTCTCATTTTCCCTAAGAGCATGCTATTTTGCAGCCCTGGCATGTGTAAATAGTCACATACCCATAAGACCTTTCCGTAAGAGCTGGAATACAGGCCACGTGGGTGAGTGTACACAGGATATTTCCAGCCCCCATTGTTTAAATAGTATGAGTAGAAATTTTCCATTTATTCTGATATGAGAGAAGTCTTTATTGCCCCTAATGGATAAGGTTCAGATTGGGTGTGGGGAGAACAAGTGCAGAGAAAAAGGTCATCGTTCTCACTAAAAACAAGCAACACCTTTCAGCTGAACCAATACGAGATTGAGGATGGTAGAGTAGTATATAATTAAGTGTAAACCCAAGTGGATTGTCAAGACATCACCTCCTCAGTTAATGCACAAGAAATGCCATACCCATGTGAAATGAGGGGCACATATAACTCTAATTTGCTAAGGGAAGAAATTTTCAAAGCCAAGGAAAGATATGTTGATTTTACGCTAGCACTTATGAGATCTTTCCATGCTTCAAATCCTCATATGAACACAATGCAAATGACAGTGACAGATGAGTTCTGGTGCTTGTAAGCGCTAACTCCAAAATTTCCTAGTTTGTATTGTTGTATTTTCTAATGTTGCTAATCTAACACAGTGTTTTTTAGAGAGGAACTGCCAGTCAGTATTTTCAATCGGCTAGTTAAACATAAATAGGACAATCATTCTTATAATGAAATAATAATAATAATAATAAAAACAGCATATGGGCTTGGAACATAAGGAGTAAATCATATAAATAATGACCGAATTGCAATTTTTGGGTGCACTGTTGCACCGAAAATCAAAAATATATACACTATATAGGCCTATATATAACCATTGCTGTTTTTATATATTTGTGCTTAACTTTATGACAAACAAAGATGCTTGTTTAATAGATTTACACACGCCGCAGTGGGATTCTGTGATAATTATCTGTTAGCAGATGTAACATCAATACATGTCACTGTTTATTCTTTTCAACAAGAATACCTTGGGTACATTCTCTCATACTGTATGTGAGAGTTTGTATTAACCAGATTTCCTTTCTCTCCTTAGACCAAACATTTGGACACTAAGTCTGAAGTAATTTGATTTTGATGTTGATGTTCTTTCCTTCATTTATTTGCGGATTATAGAAGCTTGTTTTGGGATACATTCAGGTTTTAAAATCTGCTTAAAGATTTTGGCCTCCTAAAAAGAGAAATAAGTTCATTTGGACAAGCATACGACACGCTTCGAGGGGATTATTTACTGTTCTAAAAGATTTTTTTTTTTTTTTTTTTTTTTTAAGGTTTCAAGGTTTGAAGGTTGCAGGCTAAATATGTAATAACATTGCATAACTGCAGCTTTGGTTCGACTAAAACTGACTCATGGAAATAAATAGACCTTCTTTCAATAAGCATTCATCTATCTCACACATTGGACATTGATTGTTTACCTTAATAGTGAATTGACTAGTGAATAATAGTGAAACCTAGTTTTAGATTATTGTTTATTGGAGCCTAAAAAAATAAGGCTATAATTTTGACGAAGTCTCAACCAACATCTTTTTTCCCTAAATATTTACTACAGTCAGCAAACATACACACGGCAGGAGCGTATCTATGTTCCCATGGTCCTAAGTTCTCCATTTCAATATTCTGTTAATACACATTAACCCTCCTATTGTGTTTGGGTCAAATTTGACCTGTTTCAAGTTAAAATTTTTCATAAATATTATCCATATTATATATATTTCATAAATATATATATTTTTGATTTTCTCCCCTTTTCTCCCCAATTTGGAATGCCCAATTCCCAATGCGCTCTAAGTCCTCCTGGTGGCAGAGGACGAATCTCAGTTGCCTCCGCGTCTGAGACCATCAATCTGCGCATCTTATTGTGTGGCTTGTTGAGCGCCTTACCGCACATGTGGAGGCTTCATGCAACTCACCACGCGCCCCGAGAGCGAGAACCACATTATAGCGACCACGAGGAGGTTACCCCATGTGACTCTACCCTCCCTAGCAACCGGGACAATTTGGTTGCTTAGGAGACCTGGCTGGAGTCCTCAGCACGCCCTGGATTCGAACTCACGAATCTAGGGGTGGTAGTCAGCATCTTTACTCGCTGAGCTACACAGGCCCCCTTATATTTCACAAATATTAACCCTAACCCTATAAATATGGGGTTTATAGGACCCTTTGTCATGTGTTCATTATGTGCCATATAAATCTGGAGAACATAGCACCCTGAGAACAAAGGAATGACCCCAGCTATGGCACCATTAATTATTCTTTCAAACCTTAACAATGAAACTTTGAATTCATTCAATTCATCCAACCATTCAGATTACACATACTCTGCCCCATGCAAATGTGCACCTGATTTGCAACATGCTCCTTTCCCGGTTTGTTTTTGATTATTTCGAAGTAAAATCCCCCCAAATAATAAATGCAGCCAGGAAACTGTGTAAATCAAGATTGTATCATAAGTGGACTTCAGGGACAGTTCAAGAAGTGCATGTATTTAATGAAAAAGCAAATAGTAAAACTCTCGCTGAAAGACGCATTTCATAGGCCAGTGAAAATCTGAATCTAAAAGTCTCCCAGCATTGTATTTGCATAATTTTATTGGTTGCATTACATGGTGTAGACGCGCGCCGCTAAGAAACGCTCGTTTTGCCAACGTGAAGCACAACGCTGAATGCGCAGCTTGTGCAGAAGGGGCGGGAAGCGCGTGCTGTCTTGAGTCGAGGTGTACTGAACCCCTAGAGACCGTGAGCCAATCAAATCCCACACGCTTCCCCGCGAACCAATCAAACCCCTCACGCTTCCTCGTAAGCCAATCAAAACCCTTCACGCGTTTCATTGATAACTGCCTCTTTCTGTCCACTACTTCAATATGTACAGAGGTGCAGTGAGGGTGTCGGACGTGTGTGCAACATCTGGAGCCGTTTTGTCAATGAGGGGAACTCTAAACTGACTCAAAAATACTGACTGTACCTTTATTGATTTTTTCAGCGGCGGACACCTGACGTTAATTGTGAAGTAAAAGTAGAATTTCTTTGTTAAATTTAACGCTACTTTGGTTTGTCAGATGTCGTCTGCCTCAGAACTTCCGCGAAAATTAGTCTAGTAACAGAGTCGAGACTCCTAGTTTATTTCCAAACTCCCCAGCGAAACATGATGTATGTTTTAACTTACTAATCTACTCGTGGGGGAAAAGTGAAACGGACATTTCATTGAGGAGTCAGACAGCGTTTCCCTGTGATGACAGACTGTCTTTTAAGCGCTGATTGAACTGTGAATATCTTTTTATTGCGGCTTTCATTATTCACCACATCGCCCCACCAGTCTACTTTGAAAAGAGTTTAGCCTATACTTGTTTTGCCATTTCTGATGTGTCCCGGGAGAAAACTGGAGGTTGAGCCTGAGGGACGCCTCTTTATTATGTCGCTCTTTTTTACAGCAAGGCTGAAGGGAAATTGAACAGACCTAAAAATAAAGTCTCGGTTTCTACTCCACAAAGAATCATTTGAACTTCCTACCGCAGAAGCAGAAGGACATAAATAGCTCTGACATGTGGATGTAATTTCAGGAAAAAAGGCAGACAGATGCAGAGAAATAAAACGCGAACAGGGAACAGTTTGACTCTACAGAACTGTGACAAGGAGACGCCGTGAGAATATATTCATAACCTCACACGCCGCTGCAACACGATGTAAAGCAGACGGAGGAGACATGACTGACTCTAACGGCGCTTAAGTAGACGTGAACATTAGAGAAATCCCTTTAAGCCGCCATCAATTTGCGTTAACTTTCTTTGTAGGTCGGAATGGGAGCCACGCTGGTCGTTCACACTTTGGGTTTTCTCTTTTGCGGCACCTTGCTGAGTTTCGTCTATGGTCTGGTAAGTTCGTACATCGCTATTTTTATGGCAGAAATGCATGTTCATGAATTAAATGCCTAGTCTGGTCTCTTCTTCAAAGCGCTCCCCAATTTACAAATTGGACAAATGTGTAATTAAGCTGACTTTCTTATATCTCAAGTGATTCACAGAACCAGTGGTGTGGGCCAGGGTGGGTTGGGGTGGGCCATTGGAGATCATTCTATGACTTCCAATATATATTTATAAAAAGTAAAAAAAAATAAATAAATAAATAAGCATAAATTCTGATTACTAAAAGTGTGAATGAACTGTTTGAATGCGTCACCTCTCTGTTGCTAAGGAAAATTAGGTAAAAATAAATAAATAAATTGGTGCGAAAATTTGGCCCATCCGTTTTTACCGAGGGCCACCCAACAGTAATGTCCTGCCTACGCACTTGCACAGAACACTTAATACAGGGAGGGTCCCGCCGGTGATTGGTTACAGATCAACCCTTGAAAGTTCGAACCTGCAGCCTTTCGGGTACCACCAGCACAGGTCTTTATTAGGCTGCAGCACCCCCGTGTTTTAGGGTGTGTTCACACTTGTTATTCAATTCTTGGTTCTCTTGGTCCGGACCAAAAAAGAAAATGATACATTTAGTCCTGGTTCATTTAGCGTTCACACTGGCATTTTTAACACCGAACCTTAAGGTACAAAACAAAAGGCATAAGGATAAGGTTACAACCTGATTGGACAGCTTCAACTCCTGATGAACCCACTTTCCCTTAACCTATCACTGAACATTTGAACACTTGAGCATTTTTGTGCGTTTTTTCCAGTATACTGGAAATATGCTCGTCAGACCAAATGTTAATATGGAGCTTTACCTCCTCATTGCTCCATGTTTGACCTCTGCTCATTTTTGTTTTGCGTACACCGCTCTTTCCACTCTATGTTATCAAGTCATGTGATTTTTAGGGTTGCATCTTGTGACAGAGCAATCGCACCAGAGTTTGTTTAAATCGAACCAAACCTGCCAAGTGTGAACACATCATGATTAGGTTGTAATACTTGTTTTAATGTTCTCAGCTCTGCTGTCATATTTTCCACTACAGCACGTGCACTAAAGATGCTGTAGTTATCCTAATCCATTATGCTTTATGGATCATATTAGCTGCCATGTTAAACCAAAGATAACCTTGACAACATGTAAACCTGATTTGTTATAAACTCTAGCAAAGTGCATTTCCATTGGTAAAACCTTATGATTGCATTACTCACCCTTAGAGCTTTTCCCTGCTTAGATGCAATCCAGACACTAGAAGTGGCAGTGATGGGCTGCTGCTGAATTAATGCTTTGTATATAAACATCATGCACTATTGTTGTTTAGAGCAGTGACTCTTTGGTACTGGTGCCCTTATGAAAAAGCAGGATCCCCTGAAACCATGGTGATGGATGTGTAGTGATGTGGCAGGTAAAAGATGCTGCTTTTTACAAACTTCACACATTTTGATGTGCACTGTGTAATTAATTCCACTCCATGGTGAAAGCTGCAATTTGTCACAGCATGAACAGAAGGCTGGGCTTCGTGTCTCACTATAAGCAAGATCAATGACATGTCAACAAGTCTCCACTGTGTAGACTTTGTATACAATTTTATAGAGATTGTGCCAAGGATTTTTCCAAACACATTTTCCAAAATTGCACCAGCAGGGTTTCTTCTTCAAAAGAGACCGACTCAAGTGGTGCAGCACAATCACCCAAAAGTTACCATTTAAGGCACCACAGCTAAAGTATGCCAGACTGACGGAAAGTATGCTGGAGTAGAAAGTAAGGTGACAATGACCCTCTAAGTCAGTCTAACTCTTAAATCAGAAAGAGTCCAGAATAGATTGTGTGGGCCACTTATAGTGCATATGCATTAAAAAGTAAAGCAATCAGCATAGTTTTGGATCGATGCTGAATAGTTTTGTTAGTAGAAAATCTTTGCAGTGGGAGAAAAGGACATGATTTTTCTTTAGCTGTACATTTGCCTTTGTACTATTTGTGAAATAGTCGAAAATTGCTTACTATGTTACTGCTATTGCATTAAATAAATGAAGAGTAGAGGTGACATAATAGCGTATATAAGAGCAAGACTGAGGGAGACTGGAATTGTTGCTCCACTGTAAAGAAAAGGATAGCATTAGAGAGACTGTTAGACTTTGGTCAATATTTTACAGAGTGAATTGTGTGATTCTAATGATTGACTGAAATCTTTTTCATTCTTCCTGACTGTCTAAGGGGCATACAGTGTGATTAAATACAGTATGTGTCATGAGTAAGTAGATGTGTTACTTGCATGATTAAGCTAATGAGTGCATAGTGTAATTTAGGCAGGGCATGTTTCAAAGAAAATAAATGTATAGCAGCTAAAGGTGTAAATCTAACACTTGTGCTGCTAGGATAATAGGGTTACAAATAATTACTTTTTCTCTGAACATTAATCAAATGTTCAGAAATCAATATTTCCTTGCTCTGTGTTCGGAAAGTTACACAAAAAAATACAAATAAATAAATAAATAATAATATTTCACTAAAAAGTACTAATTACTACATAAAAGTTGTAATCAGATTACTGACTTTACTCATTACTTTAATTCACATTACCAATTACTTTAGTTACTTTCGAAAACATGTTTTCTCAAAAAAGTTTTTGTTTTTCTGCTCAACAAATTCAAAATAATGTCAGGTGTACATATTAGCGTAATTCATGTTTTAAATGTACTCTACATATAGCATAATATTTTAGAAATATGTGTAACCCAAGTAATAAAAGTAATGAAGTCAATTGAAAGTCAGTAACTGTAATTAGAATACATTAATTCATTACTTTGTAATTAGATTACACCCAACACTGTTCCCCACAAAATGCTATTTTATTACATTTGAAATTTTACTATAGTGCATGACTTGTATTGTGATACATTTTAATGTTTGCAATATAACAAACTACTCAAGTGCATTCAAATTGCATGGTAGCTCAACTGATAGAGTGTTGCGAAGGATAGTACGAGTCCCGAAGAGCACGCAATTCGACACGTGAGGATAAAATGCTGTGGCTGCTTCGGCAATTGCATTTTTAATCTCACATTTGCTTTTTGTGACACTATCAGTTAGGTTTAGTTTTAGGGTATGGGAAGGTATTGTTGATTTAAAACTCAATAAAGCATTAACCTTAACAACCTCTTTGGGAGAAAATTTAACTTAGTTTTAGCGCCACACAGTGGACATTTCACATTGGAACTGCTGCGAACATGTAATATCATTTTGCAAAAAATTTCGGCACATTCAGATAATTTTCATTAGATCACATTAGACATTTGGCCTTAAATCCTGCCATGTTTTTTGAATACATAACAGAGATTCTGTTAATGCCCATTATTGCTTGATTTCCTCTCGTGTGGTTGCATGCCATCCAAGAGCACCTTTTGGCTGCATATATAGTGTTTTCCTTTGCTTTTTCCCCACTGGGAGCCTTTTTTTTAAAGGGCAAGATCTGGTTGTGGCTACTCTGATTTAAGCGGAACCACTCAGATGCATGCAATCTAATAAAAAAAGACCCCCTCTCTGTGGTTACATGTCGTCCAGCATGCCTTGTTATAGAAAACGCTGTCTGAACTAAGTGATTCACTATGTTCTTGCATTTATTAAAGAGGAACTGCAACTTCTCAGGAGCCATGGCATGCAACTAATGCCTGTTGCATGATTAAGTTGTTACTTTGCTGCCCAACTGCATGCATATTTGTCCACAGAATAACAGTGAGAGCACTAGTCTATATTCACTTGTCAAACACCTAGGCTTCAAACTTAACCAGAATGGCAATGAGAAAAGGTCATATTGCAGATCTCGCCCACTGCAGGTATAGATCTGGCCAGTATAATAAGTCCATCATTGTGCATGGTGCTGCTTTATGAGGAAGACGCAGATGAGCAGAACTGATGGATCACTATAACTCTATTTCTCAGGCATTACTTCAAGGTACATAAGAGCCCATTATAGGTAAAACATGTAAATTTGCACACAAAAAAGAAGCCCATAATCATTTAAACTGCTTGGTGACAGTAGTAGAGACAGAAAGGAAGGATAGAAATGGTATAAAACATTTCGGAATACATTTATTTAAAAGCATTTAGCTAATTTTAACATCATCATCATCATCATCATCATCATTTACAGTTTATTTTTAACATCACTTACAGTATATTTCACACTTGTTTAGTTTTGATTACAATTACATTCAGCCATACAAAGAGTGCAAATGACTTTATTTTTATTAATAACATTCAGATTTCATGTATAAATAAATTTGCCTTTTAAAAGGGTTTTTAAATGGTTATTGAAGAATGTTTTTCCATCATTTACTAATAATTAAGAGTCCTGCCATATATGGGATTGTGTCTGACTATTGAACTCCACCTGTGGCATAATCCTCGCAGAGTTCTGACCAGTTTATGTTTTAAATGCAATCAAAACAACAATATTGTACATTTCAGTGTCTTTCCAAAGATAAAAAATGTGCCTGTACATTTTACATACCTCCGAAAATGAATGCGATCACTCTGGAAGTTTATTCTCTGAAGTCAATATTTTTTTGACTGTTTAAAGTCAGCCAAACTGGCAATATGTCATTTTTCTAAATCACATTATACCTGTCTTGCTCTTTTAAACCCTTTGAGCACATGTGGTTGGCTGCAAAGTGTGTCTTTAGTGAGTTTAATAGTTGAACGTGATTAGTTGACTTTGGTTGTTCTTTCTTCTTTAGAAGAGATTTTTGAGATAAATGCAGTAGGGAGAATGTAAAACTTCAGCACATTCTTTGATGCATCAGCAGTCAGATTTAATTAACTGTAACATTTGCTGGTACATTAAAAAAAAAGTGAAGTATGTGTCATTCCTTAGTGTTACTTTGAACCCTAATCAAGAGAACTGTAAAATTATAAATAGGCTATTTCAGCTTTATTTCTATTGTGACACAAAAGTTATTACAGCCCATATCTCTGTAACTGGCAATTTAAATAAAAAAAATAAAATAAAAATGGGTGATTCCTTGAAATCCCCCATGCATACCTAATTTATGTTTTCGTAAAGTGTCGTACTGTGCATGTACACACTGTTTACGAATTGCATTATCTTTAATGCTAATGGGATACTTTGTTGCCAAACATTTTTTTTTTTTTTTGCAGCCACAGAGCATGTTGCACTGTTTATTAACATTCCGACTCTACACATTTTATTCTGAAATATCTTACATGAAGAACAACGTTTCAAGTAAAACTGTGGAGTTCATTTTATTTTTAATTTTTTTTTTTTTTTGCCTGAGCACCTCCAACCTTACTATCTCCTCTCGACATACGGCCCAGAAACATCCAACATCCAATAGAGCAACATGAATCACCGCTGCTCCACAAACAGACAGTGAACACATTGATCCACTTTGGCTTACTGCCCAAGGTTCACCAGCATAGTGGCAAAACTCTCTGGCTCTTCTCTACGACTTCACACCAAATAAACGTTTTTGTTTGGCAATATTCTTAAAGTGTTCTGCACACTAAATACGGCTGGAGTTTCTTAAAAGGACTGAATGTTGAAAGTGCAGACCGCTTCACTTCATCAGCAGTGTTTTCACTGTTACTATGACAGCTTTGACCTTCAGGAAGAATTCCTGCTGATTGGCCCTTCCATTTGTGCGCCTATTACTAGATACAAATCGTCATGATTGCAATCAGACTATTTCTTCTTTTTTTTTTTTTTTTTATGGCTCGTAACCTTGCGTGCACTTGATGGGAGTAGCCAGTGTGTCAGTTGTTATGTCACATGGCTCTAATTGCATTGAGCAGGACACTGCAAGGTACAAAATGGTGCCATGGTCCAGTAGGTACCAGAGAAGTTATATCCTGGCAGCTCTGTGTAGTGATGATGTGTTAATGAATTTATGGTTTGTGGTGTCATAACACGAGAGTGATAGAAACTGCCTGAAGGATACAATACGAATTGCTTTATTTTCATACAGCCTTCGTGGTCAGTGTGACATGATGTGGTGAGTGATGTGGTGAGTCGAGATATATGTCAAATGACTAATACCCCTTGGCCTTAATTGCTAAGCAGCGTTTATTGTTCTTTTTTAAAATACAGTAGTATAGTAAATTTAATACCTAAACTAAACCTTATTTTAACATGAGTTAATGGTAAATGACAGCATGGACTAAGCAAGAAATGTCTAAGTTCAAGCATAAAACTCTACATGGCACAAGCTGATACTGTAGGCCCTTTGAACTTGTTATTTGTTGGCCAATCGGCTCTCTTACATGTGATGTTTTAGGCCAATCGGCTCGCATGGTGTAAGCCTAAGGTCCTTAGATTTGTAATCTGTTAGCCAGTCAACTTGATTTATCTCTTATTGTTTATAATTTAAATTGTTCAGTCATGCAGATAAGCCGGTTTCACTGCTAGCATGCTGTGAGAGTTTTTCTCTGAAACCCTTCACCTCCCCAGCTCCACAGTTTTAACACAGTATGTGGACTTTTCAGACAACTCCTTACCCACAGAATAAAAAATGTATATCAATATTAAATTAACGATCTGGAACGATTTTGCCGTGACGCCATCTGACCAGCTTACGGGACAAATCGCGTCCTGTATTGATTTGATAGGGGACGCATCATTTAATATTTTAATAAGGGATAATCCCGTATGAGCGAAGTGTGGATGCAGAAAATTGTGAGTTTATTGGGAGAAATTGTAAATCGAGAGTACAGCGGGAGGAGGGGTGGGAATTCGAGAAAAACCTGGTAAAATCGGGAGTGTTGGCAGGTATGGTCTAGATCAGCTACAAGGGATTGTATGTCTGGCTGGAAATATGTCAGATCTGGCTGGAAATATGTTATATAAACGAAAGTCAAGAGGGTTGTGAACAATGCTCCACATTATTGTGATGTGTTACGTTTTAATTAACAGTTATGGATCAGCTATATCAGTTAGGCTCTATAACAAAGAATGTGAAGTGGCAAACTGCACTCTGCTCTTGATCTGAAGTAAGCATGCACAAATTTAACCCAATATCATGCATTTATAACTTTTGTCATCACATCTGTCATCATGTGCAGTTTTGTTAAGAGCTTCATTGGATGGAGCTAGTTATTGCACTTCACCATCATTCAACATCCAGGGAGATAATTTATAAAAATAATTCTAAATATTAAATTAGATTAAATTAAATTTGACTTTACTGAGTTTATCCATAAATGTTAATTACCACTCTAGTCATATCTCATGCAGGCTTTTTGGTTAGTTCTTAATTTATCCATGCCTTCATTCACGATTAGTTCGTGTTAAATTAAGAGTTAGTTCAGGTATTAATACATGATCATGTAAGTGCTCTTTTTGTAAAGTATTACAAATGCAGTGTTTTCAGTGACCTTGCATGGTTCACATTATGTAAACACTCAACAAGAGCCTTTTAGCATTAAAGGAATGCTCTGGGTTCAATACAAGTTAAGCTGAAGCAACAGCATTTATGGCATAATGTTAATTACCACAAAAATAATTGCGACTTGTTCCTTGTTTATTAAAAAAAGAAAAAAGGTAAAAAAATCACGGTCACAGTAAGACACTAACAATAGAGGTGAATAGGGCCAGTACAAACACATTGAAATATGCACTTTTTCAAAACATGTAAAAATAAAACTTTTACATGTTAACATGATTTTAGAGTTCTGAAATCACTTACTATCCTTATGAGTATGAAGTTATATCCAACTGAAGTTATAACTTTGTTGTCATGACAGTGTAAACCCTGTAATTTGATAAATGGTGTAATACTGGCAATCTCTGATTTTATCCAGTGAAAGTCTTGTTAACCCGTATAATGTTTACATCTTGTGGCAAAACAGTAAGTATTTTAACGTTTATGGGCTGGCTCCATTCACTTCCACTGTAAATGCATTACTATAATTACAATATCCTTTTTTATATATATAGATACAGTATATAAATGAGGGACTAGTCAAAATAATTTTTGCCAGATGTAATTTGCACCCTGGTGCAAATAATGGTATATGCTATTTACACCCCAGTGCAAATAGTGTCAGATATTATTTGCACCCATTTTAAATACTAACTTACAGTTTGTGCATCACTGCAGTGTGTTTATTGTGTTTATTTAGAGTCCCACAGACACACTACATAAACCCCCACCCCTAAACCTAAACATAACCTTAGAAAAAAATAACCTTGGTTTTACTACAGTAACTAGGGTTTCACCATGGTATTTTTGTAAATTTATAGTAACCACAAAATTAACCATGGTTACTATATTACCACCATATTACTGTACTAACACTGCATTAAAACTATGGTTTCTGCCAAAAAAACAAGGTTACTAAAATATTAGTAATACAGTGATACAATCTACACACAAGCAATGCCGAGCCGTGGGAACGAGTGTGATCGACAGACTCCGTCTCCGGATCAAACTCTTATCTGCACTCCCTGACATTAGCCCTGACCAAATCACTGCAATGAAATCTATATTTATATTCATTTTTATCTATTATTTTTAGTAGTATTAAATGAAATATTAAGAGTGGAAACAGGAAATCGGATGGGAAAAAGAGTGGGACAAAACTCAGATTTGTACCATGGTCGCTAGGACAACAGTACACATTCACACACCATCTTTACACCCCACGCCACTGCAGCGATATCTATTGTTTAGTTTTCCATAAATTCTTTGGTTCCATCAGACTATTGGGGTGCAAATAGCTGCAGTGTGTGGAAGATGCTATTTACATCGGGGTGCAAATAGACACTATTTGCACATTTTTTTATGGTAATCATCATTATGCAACAAATGCTGTCAATTGAGCTTAACTTATATTGAACCTGAAACATATGTCAAAATAATCGTAATAATATTTTTTTACCAAATAGTATAGCCCTTGCGCACATTGATGTTTAAGAGATTTTTTGTGCTGTATTTTGATTGGGCATTACTAGAGGATATGGTTTCTTGCAGTTTTTCCAGAGAAGAGTGCCTCTCAAGAGGGAAGCCTTCAAATCCAGATGACGCAAGACACTACCTTTATCCCTGGAGTCTCTAATATGGTTAAAAACAACTCAAAATTGCAGATATTATAAATTATCACTCAAGTGGCCTGGAACATCAAAACAAAGAACACAAATAGCAGGCCAACTCCCACTAAGGAGTCAACATTCCTCTACGAGGGCTACACACTCCCAGTTAAGGATAAAAGTAAGTGGAAAGAAATATCCTCAACTGAAACCGCTATCTTTCTTTCTGGATGATAGAAACAATTAGAAAAGTATTCCAAACTCGTGGCATTCCGTGGACTGACGTACAGCGTGTACTGGCAGGAGTTCTTGACTCAGAACTCATGGCACGTTAATAGTGAAGGCCTCAGTTTCTCTGGCGTGGTAAGGCAATACGATGGCGGTGTTTGACTCAGGAACATGTTGTTTACTTGACTTCCCTTGACCTTTGGAAGGATTTTTCCCCACCTTTTTCCTCTCAAAGAATGTGGGAGTGTGAGTAACTCAATGGCACTTTTACAGCAAGCTAAATAGGTGACACAGCTAACACAGGTATTTAAATGAGAAGCATTTTGCCTGTCAGGTTTCTGGATGCAGTCCCTGTTTCGCCAAGCCTTGTGTACAGCGACTCATGCATTTCCTTTATTCATTATATATTGATTTCTTCTGGCTACCTGAGCCTGTGGGATGTGGTCAAATGAGAACAATATAACATTTTTTTGTATCAAAAGAACTGAGTAGTACTGAGCTACGTTTTCTCATAAACACAACATAGAGCCAAGACACAGGGATCATTATCTCAAAAAGTAGGAGGCGGTTGTTTTTTGATACGCGCCTGCTTTGACCTAATATGAAAAGAGTAGACTTTGTTTTCTTACATTTTTCCACATGTCTGGTTGGAATGATGTGTGCCATATGTGGGGAGCTGACAGGTTTCAAAGGGACGTGTGCAGAAGGATTATGTGAAGAGCATCATTACAGATACTATAGGGAAACATGTCAAGATTCTTGACAGATCTCAGGGAATTCTTGCTACTTCTTTGCATTGTGTCATTTGATATAACCCACACAATTTACAGGTTATTACAACTTTGAACATTTTAGTCAATTTTCTCTCTGATGCTTGAATTCCTGTTACTAGAGTAATTACATTTGATCAGATATAATGTAGTGACCCAAGCTTTACAGTATATATACACAGGTCACGTACACACAGCAGTTAAATATGGGTGTCACTCCTTTTTTGAGTACTTTATCCCATTTTGTAAGACATGGGATGTCGCAATGACAACCGCATTCTACAACCAAATTCACTTCTGAAAAATATACGTATTGAAAACCGAACTTTCATAAACTTTGAACTACGAACAGAACTGAGCAACTATGTGCCATTGAGGTGTGTTGCCAGACAATTACAGAAACAGGAGGTATGAGTGTTGACCAATTTGCAAATTTTGATATTGTCTCTCACCACCTTAGTTGTTCCCATCAGCCCTGCGGTCAGTGTTGGGGAAGCTACTTTGAAGCTGTAGTTTGACAAGCTACAAGCTACTCATAATTTAAAGTAGTTAAACTACAGTCAAGCTACTCTTTTGAAAAAGTGCACTACAAGCTACTAACAAAAAGTAGCTTGCTACATTGAAGCTACTTAATGAGGCAATATTTTTGCAACGTTACTATAAAACCAATTATAATAATAATAAAATGTACACTAATAACATTTATTAATTTATAAATGTATTAATTAAATACAATAAATGTATTTAATATATTTAATGAATAGTAACATTAATGCATTTTATAATGGCCATAAATTAAAACCAGAAAAGATCCAAATATTTTTATTCTACAGGTATACTTCACACATTTCAGTCCTCCTGCCCAGGTGTAGCCTACTTCCCTAAAGATCACATTTTTATGACAAACTCACCTTGGCCTGATACTTTGTCACATAATATTTAGTGTGGATAATATATGAAAAGATTCTCAGGGCTTGTTTTCTGCCCTCACCTGTGTTTGTTCATTGTATTTCCTGACGTTTTTGAGATGCAAGTGCCAGCATTACAGGTCACATACAGAGGTTGCGCTACAAATATCTGATGGACTAGCTGTAAAATTTCCATCATGGTTTATTTTCATCCGTCATATTCATTTAAATCCCTGATACGTAGTAAAGGCTATTTGATGTTGTCTCAATATAGTCAACATTTTCAGTTAAAAGTGACTTTGCATAGTAAGCGTGAGTCTGATAAAACATGTTCTGTTTAATAATTCGCAAAGTTAGGGAACATACTTTTAAAAGTGTACTTACGTTATTGATGTTTCTTGCTGAGAGTGACAATGCACGTTTGGAGATCTCTTTCCCGCACACACACACACAGCATGTGGAGAGAACTAGCGGGTGAGCGTGAAAGAGAATGTGTAAATAGCCAGAATAATCACATAAGGACATATGTACACATGAAAGCTGATGTGCTGTATCAAATACACAGAATGTATGATAGTCCTAATTATAGAGAGCACATCAATATGAAGACAAAGCCAAATCCAGGACATTTAGAGGCAATTTGGCAATTCCTGCTGGGCACTTTTTTTCACATCCGATAAAGAGGACGTATGGTCAACCCCTTTAGTAGATAGTCGCATAATAATACATGCCATAATAAATTATTTATTTTACCATTCATTTTATTTTTTGACATGAAAATAATAGTTAATTAAATGCTTAGAAATAGAGAAAATGTGTTATCAAATATTTATGTATGATAGGAATTATTTCTCTCACTGCTCCCAATAAAGCACAGATAATGAGAACCAAAATAAACTTATTCAGAACAGAAAATAAATCCCTCAAAAGGCAATAATAACGTATTTTATTTTAAAAAGTCTGAAACCTTCGTTGTTTCATAGAAGAATAAAATGGTGTTATTTTATCATTTTTAGACTTACCCTGTATGTCTTTTTGTGGTTGGTCACTTTAACCATCAGACAGCCTCTTATTATTAATAAGCTGTCAGTTGATGGCGATAATGCACTATTTTAGTTTGTGATCTGCCGTTACCAAATAAGAAGAAACACCCTGCCTGATTCTGAGCAGCAGCTAGAATACGCTTCAAGTTCGTCAGATGTTTTGCCAGTAGAAATTTGGCTTCTACGCAATAAAGAAGGCTGTTAGTTATAATCTGACCAAAACATGATTCCTGGAAAATGTAGTTCGTTACTAGAAAAGCTACACTGTTTTAAAAGCAGCAGAGCTACTGTCAAGCTTCTGAAAAATGTAGTAAAGTTAGTAGCGTCACTACTTTTAGTTAGCTATTCCCCAACACTGCATGCAGTTTACGTGTAATGCATACATTGCAACCCAGAGAGAGCGTGCTGTTTTAAAGCAGTAGCTTAAATGAATATTCCAGGCTCAATACAAGTTAGCTCTATCAGCTGCATTTGTGGCATAATATTTATTACCTCAAATATTAATTTCGACTTTGAAAATCCTGGTTGCAGTAAGGCACTTATAATGGAAGTGAAAGGTGCCAGTCCATAAACATTAAAATACACAGAAGTATGGCCACAAGGCATAAACATTATCAGTGTTAACATGATTTTAGTGTGAGAAAATCGTGTACCCTTTCTGTGTAAAGTTTTTGCTCATTTTCAACTTCATTTAACTACGTTAAACTGCTGTAAACCCTAAAACGGATGCAAAAACAATGATTTAAACAACTTTACAGCTCAAATAATACACAGGTTTTAACAGAAGAATTAATGTAAGTGGTTTAATTAAATTATGAGCTTCACATTTCTGCTTTAAAACTCTCCAAAAATTGGCCCCGTTCACTTCCGTTGTAAGTGTCTTGCTGTAATTTTTTTCACTGTGATTTTTGCTTTTTTTTTTAAAGAAAAAGAGGGAAATAATTTTTTGTGGTAATCAACATATGCCACAAATGCTGTCAATTCAGCTCAAGTTGTATTGAACCCAAAATATTACTTTTAAAGGGCATTAATAAAACACTGTGCAATGATTAATAAAAAATTGCCAGATGTTAATGTCTTTGGTCTCTAAGGTTTTTTTTCAGGAAAAATAAAGCTAAATAGCACCAAACTGTCAACATGATCACATAGGAAATCAACGTGTTGCTTCCGAATGTTTATGTACCCTAAAATTATGCTGTAATACTGACAAGCGCCATCCCCATCAGACATTTGTGCATCAATCCAAACATGATCACCCTTCGCTCTGGCACTACTGATAGTATGTTATGCAACCTACTTTTGAGCCACGGGTTCTGGTCCCATGGAACCCAGGAAGGTGGCACATTCACATAAACAATGGTGAGTGTGATTCGGAGGTTGCACTTTCATTCTGAAATTACATTTTTACTTCACTGACAGTTAGGATAATAAACTGTAGTACTTGGCAACAAAAATAGGAGTGCCGAATCAACCTCAAAGTTGGCGTTCGAAAGGACCCCTCTCCCCAACCTCACTGGGTCGGTTGGCGAAACGATCAAGATGGACCTTTGGACCTAAAAAACACTTATAAGTGTAGACTCAGATTAGTCTCTCAAAGCATTTTTTCACTTGTGGATATGCATCCATATTTGAAAAAAAAAAGCAGAATAGCATACTTTCAATGCCTGTGACACAATCAATTTGACTCAATCCCTTGTGGTTGTTGTCTTCTTCCATTTGCCTATCAATCTCCCGGCCCTTGAATTCCAAGCAACTCTGCATTCCACAACTCCCAGGTTGACAGAGTAGTGTTACCATGTGAAAATTCTCAGTCATGCACTTTTGCCTCTCCACTAATTTTTTTACCGACTTTCTTGCGCTTGTCCTTATCCTCTTGTTTCTTTATATGTACTAGAAGCACTTCTTTTTTAATGTCATCAAAGGACATAGGAAAAACATGTTTCCTCTGAGTGTTCCTGACAAGGAATGGTCAGATGCCCTGGGCATACGGCTTCTTCACCAGGCGGCACCAAACTCTTGGCAGAGATTGGAATGTAGTGAAGTGGGTGCAGAGGGATGGGGTGGGGGATTCTTAAAAGGACCTTTATTAGTTTCATTGCAAACCTTAGGGGCTTATGGGAGTTTGTAAGTATGCAGTTCACTGCTCCAGATTTTCCAGCCATTACCAATAAATCCTCTCAATGCCAGTTATTTTAAGTGATATTCAGATAGCAGAAAGGTCTTGCCCTCCTCAAAGCAAAAAGTAGGCAACCCTTGTGAATATATGTTATAGTTATTCTCTAGGCTCAACATCACTGTACAAATTACCTCTGCATTATTTACCCTTGCTTCCTTATTGTGTGGCTTTTGTGCCTGAAGGAAGTGGTTTGCAAGTTGGGATTGCGTGTTCTAGGCTGATAGGACTCCTGTTCTTTGCCAAAAGTCAGCGAGGGTATAGGCCTATGATGGTCCAAACAACAAATCAGCATTGCAGCCCCCAAGTGGTCTGCGGTTGAGCTGGGCAACTCTCCACTCTTCAGGTCTGGGAGTGAAGGTTGGTGATTTAGAAGGTAAGTTGAGTCACTAGAGTGTGAGCGCTAGCCTCAGTGACGTCATAGTAAAACACTGAGGCTCATTTATCTAGTGCCTCGTGCGCCCTTGTGACTCCTTGTTAATGTATGCAGAGACCGTGTGCTGTAAATGCAGCGCTATCAGAGCCACGACCAGCATTCCTGCACACGGTCGCTCACTGATGTACACAATCTGTTTTTCCTCATGAAGTCAAACATAAACATCAGGCTTGGAAATGCTACGGCAACACTGGGACACTTCACCAGAAAGGCCATTGGTGAAGGCTTGTTATGTTCAGGACAGATTTTTGTAGAACATTACGCAGACATACTGTATGTAGAAAGTATCCCAAACATCCCGAAGCCCAAACTAAGGATTGGGACTTCCAAGAAACCGAGTACGTTGATGTGACAGCAATGATCGATCATGAAAACTCATTAATTGCGTGACTTGATTTTCAGAAAAATTTATTTTAAACATTTTCCATCCATCAAAGTCAAGTAATAACTATTTGTGTGAGACCTGCCAAGAAAATCTCCTGGTCTAATTAGAAAATTACATTTTGCATAAAAAATATATATGATTTTTTTCATAAAAAATTATGACTTTTTCATTAAAAATTATGAAAAATTACAAACGGCATTATGACTTTTTACATTGTGACATTATTGTAGTTACGCACATTTTACCGCCTAATTCTCATTACCGCAGTGCGAAAAAAGATGGTCATTATGATATACTCATTACTGCAATGTGAAAAATGTTGATATATTATTTAAACTGTAAAGTATTAATATATCATAGCAGAACTCTATTTGTGTACTGCATTTAATTTTCACAAATTTTATTTAAAAAAATAAATGTACAACAGCATATTTTTGCTGTAATACAGTAAAAACAAATGACTGTGTCACAGTAAGTAGGATCATTATTGCATTCAATGGGAATAGTGTAAGTAAAACATCTGGACGCATTACGGTAATGAGAATTTGGGGGTAAGTGTTCTGAAAATAACGTCACAATCCAAAAAAACCTCTGGTTGTAAATATAGGCTTCCTTTTCATTAAGCAATGTATCATTTCAGACTGGTTTTGTCACCCATATACAAACGTGCCAAAATGAGGCCTCACTTTTAATTTTGTGATTTGTTACGGTGTTACGGTGGTATTTTTCAACTTTCATCAGCACTGTACAGTGACTTTTCATCCGGAGCAGCATGAAAGGATTAGAAGTTGTATACCACAGGACGTTTTCTTAAGTAAAAAAAAAGAAAGATAGCTGGAGCGAGACGATGAAATGATAGAAGAATGCAATGCAACAGCCAAAAATGTCCATCTAATCCATATGTACATAGACCAACAATAATAAAAAAAAAGACAACAAACTGAACTCACACCATAACCTCACGTACTCTATGCAGTGACCAAGAAAGACCCTGAAGTGCAATTGTCATTTTCTGTTAAGGTGCAGTTTCACAAAAACACAATGCTAATTGAAACAACAATTATTTTTTTCTTTTTTGCTTTAATTAGCACTTTGTCCAAAATAACATTGTGGTGTTAATTTATAAATCACAACTGCATGGCTGGGAAATGGAGCTATTTATTTAATTCTGCCTTGCATTTATGTCAACATTTATAATATGAACATGGAACTAGCTGAAGTCCCACTTACATCCTTGGAGTCCTGAAAACATACAGATTTAGTAAATTGTGCCCAGAGATGTTGTCAGACAGATGAATTTGTAATCTTGGTGTTATGAGGATAAGCAAAATTATTTATGCAAATCAGGAGCTCTACTTAATGGCAAAATTAAATATGAAATTTCAAATATTGTGTTGTTGATGTCAAAGTCCCTTGTGTCCAATTAAACTTGGGTTCTGAAATCAGGACTACATTGGTACAGTTATTAAAAACATGCATCAAACATCCACACCAACCCAGCCTTGTTTTTTTAGATATGGTAAATGGTCCACACTTATATAGCACCTTTTTTTAACCTTAGCGGTTCTACAAAGCGCTTTACACTTTGTCTCATTCACCCATTCACACACACACTCACACACCAATGACAGCAGAGCTGCCATGCAAGGAACTAGCCTGCCATTGGGAGCAACTTGGGGGTTCAGTGTCTTGCCCAAGGACACTTCGGCATGTGGAGTCATGTGGGCTGGGAATCAAACTGCTAACCCTGCAATTAATGGACAACCCGCTCTACCACCTGAGCCACAGCCGCCCGTGATATGCAGCCAATAACCTACAAACAAGGAAGTCTTAAATAATGCCTAAACTAAAACTCTGCTAAATAAATTCAGCTGACTTGATACATGTGTTAACGGACTATGATAATGGCCTACTCGGACAACACATTGTTTCCTAGAGCTGGCAGAGAATACTCAAAACAGACACAAGCAGCGTATCTATCAACCACAAGTAATATAATATTGAGCAGCAGCCATCGGAGTTGCATTGGAATGATGTCACCTCCCCTCTTCGAATGATTGACTAGAGGAGGAGCTGTCGATCAAGAACTAGTGGACCAATAGGGATGCAAAATGCTCCTTGATTTACATGAAACTCTACTCTCAAGTTTTGGAAAATCAAGCGCAGAACTTGGAAACAAAAGCAAAGAAAATTACAGCGTAAGTGTACCAAAAATGAAAATATGAGCAAAATTGTCAGAGAGCACAAAAAACTAATATAACCAACGAAAACATGAATTTGTTTGCAATTCTTTCTTTTCTTTTTTTTTTTCAATTTGGAATGCCCAGTTGCCAATGTGCTCTAAGTCCTCGTGGTGGTGTAGTGATTCGCCTCAGTCCGGGTGGTGAAGGACGAATCTCAGTTGCCTCTGCATCTGAGACTGTCAATCCGCGCATTTTATCACGTGGCGTGATGAACGCATTACCTCGGAGACATAGCGAGTGTGGAGGCTTCACGCCATCCACCGCGGCATCCACGCACAACACACCACGTGCCCCACTGAGAACGAGAACCACATTATAGCGACCATGAGGAGGTTACCCCATGTGACTCTACCCTCCCTAGCAACTGGGCCAATTTGGTTGCTTAGGAGACCTGGCTGGAGTCACTCAGCACACCCTGGATTCAAACTCGCGACTCCAGGTGTTGTAGTTAGCATCTTTACTCGCTGAGATACCCAGGCCCCCTTGTTTGCAATTCTGATGACTTTGCTTTCATTTTTCAGTTTTTTTTTTCGCAGCATATTTTAAATGTGTTTATATATTTTTGATTCATGCTTGTTATTTTTTGATCTGCACTTATTATTTTGATCTGCGTTTTTTATTTATTTTTGCGCTTATTATTTTTTGATCTGCACTTATTATTATTTAATTCATGCTTATTATTTTGATTCACGCTTATTATGTTTGGATCCGTGACTGCAATACTTTTGACAGGATTTTGATCCATAGAGCACTGTTCAATGAAAAAGTCAGCACTGACTCCAATGAAAACTGTGCAACACAGAAAGGAATAGACACTCACCAAAAATGATGACTGAGTGCCTGAAAACCACTCAGAAATACATTTGACCTTGCCATCAAGGTTCACTTACAATAGCCCATTTAACTAGCTCAAGGGTCGGCAACCAATGGCATTAGCACACGGAGGGGTAATCACTGGCACGCCAGCAACGGCGAGAGAGAAGTAGACTATTTTATTTATATAATTTCCGCAGCTGCATTCCAATCTACATCTTGATGTAATCCTTCCTTAAAATAAAATAAAAAATGGCAATCCATGTCAAAAAGGTTGCCGACCCCTGAACTAGCTAATCAAAGGGGTTGGATGTTTTTTTTTAAAATGAGACATCTGATAATTAAACAGCCTCTGATTAACGCCCATTGTGATGCCCACCATTCACCCCCTGAATCTTTCTGTCCCTCCTCCCATGGGTCCTCAACTCCAATCAGCCATTTACGCAAATTTCTGCTGTCTCTTCTGACCTCTGGTTGCACCATTGGACCGTGTGTTGCAGCTCGACCAGTTGAAAACTGACCTTGGCACGCTCCTTGCCAATAACTAATTAGCCTGTTGTTCTGGCTTAATTGTACCATGTCTCATCAAAACATAATCAAACAATTATTGTACAAGAAGTCAACATAAGGTCAAAACAAACCTATTTAATTTTTAATACATATGCCTTATTGCGCACAAATTAGAAGAAAATTATAATGTTTATCTTAGTAATCTTTCATGCCAATTTGCTCTGCTTTTGCTCTGCCTATGAAACAACTTTCATTTTAGGATGACACCACCAAGGTTTCAATCAAAGTTTGCAGTCGGTGTTTCGTTGAGGGATTAATGCTCCACAATTGACTGTAAACTCGGGTGTGGAATGCCTGCTTTTTACTATTACATTAATTCTTGATGGATAAACAGTCTGATCACACTGTGATTTCAAAAACAGGAGGTAGAAAGTTCTGCTCCTGAAATCGATCAGTGCTTACTGAAATTTGAACCACTGTCCCCAGTGGCCGAAGCTGGAAGTGTTGTTGAGGTGAAAAATCCACAGGGTGTCGAAAAGCGAGTTGTATTTTTAGTTGTAAATGATGTAATACAGTCAACAGGAATGCATGTTTTATTAACTCTACTGCTTAACCCATACCCCAACCCTAAACCTAAACCTAACCATCAGTGGAGTAAAAATGTAATCTTAGAGTGAAAATGTAAACTCAGAATTAGGGTTGTAATGGTTCAAGTTTCTCATGGTTCGGATTGTATCACGGTTTTAGGGTCACTTGCTACATGCATCAACATAAAGTGTATTTCAGAGATTACTTTAGATGGAATAACCTTGCTATTAAAATGGATACAAGTAGGAATGTTGTAACTTGGTTGTGACGAGGAGGAGGACGGGGCAGGGCCGGGCCTTGAGTGCGCAAGGCCGGCCCCCAATCGGGCTAATCAGCCGAGGAGAGAGAGTTTGAGAGAGAGAGAGCCACATGCATCTGCCGTGTGTGTTTATGTTTATGTCTTTTTATGTTTTCATGAAACATTATTTTGATGGTTCGTCCAGTTCCTGCCTCTTCCTTTCCCATTTTTAACCCTGTTACATTGGTCCTGAAACCCGGGAGGGAGGAGGGATGCGCTATCGTGTCGAGTCACTGCCGGCCGCCTGGACAACACACCATGCGCCCCACCGAGAGCGAGAACCACATTATAGCGACCATGAGGAGTTTACCCCATGTGACTCTACCCACCCTAGCAACCGGGACAATTTGGTTGCTTAGGAGACCTGGTTGGAGTCACTCAGCACGCCCTGGATTCGAAGTTGCGACTCCAGGGGTGGTAGTCGATTTCAGGGTATTTGAACATTTAGAAACAGCATGTCTATGTCCTGCATGATCATGTTGGGGTAAAATCAAGTTTACCAACTTTTTCTTCTTGTTGAATATCCTTTCTTCTTGTTTCACTTGATAATATGTCAGATTATGAAAGCAAAATTTTTTTTAAATGTCTTTTCTTGCTAACTTCAAGGGTCGGCATTGGTCGGCAAACACTCGACTCAGGCTAGGAAAGTGACTTGTAATTCCCACCTTTTGATCCAATCACTGTTGAAAAACAGTTGAGTTAAATGTCCACTGCAGAGGGAGATGCATGAAAAATAAAGGCGTGGCCTGTTAGCTTTGATGAGGTATAATCTAATTTTGAGAGAATTTTCTCTGTATTTGTACACAGAGCTATCTACCCTATTTAGACTGCAGGGAAAACAGGATAACATCGACCAAGGTTTTCTCGTATCTGACCACAAACATGCTGAGGCAAAGAGTTGCTCCTCAGAACACATCACATTTTACACGGAAAAGGTGTCAGAAACCAACCGTATTTAGTTTTGATACGCATGAGGAGGCTGTGTTCTGACAGTGGCCGTGGAGCGACAAAAGGGCACCGGAGATCCCTTGATAACAGCGTATATCGCTTTGACACTTACTTGACATTCTCACACTGAATTGGGGTATCGGAGTGTTTCAGAGTATTTGCTGTTTGGTAGTTACAGCCTTCATGTCATTTGGCACTGGCTATTTGTCTGAATGCCGGAGGTGTCACTAAACATGATGTGACAGCTAAGCCTAGGTCTTATTTCATAGTGCAGTTTAGATATGTTTGTAGCCATGAGACCTTCAAATAACATTAACATTCTGTCTCATAGAAGTGAGCTTTATCGGAGAATACATTTCGGTCATGGAGGATGTTTTACTATGAATAATTACATCCAGCAGTGCCCTTTAACTGCCGATTCATGGTGTTTAGAAGTGGAGAAACTCATCCTAGACTAGCAGTTATGGCAGCTTTATCCAGGAGCACCAGTTGATGCACTGACATGCAATTTAAGTTCAGAATGTATGCAAGAAATAGTGAAATCTTGCTCCTGTCATTACAAAGATGTTAACTTATATTAAAATACTATTTGCAAGTTGATATCTAGGGCTGTCAAAGTTAACATGTTAACATTTGAGACACTTAATGTATCATTAAATGAGAGCGAAATTTCAAAAGAGGATTTAAATGCACTGCATATTGAAATATACTGTATATATATGGCAAAATGTATATTTGGCTGTAATAAATCTATCAGTTAAAATGATCATGAGTTCGTAAATTAATTATTATAATTAACTGACCTCCCTATGCAACATCAACATGCATTTAACATGTTATTTCATATCTATTTGATATGCAAAACAGACATTAAAAAACATTTCTTACTGAGTGACACTTGTTACATTTATATGACGGTTAAGGGAACATAATTTTTTTCAGAATAGATCGAGACTTTGACTGAAGTTACAGACCTTTTGGCGTTTTGTTTGTTTTTCCCCCTGTTTGTTGCAGGACATCTCTCTTTGGAGGGCTTTCAGACATGTCTTTCATCATATTTACTTCCCTGAAATCCTTTAAGCTGTTTATCTGCCATCCTGCCTCTGGCTTTTGAAAATGTAATATATCCATTACATCTCACCTGTAATCTTTCAAAGTGAATGCTCTGGAGTCTTGCTCACTTGAGCAATGACAGCAAGCACTAGATTTACCAGGTGTATTTCATACTTTATGTATATGTCATGCAATCGAAGATAAAAGTTCAGGAAAGGCTATTGTCTGAGATCAAACCTTAGCTTTCATTTCATACGAGATTACAAAAATTGGTGCAATTTCACAGTGCTTATGTCGCAATTATCTGTGCATATATAAACACTACATTTCTTTTTTTGGTTCAGCTTAGAAGTCACTGAAAAATGTCAACAGCACGACTAAGCAATGAGATCATTTCAGATTTGCTTGTGCGGGTGTGCTTGAAACCAACCACGTAAACATTTTTAACCTTTTGTTTTCTGAGCGCAAGCATCAATAAAAGTCCCTGCAAACATTACCAGAGCTTAATGCATTGTAAGCAGCACAACGTCTGTAGCATCCAAAAATAGTGAGCACTTAAGTATGAAAATCTCTTCTAATCCATAATCTAGATGCGGTTATTCGGTCATTAGATTAATATAGCTATAATGAGCCCACGTACAGGTTTACAAATGCGTGCAAACTTGTGCTAGTGCGCGTAGACAGCTGTTCTGCCCCATTACATTTCAACATCCACCCCCAGTATGGGCAGTCAATGAGTGACATGTTTTAAATGTCCATTAAGGTATTGCAAAACTCGCAGTGTCCACTTGCCACATTACGTAACCAGTTTTTAAGCTTTAGATGAAAATTAAAATGCTGCTTTGGCCATGTCCAGCAAGAACATATACTGCATATTAAAAGATCTTATATAACAGATAGAAAATGCTACATTTTTTCAATTAGAGGGAACAAACTGAGGGAGAGGCCGCTGTGAGCACACTAAAGCAACACACAATGTTTCCATACCAAATTCAGCTGCCGTTCTTGAGTCGTATCTGGCCAAGGCAAGGCTGTAATTAAGGAACTGAATGCTGCTCTAAGTCAGAATGCGGTTTCGCGAGCATTTCCAAGGGACAACCAGTCTTGTGGTCTGTGGTTTTTATCATCAAATGCAAATTGCACAGTTGAGGAGGAGTGGCTCTGACTCACATTCTTCATAATGTCCAGGAAGCCGCTCGGCTCGAACATTAATGTGGTGCAATATGTCAGAAGCATGTCTTTTCCAGATTCCAGACACGACATTAAAAACACGATGGCAAAGCTGTAATTTAAAAGATCACTGCTCTCTCTTCTCGCTCACTCTTCGTTTTCTGTTTCTCTAAAAAAAAAAAATAAAATGGCCCATGGATAACATTTTGTAAACATGCCAACAACAAGGAAGGAAATGTTATGCTGTGGCGTAAAAGAGGGCAAAAGACCAAGACAAGTAGAGAAAATAAATAGAAACTAGCAATTCCATATTAAGCTCGCTTAAGTATAAACGTTACATCCGTGTTATTTATCATCTGTGTGGCAAAGAGTGATTTGGAACTAAGTTTCACTTTAAGTGGTTGACAGAGCACTTTGCTTAGATTACACATGCAATAGATGCGCATTTTTCCTTACATCCTTACAGCAACGTCAAATCAAAATTGACCCTAGGCACTTTTTTAAATACACATTTTTGGTAGATGCCCACGTACAAATTACTTTTGAGCCGGTTCTTTTTAATCTATAGAACAAAACATACAGCGTGACCAGTATAGTCCAATTCCTGAACAAATGACTCTGATGAGCTGATTATTTTGAATATACAGCACAACACATACAGCATGACCAGTTTAGTCTGATTCCTTTATAAATGACTCTTTTGAGCCGGTTCTTTTGAATCTATAGAACAAAACATACAGCATGACCAGTTTAGTCTGATTCCTTTATAAATGACTCTTTTGAGCCGGTTCTTTTGAATCTATAGAACAAAACATACAGCATGACCAGTATAGTCCGATTCCTTTACAAATGACTCTTATGAGCTGATTCTTTTGAATCTATAGAACAAAACATACAGCATGACCAGTTTAGTCTGATTCCTTTATAAATGACTCTTTTGAGCCGGTTCTTTTGAATCTATAGAACAACACATACAGCATGACCAGTTTAGTCTGATTCCTTTATAAATGACTCTTTTGAGCCGGTTCTTTTGAATCTATAGAACAAAACATACAGCATGACCAGTTTAGTCTGATTCCTTTATAAATGACTCTTTTGAGCCGGTTCTTTTGAATCTATAGAACAAAACATACAGCATGACCAGTTTAGTCTGATTCCTTTATAAATGACTCTTTTGAGCCGGTTCTTTTGAATCTATAGAACAAAACATACAGCATGACCAGTATAGTCCGATTCCTTTACAAATGACTCTTATGAGCTGATTCTTTTGAATCTATAGAACAAAACATACAGCATGACCAGTTTAGTCTGATTCCTTTATAAATGACTCTTTTGAGCCGGTTCTTTTGAATCTATAGAACAAAACATACAGCATGACCAGTATTGTCTGATTCCTTTACAAATGACTCTTATGAGCTGATTCTTTTGAATCTATAGAACAAAACATACAGCATGACCAGTATAGTCCGATTCCTTTACAAATGACTCTTTTGTGCTGATTCTTTTGAATCTATAGAACAAAACATACAGCATGGCCAGTATAGTCCGATTCCTTTACAAATGACTCTTTTGTGCTGATTCTTTTGAATCTATAGAACAAAACATACAGCATGACCAGTTAGTCCGATTCCTGAACAAATTACTCTTTTGTGCTGATTCTTTTGAATCTATAGAACAAAACATACAGCATGACCAGTTAGTCCAATTCCTGAACAAATGACTCTTTTGTGCTGATTCTTTTGAATCTATAGAACAAAACATACAGCATGACCAGTATAGTCCGATTCCTTTACAGATGACTCTTTTGTGCTGATTCTTTTGAATCTATAGAACAAAACATACAGCATGACCAGTATAGTCCGATTCCTTTACAAATGACTCTTTTGTGCTGATTCTTTTGAATATACAGCACAACACATACAGCATGACCAGTTTAGTCTGATTCCTTTATAAATGACTCTTTTGAGCCGGTTCTTTTGAATCTATAGAACAAAACATACAGCATGACCAGTTTAGTCTGATTCCTTTATAAATGACTCTTTTGAGCCGGTTCTTTTGAATCTATAGAACAAAACATACAGCATGACCAGTATAGTCCGATTCCTTTACAAATGACTCTTATGAGCTGATTCTTTTGAATCTATAGAACAAAACATACAGCATGACCAGTATAGTCCGATTCCTTTACAAATGACTCTTTTGTGCTGATTCTTTTGAATATACAGCACAACACATACAGCATGACCAGTTTAGTCTGATTCCTTTATAAATGACTCTTTTGAGCCGGTTCTTTTGAATCTATAGAACAAAACATACAGCATGACCAGTTTAGTCTGATTCCTTTATAAATGACTCTTTTGAGCCGGTTCTTTTGAATCTATAGAACAAAACATACAGCATGACCAGTATAGTCCGATTCCTTTACAAATGACTCTTATGAGCTGATTCTTTTGAATCTATAGAACAAAACATACAGCATGACCAGTATAGTCCGATTCCTTTACAAATGACTCTTTTGTGCTGATTCTTTTGAATATACAGCACAACACATACAGCATGACCAGTTTAGTCTGATTCCTTTATAAATGACTCTTTTGAGCCGGTTCTTTTGAATCTATAGAACAAAACATACAGCATGACCAGTTTAGTCTGATTCCTTTATAAATGACTCTTTTGAGCCGGTTCTTTTGAATCTATAGAACAAAACATACAGCATGACCAGTATAGTCCGATTCCTTTACAAATGACTCTTATGAGCTGATTCTTTTGAATCTATAGAACAAAACATACAGCATGACCAGTATAGTCCGATTCCTTTACAAATGACTCTTTTGTGCTGATTCTTTTGAATCTATAGAACAAAACATACAGCATGACCAGTTAGTCCGATTCCTGAACAAATGACTCTTTTGTGCTGATTCTTTTGAATCTATAGAACAAAACATACAGCATGACCAGTATAGTCCGATTCCTTTACAAATGACTCTTTTGTGCTGATTCTTTTGAATCTATAGAACAAAACATACAGCATGGCCAGTATAGTCCGATTCCTTTACAAATGACTCTTTTGTGCTGATTCTTTTGAATCTATAGAACAAAACATACAGCATGACCAGTTAGTCCAATTCCTGAACAAATGACTCTTTTGTGCTGATTCTTTTGAATCTATAGAACAAAACATACAGCATGACCAGTATAGTCCGATTCCTTTACAGATGACTCTTTTGTGCTGATTCTTTTGAATCTATAGAACAAAACATACAGCATGACCAGTTAGTCCGATTCCTTTACAAATGACTCTTTTGTGCTGATTCTTTTGAATCTATAGAACAAAACATACAGCATGACCAGTTAGTCCGATTCCTGAACAAATGACTCTTTTGTGCTGATTCTTTTGAATCTATAGAACAAAACATACAGCATGACCAGTATAGTCCGATTCCTTTACAAATGACTCTTTTGTGCTGATTCTTTTGAATCTATAGAACAAAACATACAGCATGGCCAGTATAGTCCGATTCCTTTACAAATGACTCTTTTGTGCTGATTCTTTTGAATCTATAGAACAAAACATACAGCATGACCAGTTAGTCCAATTCCTGAACAAATGACTCTTTTGTGCTGATTCTTTTGAATCTATAGAACAAAACATACAGCATGACCAGTATAGTCCGATTCCTTTACAGATGACTCTTTTGTGCTGATTCTTTTGAATCTATAGAACAAAACATACAGCATGACCAGTTAGTCCAATTCCTGAACAAATAACTCTTTTGCGCTAGGTCTTTTGAATCTGCAGAACAAAACATACAGCATGACCAGTTAGTCTGATTCCTGAACAAATGACTCTTTTGTGCTGATTCTTTTGAATCTATAGAACAAAACATACAGCATGACCAGTATAGTCCGATTCCTTTACAAATGACTCTTTTGAGCTAGGTCTTTTGAATCTGCAGAACAAAACATACCGCATGACCAAAATAGTCTGATTCCTGAACAAATGTCTCTTATGAGACAGCTCTTTTGAATTTACAGCATGCAACAACACAATCAGTAAAGTCTGATTCTTGAACAAATGACTCTTATGAGCTGATTCTTTTGAATCTATAGAACAAAACATACAGCATGACCAGTATAGTCCGATTCCTTTACAAATGACTCTTTTGAGCCGGTTCTTTTGAATCTATAGAATAAAACATACAGCATGACCAGTATAGTCCGATTCCTGAACAAATGACTCTGATGAGCTATTTATTTTGAATCTATAGAACAAAACATACAGCGTGACCAGTTTAGTCCGATTCCTGAATAAACGACTCTTATTAGCTGGTTCTTCAGTGTGAAACAACACAAGCAGTGTAGTCTGATTCTTGAACGAATAACTCTCATGAGCCGGTCTTTTGAACCTGCAGAACAAAACATACAGCAAAGGTTCTTTTGAATTTACACCCTCAAAACAGTGCCCGACCAGTGTAGTCCGATTCTTGAACAAATGACTCTTATGAGCTTGTTCTTTTGAATTTACAGTGCGAAACCGCACGACCACTATGGCCCCTTTCCTGAACGAATGACTCTTATAAACGGGCTCTTTTTAATCTACAGTGTGACCAGTATTGTCCGATTCCTGAACGGAATACTCTTATGAGCCAGTTCTTTTGAATCTACAGCCGGAATCATACAGCCAGAGCTGTGAAGTGAACAATGTTTACACTTTTCAGGGGAATCAACCCATGAGTTGTCTCTACACATTAAACTAGGATAGGATAAACTATTTACTAATAAATATGAAATAAAATCCTCAAAAGATTATACTTTGTAAGGCTGAATGCCAAACCCTGCGCAAGACACGGATATGCCGTAGTCTTTATGCCCACTTCACAATCTAGTCAGTTCCTAATACATAAAATTAAGTCCCGTCCTACAACTTTTCTCATGAATATCCTGTTTCACATGAAACAGATTGCTACACTATGACACAGATTCAAAGTTTTCCATTCAACGTCACTTTCAACTAACGAATAATCACAGAAAGTAATAAAGTTTCTAAACCAAATCTTCATCATAATGATCATCATCATTTATCCAAATGAAAAACCAAAGATATTGACGAAAAGAAGGGGTGTGGCTTTCTTAAAAAAATAAAAATGGGTGAAGCGGTGAGAGAGACGAGACGCGGAAGTGAGAGCCAGGTGGGAAAGTCGGAAACTTTTGAATTTGAACTATTGTTGCAAGTTTGCAACCGTGCTGATGTTTGAACTTTTGCATATTTGTGTCGTTTGAGTGCCACGAGCGCGAAGCGCTTCAAAAGAGTTTTTGTTGTCATTGGTGTGCTCAAAATGAACTGAAATAATATTTCTTATTTTTGATCATTTTTGATTGTCATTTGTTTTATTGCTGAGTGGGTTTATGTGACAGTTCATTTAAACTGTCTGCTGCCTGAACTGAACTATTATTTAAGGTGACCACCGCTACACACTCGAAATATACCACATTACACAAGTAAAATGATCTGTGACTTAATGGATCCAGAGAATGAAGACTAAGTCAGGAGGACACAGATCGTTACAGATGGACACAGCACTTCTGTCCAAATATTGCTGATGTTTTCCTATAATAAAAGTGATTTGTTGGATTTATTGGTGTATCCCCCAAATGACCACATTCTGCCAAACTGCCTAAGATGCTCTCACATCCATAACTAATCCCTGTGTGACTTTAAAGTAATACAACTATTGTTCACGGGATACAGTTTGATTAAAAGGGATCCCACGATATGTCACGCATTCCTGAAACTCATCTTATAATGGATAAAAAATTACCAGAGAGACAAGGAGGGTTTGAGGGGGTGAGACACAAAATAGTAGATCTTTACATCTTCTAAAGAAAATGTGAGTTGTGATTGCCCATGCTTAAGTCAGCATCACAATGCTAGTGTGTTGTGGCCAGTTGCCAGGGTGTTGCTATCGAAGACGAACGGGTGTGACGTCATTTAGAATGAAATCTGGCCAAAAAGGTGTTTTTGCGTTCGTTTCGGTGGTTCGGAACAGCTCGCTGGGGCGAACTTTTAGGAAAATTTTTAATCGGCTGCTAAACACCTCCATACTGCCATTTGTCTATGTCATCAGTAGGTGTGACCTGGAGCTCCACCTACCTTGAGGCCGATGGCTAGTTTTGTTTACATTGTTCAGTCAGTCAAAATCAGTCAACATGAACACATCAATGAGTTTTTAGCAAGCTGGTGCAAATGTACCTACATTTGTATGATCGTTTGCTTAGAGACATTTTCCAAGACCATGTCATGTGATTTATTTTTGTTAATTAGTCTACTAAATGAATCAAATCTTCTCAAATACTCTCAAGTGCCCATTCACTCATGTGCCATCTGCAGCAAAAGCCATTCACACATCTGTCTAAATCATCTCTCTACATCATTGTTTTATCTTTATTCTGCACATTAACACTTTTATACACTCATCTTTGCAATAGTATCAATGTCATAATAATTTACAATAATAGAGTAGAACCGACATATGACTGCATATAGCATGTTAGTGCATTAGTGTCATGAATTAATAATGTAAACAAGACAAATTAAACATTTTCTACTGCATATATATTACTTTAAATCATCATCGAGTGGTTAAAACAGCTTCTTTTACTAGGGGCCTGGGTAACTACCACCCCTGGAGTTGCGAGTTCGAATCCAGGGTGTGCTGAGTGACTCCAGCCAGGTCTCCTAAGCAACCAAATTGGCCCGGTTGCTAGGGAGGTTAAAGTCACATGAGGTAACCTCCTCGTGGCCACGATTAGTGGTTCTGGCTTTCAATCTTGCGCGTGGAAAGTTGTGCATGGATCACGGAGAGTAGCATGAGCCTCCACACAATGAGCCACGTGATAAGATGCACGGATTGACGGTCTCAGAAGCGGAGGCAACTGAGACTTGTCCTCCACCACCCGGATTGAGGTGAGTAACCGCACCACCACGAGGACCTACTAAGTAGTGGGAATTGGGCATTCCAAATTGGGAGAAAAAGGGGATAAAAAAAAACAAAAAACAGAACAGCTTCTTTTACTGACCTCACGTGAATTCTACTCAGAATGAGTCATAAAGTAATTGATAACATGTTTTTAAAGTTTTATATGTAGTGTCCTCATATTTAATTTACTTCTAAATGCCTCCCACATTGGTGTGGTGGTGTCTGAATTTTTGGAAACAGTGTACCATTGCTCGGCTGTTTAGAACTTCTTTTTACCCCTGAATGAAGAAGAACTTCTACGGAAGTATATCGAGGCCTTTAGGGTTTGTATGAGCAACAGTAGTTGTGGTGCTTTTTTTTATCAAGCACTGCAAATAATCTTTTATATAGGCTAATAAATATTAGTCAGGGCTATTTCAAGGCAAAGGCAAACTAGGCGGTCACCTAAGGCACCCAGTAGCGGATCCTGGCATAGGCAATATAGGCAGGCGCCTAGGGTTGCAACGCTCTCTGGGGCGGCACGACAGGGTACCTGATCGATCGCCCCTGCACAGAGCTCACAAGATCACGATGGGAGTGAGGAGCCCCAAGTTGTTCCTGACAGGCTACTCAGCCTTAAAGGCTCTAAATGGTTAGGAATATAGATGTGCATAATGCATTCTTACATTCTGAACAAACATAAGATAACATAAGTGACACAGGATCGACTCAGTGGTCTTAAATAAGTATCAACCATGTGATTGCTGGGCAGATTTGACAAAATAATTGATGATTTTGCACCAATGAAATCTAGGAGGCCGTTGTTCAGGTCATCCTGAAATAACGGTGTCCTGAAAATCCAAAGCCTGCAAAGAGTTTGCAGAGCAAATATGTCGAATGCAAACTTGGACTGTGCTTGAGACCAAGTTTATTGCCACTTTTGCAAAATATCTTCTAGATCTTTATTCTGCGCGATAAAGTCATAAGGATGGATGAACGCACACACGCATTGTGCTCCCAGAACTGAGTGACGAGATGTCGCTCCCAGACATGAGACAAGTTCTTTACAATGTTTTGTCTGTGTGCTCTAAACCAATGGTATTTATTTTATTAATAAAAGAGTAACATTGGCTACAGTTTATCTGGAAATGAACAGTTGTTGTTTTGAACACATGGGATAGAAATGTGGTTTTAATCGCACATTGTGTTTGCGATATTATGGTTTTTCTGCAGAAATTTAATTCGCAACTTGGATGGAAACATAGCTATTGTAATGCAGATCTCCACTGTTAGTCTTCATTACTTGCTGGTTGAGGACTTCTCTCATGTCTCAGAATATTGCTTTATCTGCTAGATTTGCAAATTCATTTCTAGCCCTCTTAATGCAGACTTTGCCAATTCCCAATTTCAGAATATAAAACAATGTATCCCATGACTCTCTGACTTCCCACAGCTGATTTTGCACAGTTTTGTTTCCATTGTTCAGGGATAGTTTGAACAAAAACCGCTGACAACAAGTCCACTCAGGACTAAATGTCTGGTTCGGTATACAGCAAATGCCGCAAATCTTGTGTATGTATTATGCTTCTCAGAAATGATGGTAATCAAAACATCTTGGAACATAGCTGTGTTTGCCCATGGTGATGATGCAAAAGCTTGACCACAGCTTGTTTTGGTGTGGCTAACTTGAACAGCACTGCCATGTTCTCTTGCTAAGACTGAACTAGCCAGCAACGCTCTTAGCCTGCCACGCAAGAACGTTTACCTCTGAAATGTGCTGCATCTCTTGTGGCTAACAGAGCATTACTGCAGTTACTTTGAGACAGCATTATGATTGCTCGACCCTAGAATTTTCATGTCAAATCTGACTCTTGAAATAGCTGAATATGCACAAGTTGACTACCCTTACAACACTTTACCATATTAATCATCGTTTCCACCAAAGGATGATGCTAATGCAGGCACCTTCAGGAATAGGCATTTGAACAAAGTAACAGTCTCATGACAACTCGTAATAATTAGAGATGACAAAATTGTAATATATCATACAACCTTGGCTCATACGAAAAGGCCTGACATTTATTTCCAAAGAGACCAACCAAGACAGAATTTTAAATCGATACGATTCAAGAATCAAATTTTATCTAGCCTCCTATCCAACAATTAACTTAAAGAGAGGTAACATCTGTGAACAAATTAGTTTATTCATTTATTTATGAAATGCAAATGACCTATGCATGTCAATAATCTTTAATATGCTTCCCTCGTCTCATTCCAAACCCTGATCTTTTCTTTCTTCCATAGTACACAAAAGTTATTTTCCTATAAAATCATTGTTAGGTTCAGGGTTTGGGTAAGGAGTTAAGCCCAAAATATACTTCAGTTCTGATGCGAACGCTTAGCGTATGTGACTGTCGAATGCGTAGCCTTTCAGAGAATACTCCATTTACTGTACGCGCACACACAGGCATTTGGTGTATGCGCGCTACGACTGGACTATTTCTCTTCAGGAGTTTATACCCATTAAGATGTCTTTATATTCCTTCAGACTCGAGTTATACAAATGCAGGGATCTCCTGACCTCCTCACACACGTGCTCTTGACGTGCACATCCACTGTTGTTGTTTCCACCTTCGTCTTCTGTTTAGCAGCAGTTACATCTTCTAGCGCTTCATCATGACAACAACATAATGCACGTTCTGCGTGTTCAGAGTACACACGGTTAGAAAAATCTGGCTGCACACGTTCAGTGCTCGATCACTCTGATGATGACGAAATTTGCATCACGCATCCTGGATGCTCAGCATTCACAAAGTATACTTTGGGCTTTAGAGTTTATATTTAGGTCTAGATTAGGGGTTAAAAATTGGAATAACACTGTTATTTTACTCTACGATGATTTTTTCTAATAATTCATACTATTATTAGAACTTGTCATGAGAACGGGATGGAACAACCCCCTCATCTTAAGGTTTTTTTGGGGGGGTGGGGATTTTCTCCCCTTTTCTCCCCAATTTGGAATGCCCAATTCCCAATGCGCTCTAAGTCCTCGTGGTGGCATAGTGACTTGCCTCAATCCGGGTGGTGGAGGATGAATATCAGTTGCCTCCGTGCCTGAGACCATCAATCCATGCATCTTATCACATGGCTTGTTGAGCACATTACCGTGGAGACCTAGTGCGTGTGGAGGGCTCACGCTATTCTCCGCAGCATCCACGCACAACTCACCATGCACCCCACTGAGAGCGAGAACCACATTATAGTGACCACGAGGAGGTTAACCCAACGTGACACTACCCACCCTAGCAACCAGGCCAATTGGTTGCGTAGGAGACTTGACTGGAGCACGCCCTGGATTCGAACTCACGACTCCAGGTGTGGTAGTCAGCGTATTTACTCGCTGAGCTACCCAGACCCTCTGATAGAAAGCTGGATTGATATTTTTATCTATGTTTTATATTGTGTATCCTTGTTAGTGTGTTTTTGTTCTGACTCAAAATGAGATATTTATACTTATGTTGGTATCTGAGCATGTTTATGTTTCTATTTTTTTAGAACCCTCTGCCTTTTCTTACTTCTACTTCCAAACCTTGAAATTTTGACAATAAGCTTGTTGAAGTATTTAACATTTACAGTATGGCCCTGATTTACTAAAGGTTTGCGTGTATGAAAACGTGCAAATTTGATAGCACGTGCAAAAATGGTCCGAGCTGATCTACTACTGTAGTCTTATAAGTATTGCATCTTTCAGATGCGCTAAATAGCACGTTTTGGCAATGTTTGTGTGTTTTCATGAAATGGATATGCAATTTAGAGTCCTGCCTCCAAATGCGCATAATAAAGGAAGTTGTCATTGTCATCCAATTGCACCTGCAAAGTGATTTATCAAGCCTGAAGGTCATTTCAGAAATGGAAACTGCAAGAGTAAATTAATACGAATGAAAGGCAGGTATTAATTTGATTTGCACTGTGCATCATGCTTTCGTTGTGGCAAATACGAGACTTTAAGAATGGAGAATACATAGAACAGTAGAATTAAATTATTTCTCATTAAAAAAAAAAAAAATTATATTCTGTTATTTTAGAAATCAGTATCATAACTGAGATCATACAACTCCTATAACTCTTAGATAAAAAAATAAGTAAAAAAATAAAACCTAGGATTGAGTGGGGCACCAACTAAAACTGTTTGGTTGTCCTAAATTTTTGTATACTTTAAAGCGTATACTTGTTTTTTACCATCTACCTGCAAAGAGGGGAAAGTGGGGCACGTTGTAACATGACCAGATGACAGCTTAAAATCCCCCTCTAACAACTGTATCTGATCTATAATTAAAATAAATAGAAGATAAACTAAAGTATTATGTCAATGAAAGCCTTTAATTAACTCTTTTTTTATACTTGGCAATGAATAAACAACAATACCACAGCATTGGCCGAAATAATCCATGAACTGATGACACAACACACACTCACACACACATATACATGCACACACATAAAGGGAAATTATGTAAATTACATATCTGACCACATGGTATTGCATAAAATCTGTCTCAAACACAGCTTTAACATGGTCACTATATATCAGTGGTGCGATTGCTTAACGTGTAGATAATATTGTATTTTCTTCTTTTTGTTAAAGAGAAGAGTGTCATACATGGGTATGCTACTCTATCAGCTACTCTTGCACTTGCTAAGTAGCAGGGATTTTATGATGATATTGTATAATCCAATAAAGAAATATATTTAGGGATAAATGCCATATTATATTGAATAAAAATGAGCATTATTTAGTGAGAGCTGTACTGCATGCAAAAGTCCAACATATTTGCACGTGTGGCATTTGCGTAGTTTTTAGTTTTTCTAATTTACTACAATACGGCCACGCACACGCAATTTGGTAAATTTGCACAAGCAAATTAGCACCCGTTAATTTGGAGTCTTAGTAAATCAGGGCCTTGGTATCACATATTCTTTGTTGTGTAAATCATAGTTAAAGGTATGGTTCAAAAAAACAAATACAATTCTGAGTAAATGATTAATAGAATTTTCATTTCGAGGTGAAATATTCCTGGGTGCTGTTTCTTAAATTTCATGTCCCAGGGGTTCATTTTTAATAACAACTATCAGCTTTCAGCTCTTTTCATTTTGTTACATTTTCACATGCCTCCATCTTTTAGTCATTGTACTTTTCAAATGCCTTTTATGTACAGATTTGACTGTTTTAGCCTTGTCCCAGACCCAGACTTTCAATATGAAAATCCATTTAAAAAATACAAATGATTAAATTTAAATCTATGATAATCTAAACAAAGAGCGAAATAAACCATTTCAATAACCATCAAACCATTTATCAAAATGATGACTGTCCCACAACTGGGGCATCATTCCCACCACACCAAACAATTTCTCAATAATAATATATATATTTTTTCTTTCTAAAGTTAGTGTACCTGTTAACCAAATTGTAGTTAATCAAATTAAATTAACTTCTGAGAGTGTAAAAAATGTTTTAAAGAGACTGTACTTTCTGAAAGCTTTTTAAATACTACGGAACCACTTAAGAAACACTGCCATCAATTATAATGAGGTGTGATGCAAAATACAGTGTTCAGATATGCAGTAGCTATGTGTGTTAGTTTTATTGACTCAAGCAGAGTCAGCAGCCTGCTCCTATTCATGAAATCATAAAGCAACTCAGTGCCGAGCTGGCTACCTTCAACTCTCTTAAGCCTAAATACAGCAAGCTCAATATTAGTTGAGGTATTTCCTCGAAAAATAGATCCGCTTCAGAGACTGAAACAGCAAGGCATGGCGTCATTCAAACAGAGAGTGTGCAAAAAACGTGTGTATTTTGATGCTGTGTATTTTTCTAATTTTCTTCCTGGACCGCCTCCAACGCCGTTTAACAAGAAGAAGACTGTGTTTTGAATGAAATGCTGTAAATAAGAATATCTTAGCCTCCCCCTATGACTCTCATGTTTACTTTGGTGGCTGGGAGTTAAGCCAATGGAGAGGGACTAGTTTTCAAACATAATTGTGAGGCGAAGACTAATTACCCGTGATCCGCCTCTGGGGAAGGTTTAATCCCGAATTACGCTCTGTATCTTGATAGAGTCGTAAAGACGATCAGTTTTCCACCAATTATTGTACATTGTTGCCAGCCTCAGGAAGATGCTTTCGCTCTGACAATCGGAGGTCTGTGTTGCGTAATTGTGGAACACCTCACAGCCAATTGCTAATTTCTGTATTTCTGCAGGAGCTATGCTGTGTTCCGCTTCAATTTAACATTCACCGAGTAATGTAAACCAGCTATGAATGGCACCAAGAGGATATATATCTGATTGAATTACACTCAAGAATGCCATAGACAAGAAGAGTCAGTGACTGCTTGTCACTCTCTCAATGAAGTAGGAGTTGGCTTGTACTAAATGAGGTCAGACTTGAGTGACTCTATATATAACATATATAGCATGTACTGTATCTTGACATGGCAACTTATTGTCACTAGTGATGGCCAACTCAAATGCTTTCTGTGAATAAATTTTAATGGAACATCAAACTGGAGAATGCATAAGCACAGATGCATATTTTGTGTTGACAGCCAAACCAGTTGCAGCCTATCAAGTGATATTTGTTGTGACCCCTCCACAATACCAAATCAAGGAAACTGAAGGGGAAAATTCACCAAACAATTGTGCCAGTGCAAAACCCTGCATCTTACAAACCATCCACAATCAATTTTTACAAGGTGCAAAATGTGCTGATGTAGCATTGCACCATGCGTATTTATAGGTGGAGTGCGAAATTTCTGTGTGTAACGTGTAACTGGTCTGTGCTTATCGAAATTCAAATCACTGCCACCAGTGGCCAAAGCTGGAATGTATTGGCACATGTGAGCTTCGGTTTCCGGGTGAAATGTCCACAGAGTGGCACCAAAAACAAGTTGAATTCTTATTCATTATTGATGTAATACAGTCAACAGGAATGCATGTTTTATTCCCCATATGCCTGACCCCAACCCTAAACCTAACCGTCACTGGGGTAAAAATTGTATTTTAGAGCGAGAATGCATCCTCCGCATCACACTCACCATTTTTTTATGTGATCACGATTACTTCTTGGTTCCCACGGGACCAGAGCCCCTCTTGCTGCTTGCTCAAACTTGCTGCAAATTCGCACCTCGTTATTTTCACATGCAACGAGCTTTGCGGCAAACTCTTCATTGTTGTCAAAGCTTTGCGGCAGGTTCACCACTGCAAACTTCTGGCAAACATTTGTGGCAAATACAAAGCTCATTTGCTTGTGAAAATAAAGAGTGGCGTATTTGCAGCAAGTTTTCAGCAAGCTTGTGGCAAGTTTGCCAGAACTCTAGATTTTTTTGTAAGGGTCATGTCTTGGAGGTTGCTCAAAAAATGTTGATAGGCGATGGCACTTGGGCGATCAATAATTTGGCTGAATGGGGTTCATTTCAGGTTGCTTGAACTTTCAGAAGCAACATGTCGATTTTGTTGATTTCCTATCTGATCATGTTGATTTTCTTTTTAAAATGCCACAATTCCCAGTGCGATCAATGTCTGTTTTGTGCACTTCTAATTTGCGGCATTCCTTTAGTGAATTAGTTGCTAAAACAATGCAGAGGACACTATCTTAGTGAATTCCCCCTGAGAGATTTTTTTGAGAGAGATTTGTTGCCTGAATACGGTCAAAGGACACTTAATCAAAGTAAATAATCTTTACCATTTACTACCATAAGCACAGCATTTTAAAATGTATCTAAAGCTAAAAACATATCTATGGGTAAAACTTCTCCCTTGCTTTGGCTTTTGCTAATGTATTTTTGGTTAAATATGTCTGTTGTGCCCTGTTTGTGACTGGCACAACCTCTGCATAACGTTACGTCAGTACAGAGCAAATTTATATCTTAGTCTTCTATCCTCACCTGTTTGGATTGGATTCTGGAATATTCTATATTGCCCCATCCAGGACAGCAAACAAGTTGTATCTATCCCATGTTTGCCTGTGGCAAAATGTTGTTCCATTTGTGGTTGTTTACTATGCGTAACCATAAATGTCTTTCCTCTGTACCCCCTTTCAGTGCCCAAAATATTACTTCCCTTTACCTTCATACTTTAGAGAAGAGAAAATATTGATGGATAGAATATTATGGTTGCAGATGCTGCCACTCAGTGGGGTCAGATATTTGGGCGACAGTAATAAGCTTCAGAAATCCACAGCCTGATCTAGATGTGGAGGAAAAAAAAAAAACACTGGAAAAGATGCTGTGATGCAGCACGTGATTGCCACTGAGCAGACAATTTGGGTTGGCTGGCCCCAATTTAATTTGGATGATTCACTGGCATGTCTAGTCTGTCAGTGTTACTTTAGGAGAGCGAAAAGTTGGTAGATCTTGGAGGAGGATTTTCTTGAAAAACTAGCTAAGGACACCCTTGTTGTCTTATATATTTACACAGAACCTCAAAATGCAATGTACAGACACCTAGATACTGTACTTTACAAAGCAACTGCATCCATCTACAAAGCCTATAATTTAAATAGAAGCACAATTATTTGTGTGCTTTAGTCTTAATATAAAACCATAAGGGGTTTCCATTGCACAAAGAGAATAATTAAACAACCTGAACCTGTATTCTCATTGCCAACTTGGAGTTCTAGAACTTGGAGTAGAGCTGGGCGATATATTTTTCCAGTGAGATCAGACTGTTAAAATCATTGTTTTAGATATTCATATCCGTCCATCCATCTGTCTTTCTGTGTAACAGTATTTCTAAGTATTATCTGACAGTCTGTCTGACTTTCTAGCTAGATGGTATAATTAACCATCACATTTCAAACTTTTAAAATTATTTAAAACTTTCAGACAACACTTTGTCAAGACAAATTCAAAGTTTGTCTTGATAAACTTTATAAATGTAGTTTTCTTTTATATTCACCAGTATAAGAGTACTGAGACAGAAACAGTGTTATTCACTTACTTCTGTGCAAATGTAGTAAATCCCGCTAGCCAGAGATCAAAATAGATTCAACCTGGTCAGAGATTAAACTTCGGTAGCAAAAACGGCTTAAGAGTTTGTAAGTTCATATCCATTGAATCAGTTCAACTATTCATTGCAGTGGATTGATTCGAAACGTCTCGGTTACTGTCTTAACCTCCATTCCCTGATGGAGGGAACGAGAAGTTGTGTCGATGTAGTGACACTAGGGGTCGATCTTGAGAGCCCGAGACACCTTCAGATCTTTGATAAAAGGCCAATGAGAATTGGTGATTAGAATTTGCATACCACTCCCCCCGACATACGGGTATAAAAGGGAGGCTGGAATGCAGATTCATTCAGGTTTTTGCACTGAGGAGGCGAGACAAGGTCCCGGCCATTACAGCGGTGTAGTTCAGCCTGTGGCAAGAGGGACACAATGTCTCGTTCCCTCCATCAGAGACGTTCCCCTTCTGTCACTCACTCGATGTTGTGTCGATGTAGTGACACTAGGGGTCCCAATACGAAACGCTACAATGGCTGAACATTGTTACGTGAACTGCCGATGCAGGTGTAGGCAAGCTACTGTGAGTGTAGGAACAGATGTACTCGGACTACACGCAGCCTCCCCAGATGCCCCAAAACGTCATGTAATTCTCAACAACCCTGAGGGGGGGAAGGAGACGTATCTAGTATGGGAGCAGGCCGCGCCAGCCGCTCCACAGAAAATTCGATTCGCCTGGGGCCTTTAATACTCATAAAATGCGCCGGGGAAGGTGGTCTTTTCCGTTCCTATTCTTTCAGGGGGAAAAGACCCCGTGGAGGCCACACCCTGCCCTGAAGGGGAGGGTAAAAAAGTGGCAAATACATCATATGGGCCTAAGGCCGCACATGGAAGAGGCGCGGCGGTAGGTCCTGCCCTTCGTAGGGGAGGAGCTCTACAAACGCAGTGACTGGGGCAGAGAGGGCTCTGCCAAGGGAGACGCGGGTCTACCGATAAAGGGAGACCGTACCGCGGAAGATACATCACAGGAGGTTACCGGGGTAACCGAGACCTGTGGAGCACTTACACCAGTACAGGGCACGTTAGCACACGTTCTGGTTCCGACTACAAATTCCTCTGCTGAATTCGTGAGCCAGAGGGCTAGGAGGAAGGACATCCAGTGTTCATGGGTCGTGAACACGCATGGGAGAGAAAAACACATGGCTTCACCTCGTGGAGGGGAAAGCACTATACACAAGCGGTACATCTGGCCAGCTGCCCCACATAATGAAACGTACCTGTTCGTACCTGAAAGGACACGGGACGAAACCAGGTCAACCCGGAGATTGTAAAATCTCGTGAAGGTATTGGGTGTTGCCCAGCCCGCTGCTCTACAGGTGTCTGCTAGAGAGGTGCCATTGGCCAGTGCCCACGATGATGCCACACTCCTGGACTGGGTCTGGTAGGTCAAAGCGATGGCATCCACGATCCAGTGGGCAAGCCTCTGTTTGGAGACAGCGTTCCCTTTCCGCTGTCTGCCGAAGCAGACAAAGAGCTGCTCAGAGCGTCTAAAGCTCTGCATGTGATCCAAGTAGATGCGCAAAGCACGCACCGGACACAGCAAAGATAAGGCTGGGTCTGCCTCCTCTGTGGGCAGTGCTTGCAGGCTCACCACCTGATCCCTAAAAGGGGTCATGGGAACCTTGGGCACATAGCCTGGTCGGGGTCTCAGGATCACATGAGAGTCTTCCGGACCGAACTCTAGGCACTCTTCACTGACAGAGAACGCTTGCAGGTCCCCGACCCTCTTGATGGAAGTGAGCGGGGTCAGGAGGGCGGTCTTCAATGAGACGGCCTTTAACTCGACTGACTCTAGGGGCTCGAATGGAGCTCTCCGTAGGCCTAAAAGGACCACGGAGAGGTCCCATGAGGGAAAGAGGCACGGCCTAGGAGGGTTCAACCTCCTGGCGCCTCTCAGGAACCTGATGATCAGGTCGTGCTTGCCGAGAGACTTACCTTCAACAGCATCGTGGTGTGCTGCTATAGCAGCTACATAGACCTTGAGAGTGGAGGGTGACAGCCGCCTGTCCAACTTCTCTTGCAGGAAGGAAAGTACTGACCGGACTGCGCACCTCTGGGGGTCTTCGCTATGGGAAGAACACCACTTAGCGAAGATATGCCACTTCAGGGAATACAGCTGCCTTGTAGAAGGAGCTCTGGCCTGAGTGATCGTGTTAACCACTGCAGGCGGTAGACCAGTTAGGTCTTCCACGTCCCGTCCAGGGACCAGACATGGAGATTCAAGAGGTCTGGGCTTGGGTGCCAGAGGGTGCCCCATCCCTGAGAAAGAAGGTCCTTCCTCAGGGGAATTTGCCAGGGAGGTGCTGTTGCGAGGGGCGTGAGGTCCGAGAACCAGGTCTGGGTGGGCCAATACAGAGCCATGAGAATGACCTGCTCCTCGTCCTCCCTGACCTTGCACAGAACCTGTGCAAGTAGGCTCACTGGGGGGAACGCGTATTTGCGCAGCCCCCGGGGTCAGCTGTGTGCCAGCGCGTCTGTACTGAGGGGAGCTCCCATCAGGGCATACCAGAGCGGGTAGTGGGAGGATTCCCGGGAGGCGAACAGGTCAACCTGTGCCTTGCTGAATTGACTCCAAATCAGCTGGACTACCTGGGGGTGGAGTCTCCACTCTCCCCTGAGCGTCACCTGCCAGGACAGAGCATCTGCTGTGGCATTGAGGTTGCCAGGGATATGAGTGGCCCACAGCGACCTGAGTCACCGCTGACTCCAGAGGAGGAGGTGACGGGCGAGTTGTGACATGCGACGAGAATGTAAACCGCCTTGGTGGTTTATATAAGCCACTGTCGTTGTGTTGTCCGTCCGGACCAACACGTGCTTGCCCTGGATCAACGGCAATAGCCTCCGCAGGGCGAGCTGTACTGCCAGCAACTCGAGGCAGTTGATGTGCCAACGCAGGCGAGGTCCTGTCCAGGAGCCAGCGGCTGCGTGCTGTTGCACATGGCACCCCAGCCTGTCTTGGAGGCGTCCGTCGGAACCACGATGCGCCTGGACACTTGCTATATGGGGACTCCAGCCCACAGGAACACAAGGTCTGTCCAAGGGCTGAAAAGGCGGTGGCAGGCGGGCGTGAGTCCCGTAGCGGTCTCATATGCATCAACCCGAGCGGTGTGACTGCCGCTGAGGATGCCATATGCCCCAGGAGCCTCTGAAAGTATTTCAGTATTTCGCATCAGGGAGCGGTGCTCCGACTCAAGGCAGCCGCGCTGAGGGGACCCTTGAAGCACTTACCTTGCTCCGCCGCCCGGCGTGAGGTGGGCTGGCGACTGAGGACGAGAGCCTACCAGGGAGTGGGCGGTCTGTGGGGGTTTACCCGCCGGAACCGTACCCATTGAAGCCCCCGAATCGCCTTCAGCGTCAACCAGGGCGGCCTCATACCCATGGGTAGAAGGACCAGCGGGGGGGACAGCTGAAGTGGCTTTCCCTTGAAAGAAGGAAAGCCGCGACCGCAACGTTGCCATGGTCATGTTCTCGCAATGAGAACATGAACCATCCACGAACGCTTCCTCAATGTGATTTTGGCCAGGCACGTGAGGCAGTGATCGTGACCATCAGAGGTGGGGAGGTAACGACTGCATCCAGGAATTGCACAGAGACAGAAGGGCATCTTTAAAAAGGCGCGTCTTTAAAAAGATGTTCAACATCACTGTACCTGCTCTCATAGAGGAAATATACTCTTTAGAGGAAATAAACTCTTTTAAAGCACTGTCAAAGCGCCCAAGGGCATAGTCTGCAGTGGAGTGCAGAGTGAAGAGAAAGCCGCTGGAATGCACCATATATCCAACAGCACATGCTTCTGAAGAGGTGAATGGATCAGTAGTTGTATTCAGCTCGCTGAAATACAACTGCTCGGCTCCGAAGAAAAAATCTGAATGAATCCGCATTCCAGCCTCCCTTTTATACCCGTATGTCGAGGGAGTGGCATGCAAATTCTACTCGCCAATTCTCATTGGCCTTTTCTCAAAGATCTGAAGGTGTCTCGGGCTCTCAAGATCGACCCCTAGTGTAAGTACATCGACACAATGTCGAGTGAGTGACAGAAGGGGAACTCTGATTCAACAGTTTGCTTCCTTCATCACTCAAAAAAGTTCAGTGACATTTCCAAGTGAGATTTTACATGTACTAAAATGTTTTAATAAAAACATATGTACGTGCGTAGATATTGCTGTTTTTTGCTATGTACTATTAGGGTTAGGTTTAGGATTTGGGTTAGTGTTTGGACTATATTAATGTAATTTCTACTCAAATGTTTCAGAGAATCATGCACTGTGCCTTTCACGTCAAATCCATTCAAAAAAGTATATGAAAGAACCCAGGTTTGGTCTCACTACTGTTGCACATGTGCACGACTGCAGTTCCAGCTTCGGCCACTGAAGGGCGGTAAAAATTAGGAAAGAATTGACCGATTTTATGTAACAAAACATTAGTGGTTGACCAATATATCGCCGAGACCGATAATTCGGCCGATATTCAGACTTTTTTAATTATCCGTATTTCCCGATTTTTCGGCCTCTGCGACCACTAATGTTTTTTACCTAAAATCGGTCTATTCTTTCCGAATTTTTACCGCCCTTCAGTGGCCGAAGCTGGAACTGCAGTCATGCGCAACAATACTGAGACCAAACCTGGGTTCTTTCATTTACTTTTTCCCATTTGGCCGATTTTTTTCTTGAGGGTGCCAAAAATTGCCTGCTTGCATGTGAAGTGACTGAGACATGTAAATTATCAGTCACGGTTTGTTTTGTTGTTACGTGCCATCGTGTTACTACAATAATAGACAGGTGTGCAACACAGTCTCATTTAAATGGTCCGCATATCAGATCCACAGCAGATGTGTTTGAGCTCATAACGTTAAAGTGTTCGCCTGTTTTATTTTCCCTCTCTCTCCTCAGCAGTTCCCTGTAACTTTAACTGTCTTGTCTAATGAGAATATCAATAAAACTAATATCATATACTGTCTGCAAACATGCGCATATCTCATTTAAACAGATGTAATAAACCAACCTCACACAACTTGAGCAGATCCAGCATCCTGTGGAGCGCTCATTTATTTACTTCTAAAGCACGTATTCTAACAGTCTCTCCTCAATAGTTCCCTGTCACCTTTAACATTATTTTCTAATGATAAAAGGCAAATATCAATAAAACTTGTATTATATACAGTCTGCAAATATGCAGATATCTCATTTAAACAGATGTCATTCACGAACCTCACGAAAATCCAACGTTTTCTTCCCATCGAGTGCACATCTAATATCTTCCTCTGAAGCATGTATTCAATCAAACTTCAGCATCAGGATCAAAAGTTCCTCTCATGATGAATCATGATGGTCACTCCGTAACATTTCAAGCAGGTGATCCAGGCCGTTTAAACTGTCAGGAGATTGCTGGATCCGCACGAGCGTGTGAGTGCAACTTCAAGGCTGCATCCGAAACCAGGAACATGCTGCCTCCGGAGGCTGTATACGAAGGTACGATGAAAGTAAGGTGCTTTTCTAACTGTTCGGAGATCAGTTTCCTTAAGAGTTCCATTCATTAAAAACAGCTGTCAGTTAAGCCATTAACTGATTAGGCAGCAAGGTAGCAAAAGTCAGCTGCCTACGTTTTCAGATGCAGCCCAAGGTAAAAGCGCTTCACGTGTGCTTTAAGTAAATGTCTTATTCACTATACACTGTATGTACAGTTGGTTTGATTCTGTATTTGTTGAGTAAATGCGATTGCTAACGTGGACATGCCATCCATGGTTGCAGAACTATTGTGTGTACTGATATTTCCTTCTTCCTAATACATTAACAGTTTATTCATGTGCAAATAAATTACTAAAATTTGATGACTAAACAGAAATCTGAAGAAACTGCTATCTACCATTTAAAATACAATATAATTTTTTAGTTTTGTGTGAAATTTAGTAAATGTAGTGCTAAATAAGAGTTTATTTTATATATATATATATATATATATATATATATATATATATATATATATATATATATATATATATAGCAATTATATGTTTGTTATTTACTATATTATATTGTTTGATATATCAGCATTGTATCGGCTTATCGGCCACCCTGCTCTCTGGATATTGGCATCGGCATCGGCCATTAAAAAGCCCATATCGGTCGACCACTACAAAACATTTGACCTTCAGTCGCCGGTTTTCTGGTGAGATCAGACTGTTAAAATCATTGTTTTTAGATATTCACATTGTTGCTTAACCTCATGCGACCCCGCGTCAACATGATCTCTTCCCTATACACAACGCATAATTTAAATGAATTAAAACCATCTGAACACTGTTTACAAGATTCTACACTGTCATTTAAGGGTTAAACTTCTGGCGCACCGCATCACATGACACAACAGCATGACGTTGATATACAGGAAGTGCTGCTACTGGCGCCAACAGTGATTGGATGATGCTGGCCATTACTTTGAATAAGAATTATTTATTTAGCTTTACAGAAAAATCAGCTGTAATGTCTGTAAAGTTTCAAAAACAAGAATAACCAACACTCCTGGAAACAAACTATTTGATAAGAAAATCTGACTTTCTATAGCTTGGTATTATAACAGATGTCACAACTTAGTCCCGCTGTCCACATATGTGGACATCAATTTTTAGGAAAACTTTTTTTTTTTTTTTTTGCTTGTTTATTAAGTGCTACTAGTTACAAATCAAAAAGGTAAATGGAAAATGCACACAGCATTCACGCTCGGGTTTCAGGAGGTTGATTTTGTATCAGCAGGGAAATCATTGTGAATTATTGTGAAGATTCAATATATATTACCCAGCATTAACTTGGGAGTGACTTAACATGGCAAGAGGACACATTAGTTATGTCCTTCATGCTGTTTTTATTTATTAATTTTTTTTGTCAATCCTTATATATAATTTTGTGTGTTAAAATTAGTGTTCAGCTTGGACAGTTCCTCTGTTTCCACAGCTCTGTTGCTGCTGTAATGAGATATCTAAACATCTTTTAATAGATCTTGTGATATCTACATCTTTTTACGTTTTAATAGCCATATATTCCAATATTCCCCCTAAAAAAAATGTCTCAATCAAATCTCTTTTTAATGACATTTCTCTTTTACTCTCAGTCCAGGAGATTCTTTTTTAATTAATTTTTTTTAATAGATCATATTTCAGGTATTTAAAGGCATTCCTCCAATATTTAATATGGTCCCCCCCTCCCCTCACCCAAGGAGATTTATGATCTGCTGTGTACTTCTATAATGCCTTTATCAGCTTCGATTTTTCCAGCTCAATGCCATTCTGGAACTTCCAAATTCGAAAAATTAAATGGCCTATGAGACGCTGGTCTCATTATCATATCCAAACATGGCAGTGCACAGTTGAGTTGAGAGTCACTCAACCTTTCAGTCATAAGATAAAAGAGAGTCTATTCATTTCATTAATTTTGGCCGGGCCGTTTGAAAAAACATTGCGTTTTTAATTTAATGAAACCCTGCCTAGCTACTCTGCTGACACAAGTATAATGTGTTGACTGATGTGTAAGGTAAATGCTAAATGTTTTGAGACAAAAAAAACTAATATTGATTTAATGCCTAAAATTAGTGGTAATGTATGTCAATGCAAGTTCTACAAATTTTCATGTTTAGCCATGAGATGTTCACTCATGTCTCTTGAATAATGCATTTTCATATGATTACAGAATTGTCATATTTGGATGAACTATTTCTTTAAGGACTGTAGTGAGGGAATGCATACAATAAAAGAAATGCCATCCAGGTCTATCAATGTACTTCAGACATTAACACCTTCCCCGAAAGTGAAATGAATGTATAACAAGCTACACGGGAACCAGAACTCAGCTGGACGTAATCATTGTTGACAGACTCCGATCAAATACATACTGGGTTCATTTTCTCTGTGTCATTGTGTGTAATTAATTTGAGCTGATAATCAGCAAGGCTGACAGTGTACTAGCATATGTAAATCCCCATTTTCAACGTATTTGGTGATTGCTTATGAATTGATTTAATTAACTATTGCATAAAGTGGCCTTTTGAAGCTGTGGTTTATCAGATCAGAGTATTAACATGGGGCATGCTATTGTTTTGCTAGCCATATCATCTCTAAGGGTGATGATAGTAAATGCGTGATTGTCCCACAATGCTAGCTTTTATGCCAGATGTCATCTAATCTAATATTGTTGCGGCTACGTTGTCAAACTCAAATCTGGATAGGATTGTTTTGTACTTTCAAGATAGTCTTGCATAGCCAGACACTTGACTATCAGCATGAAGTCTGGTCCACATTGCAGCTCATTCTGATAATATGTCCTAAAAGTAATAGTAATAATAATCAAATTATTAAAACTTAACTTTTCATGATTCATGATTTTTAAAGTTTTGTGGGAGTATTGAATTGTGAAATTTAGTACCGTGAATCGAACCAAATTTGTATGCCCTTTATCATTTCTGTTTTTAAAAAAATCACATTTTCAATAAAATACAGGAAATAGCTTTTTTTTATATCCGATTAATTGATTTATTTGAAGAAGTAATTAAAGATTAATCGATTATCAAAATAATCGTTAGTTGCAGCCCTAGTATTAGATGAAGACGCACTTCTCGGCAGTCAAAACAGTATGTTCTTTAGGTATGCATGAGAGAAGGATGAATAGATTTCGGACATACTTCATTCAGGGACGTGAGTATTGACCCCTGACCCGAATATATGATGTAAGAACAACAACCGCGAAAATAATATACTCTGGTTTTGTTAAACAAGCACAATTTAAGCACAATAAACAACTTTCTTGGTATATGCTGTGTATCACACTTACAGTTGAAAAGATCCGTCTGACTCGCGGTTCACCACTGTTCTTTTAAATCGTCGCCTCAGCTCCCAAGGGATTATGGTAACGGAAAGAGTCTAGCTGATCCGCACTTCAGAATCTCGCCGGAAATAGTTGGTAATCCGGGTATTTCTCGCTCACTGCTTCATTAATACTGAGGATTTGGATGTACTGCTACTTTGGCATACTGTTTTTGGAATACTTTATAATAGGGAACAGGGTCAATTCAGACCATTCTGGCGCCCTAGGCGAGATCCCTATTGCTGCCCCTGTTGGGGGGGGAGGGGGTGTTTGGGGTGGGTTGCTGTGGCCTCCTCTTTGGAGTGGAGTATGCACTGATGTTAAGAAAGATAAAAAATAGTTGGATTTATTCAGAGTTTAACATTGGTTTTATAAGTGTCTCACTGATATATGAGGGTGCTGGTCTATTCATCATCAGTGGAACAAAATATGTGCTTTTGTCATTGCTCATAAAATTATAATACTGATAATAAGTTATGGGATACAGTATATTATCTCCCATGACCAAGGGTGTAGCAACACTTACATGTAGCAAAATGTAAGCAATGGCTTTAATAACAAGGAAAAACCTCTGCCGACTGACTGAATCAGTAGTGGACTGGACAAACATACAAGCAATAAAATGACCTGCCTTTCAGCAAAATAGTCAGGACTACCTGACGAAACATTACATAAACTTATCAATATTAACGAGCAAAGCTGAGAAGGTTTGTAATGTCCCCCCGCCCAAACTGATTTTGCTTAATCCTTCTAATATTTGTCATTTGGCTAATGAAAAAAAAAATGCATGACACATCATACAGTTGCACATATTCACAACACATCACAAGAGAGGTTTGCTCATTAAATCCTGCTTACACCTTTTATTGTAGAGCTCTGAAAACAGTCATTTTGTGCCTAATAGATGGCATGAACTAACTGAAAAATGTAATTAAAAAAAGGGCAGCACAGCAGAGATAGGGCTCATTTTTCTTACATGACACTTTTGTTGTATAACATGTAATCCATATGTATGGTTATGTATGGTTAATAAACTTATCTACATTGTGCTTTCTTTTTCAGTATAAGTTGTAAATGTTGGATCACGAATAATTGGTCATCAATTATATATGGCAATCTACTCTTGTGAATGCAGCATGACACATGGGTGGCATTTTTTTCTTTTCTTTCTTTCTTCAATCAGTTACACAAAATTGCCTTAAAACTGTGAAATAAGACTTTTAAAATGCCATGTTGTGATATGTTTTCTATAAGCTTATTGAAAGCAATTGTCACGTTTTATATCACTTGATGATGGAAAAGACCATCATGGATCAGAAATAAAACAGGGATTGACACAAAAATGCCCCTAAGTTCAGAATGTGAGGGCAAAACAATTGCCCTTGTAATAAATTACACTGTTTATTATTTTTAACAGCTGTTTTTATAATTGGTCCAATTGATTTAATTTTATAAGCAATTGGTAATACATTCTCAATCTAATTGTTCAGATTGAACATTGATGTTCCAAGTACTTGGCATGAAATGATGACACATAGGGAATGTATTTAAATGGTTAGAAAATAATCTGCCCTCATAAAAAAATAAATAAAAAAAAACCCCTGAAAATGAAAACTCCAGGGGTCAAGTATTGCCTCTTAATGGAAAACATAATTTCTGACACTGATAAGTGAAATTATTGTGTGTGTCTTTACAGGTTGATGCTGATGATGTCCTCACAAAGGAAGAACAAATCTACCTTCTCTTCAATGCAAAGCGAAAATGCGAGCGAATTATCAAGTCCAAGCATAAAATCGGGGGTGAGTTATAAAGGTTGTGCTCTGTTCTATTTTTCTTTTTTCCAAAAATCCCCCCAAAAAAGCCCACAAGGTTCCAGACAGCATCCAGAATTATCCACTACTAATCTCACCGGGGGCTGAATAGACATGCACAATCTCAGAGCACTATGCACCTGGAGAGCAATTATCTTCACCCTCAGGTCATTTCAGCATCGTTGAAATTACGCCTTTGATGAAAGGAGAGGTTGTCAATATGTGTGTCTCTAGGGACGTGTGCTGGTGTCAGGCCTGAGACGTGGAGGTGCTTGACTGCGATTCAGCAGTACACCACGTCCAATCACATTGACGCTAAGATGAACTGACATTGATTAAGTTGGAGCTCCCAGCAACACTCCATCAGACAACGCCAAAGCCAACAGAATTCATTCGTTTCTATTACACTGTCTCAATTGTCATTATTTAAGAGATTAAAAAAAAACAGGCAGCTGCCCATCAGATTCCTGCTTTTAGAAAACACCAGGAAAAATCTCTGTAAGCCATGTCTATCACTGACATTTTAACTGTTTTTCATTTTAGTCTTAGACAGCATGCAGTATCAAAACCTATCAAAACAATTCTAATTTAAAAAATGTAATTCGTAGTGATGATAACACAAACCCATCATGAGCTCAGAGGTTATTAAGAGATGGTACTGTATATGTATCTATAGTAGCCACAAGTCAATTTGATTTCAGCTCAATTTCCGAATTCCTGGTAAAGAACTACACTACCCATAATCCTAAAGCGAGATCCACCAATCAGAGAAAACATTGTTATCATGGCAGTTGCGACCAAATATATCAGCAACGACTGCCTATTACCATAAAGCATTGTGAATGGCAATAATTGAGTCACTCTCCCTACGCTCTCAAACGACCTTTATATTTGCATATATTAAAATATTTTGCAACAAACTTCAAATGTATTGTGGTTAATAATATATTTATATTTACAATGGTTTATGGGATTGTAGTTCTTTCTCTTATAAAAGACGTTCAGTACACAGTATTTTTTTTTCTCCCCAATTTGGAATGCCCAATTTCCAATGCACTCTAAGTCCTCGTGGAGGCGTAGTGACTCACCTCAATCCGGGTGGTGGAGGACGAATCTCAGTTGCCTCCACATCTGAGACTGTCAATCTGCGTATATTATTACGTGGCTTGTTGAGACATAGTGCGTGTGGAGGTTTCATGCTATTCTCCGTGGCATCCACACACAACTCGCCAAGAGCAAACCACATTATAGCGACCACGAGGAGGTTACCCCATGTGACTCTACCCTCCCTAGCAACCGGGCCAATTTGGTTGCTTAGGAGACCTGGCTGGAGTCAGAGTACACAGTCTTGTACCTTTGTCCTTTTTCCAGTTTTATATACTTCTTTTGTTGTTGCTTTAAATCAAAGTTATAAATGCTGCAATTGATCTCAAGCCATTATCATTGTTTTGATAATGGCTTAGAGTTCTTATTGAAGAACTTTTTAAATGCCATTTAGAGAAAATGAATAGGAAAAATATCTCTAGAACCAAGGCTGTTTAAAAATTGGTCATTACACTGTTGAGCTTTATTGTCATTGAACAAGTACAGGATTTGTTTGTAGTTCATATGCTACCTTCAAGTCCTCCTGTGAAGTTCCTACTTGCAAGCCCAGAAGTCTTATTCGAGATGCTTTTGTTGAAAGCGATCAGCCTACTCTCAGAAACAATGGATGCTTTGAGCAATTTCAAATTCATTTCTCTCTTTTTGAATTCTTGACAAAGACAAAAAGCTTTTTAGTGCTAATGCAACAAAATGAGTAGTAAAGGATGTGCATTTGATGTTTATTCACTTTATGTGTTTTATCCTTTTGTGCTACCATAGGGAATGATGGCACATTTTGTCACCCAATAAACTCGGCTAAATAAGTCATATTTATGCAATAGTGATTAATAGTGACCAATTTCAAACATTCAAAATGAAAACTTATGACCAATACCAATTAACTTCTGCTATGATTTTTAATTGACACACCCCAACTCGGAAAGTTTGGACTTTCCTGAAAATCCTGAGTTTCCCACTGATGATTATAACACTGTATGGCGTTGATGTGTGCTGGTAAATTCTGTCATTCAGACATGACTTGAAGACAACATCAGACAGCTAGAAATTGCAGCCAGAGTTCCTTTGAAGAAATACTGAATTATGGTGTCTTTATCCTTACCTACTGACCTAATGACCTTCCAGTGGTGTCTATAAGATACATTGGCATTACAGTATCAGTAAAGGGTTCTGTGCGGCTTCAGGAAGAAATAAATGCTTCTAATAGTGTCCAAAAGTTTCCCCTGGAAAAATAGCATAGCACAGCTCTGTGTAATCCCTTTTGGGTCATTTGCCACAGTAAATACAGATCTGGGAGTAGTAGAGTGTGTGAAAGGGTTGGAGTTTTTTTTTATTTTATTTTTTTTATGGTAACCTCAGTTTCCTTTCACTGTGGTCACTTTTTTCCCTGGATGATTGTCTCCAAAGTGTTTTTAAATAACATTTTTTTTTTTTTTTGCCGGCCTATTGTCATAGCCAGACTGCCTTATTATTTTCTTCTCATTACAGGCTTATTTTACTCCTGTTAAGTCACTGTTGTCTCACAGCATGAAACGGTTAAGGATGTTTATGTGTGAACTCAAGTGAATGTTAAGGAATCTCGTATTCAGGCCTTCGGCAATTTGTTCTCACACAATGGGACCGTGCACTAGACATTTTCAGTTTTAGGTTAAAAAATAAATGAAACATGACATGGCTGCAAATACATTAGTCACACAGAATGGATTTGAACATGAAAACACATTTTAGACATCCCGTTCTTAAAATAGTTGCTCATGCTTACGTCTGATCAAATTACAGAAACATATGATTATGATTTTAGAAGGTTTTCACAATAAGTAATTTTACAGAGCAATCCCTGTAATTTGTTTCTGTGAAAAATAACATAAGTATGAAAGTATCAGTTAATTTATTCATTCATTTATTGATCTGTTTATTTGGACTCTGTGCCTCTTCTGGACAGATTATTATTTCAACACCGATTATTATGCTTGTTGCTTTTATGACCTCATATCAATTGAGAAACTACATGGAATGTCCTCTTTTATCCTACTACTATGTATACAGTACGCTATATACAATACACGTACGGTAAAACTTTACAATAAGGTTGCATTTGTTTACATTAGTTACTGCATTAGTTCAAATAAACTAACAATGAACAATGTATTTTTACAGCTTTTAAAAATGGTTAATGTTAGTTTATAAAAATACAATTATACATTGTTACTTCATGTGAGTTCATGATGCATTTACACTGCATGCATTAACATACAGCTTCTTTGAAATGACTGTTAACCAAGATTTAAAAGTGCTGTGAAGGTGTTGTTCATTGTAAGGTCATGTTAATTAATGTAGTTAACAGTTTTAGTACTTTATTTCAAATAGGGAAGTGAATATGAGCATCCAACCTCCATACAATCTGCTGATACCATCTTAACATTCAAGAAGCAGCTGAAAACACACCTGTTCCGTGAGCACTTACTAATTCACACTAATTACACTGACTATAAAAAAAAAAAAAAAAAAAAATATATATATATATATATATATATATATATATATATATATATATATATACACACACACACAGTATATATGTATTCATACATTCACACATACATTTGTGTGTGTGTGTGTGTGTGTAGTGCGATTCTACAGATATTGTTGACTTTTTTTTTTTTTTGACAAATTGCTTGCTTTGTTCCTTATTTGTAAATGACTCAATGTAAATGTAATGTAAATGAATATTGTATGGAAGCATTGTTTTATTTACAGTTACAATACAGGATGTGGTAAACATGTGGCAGTGACTGTGTTTATGCGGCAACTGCAGTCTAGCTTAATGTAGAGTTGTTCTGAAATAAACTTTGAGTTGATCCAGCAGCAGTGTGAAAAGCGTGTGTTATGATTAGGGGTTTAAGACGCAGTAGAAGTTCATGTGTTCTATCAGAGCCACTGATCTCAATGCAGCAGGACACTGATGCTGAGCAGAGCTCTGGCACATTACTTCTCATTCACATGGAGTTAATGCTACCCTGTCTGAGCTCTGTCACACCTAATGCCACCTGACATCTCCTTTGTGTTACTGCCAAGCTGGAAAACTGTGATTTTATTTTTATTTTTCTACTCTTACAAAGTAATTTTCACTCTCTCTTCTACTTCACTTTGCAGTTCTTGAATGTTGTAGATTTCTTCAGGAATTGGATGATGAATGACAGACAGGAATACTTCTAATATCAACTAGATAAGAAAATGTGTGTGGTGGAAAAGTTGGCACCACTGTGCTAAGGTGTTATGTGGGCATAGCTGTGCGGTTGCTGGGGTGTCCTTGGTGGTTGCCAGGTGTTTGTTTACTGGCTTTGGTCAAAACGTCCAGCAGGCAAGAATTGTTAGTGCGATCATTTACCGTACCTTTCCACTGGCGCAGAAGAAATCCGCTCACAACACTAGGGAACAGCTTGCTCTGCACCGCTGTCAATCCCACAATCCACTTCGCGAGTGTGGCACTCGGCTTCAATTGCAATGAATTGAAAACTCTAGCTTGGCTTTGCTCACAACGCGCGAGTGGAAACGTACGGTAAGAAAAGTAATACAGCACTTTGCCGAAGTTTAATTATATGGTTGGGGGTTTGTTCAGATCCCTAACCCTAAAGGCCGTTTCTCTTCTAAAGTACAGGAATGCAGACGCTTCTAGCTTCACAATCTTGATTTCGTACATTGTTGCGTTCCCCAGTGTGTCAGACTGCAATTCATAATACAACGCAAGTATGTGTTGCATTCTCAATGTTGCCTCAAGGGGCACTATAGAGGACATTAGTGTGAACTGTCCTCCTCTATAGTGAGATATTTTTCAAGTCAACTACTATAATTGCATGGCAACAGTTTGAAGAGAAAATTGCTGAGCAAGTAATTAAAGTCTATACATTTATAGCAACTTACCTGAAAAATAACACATCCAGTTTAATGGCACAGATTTTTGAAGGTAACTCTATCGCCCCCTAGAGGACTGGGGTTTGTTACTGCCATAGTATCACAGGAACACATGCTAAGTATGTTCAGCCGGACCGCACACTGGTTCACATCTTCATTCGCTTACTTGTAAAGGATTTTTCTTAGCAAAACCTTAGCAAATACCACTAACTGTAAAATAAAGATTTTGGGATTTGTATACTTTGCACTGAAGTATTTGAATGTTTCAGAGGTCTATGATTAAAGTGGTCAAAAATGATATAATCATCTAAATCACCTTATATTCCCTAACATCGTTTTCTTAGAAATTTGTTCACAAATTGCATTCAGCATTGTTCAGAGAACAAAACCCTCTAATAAATCTGAATCTCTAATGCGTGTCATGCAATCAAGTAATAGCACTGCGGTGTTAAAGAATGAAAAAATTCCTGATTTATCAAGTCTACACACAGCATCTGTAGTGATGCAATTTTTGCAGGATCTTGGTTGTTATTTCTTGCTATAAAATCTTTGCTCTAGGCTTTGTGTTGTCAGGCTGGTGAGTCAGATCGGACCTGTGTACCTGATGACACTACGCTCTTTCTGGTGGCTGTTTTTCGACCCCTTTTGGAAGGGTGCACATGTCTTTCCGATCACAGAGCAGCAGAAGAAATCAGGCTAAGCGTGTTACCTCGTTAAAGAGAGGGTGTACAGTGTCTTTTTTTGCTGTTTTTTCAAAGTGAAAAGACCAGATATATTTTATGGTTGCAATGCATTTTATATCTGGTTTAAAGGTGCACTCAGTAATTTCTTTCTCAAATAAAAAGGTTTACTCCTAAAGACATTTATTGTAATTTTGAAACATGTAAAAAAGCATCACCTCTCGCATGAGATGAAGACTCTAGTCATGTCAGTAACCTTATAAAAACTGTTTTATAATTACATGGAGAGGGTCCCCTCATGGGGGCGGCCATGTTAAGATCACATGACCAGCTGAATACTACTCGCTTAATCTCAGTAACCGCCCTGTTATTGGACACTTTCACTAATGGATAAAATGAATCTACAGTAAATTTCTACAATGGCATTAGTAAATGAAAACTGTTGTGTTTGAATGATGCTGCATCCACACCACTAGGTGTCAGTGTCCAATTCCAAGAAGAGAAATTCAAAATATTACTGAGTGCACCTTTAAAGTCTCATTTAAAGGCTGAAAATCTTGAAAAATTCACCGTTTTTAATGATTATGTATACATGTGTACTCTCACATGTATATCAGGTATGAAACCAATATGAATAAACAGATTAAATTTATACAAACAAGGAACGTGCATTTTAAACCAGATTTCTAAAAGGTTCATCTTGGACATCCTTATTTGTCATTGACCCATTTTTATTGGGATCATTTTGTTCCTAAGTTCTGAGATTACTTGCTTTCATTGTTTGGCCCAGCAATATATTTTCTCAAGGTCTATTTTGAAGCAGGTCACACCATCTTTTTTGCTCTCAACTGTAGTACAATGTAAATTTCTGCAGCATCTGGGATTTTAACAGTAATCTTACCTCCCCAGTATTGGATTTACACTGTGCATTTTCCGCATCAGAGGACTAAGATGTTTGACTCTCATTCGTGCTAACTGCTCGTCACTGTCAAAGCAATGCTCACAGTCTGGTGTTATTGTGAGCTATTGCCAAGGACGTTTCTGGCCCCATTACAAATAAATGCATGTCATAGTGCATTAAGTTGATTTCCTACAGTAGTAGCAGTAAAAACAAGTCTATTTTCGAGAATTCATGATCAAAAGGATACAGCTGCCTGGTATATCCACCAGCCTCTCTGAGTGAGGAAAAACATTGGGCATGATTGAGCTGCTGGATGTCTTTGGCTGTCTCCCGATGCCAGGTCTTTTCTAGTTTTAAATTTTTTATTCAGTTTTTATTACAATTTTTATTTCAATTTTGTTTTATTTTAATTCGTTTTCACTCTGTCCATAGCTTTCTTATCAATAAAAACTGTTAAAGTTTATATATTTCCTATTCATATGTTCATATGTTTTTACTGATTGGATACTGATCATAAGACGCGATCAAGTGTAAATGAGCCTGGTTGGTCAGGGCACAAACGCAAACTTTCGGTTACTCCCCCCAAATGGAACTAGGTCAGCATACGGAAGTTTGGGAGTACAAAGTCGACAAAGAAAATGCAACATAAAAACTGTTGCCTTTTACACCGCAATCATCAAATACATTTTTGCTCATTCTTTTTTTCTTTTTTTTTTAGGGTTGTTGATTTAACTTGTTAATTTAGTGCGAATAATTATATAAAAATTTATGTATTACATTTCTTTTTACACAATTAAACATGCCCCCTGACCCATAGGTAAATTCCGTAATAAAAGTACATATTTTAGTAGCATCGGAGCAATTCAAACTTGCAGTACATGTAACTTTGTGTTTTCACTGTGTCAGCAGGGGGCAGTCAGCGCGCCTCAAAAAACCTCAAGCAGTGCAGCCACAGAATGAGAGCAGGTCACACAGGACACATTCTTGACAGGTGGATGAAGCACAACAGAAAACAGGGGTCTCGAGATGCAATTTTCAAAATGTTGACTACTTTTAACTTGATGCAGCGTTTATGAAACTGAAAACCACTGAGACTTTCGAAAAGTATCCGTCTGATGCAAATGTACATAGACGACAATTAAAAATAGTGCAGACGAAACGCAAAAATACGTCCTGTGAAAGCAGAACAGATTGACAAACTCAACTGCAAAATTTGATTGCTGCTGATTTAATCTTTCAATGATATTGGAATAAAATAAACAATATATTGACCTCTGTTGTCATTTTTTTTATATGGTCTAATAAATGCTTGTCACTACAATGCAATATTTTTCAGTCTGAGTTACTATTTTCATTATATATTGTATTTAGTATTTATTATAATTTATAATTTAATTATTTGTACTATTTTGTATTTTGTATTTTATATATATAATTATCTTTATTTATTTGCCTTTTTTCAACAAATATTAATATTTGATTAATTGTGCTTATTTTGATTAATTATTTGGCATTTTATGTAATTCATTTGATTACAAAGTGCATAATTTTGCCGTCTGGCATTAGCATCAACATAAAAGTGAACACTGTTGTATTTGGATATAGTTCGGAAGTTCGAATCAAATTTATATTTGTTTTTACAGACACACATTATATGTAGTGGAATGCACATAACCAATCAAATAGCAATCCAGTCGATCAAGACGCACATGTCCTATGACTTTCACATTGTTTTCTTGTTTCATGTAGTTTTAGTATTTTAGAGCTGCCAAAGTTAATGCGTGTAAATAATATCATTTACATGTTTTTAACAGCATCAAGTTTGCTTTTTAGTGCATTTAGTCAGATTGTAAATGTTTTAAATAATGCTATCCAATTATTTTCCAATAATTAAGATTTAATTTCTATTTTAGTTGTTTTCAAAGTCTTCATTTTAGTTTTCATTGAAGATAATAGCACTGTGCCTCACCCCTGACCTTATCTTTTTGGGACCACCCCTGACATTTTTGTTCTGCTGTTTTTGTGCCACTCTCCACTAACCGTTCAGCCAACTATTCTTAGACCATTGGATTGGTTGTGGGGTTTTGAGATTGTTTGCTTAGCAAATAGTTAGTTGAGACAGTTTTAGCTATTCTAGTCCAGGATGGAGGTGGCGGGGCCCAACCTCAAGTCAAGGCTAGGCTTCAGAGCTTGCTGCACTGCAAAGCTCTCCTATTTGTTATTATTGCACATTTGTGCTTCGGTTAAGACCAAGTCTCCATGGCGGGGCATGAACAAGGTTTTCATTGAAAAAGACACTGAGGTTTCAGCCTGGGTCGCACAGTGAAGGGATGTGGCTTCCACAAGCCTTGAGACTTTCTGGTCTGTGTGTGAAAATAGCCTGACGCTCAAACTTTGTGGTCGGGGTGTAAAATAACCGGCATATTGCTATAAAAGCTTTTATATATCAAAAGCCCAGTACAATTCGGGCCAGGCATCTTGAATCTAATGTGAGAAGGGGGCAAGAAGATAAATATTTTTCAGAAACCCCAAATGACATCATCAACCCACAGCCTCATCAGATACGATTATAGCTTCCATATAACCTTGGAATGCTGGAAAAGTGTATATGTGATGTTTCTGTGCGGAGCTATATCTGAAGCCAGTCGGGTATTGATGGTGGTCTGCGGGTTAATTTTCTGTATGCATTGTCATTTTGGAAACGTGACACACACGGCGTACTCCCTCTTGGACTAGCGTCCTGCAAAACAGGCCTGTTTTCAGAAACTCTCCTTTAATTAGATTCGCAAAAAAGTGACAAGCTGGTCTCCAGGCATTTAAAATGCACTTCATCATATCCTTTGATTTTCCCTCTGAAAATCTTTAATTACGGGCATAGGAAAATAATGGATCTGCAGTATAGCCATACACTGTTGAGTTTTATCCTTAACTAGTTATTTGTGGCAAGTCGGGACAGCTGGTTTCAATAACAGTGACTGGAAGCAAAGCCATAAATATTTGCTTTGCCAAAAAACTGTGGGAAAAAAAGGCTAATTTTCTGCCTTTATCAGAGATCTGTGTCCTACACAAAGAAACTGCTAAAATGTAAAAGTGTTTAAACCATGTGAATGCACTTAAATGCATTACCTCCAATCATTTAGACACTTCATTCAATATCTTGTCATTTATATAGTATTTCCAGATTGTTTGTCATTTCTTTGTCAAAAATGGGTATTTTACATCATCACAATATTCAAGTCCATCTGACACATGTGTTCATTGACGTGTCCTTAGTCAAGCCCATTCGATTGCTAAATGGATTTCTGTGAACTGTTGGCCAATGATTGGCTTATGTTCAATAATATGGAAATAAACAATATATTGGATTCTAAAGCCAGGTTTTGTATTGTCTTATCAATGCTTTACTCATCTGACACAATAATATCATGCATTGTAATTATTATATTTGATGAAATATATATGTTATTAATATATTATATAACTAGGGCTGGGCGATACAGCTAAAAAATGTATCACGGTATAATGTTTCATATCATTCGGTATCGATAATTATCGATACATTTTAATAACCTTTTTTAAACAAAGACCAGTAGAAAAAAAGGTTTGAATTTAACCACTGTATTTTTTATTTACCCACTCTATTAAGGCAAACAAAAAAATAATTTTAGTCAAATACAGTTGTGCTCAAAAGTTTGCATACCCTGGCAGAAATTGTGAAATTTTGGCATTGATTTTGAAAATATGACTGATCATACAACAAAAATTGTCTTTTATTTAAGGATAGTGATCATATGAAACCATTTATTATCACATAGTTGTTTGGCTCCTTTTTAAATCATAATGATAACAGAAATCACCCAAATGGCCCTGATCAAAAGTTTACATACCCTTGAATGTTTGGCCTTGTTACAGATACACAAGGTGACACACACAGGTTTAAATGGCAATTAAAGGTTAATTTCCCACACCTGTGGCTTTTTAAATTGCAATTAGTGTCTGTGTATAAATAGTCAATGAGTTTGTTAGCTCTCACGTGGATGCACTGAGCAGGCTAGATACTGAGCCACGGGGAGCAGAAAAGAACTGTCAAAAGACCTGTGTAACAAGGTAATGGAACTTTATAAAGATGGAAAAGGATATAAAAAGATATCCAAAGCCTTGAAAATGCCAGTCAGTACTGTTCAGTCACTTATTAAGAAGTGGAAATATCCTGATTAGCTAGTTTAGGAACTTTTACCTTTCTGTGTGTTCGTGTCCTGTGGCAAATACAAGCCCACAGCAAATGATGATAAACCTCTCGCCTGTTTCGCTTTGCTTTCCTCTTTGCGACGTGCCGTCAGTGAAAACATGTGAACATGTGATCATCCTCCATAGCGCACTCGCTCTAATGTTTACCTCTCATGCCGTCGCCAAAATACAGATCTGTTTTGTACATTCTCCTAATTTCACTGCACCACAGTGGAAAAGGAAACCATTACCACACCAACTGGCCCGGAACTGCACAGTTTTGCGACAAGGACTGTTTGGCCCGATGGTTCTTTTCTGGTGCGTACCCTTACAAAATTGAGAGTTCACTGCATATTTGACGCAAATTCGCCACAGATAATTTTCACATGCAAATGAGCTTTGTGGCAAACTAGCGTCAAATTGTCCACTGTAGCCAAAGGTTTGCCAGAGGTTCACCAATACCGGTGAAGAGCTGCAAACTTCTGGCAAACATTTGCGGTGAATCACAAGTTCATTTGCATTTGAAAATAACGAGCGGCAAATTTGAGGCTAGTTTGCAGCTATAGTTTAGAATTTTTTTAGGGTAACGCCCACTCTTCATGAATTTGCGATGGATCAAATCAAGTCCCGTCTTATTTTTCTCATTGAATATCTTTTTGTTCACTCTGCAAATTTCACGTTGCAAAAGTAAAAGTGCACATTACAGATGACTTTAAACTACAAAACTAACATACACATAAAACAAGGTTTAACAAGTTGACAGTGCATTCCAAGATATACCACAGTTCAGTGTTACAGTGTTGGAAACAGTGTTGTCTATTCAGCAAATACAATAATAGAGAGTGTGTCATTGTCATTAAGACAAAATAATTGTATCAGAGTGTTGGAAAAGCTTGCTGTCAGCCTCTCTCTCGCCGTCTCTCCATCACTCTCTCCTCTGGCGCTTTCCTCAGATTGCGAATGAGGTTTTTCATGTACTGCTGGAGTGGGTAGGCGAGTTGGGGGGTGCTAGAGGAGTAGAGTACACTTTTTCTAAATGTCAATCCTGTTTTGTGTCGTAGAGGGTTACTGCCTGCCAGAGTGGGATGGCATCGTGTGCTGGCCCGAGGGAGCTCCTGGAAGGACGGTGTCCACTGCCTGCCCAGAATACATCTATGACTTCAACCACAAAGGTGAGTCTGCAGCTGCTGGCCTCTGGTTAACTGACACATGCCTAAAGCACACGACTCTCCCCTGAAAATAATGGATGACCTCCAGAATGCTTCCAGTATTATTTGTTTTGCCAAATCTCTCTGCTTTTCTCTTAGCAGATCATTGTCAAGGTAAAAGTTTTAGAGAAACATTCAGGAATTAGAGCTGTCAATTAAACACATTATTTAAACAATTAAAGCTGAAGTGTGTCATTTCTGTGGCACTAGCCTCATCAAATTGAATCTCTAAAATAATCAGTGTTGTCAAACAGCTTCCAGAAAACTCTCCTGTCTTCCATTGGTCATACAAACTGATAGTCCCACACTAAACTCACACCATTGGTGAAGCCAGTGCTGCTGGCTACAGAGGAAAGTTTTGATAGCACCACAAGTCCATAGTGCTACTTTTAGGTGAAATCAACCTACAAATGGTTTAATATAGTTGACTCTGCACATCTACTTTAATTCTAAAAACAAAAAATAATGAGGTTAAAAAAAGAATGCATTTATTCCTGCACCTACGTAATTCTAATGGCTGTCAATCATTTAAAATTTTAAATCAAGTTAATTTCATGAGATGCTGATAGATTAATTGAATTAATTACAATTAATCACATATATCAATATTTGCTGAGAATGGCCCCCAGATAAATACATTTCAATATATAATATTTAAAATAATTACAAATGTTATGATATATATATATATATATATATATATATATATATATATATATATATATATAATAAAAATTATAATTTAGGTCATTCAAAGACAGACGAATGGCAGATGAGAGATAAGACAATACAAAAAGTATCTTTAGAAGTCATTTGCTTGTTTTCCTTATCACTGACCATGAGCCTATCACTGGCCAACAGTCCACAGTAAACTATTTTGCAACTGAGTTTGTCAAGCTGTCTGAGGTACACTCATATATATATATATATATATATATATATATATTAAGATTTACGGATTTTAATGTCATAACAGAATTCCATTAATTTGAATTGAGTAATTTATTTTGTTCTTTTTTTTTTTCTCCCAATTTGGAATGCCCAATTCCCAATGTGCTTTTAAGTAATCGTGGTCGCATAGTGATTCGCCTCAATCCAGGTGGCGGAGGACGAATCTCATTTGCTTCCAAGTCTTGAGACCATCAACACGTGCATCTTATCACGTGGCTTGTTGAGCGCGTTGCCACGGAGACATAGCGCGTGTGGAGGCTTCACGCCAACTCACCACGCGCCCCACCGAGAACGAACCACATTATAGCGACCACGAGGAGGTTACCCCATGTGACTCTACCCACCCTAGCAACCGGGCCAATTTGGTTGCTTAGGAGACCTGGCTGGAGTCACTCAGCACACCCTGGATTCGAACTAGTGAACTACAGGGGTGGTAGCCAGCGTCTTTTACCACCAGGACCCCTATCTTTTTTATTTTTATTTATTTTTTTTAACAAAAATATGAAAAAAGTTATAAAAAAATTATATATATATATATATACATATTGCTTAATTTAATTTAGTTTTAAACTACACAATTTAATTTGGAATTGTATTAAATTAAAACGCTTACATTTTAAAAATTGGCTTACATTTTTTGGAGTGTAGATGCTGTTCTCACAGGGCACGTTCTTGCTTCTGTCAGTGCTATTTTTGTTGGTCTATGTACACCAATATTGCATGTTTTTGTGGTTTTGATTTACAAGCTTTATCTATATGATCCTTCAGTCATAGTGTGTCATACTGACGTTTTAGCGTCTCACTGTGGATGCATCGTGTTTCACTGGTTTTCAAAGTCTTGCGCCATAAACACTGTGTTTTTAGGACGCTGTTCCAAGTTAAATGCAGTTTGAAACTTTGAAAAGTGCATCTTGAGGCCCCGGCATTCGGAGTTATGCTCCAGCCAACTGCGCATTACCTGTACAGCTGGAGCTGTGCTGACTGCCCCCTGCTCACTGTGACTCGCAAAAACATTAAAGTGGCGCTTCAAGCTTGAATTGCCCTTTTGATTGGAAAATTCTTTATTACGGAATTTACACATGGTCCGGGCGGCATGATTGATTGCATAAATTGTTTAAGCATTATTTTTTATTTATTACACAGCTCTGTAATACTTGATTCTGATTGGTCAATGGTGCCATCTAGTGGTCTGATATTTCTGAGTAACAACCGTACATGCACGAGTCAGTCCGCTCATCCGGGTCTCTGAGCCATTTTTACTATTACTCCGATCACTGTGTGATTGCTACAAGTAAGCTAATAAAATAATTTCTCAAATCAATGTTTCATGTGCATTTATTTATTTATTTGGCAAGTAGTCTTCTGCTGTTGTAGTAATAAGATGCATAATGAGCAGTCAGACGTACATTAATTACAAAATTAACACCACCAGAGCTCTGACGCAGGAGGTGGATTTCAGCTGTTCAGCTATTTACTTCTTTTCACATAATTATATAATTTCAAAACAAATCAATATTTTATGTCCATGTATTTATTTTGTGTTGGGATCCCAATCTCCCTTTCAGGGTTTATTTTTTGCTATAACAACCAGCTGACTGTACATTATCCCTTACGTATGAGCAAATTAATGTATGAATGTCCTACCTGAAGATGCGATTGGTATGTTACATTGTGTTTTTTGTTGTTGTTGTTTTTTTAGGACATGCCTATCGTCGCTGTGACACCAATGGGACCTGGGAACTGGCTTCAAGTAACAACAAAACTTGGGCTAATTACAGCGAGTGTGCCAAATTCCTCACTCATTATAACCAGAATCAAGAGAGGGTAAGACTTTTGACCTTCCAATCTGCTTAGTTGTCTTCCACAGTTGCTGCACATCAAAAAACACTCAAATGTGGATCCACAATCATTTTGGACATATAGATCAAATTTAAGAGTCAGAACACCTTGGGGTGAATTCACCAAACAATTCTGTAATGCACGGGTGTTGTGCTGTGCACATATAAATGAAATCATGGGTGTGTTTGTTCTGTTAGCTGATTAGTGAATCAAGAGCTAAACCAATGCATACAGCACATGCAAATAAACAATGCTATCAACACGCAATTCATTCTTAGCGAATTCCCACCTTTGTGTGGATACAGTTTAATAGGCATTAGTCTAGGGATGTCAAAAGAACGTTTACTTTGAACATAAATTGCCAAAATGCATCAAACATGCCTTGTGATATATTCATGCACAAGGTATATTTTTTGTTTAAACGTTTCAATTTATATGTTAAACAATGAAAAAAATAATTTTACAGTGTGATCACACCATGTGGTCCCAAGGTTATGCTTCATGAAACAATGTCCAACCTCCAAATGATGCAAGATATGACTCCCATACTTCATTTTAATTTTCTTGGACATGTTTTGAAACACTTTGATTAAAATAAAAAAAATTATTTATTTATTTTATTTTTTTACTTCCTGAAAATTCAAGCGATAGCAGAAAGGCCCAAGTTGTTCCCGGCAGGCTACTCAGCCTTACAGGCTCCAACTAGGGTGCATTGGCAATTTACGTTTAAGTTTCTCTTGCCAGTAAAGTTTGATATGAATGTAATCTTACCATTTGATCCTATTATTAAAAAAAAGTCCACTGGGAAACACCAGAAGATTTTGCCCAAATTGCAATTACAACATGTCCACTGATTTTATGGCATGTATTCTATACATATATTTGTGTAAAAGATTAATACTTGTAAAAATATGTCTAATTAACTCTATATGCAAAAACAAAATATATATATTTTACATTATAATGTTTTTTTTACATTAAAACAGTATAAAAAATAATGACGAACCAATTTCTTGCAAGTTCTTTGTGACAAAGTATAAATAAATATATTTGATTATTTTTTTAATGTTTGCTGTAATGTATCATGTACAATAATTTAATTGTGATTAATCACAGAAAACGGTGATTAATTAGTAAAAGAAATTTAATCGATTCACAGCCCTAATACACACTCACAGTCCACTTTATTAGGTACACCTGTACATCTACTTATTCATGCGATTATCTAAGCATTAGAAATTCTCCTCTGACCTCTGCTATTAACAAGCCGTTTTCATCCACAGAACTGCCACTCACTGGATGTTTTTTGTTTTTGGCACAATTCTGAGTGAATTCTAGAGACTGTTGTGTGTGAAAATCCCAGGAGATCAGCAGTTACAGAAATACTCAAACCAGCCCATCTGGCACCAACCATCATGCCACGGTCCAAATCACTGAGATCACATTTTTCCCCATTCTGATGATTGATGTGAACATTAACTGAAGCTCCTGACCCGTATCTGAATGATTTTATACACTGCACTGCTGCCACACGATTGGCTGATTAGATAATCGCATGAATAAGTAGATGTACAGGTGTACTTAATAAAGTGGTCACTGAGTGTATATTGATGCTTTTAATGAAAGATTTATTTATTAATATGGCACACCGAATCCTCCATAAATAGCATATTTTTTGTTTTTGCTGTGGTATCACAATTGGTATTGAGAACAGTTGAATTTTATGACTGTTGGTTTCGACTACTAAAATGTTGGTATCGTGTTAACACTACATAAGTTATTTCTGAACAAGCTGATTTTGTTTGTCTTGTGTTAATGTTTAGATTGAAGTCTTTTGTTGGTTGAATTTTGTTTCTCTCATCTATGTACTGTTTATTTAGGTGTAGACTGGCAAAAAACGGAGCTGCGGGCAGAACTATTTACCATTTAGATGAGGAATGCACAAACTGTACCCTCAGAAATTCCGTCTCCTCTTTAGAAGTCGGAATTTAATGTAATCATTAGAATCAGCAACATCAATGTGGTTCACCAAAGCGTGCAATGGAGAATGACATTTTGCTTTTGACATGATCAGTGCAAGATCTGACCCTGTGTGGTTTCCCATCAATTTAATAATGAAAGGAACACTAATGGATTCATTGTTTTAACCATTAATTAAAAGCAAATTTGCTGAGTTTCATATTGTTATTCTGCCTTGTAAATTTTCAAATCAATTTGAATACTTATATCATGGCTAAAAAGACATTTTGGAAATGTGTTGCTTAAGCCAGCAATCTTAAACTCGAGACATTACCCACAGGGTAAGGGTAAGTGGTATGACTGTAAATCACAGTATGAGCATTTTTATATAATGATAATGAAGCCTATATATATATATACAGTGGTGTGAAAAAGTGTTTGCCCCCTTCCTGATTTCTTATTTTTTTGCATGTTTGTCACACTTAAATGTTTCAGATCATCAAACAAGTTTAAATATTAGTCAAAGATAACACAAGTAAACACAAAATGCAGTTTTTAAATGAAGGTTGTTATTATTAAGGTAAAACAAAACCCAAACCTACATGACCCTGTGTGAAAAAGTGATTGCCCCCTAAACCTAATAACTGGTTGGGCCACCCTTAGCAGCAACAACTGCAATCAAGCATTTGTGATAACTTGCAATGAGTCTTTTACAGCACTGTGGAGGAATTTTGGCTCACTCATCTTTGCAGAATTGTTGTAATTCAGCCACATTGGAGGGTTTTCGAGCATGAACTGGCTTTTTAAGGTCATGCCACAGCATCTCAATAGGATTCAGGTCAGGACTTTGACTAGGCCACTCCAAAGTCTTCATTTTGTTTTTCTTCAGCCATTCAGAGGTGGACTTGCTGGTGTGTTTTGGATCATTGTCCTGCTGCAGAACCCAAGTTTGCTTCAGCTTGAGGTCACGAACAGATGGCCAGACATTCTCCTTCAGGATTTTTTGGTGGACAGCAGAATTCATGGTTCCATTTATCACAGCAAGTCTTCCAGGTCCTGAAGCAGCAAAACAGCCCCAGACCATCACACTACCACCACCATATTTTACTGTTGGTATGATGTTCTTTTTCTGAAATGCGGTGTTACTTTTACGCCAGATGTAATGGGACACACACCTTCCAAAAAGTTCAACTTTTGTCTCATCAGTCCACAGAGTATTTTCCCAAAAGTCTTGGGGATCATCAAGATGTTTTCTGGCAAAAATGAGACGAGCCTTAATGTTCTTTTTGCTCAGCAGTGGTTTTCGTCTTGGAACTCTGCCATGCAGGCCATTTTTGCCCAGTCTCTTTCTTATGGTGGAGTCATGAACACTGACCTTAACTGAGGCAAGTGAGGCCTGCAGTTCTTTGGATGTTGTTGTGGGGTCTTTTGTGACCTCTTGGATGAGTCGTCGCTGCGCTCTTGGGGTAATTTTGGTCGGCCGGCCACTCCTGGGAAGGTTCACCACTGTTCCATGTTTTCGCCATTTGTGGATAATGGCTCTCACTGTGGTTCTCTGGAGTCCCAAAGCTTTAGAAATGGCTTTATAACCTTTTCCAGACTGATAGATCTCAATTCCTTTCTTTCTCATTTGTTCCTGAATTTCTTTGGATCTTGGCATGATGTCTAGCTTTTGAAGATCTTTTGGTCTACTTCACTTTGTCAGGCAGGTCCTATTTAAGTGATTTCTTGATTGAGAACAGGTGTGGCAGTAATCAGGCCTGGGTGTGGCTAGAGAAATTGAACTCAGGTGTGATAAACCACAGTTAAGTTATGTTTTAACAGGTGGGGCAAACACTTTTTTACACAGGGCCATGTAGGTTTGGATTTTGTTTTCCCTTAATAATAACAACATTCATTTAAAAACTGCATTTTGTGTTTACTTGTGTTATCTTTGACTAATATTTAAACTTGTTTGATGATCTGAAACATTTAAGTGTGTCAAACATGCAAAAAAAATAAGAAATCAGGAAGGGGGCAAACACTTTTTCACACCACTGTATATATTAAATAAGCATATGTTAATGTTTTTCAGAGATTGAAAAATGCTTAATCTCATTTGATTATATAGATTATCAGCTCTTCAGACATGCTCCTCAGATCTTTGGTTGCAGAGTGCCCAAATATAATTATGATCAAATGTTGAAATTTTCGATTTTGGTGTCCATTTTTTTATGCGTCACATTTTTGGAAGATATTTTCCCTTTGAACAGTCACTCGGTGGTTTGAGTGTGGGGATCCATATATTTTTGCTTCCCATGTTTTGCATTTGATGAACTCCCAAGAGCCACTGAAAAAGTCATCCATGCAAATTAAATGCTGTGCAGTGCAGGGTTTGGCCATTGCTCAGCACGCTAAATGATAGCAGCTGGCAAATCTCTTGTTCCATGAGCCCCGGTTCACCCTCCTTCAACACATGCCGCGGATCCAGCGAGCTCGGTTAGCGTGGTCGTGATCTGAAGCTCCCCGGCTGCCTGCAGCCTGAAGTAATCTTAGTTGAAAGTGTGGCCGCTCAACTTTTGTCAGGCTGCTGAACTTCAAGACAAACTGTTTTCGCAAGAGGGCGTGACCAGACACCTTAGTCACAGGGTGTCAGCTTGCTCACCAAATAAACATTCACATTCAGGCGGAAAAGCCGCCGAAGGTGGGGATTTGCTCTGCAATTCCTTTAGCTATACCTGCTCTGCTTTTGCTTACACACCAAAAGATGCAAAGTTGTGCTTTTGAGTTTGAGTCCATACTGAAATTCAGTAGAGCTGAAACACATTTTCATGTGGTGTGAATGGTAGTAAACATAAGAGAATTGTAGAAATGTTTCAAGCAGTATCACAATTTCCTAACCTTATAAGAGTTGATGAAAAGATGCAATGAGATATAAATTAGTCCAAAGAAAAGTAAAAACTACTATAGTTTTAGGAATAGTTCAACCAAAAGTGAAATTTTGACCATCACCCTCATGTTGTTCCAAACCTTGATGCTTTTAGTTTTTTACATGCAACAAAAAAGATGTTTTGAAGAATCTGCACATAGCTCTTTTCCTCACAACAACAGTTCATTATGAAATGTCTGTCAAGCTCCAAAAAAAAAAAAAAACCCCATAAAATCACTACAGAAGTATCTGTATGGATCTGAAATTGAAGTCATTATTCACTGAAAATGTAATTATCCATTGTGCATACCTGTTCGATTTTGGCATGCACACAGAGAAAAACCAACACCTTTAGTTATCAATGACAAAGTCAAACGTGGTTAAATTTTTTTATGTATTTATTTTGTTTTGTTTTTATCTGAACACAAAAGCGAATTAAACTCAAGATTATTAATGAATAACGATTAAAATTTTGGTCTGTTCTTCCAACGTGAACTTATGAGAATTCGTATGTATTCTTACGTAAAATGTGGTTCTGTGCTTACGTTTATATTGACAGGAAAAGATTTCATGTGATGATGAATAACTTCTGCGATTAATAACAATTCCACTCTCTACCTCATATAAAGCTATTGTATGCTGTCAGGGAGCACTGAATGCAGCACATCATCATTTTGACTATTTTTGTACTGTCTTTTTCTAAACAAATTATCATGATTACATTTATCTGCCTGCTATGTTTTTAGATTGTAAACAAGTGGTTAGGGTTAGGGGTAGGGGTGGGATTAGCAGCTTTAAAATATATATAAATATGTCACCGTACATTAATTTGCCTGTTACTTTTTTTTTTGTATTGTTGAAAGGTTATGTTGAAGGGTTTAGGTAGGGTTAATGGATCTAAAGTATTAAAAAAAATAAAAAAATAATAATATATATATATATATATATTTTTTTTATTATTATAAATACATTTGTTTTAATACATTTATAATGGATTCGTCAATATTTCATATTTCCAAAAATATTGACATTTTAGATGCTGTCAAAATGTCTATTTTAAATACAAATAATAATTATGTTTATATATTCTGTATAGCTACATATAATAATGAGATCAGGCTGGTCCCTCACACAAAGATATCATATGGATTCAGAAGACTTGGAAGATAGCACACAAGTCATATTAACTACTTTTATGGTACTTTTATTATCTTTTCTGGAGTTTGACAGACGTGGTAGTATGAATTGTTGTTTTAAAAAAAGAAGCATGTACAGTACATTCTCAAAATTTCTCCTTTCAAATAACAGTATTTGAAACAACATAAGCGTGAGTAAATAAAAGCAGAATTAAATTATGGGTTAAGTATTCTTTTAATTTACTCTTTGAGTTCATAATACGTACATATCAACAGTCCCTCTAGGATTTTGCAATCTCGCGATCATTGGAATTTTTGCAAATTCAACCACTCTCCACATTATTTGTGGTAGCTTGCAACTTTGTATAATTTCTACAATTGTTCCACATAAACCATGAATTTGAGGTAATCCCATAGCTTTTCTCAACATTGCTCGTCAAACAAGTGCTTGAAAAGCTTGAAGCAGTCAAGACATATCCTACTGCACAGCTGCCATTTTATCATGTGGGTCCTCCTCATCTCCTTCTCTGTCACTGCGTGTCATTAACCCTAATATTTGCCATTACACGAATGTTAAAGTGAAACCGGAACATTTTAAACTTTCAAACGGCATGCTTTAAATGGACCAAGGTGCGGGTTGGTGACAGCCTCAGTTCATTTGGAGTGCTCACATACTGCACTGTTACACTCTAAATGAGACTCAAAAAGGCATAAATGACCGCCATTTTTATATTTGCTATATTTGGATAGTACAATGTGATTCGAATTAAAGTGCGAAATAATCGCAGTTATCTCAAATAATTAAATGTATTGTATATTAGTATTTATTATGCTTGCTGCATATTCAGTTGTTATGCACAACATAATTAAAGGCAATTGCTCTTATACTGTCATTGAAATTACACCAGTATACTATAGCTGTGTCCCAAACGACACACTATACACTATGCACTCAGCCATATACTGTATGAATTTTTAAAGTATAGAATTGTCCCAAATGGAACACTTAATGGTTTTTCGCCATTTAACAGCTGACGGAAGTGACGTTTTGTTTTGCAGCTAGCTTTAGCGCGTTAGCCAACCTGAGTTCAACACTTGTATCTTAAACAATGTACATATTCACAGAGCTCGGGGTGATGGTAAAGCCTTCAACTCACACTTGTAAGGTGCTGTATCCTCTGAAGTTTTGCTGGCTGCTACATTCTTTATTATTTATAACTGTTTTGTCAGACCAGCAGCACAACCAGGTAACTTCGCCCCTTCGTTGAGTGCATGAAGTGTCTAACATTCCACCCTCCATTTTGATGGCTGAGAAAGTACATCCTCTGGATTCTTAAAGTACACTTTTTTTGCTGCGTTTTCAGTTTAGTGTGCGTTCCAAACCGCTATGCTATTTTACATCCATTCAAAATTATGATTATTTTTCACTGCAAAACAACACAAAATCATAATTTTTAAGAAAAAGCACAGCAAATTTCATTCATTTTGGGCTGCAATAATAAGGAAAAACTGCAACCAAATCCTGGTGGGACTGACATGTGTTTGCAAAACTTTCTTAAGTGCTGTTGTGTGATGGCTAAAAGTGGCCCAAGAAACAGATCAGTTTACCCTTGCTTTTTCAATTGATGTATTTCTCGATGTCTCATGTTCTCGCTTTCTCTTACTGTCTCAATGCAGGAGGTCTTCGACCGACTTTACCTCATCTACACAGTGGGCTACTCCATCTCTCTGGGATCACTTATGGTTGCGACGGTCATCCTGGGATACTTTCGGTGAGAAAAACCAGCCTGCTTGTTTTCTCAGACATGATTCACAAAAACCCTTTACAAGCCAGGAATCTTCTAATGCAATTTTCTAGGGCTTAGTCTCATCCTGAGATCAGTGTAGAAAAGTTTTTGTGTTTTCAAGTCTGGTAATTCTAATATCATCCATCCATCCAATTGAAGATGTTAAACTCCACACCTTAAACAGTTTTTGATGTGTGCTTTTACTGTTAATGCCTTTAAAGGGTTACTGTTTATTTTGTTTTGAGTGTGGAGAAAGCAACTATTTTATGGTGTCGTATGGTAAAGTGCTATGTGCTTTCATTTTTGACTGAAACGATCAGTTTTCCTAATGAACTGCATCAAATGAATGTTTATCCAATAGTTCACCCAGCGTGCATGCTGGCCGCTTGTCAATATTAAGACATACGAGTGCATTTATTACTTTCGCATTCAATCGTTCCATTTTCATTGCTAATTAATGCAAAGAGGTTCACTTCGCTATTTATCCAACAGCCTTATTCAAATAAAGGGTTGGGTCGTGCATGTAACGAGCCGCTGACAGGTACCGGACTTGGCTTGACTCAGCTCCAGCGCACCATGTTTTTAAGAGTCGGCCCCTCGCCTGGGCACCAGGAAATGCGGGGCAGGAAAATAACTTTAATAAAGGCTCGTTTGGGCTGCGGCTGACGCACTGCCAGCCTTTCCATGCTCTCCACTCACACTGTCAGTATAATGTCTCAGGTACGCGAGCACTGGGAAATCAGGCATGCGCCGTGGAGACTCTCAAACATTAGCGCCAGTGTTTGAGGCACGCTCAGAGGAGCTCAGCTCTACATGGATCGGCTCTCCAGAGCTTCCCGATCAATAGTTCCCAGCGGGACGGCGGTTAAGCAGCAGTTAGTCTAATGATGAGGAGGCAATGGATTCCACACTTGTCACCCTAAACCTCTCCAGAGGAGACAGAGTAACAACAAAAACAAACCCTAAATGATTAGCCAAGGGATTCATTTTTCAACATGTCTGGCTGCAGTAAGAACTGAACTGATCTGTGCATTTTGGGGGGCTTTGTAAGAAATGGCACAGGCTTTTTTTGAGTTAACAAGCTAGAAATGATCTAGTTGCATGAGTAGTATGGCTCGGTGTTAATGCACATTTCCCAAGCTCTCGGTTGTGAATTTTGGCTGTTGGTTTACATTATTTTAAGCCAAAAAGGAAAGCTGTTTCATAGACAAAGTTTTTACATTTTTCTAAAAGTTTAGAACGATTTTTGCTTTCTTTTGAATGATGTGCACTGATGAATTCGACTAGAAAGACCAGGAAAGTAAACTAAAATATTGCTGAACTCTCTCCAATTGGGCCCAGTTTTCAGCAAATATCTGGTGTTGAACCAAAGCAAATGCTCGCAATCACTTTTGACCAGTGGCGGATCTGAAACAATTTATGAAATTGTAGCACAACCTGATCAATGTCTTTCATGTGGCTTGGCACTCGCTTGCAATTGAAGCTGTTGTGTTGGATGAAAGGGGCATTATTGTGTAAGTGTTTAGGTCCCTCTTTATTAGTCATCAATACTGGATCGTTTAAGAGAGAAAAGGGCTATGAAATCAATGCCAAATAGCAGTCAGAAGATAAACAATGAAGTGCAGTTGTAGGAGGATCCAAGCACAAATCTGCAGGGGCTTTTCCCCAATAGACTCGCTCAGGTCAAGCAAGTTTGAAAGAGTGTAGACAAGCCGACGGAATTAATCTGGGAAACACATGCTTGCAATTTTGTTTTTATAGTTTACTTTTTGAGCCCTGCATTTTCAGCATTCGTGCTTTCCGAACCCTTTAAATCCGAAGAATGTGTTAAAGTCAGCAGCTGACTCATCTGGCTCTAATTAGACGAGTATTGTTCTTCACCTCTGTGAAAAGGCTATTGAAAAAGTAACCGTACACACACACACACTTGCTATTACACAGTGCGATTCAGTGATGTTTTAGTGTGTAATTTCACGTGCCTGAATACCTCTTGTCAGGGTCCAAAATAAACGTTTTGCCACACCTGCCAATAGCATGTGAATAGAGAAAAGTTACAGGTTTAAATTCACTCATTTAATTTGTTAGCGGATATGAAACTGCATTTTACATTCTTTTTATTAATTGCTTACATCAGTGAGGGCTATGCATTGTTATATATATATACCTATAGCATTGTTTATTTTCAATCCCTTTAGTGAATTGGGTGCTTAACAAGCATTGACACCATTTTGTGTGTACTGTAATTTACTGATAAAGCTTTATAATAACAACACAGAGTAAAGTATCAGTAAAGCACTAGTTTATAGTTAATTGATCATTTATAAATTATTGTTCTTATATCGTTAATAAATTAATAAGCCTTATTCAAATAGAATGTAGTGTCTGTTTTGAGCCTTAGTGATTGCGAGATGCTGTTGAGATTTTTCAGAGTAATGGATCCATTAATAAATGTCATTAAATATACATAGTTCTCACTTTAAATTAGGACACTAATACTTAGGAAAATACTTAGCTAGCAATTAGTCATTGCTTTACAACAACAGTTATTAAGCATTTATTGCTTTAATAGTAAATGTTCCTAAAACATTAAAAAAAGTCAAATTCATGACATGAATGTATAAATAAATAATTTATTGGTTACACTTTACAATAAGGTTCGATTTGTAAATATTAGTTAAGGCATTAGGTATCATAAACATAAGAATGAACAATATATTTTTAAAGCATTTATTAAACTTAGGTAGTGTTAGTTTATAAAAATACAGTTGTTTATTATTAGTTCATGTTAGTTCATAATGCATGAACTACAGTTAACATGCTCAAATTTTCATTTAAAAAAAATTATTTATAAGATTAATAAATGCTGTAAAAGTATTATTGTTAGTTCATGTTAACTAATATTATACCACTGGTCTGTTGAATGCTTGATTCTGATTGGTTCACGGACATTCTAAGGTGTGCAATTATTTTTCAGTAAACGCACGACTATGAAGTAGTTCCAGGTCTTGACCGCATAACGGTTCCATATCACTTCCCCAAATTATTCAGTTATTTCAAAGAGCCGTACAGGCTACAACAACAAAATAACCAGTTAAAACAAAGACACCGGCTAAGTACGTCAGATAAGAATTAAAAACAATGTCTATAAAATCCTAAATTTATATCAATTTCGGTTGAATAGCATCCTTGCGCTCGCTCTCTTTCTCTTTCACGCACACAGACACGCCGTACAGGCTACCACAGCAAAATAACCATATAAAACTAAGACATTGGTTAAAGTAAATCAGTTTAGAACGTCATTGTCTATAATACCATAAATGTATTTAAATTTCGTTTGAAAAGCGTCCTTGCACTCTCTCTTTCATCACACTCACACATATACACGCACACACACAGAGACTCAAGTCGCGACCATCAAGCACGTCTGAAGATCTAAAATAATTTAGTATGAAAAATACACAAAAATATAAGAAATCAGGATATACTTTTTCACAGAACTGTATTTCACCCTAATCAGCCTTCCATAGCTTTAGTGGAAAGCACCATCACACTCCCCGTCACACTCTCTTTCGCTCTCACACAAACTCTCTCTCTCTCTCTCTCTCTCTCTCTCACTCCTGCTCTGGGATCAATGGGACTGTAAACAGTTGTTTAGCAATGTAAAAGCTATATAAGAAATACACTCGCTGCTGCTGAGAAGTATACTTAAACCAACATCTTGACAATTTGAAGCAATATTATTCCTGATGAAAGCCGCTTCAAACACAGGTAATTCCGCACGCGATCTCTCTCAGTTTCTCTCTTTTTCTCGCTCACACATACATATACAAATGCACACAAGTACTTAGTACACACGCACTACCTTGATACTTCAATGCTGAAAAGCAGTGCATCCTCCGTTATTAGTTCTAAAGTGACATTTTCGAACTAGCAACGTAGGCTTGGACTGTATCAAAGCTGAATCCGTGGAGGAATAAAGTAGCTCCACTCACAAGAGCGTTTTAGGGACGAAAACCAGAAATTGTCTGAGATAAAACCTTGAACGTTATCTTAAAGTGTGGTAACTGTAATATAAGAGGAATAATTGACTCCAGCCCATTGAATCATTGAAAAATAGTGCGCTCTGCTGCGCATCGTGGCTGCATTACCACCTCGGGTGTGCAGTATTTTTCAATAATTCAATGGTCCATCATCAATTATTCCTTACTTAACAAATCGAAACTTGTAAAGTGTTACCAATTTTTTTATTAAGTATGAATAAAGAATTAATTTATGCCTTCTTAATGTTCTTATAAATAAGTTGTTTACTAAGGATGAAAAAACATCAAACTGTTTATACAAACAACTGTTTAGCAAATCCTTAGCCAATCTTACAGTTCCCAATAAATAACCATTTAACTGTTTTATTTAGTCACCATGGTACATTTTTACAACCTTTTGGTGTTAATTATTTAGTCACCTTGGTAAATTTTTACAACCATTTGGTGTTAACTTTGGACCCTACCTCTGTCTATTTTCTGTTTGCATAATGACACATGGTTTGAACTCATCTCTTACGCCTTTTCCTCTTATAGTATCCCTCTTTTTCCTGTTATTTTCAGGCGGTTACACTGTACCAGGAACTACATCCACATGCACCTGTTTGTATCGTTCATGTTGAGAGCCATTAGTATCTTTGTGAAAGATGTGGTATTGTATTCTGGTGCTGCATTAGAGGAAATGGAACGCATAACTGTGGAGGATCTGAAGTCCATCACAGAAGCCCCTCCTGCCAACAAAACCCAGTTTGTAAGTGCAGCACACAATCAAATTTAACGGTACAGTCCATGGCGGTAAACACGGCAGCAGTGGATTAGCAAGATCTCACATTGTGTGGTTGCCATAGAAGCATGCGGGAGCATCATTATCATTCAAAGCCATTTGTTGTTGACGTGCCACAAACACCCGGCAGCAATTTATGCATGTTCGCGTAACCAGGACACAGGGGTTTTCAATTAAGAGTTTGTGTGAATTGAATTATAAATTATTTCTGGGTAATCGCTTTAAACACATACAAAATAGACTGCACTATTACATTTCACTACATTTCATTACAATTAAGACTGAGAATGTATGAGAACACCAATCATAGTTGACCTGGTCACAATTGACATTATCAGTGAAAATATTATGGGTTTATACTTCTATGACATGTGCCATGAGCTTGTTACCAGCTCAAGGTTTTTCTTATGCAAGGTGTTTTTGTGTCCTTATAAGGTAGTTAAATGTGTTTGCTAAGGCAATCATCACTATTTCTAAATCTAATACTCTGGCATTTGAATAAACCCCTAACCCAAAATCTCAGCATGTAACTCATCCTTTGTCATTTACATCCCTATTACTTTTTTGACTTGGGCCAGTAAGCAACCACATCCTGGCAACGGCACAGCAGTGCCCCAAAAAACATTTAGAACACCTTAGCAACTGCGAAGCAATGCACTTAAACCCACTTAAAACACCTTGGCAATCACATCAAAACACCCTAGCAACCACCTTGTAATGCAACCTACCACAACGCCCTAGCAACTGCACAGAAATATGCTTAAGCCCACTTAGAACACCTTTACAACCACCTTGCAATTCCCTAGCAACCTACCACAACACCCTAGCAACTGCGTAGCAATGTGCTTAAACCCACTCAGAATACCTTTGCAACCACCATGAAACACCCAAGCCACTGTACCATGTTATAATGCCCTATCAACCTACCACAACACCATAGCAACTGATTTAAAATGCACTTAAACCACCCAGAGCACCCTAGCAGCTGCATAGCAAAACACGAAAGAGCACTCAGAACACCTTAGCAACCACCTTGCAATTCCCTAGCAACCTATCACAACACCCTAGTAACCACATAGAAATGTGCTTAAAATCACCTAGAACACCCTAACAGCTGCATAGCAACATGTTAAAAATCACTCATAACACCTTAGTAACCACCTCACAACACCCTACCAACCAAACACACCATAGCAACCACATAAAAATGTGCTTTAAACCGTGCAGAACACCCTAGCAACTGCATAGCAATGCACTTAAGCCGACTCACCTTAACAACCTTATAACACCTTAGCAACCACCTTGCAACATCCTAGCATCCACCTTGCATGTTTCAGGGTCAGGCACCACTCACATTTTTGTCAGAAAATGTAAAAATCTAATTTTAAATTTAAAGTCTAGTTTTAAATTTAAAACACAAGTTTTACAGACTTCAAAAGCAAATCAAGGTGACATGCATAAGAACATGTGGCTAATCAATATGTGTTCAATTGGTTTTCCGTCTCCCATCAAGATTGGCTGTAAGGTGGCTGTGACTCTTTTCTTGTACTTCCTGGCGACTAATTATTACTGGATCCTGGTGGAGGGCCTGTACCTGCACAGCCTTATCTTCATGACCTTCTTCTCAGACAGGAAGTACCTCTGGGGCTTTACTCTGATTGGCTGGGGTGAGGAAACAGTCTTGTTCACTAATAAACATTTCCAATACTCTGCACTCAAAAATCATTATTCAGCTGCTGGCTACAGAGTCCAAATCATATTCATGTGATATAATTACTGCTTTCCTTAGATTCATTATTGGGATAATGTTGAAATAAGTAATCGGTCAATGAAAATTATTTTCCAATTTACACTTGAACATTGGCTTCAGTTACTTTAAGTAAACAGTCAGTAATAAAACGAAGAACAAGCAATAGAACAAATGAAGACAATAAAACAGATTTTTAGGTAGACATGGCTCCTTAAAGTAGCAGTTGATACTCATTCTGTAGAAAGACTATTATTACATTCTTTATGTAAGTATCAACTTGGTACCAAAGTACTGGTACTTCTGCCACTCCTTCTGTAAGGTCTTGTTAATTGCATTTAGCGCCGCACAGCGTCATGTATGTTTTAAAGACACATGTGGAGATACTCTGGACTCCACGGCTCCTGCATTGTACACACTGTGCGGAATAGTTGAACATGCACAGCGCATACAATGTGGATGCCGTGGAGCTGAATCACTTCAATGAAGCTTAAACAGATGTTGTAGTGCTGTGTAAACTACACATGTTCTTTTGAATGTAACAACTTGGAAAGTGAAGGCCATGTGATGTTTCACCAAACAGGTGTTCCTGCGATATTTGTGACTGTCTGGGCCAGTGTGAGAGCCACTCTTGCCGACACTGAGTAAGTACTTGAGCTGCAAACTGTTTGCCAATGTCACCATATGTGCATTTCTACAGGAATGTTGGTGTTCTGCATGTCAAACAAGTAAAAAGCTATCTAGAAGGTAAATAACACACAAGATTGGCAGTTTCGCAAAAGGCTCTTGAAATAAAACATGGATGTCTGGAATGGCCTGTAAAAGTGACTGATTTGGTTTATGGCCAACAGGTGTTGGGATTTAAGCGCCGGAAACCTGAAATGGATTGTGCAGATCCCCATTCTGACAGCAATTGTTGTAAGTTTAAATTGCATTTTAAAAGTTTTCATTCCAAGTAAGATCATTGTTTTGTTTTAAACAATTCAAAATGTGCCTCAAATTATTGTGAATATTATTTTGAACGCCCCTTTTATGTAAATATATTGTAAAATAATCCATTAAATGATTGTATTTACTTCCCCCAAGGTAAATTTTTTGTTGTTCCTGAATATAATTCGAGTTTTGGCAACAAAACTTAGAGAAACAAATGCAGGGCGATGCGACACCAGACAACAGTACAGGTAAGATGGCGGTGCTTTCTTAAGTATATAACTAGCATTTTTCTTTGATATTGTTGATTGATAGACACATGAAGGATTATAATTTTTTTCTTCTTCTTTAATAGAAAGCTGTTAAAATCGACCCTGGTCCTCATGCCATTGTTTGGCGTTCACTATATAGTGTTCATGGCAATGCCCTATACAGAAGTTTCTGGCGTACCATGGCAAATCCAGATGCATTATGAAATGCTCTTTAACTCATTCCAGGTGAAATTTTAAACTCTATAACATATATGAAATGTAAAATATTATGAAATGTTGAGTCACTAAAGTATTTTGCCAACATTAGAGGCTATAGCTATGTTCACAATAAAATATTATACTGCTTACAGCATACTGTGCATTATACACTGCACACTGCATACTATTTTTAACATTGAAGATTTTATGTTGACTAAACCTGATATTAAAATTCACTCTCTCTTTTCCAGGGATTCTTTGTTGCAATTATATATTGCTTTTGCAATGGAGAGGTAAGAACAAGATCATATGCAATCTCCCCAACATGTATTTGGGCACTAATGGCACACTTAAAGGGATAGGTCACCCAAAAATAAAAATTCTCTCATCATTTACTCACTCTCATGCCATCCCAAGTGTGTATGACTTTCTTTCTTCAGCAGAACACATTTGAAGAAAAACAGAAAAATATCTCAGTTCAGTAGGTCCTTAAAATGCGAGTGGATGGGGATCAGACTTTTAAAGTTCCAATAAGAACAGACAGCCAGCATAAATGTCAACGATATGACTCCAGCTGTTAAATGAATGTCTTCTAAAGCAACACGATCGCTTTTGATTGTGAAAAAGATCCATTTTTAAGTACTTTTTAACTATAAATGATCGCTTCCTGTCAGCAGCGATATGCGCATGTGACGTGATCACGTTGGCACCTTCAAGCGAGAACTGACACACGTGCGTCACACCCGGAAGAGCGCCGCTGTTTACAAGCGAGGAGGAACGCTGTACAGTAGCTTCTTTGGTTTTGGTATAGATCTGTATTTGTATGTTTGTTTTTCACAATGGTGCGTTTGTGTGCTTATCCTGGATGTCTCAACAGAGAGAAAAACCTGAGTTACTTTCAAAACATGCCAACATGAATACGACACACAAGAGACTGCATGAACTCAGCATTCTCGTGACGTGAACGCACATACTGCTGCTGACCGGAAGCAATGATTTATAGTTAAAAAGTACTTAAATATTGATCTTTTTCGCACCAAAAGCGATCGTATCGCTTTAGAAAACATTCATTTAACCGCTGGAGTCATATAGATAACGTTTATGCTGACTGTCTGTGAATTTTGGAGCTTCAAAGGTCTGATCACCATCCACTCGCATTTTAAGGAACTACTGAGCTGAGATATTTTTTTATTTTTCTTCAAATGTGTTCTGGTGAAGAAAGAAAGTCATGCACACCTGGGATATCATGAGTTTTTATCATCACGTTTTTGGGCGAATTGTCCCTTTAAAAATGTAACTGCATTATTTAACAAAATATCAAACCAATGGCATTTATTTTAAATAAACACAGAATAAGCACACTTCAGTATTAAGGTATTAAAAGGTATTAAATAGTAAGTATTAGGTATTAAATAATAAAATAATAAATGTACCGCTCAAAACATTCTGGTTGTCAAAAGTGAAACATGTCCATAGTTAATGTGAACCACACCTGTGGTAACTCTGCAAGGACAGTGTGAACTTGAGGAGAACCAACTTCATACATTCACTAAAATCTTCTTGGGACCATTGCAAAAATCATTGCAAAAATGTCTCGGAATGTGAAGTTAGTTCTGAGAAAAGCACAAGCATTGTTTATTTGCAAATGCCACTTGGTTTGATATTTTGTTATCTAATGCAATGACATCCATACATTAAAGTGTGGTTTTAGGCACTGCTGTATCTTCTATGTCCCAGAAATTTGTCAGATAATTGTTATAGTCATTCATTTTTATTTCTAACAGTTATTTGTTGTAGAATATAGAAAAATGGTGAAACAACCCACATATTTCCTCAACACTCTTTAGGTCCAGGCAGAAATCAAGAAGTCATGGAGTAGGAGGACACTTGCTTTGGACTTTAAGAGGAAAGCCCGTAGTGGCAGTAACACATACAGCTATGGACCCATGGTGTCCCACACGAGTGTCACAAATGTGACCGCACGGGGTCCTCTGGCCCTGCACCTTACCACCCGCCTGGGGCCCGTCACCATCAACGGCCACCGGAACCTTCCGGGTTACGTGAAGAACGGCTCCGTCTCCGAGAACTCCATCCCATCTTCGGGTCAGGAGCTCCATATCCAGGAGGAAGAGCCTTCAAAGAACTTCCAAGATGAAAAAACAACCCCAGTGGTGGAGGAAGAGCGAGAAACAGTCATGTGACTTTACAAACCTAAACAAAGATAATAAATGTTTTACGTAATTTGGAAAATGTGTTAAAGGATGAGAGATTCCTTTGTTCCTCAGGATTCCCTAACAATTTGGATTGTTGAACCTTCTCAGATGAGTTGAACTACAGTGTTACCAGTGATCAATCCAATGGATCAGTGTCTTTTAACTGAGCCACAATCTTCTTGCAAATCTGGACGATACTATGGGTACCAGGACCTCTTCACCAGCAGTACTTGAACTAGAATGTTTGGTGAATACCTTAAGATTTTCAATATGTGTTCCTGCATGGTGAACAAACAAAGCTGGTGCTTTCAGGTTCTCATGACACATCCATCAGATAAAGAAATATTGAATTTGCTCCAGGATCAAGCCATAAAAATGATATGGCACAATGGACCTTGAATTGTATATAAGAAACTCATAATATTTTAAATACTTTTAAAAAAACTACTTTTTTTTTTTTTTTTTTTTTTGATCAGCACTATTGTACTTTTATTTACACTGCAAATAGTCCAAACAGATAGCATCTCATACAACTGCCAGTAGGAGCGCTATTACGGTAGCAGGTTCTTAAAGATGATGTGCAGGTTAGCTGAATGTGATATTTCTATGTCTCTAGACCTTGAGTGATTGTCGCATTTATCCACTGGTTTGTTCGGTGGATTTGCCAAATCTTACTAAGCTATTCTCTATGGATGCCAAATATCGCCAAGAAATAACAAAATAACAAAGGTAATTCTGACTATATATATATATATATATATATATATATATATATATATATATATATATATATATATGTCACAGTTGTGACTTTAATTTTTGCAATTGCGACTCTAATAGTCATAATTGTGTTTATATATTGTGATTTCAAGAGATATAAAGTCGAAATCGTGAAATTTAGAGCAGTTGCAAGAAATAAAGTTGAAATTGTTATATATAGTCGCAATCGCGAGATTTAGAGTCGCAATTGTTAGATGTAAAGTTGCAATTATGAGAAAATAATTAATTAATAAATTTCAAGATATAATGTGTGCAATATACTATTGTGACTTTATATTTCGCAATTTTGAAATAGCAAAATATAAAGTCGCAATTGGGAAGAATAGTCAAAATTGCAAGATATAAAATTGAAATTGTGAGATTTAAAGTCACAATCGTGAGATATAAAGTCGCAATCGTGAGATATAAAGTTGCAGTTGTGAAAAATTAAGTCAAAATTGCGTGATATAAAGTCCAGTTTTGAGATTTAAAGTCGCAATTGCTAGATATAAAGTCGAAATTGATATAAAATCGAATTCGCGAAATATAAAGTTGCAGTTATGAGAAATAGTTAAAATTGTGAGATATAACGTGCGAGATATAATGTTGTGACTTTATATTTCATTATTTCTAAACTGCAAAATATAAAAAGTCTCATCTGCAAGAAATAATAATGTATTATTTCTATGTCTCTATTCAGGACTTGTGCGAATTGTCGAATTAATCCATAGGTTTATTCGGTGGATTTGCCATATCTTGTCCAGTTATTCTCTATGAAGCCAGATCCTGCCATGAAAAAATATTAAATATGAAAGGTAATTCTGAATTTACATATCACAATTGTAACTTTATTTCTTGCAATTGCGACTCTAATACTTGTATTTGCATGCTTAAATATTCCAATTGCAACTTTTTTCACATTATTACAAGATATAAAGTCGAAATTGCAAAATTTGAAGTTGTAATTGAAATTGCAGGAAATTAAGTCGAAATTGCAGTATATAAAGTTGAATTTGTGAGGTATAAAGCCACAATCACAAGATATAAAGTTGAAATTGCATGATATAGAGTAGCAATTACTGGATACAAAGTCGAAATTGCAAGATGTAAAGTCACAGTTGTGAGATATAAAGTTTCAATTACGAGAAATTAAAAACTAGATATAATGTGTGCAATATAATGCTGCGAATTTATATTTCATAACTTCGAAATTACAAAATATAAAGTCGCAATTACAAGAAATAAAGTGAAAAATAGATATAATGTGTGCAATATAACGCCGAGACTCTACGTTTAAAAACTTCGAAATTGCAAAATATAAAGTCGCAATTACAAGAAATATAGTCGAAAATATAAATATAATGTGCATAATATAATGCCGCGACTCTATATTTCGAAACTTTGAAATTGCTAAAGATAAAGTCGCAATTGTGAGGAATAGTTAAAATAGCAAGATATAAAGTCGAATTTGCAAGATATAGAGTTGCAATTACGAGATATAAAGTCGCAAACGTGAGATACAGGAGTCAAAATTGCAAGATCTAATGATCTCACAGTTGTGAGATATAAAGTTTCAATTACGAGAAATTAAGTCGAAAACACTAGATATACTGTGATGTGTGCAATATAATCTTGCGACTTTATATTTCATAACTTCGAAATTGCAAAATATAAAGTTGCAATTGCGAGAAATAAGGTCGAAAATATAGATATAATGTGCATAATATAATGCCGCGACTCTATATTTCGAAACTTTGAAATTGCTAAATATAAAGTCGCAATTGCGAGGAATAGTTAAAATTGCAAAATATAAGGTCGAAATTGTGAGATTTCAAGTAACCATTGTGAGATATAAAGTCGTAATTGTGAGATTTCAAGTCACAATTGTGAGACATAAAGTCAGAATGACCTTTTTTACATTTATTTTTTCTCCGTGGCAAGATCAATGCCCCGTCATTTTCTTCATGAGTCTGGCAGTGAAAATGAAAATAAATTCCATCTGAATTTGTTTTGACTTAAAGGAATAATTCACCCGAAAAAGTTCAATTTAGATACTCACCATTATTCTGTTCCTAAGATTGTCTTTCTCTAGTGGAACACAAAAGATGTTAGGCAGAATGTTGACACAGCTCTTACACCATACAGTGGCGACAGATGCTGATATTTCAGTATATTCCTGACTCTGAGTATAACACACCACTCATATGGACTACTTTTGGGTGAAGGATTCCTTTACATCTGCCTGCATTATTGCTAGTGTTAAGTTGGTGGGGAAATATACTAGCATTTTGTTTACGAGCATTATTACGACTGACATTAGGAGAGAAACTGTGTGTTATGTTATTGCTCATTTTTTCAGGGTCATTTTCAAGCTGCCTTAATCATTGATACAGACATCATTACATTTAACAATGCTTGACAGATCATTATTGTGCAATCATATATTTAGAAATGTCATTCAACCTTGATTTACTGTATATATTTTCATAAATATATTTGAATTTACAGTAAATACTGATCTGTTTAGCATTATACAATGTCTATTAATGACTTATTAATAAAAGTTAATATAAAGTGTTACATATTGTTCATTGGCAGCACCTTGTTTAACTTTCAGTGTGTGTTTTCTTCTGTTATTGTTGTCTGTGTTTTAGACTGGATAACTGGATACATGACAGGCCATTACAAAATATGAGAAATCCACCTAGCATTCTCAGAAATTACAGAATGAATGAATTAGCCACAGCATCGTGATCTTTTCTATGAGTTTTCAGGGAATCATTTGCACTCTATTATAACCGCATAAGAGCTGTTTATTGAAACCATCCCCATTATCGTATAATGAACGATTCTTTTATGCACACATCAAGATTTGATCATGAAAAGCCATTTATTACAAGTTACTACAATGTCTCTGTCAATTCTCTCCACTGCCTCTTAGATTACATTTCATTTCATCATAATGCATTTCATGCATGTTATGAAAAGCTAAAAACCATCTAATGCCAAATCAAAATCATCTAATTTCTGCAGCCATCTGAGCACAAACAGAACGTTTATTCATTTTCCCAGCATCATAACTGTTCAAGTTTTGCCCATTATTTATTGGTAATGAATTGGAGTCAGTATTGTAGGTTTAGAGGCTCACTGATTGCTATGTGTGATCTAATGTTCTGCTGCTTTTTCTTAATCTATGTATTTACATAAATATTGTGGATATATAAATAGATCTCCGTGTTTACAAAAACAGATGTCCATCCAGTGATGAGCTAAATGAACATGTATTTCTGCAAATATTCTGTAATATAACTATGAAAGGACAATAATCAGGGTTATGATTTGATATGCTGGCCATGTTCACAACAGACCTGGTGCTGGTGATTTTGAAGTATTAATGTTTGTAGTTCATATAATTATAACACATATTCGTTTCCAAAAATTAGCACTTTAAATTCAAAGGGGTGTTTTTGGTATCCCTTAAATTCAAACGTTTACTCCTGATGAAAATATAAAACATGCATTCAACTTTTCTCTATACAGGTTGAGTGAGAGGACAGATAATGCAGCTTTTCATGATGACAAGTAATTATTTTTAGACAAAATTGATGTTTTGTAATTAAATTTGCAGCCATTTCATTTTTGTTCTTTTCTTTCTTTTTTTAAAAGAAAAATAATAAGAACTTTTTTTTTTTTTTTTTTTTGCACTTTATATGCCTTGATACTCAATGCCAGTTCTGACTGTTTGTTTCCATACATTATTAGTGATTCTAAATAACTGATTGAATAATGGAAGTAATTAATCTTGTTTGACTAACAGTAGTTTGGCTTCAGTCCTGTTCAAATTTTTAAAGGGTCATTATGTACATTTTATTTGATCTTGTTTTGATGTATTCTGATGTCAGAAGGCTGTGGAAGTTTTAAATGAGCTGTTAGTTTCATTAATTGCACTTTTTAGACTGGGGATTAAGTTTTGAGTTCTGAAACTTACTGTACAGCTCTTATCACAAAAGATCAACGAAAAAAATATGAGCCCTTTAATGCAAGGTTTCCATCATTCCCACATGTTCCCATTAATTAATTCATCGTTATTTACATTCTCATTAAGAATGAAATTGATTTTATTTCCTTGAAATATTTTAAGAATGAAAATTTGACATGCTTTTTGTTGTTTATATGTTACATATATGTAAATTTACTTTTGTAAGAACATTAGTAACATTATTTGGTGCTGATCATGTGTATTGTGAATAAGGAATAAATGAAAATGTATTATTAATTAACATTTAAAATATCTGTTCTGTTGGATTAGAAATTTTTCACCCTTTTTTTTTGTTTTTGTTTTTTTAAGAAAAAGGACTCATTAACTATATTTGAGAGAGAATAATTTATTGTCAATATATACAATTTACAATAAAATAAATGTAAGTGACTGTAAATGTACAATAAAATACAAAAAAATAAATAAAATAAACTTCGCTTGCTCTGTAAACAATGGTTAGTAAAAGTTTAGCACACACTGTTAAAGGGATAGATCACCCAAAAACTCACGTACTCACCCTTGTTGTTGCGTATGATTTTAAGTAAATGATGACAGAATGTTTATTTTTGGGTGAACTGTTCCTTTAAGGTGACTAAATGTTCACTTTTTTGCGGGCTTTTTGGCACTGCCCTTGGCTCCACCTCCTTTACTTCCTTTATCATCTGCTTTCTCCCCCCCTCCTTTTTTACCTTTCCCTCCATCTGATGCCTCTTTCTTTGATGCTCCTTTCTCTCCCTTTTCTCCTTTCTCTCCTTTCTTCTTTGTGGATTCACCCTTGTCTTCTCCCTTCCCTTCTTTCCCCTCTTTTGCACCCTTGCCTTCGTGGTCTTTTTTGCCTTCTTTTTCCTTTTTGCCTTTCTTTTCTGCATCAACCTTACCCGCGATGGTCGGCACCTCCTCCTTCTCCACTGGCTTTGCCGCTAAAAAAATAAAAGAGAGAGAGAGAGAGGATTAGTTTAACCAGTGATGTGCAAATGTCCAAATTGATAGCAGTCTGTCACTAATCTTCAATGTAACACTTAAAAAATAAATGTAGTCCCTAAAAATGCTATGAAAGGGAGGATTATTATAGTCAAAATTACTTTCAGTAAAGTCACTTCTACTTGGTAATTGATATCATAAAGAGTCAGCAAGAAAACTTTGCAGAACTTAATTCCGGTTGCATTAAGAACATTAACATTCTAATTATATATTATGTAGCCTACAGTATATAAAAAACGTTTTTCAGTTTGTAGGCACGTACAATCTAAGTCTATGGGACCAACATAATCACATGGAAAAATGACATTCTGCTTCCGAATGTTCATGTACCCTGAAATGGACCCCCTTCTGCCGAATTACTGACAAATGCCATCCCCTATCACATACTTTTGCATCAATACAAACATGTTTACCATTCCCTGTGGTGCTACTGAAAGCTTGTTGCCCGAGCAACCTCCGCGACATGGGTTCTGGTCCCACAGAAACAAGGAAGTACAGCATTTAAAATGAAAATACATCATTTAAATCTAAACATACCACTTGCTTTTGGCACCACGCTGTGGACATTTTACCCACAAACTGGTCAACAACAATTCCAGCTTCGGCCACTGGGGGCAGTGATTTGAATTTCGGTAAGCACAGACCGATTTCCGCTGAAGAACTTTCGACCTATAGTGTCACTGAATTCACAACGCGATCTGATTGATGGGATGAGGCATTTTGAAGGATTTTACAGCAGAAATGTGCAGCTCGTATATTTGTTAAAACATCCATATTTTCATTGAAAACTGTGTGTTATTTGAGCTGGAAATCATTTAGCAGTGGGATTACAGTTCTGTGCAAATGAACTTCTGGTTAGAATTTCTGTTTGTGGATTTTCTCTATGTAAACTGTCCCTGGTATCCTTGTATTATGCAAAATTTTGGGTTTTCCAGTATTACGTCGTCATGACAGGACCATGTATACTGGATGATTGCAACTTTGCAGAGACAAGATTAGTAAGCGCGTTTATTAAACAAAAGTTTCATTTTAACGCGAAATATTTGAGTTGTGGGTAGACTTCTGAAGCCGCGTGTATTTTGATGTTTATTCCAGTGCAATGTTTTCTCCCGCTTCCAGTAATGTAAACACAATTTTTGTGTTTTTACAAACTGAGGGACGAGTAGAAATGAATCTCAGTGGCCAGCGACAGCATGAATGAATGCAGTCGATGGAGCTATATTGACTTGTATTGAACCCAGAGAATTCTGTTATAGGAATATTCCGGGTTCAATACAAGTTAAACTCAATCAACAGCATTTGTGGCATACTATTAATCACCACAAATATTCATTTAAACTCATCCCTCTTTTCTTTAAAAAAAGCAAAAACGGAGGTCACAGAGAGACACTTACAATGGAAGTGAATGGGGCCAATTTTTTGGAGGGTTTAAAGGCAGAAATGTGAAGCTTATAATTTTATAAAAGCACTTACATGAATTCTTCTGTTAAAACTCATGTATTATTTGAACTGTAAAGTTGTTTAAATTGTCATTTTTATGGTCATTTTAGGGTTTTAGGGTTTACAGTGTTACGTCGTCATGGCAACGAAGTTGTAAAATTGGATATAACGTTACACAGACAAGGTAAGCGATTTTGTCACAATAAAATCATGTTTTATACGCATATTGTTTACGTCTTGTGGCTATACTTTTGAAACAGTGAGTATTTTAACATTTAAGGATTGGCCCCCATTAATTTCCATTGTAAGTGCCTCACTGTCACCCAGATTTTTTATGTACACTACCAGTCTTACTCATTCTTTATTATATATATATATATATATATATATATATATATTCACATTTAGAATAATAGTAAAGTCATCAAAACTATGGAATAACATAAATGGAACTATGGGAATTATGTTGTGACTAAACAAAATCCAAAATAAATCAAAACTGTGTTATATTTTAGCATCTTCAAAGTAGTCATCCTGTGCCTAGAATTTGCAGACATGTACTCTTGACATTTTCTCAACCAACTTCTTGAAGATTCACCCTGAGATGCTTTTTAAACAGTACTGAAGGAGTTCCCATCTATATGCTGGGCACTTATTGGCTGCTTTTCTTTATTATTTGGTCCAAGTCATCAATTTCAAAAACTTTTTTTTTTAAATTAAATTTTAGATTTATAATGAAATAAATTAATATGGTGGCACAATTATATTTTTGTCTACAAAACTAATTTCAAACATTTAAGCATACGCCTTCAGATCAAAAGATTTTTAAGATCATGAGAAACATTTCAGTCAAGTGTTTCAAAACTTTTGACCGGTAGTGTATAACCAATTTATTTATTGCTAATCAACATGATGCCACAAATGCTGTCAACTGAGCATAACGTCTATAGAACCCGGAATATACATTTTAGTATAATATACAGTATGTGTATATTAAATAATGTATCGAAATATTGCAACTTGCAGCAAAAAATATGTGTTACATTTGACAGCCGAAAAATCTAAATGAAGTGACAACCTGCTCCAGTTTTGAACATTACACAAAAAGTTTGGAATGCACAACATATAGAAGATATAGAAAATGTTCTAAAACTACTATTTTTACTATAGTACTATTTCAGAAAAAAACAAACAAAAACAAAATACTTGTAAACATTTATGTGTTGTTTATGTAGTCTTCTTTATTAGTAAAGTAGTGGACAATTCTCCTTACTTTCTAAAACCAAACCCCACTTCCCCACTCCTGATGCAGACTCGCCAATATATCGAGCACGCTGGAGAAAGACTGATGGAGATGTTTAAAAAAGGACCCAGAATAGAACAGACAGCATTATGATATCAGTTAATTGGTTTCATATTGATCAGCTGGCTGAGTGCAGCCCTGTACGACACACATATCCTCTTCGTTGAGCTCTGACTGCACTTTGCCCAATCTGAAACATTAGCACAAAACGTACAAAAAAAATAAATAAATAAAAAAAAAGGATAATTTTACATGCACTCAAAGTTTTTTTTTTTGGTTTTTTTTTTAGAGAGAGATTTACCACTCAAATCCTCATTCTTTCACTGTATGTTCAGCTTTCAATGCATTTGAACGGATTTGAACACAGCTTTTCCCTTTATTGAATACAAGCAAACACGTGTTTACAGAGATAGACAGTCCAAGAGAAGGGACAGTGTTGAGATAGTCTGAATCATTGTGGGACTGCTCCGAATTCCATCAAACATTTTTATGGGAAAATGTTCCAACTGTAATATTTTCCCTTCCTCACATTTACCCTATGAACACAATCTCAGTGCATTCCTCCTCTGAGGGGCCATTCTTCCCTGATGATTTATACTGCCACATATACACGCACATGCTGCTTTTGAAAGAATAATATCTGTGTAATGTTTAATAACAGGCATATATAATTGGACCAGAGATGATAATATCCTCATGTTTTAGTCAAGGACAGTGTGACCCAAAATATGAAAATACCATCGATCTGTTTAAAGTAACAACATGATCTCATAAGTATTTGTAGGTATTGATATGTGTGTTTTCTTTCACACATCTTGTTTTAATGTTTTGATAGACACATATACAATATTAACATATAGACACCATATAAGACAAATGACTTTAGAGAAATGTTACTAATCCCGTGATGTTTGTAGAATAATTCATTCATGGATTTCATAGATTTACTTGTAAGAAATCAGATTAATTCATGCTTAACGCCATCGGTTTTTTTAACACAGTTACGTATTTACCTTTGAAAGCTGTTCTGCGTGATTTCATCAACGGAAAATTGATGGATATTTGGTGATTATTAAATTCAGCCATGCAAAGTGTGCCTTAAACTAGACTTTCTTTTTTTATATAAATACATTTACCATTAAAATGGTCTTTCTCAGGCAAAGTTTCTCCATCATTTACAAATAAATGAGAGTCCCACTGTGGGATTGAACTCGGTCACATGTGGTGGTACTGTATCCTCATCAAAAGTTCCAGCAATTCCAGTTTTGATTTGTAGGTAGGGCTGTCATGATTACGAAATTTGGCAAACGATTAATTGTCAAACAAATAATTGCGATTATGACGATTAATTGTCTGTTTTAGGGCTGTGACGACTAATTGTCTCATTAAGGGCTTTCACAATTAATTGTCATATAAATTGTCATATTTCTTATGTTGTGCTTTTTTTTTCAGGCATGTGTGCTTCATACACCTTAAGAAGTCATTTTTACATATTCAACTTAAATAGGAATAAACTGTGATTTCCTTTTAAGGCTTTAAAAACTTAAGAATGACATGAAAAATAATGATTTAAATATCAAAATATTTCTAAAAACGTAAAATATGTCTCTCTTCTTGCTCAACTTTAGTTTTGGTCAATGTTACATTTATACTGTTGTTGTTTTTTTTTACTCATATTTTACATTCTATATTTTTGTTAAAAAAAAACATACATATACATATATATATATATATACACACACACACATATATATATAATTTTATTTTATTATATTATGCAATGTTAAATTGTAAAATATTTCTGTCCTAATTTGTTTTACTTTCACACGTTATTTTAATGCTCTGATTAAACACACGAGCCCTTATTTGTCATGAAGCAAAACCTTTGTGACTTTGTTTCATCATTTCATCACTCCACAGAAATAAAGAGTGCGTCTCTTCCTCTGTGTCACTGCGTGTACACTGTAAAAAATAAATGCATTTTTACAGAGGAAATACAGTTTAATTTAACATTCATTCCCCATTTTTTATAAAAAATGTGAAATTCCCCTAATACACATTTATTCACACTAAATTTACATTTTCCCTGTAACTTAACGTCATGGTTACTGGTGTAACCTCCGTTCCCTGATGGAGGGAACGAGACGTTGGTGTCGATGTAGTGACACTAGGGGTCACTCTTGGGAGCCCGAGACACCTCTGGTCTTTGATAAAAGGCCAATGAAAATTGGCGAGTGGTATTTGCATGCCACTCCCCCGAACATACGGGTATAAAAGGAGCTGGCATGCAACTACTCATTCAGGTTTTACGCTGAGGAGCCGATATAAGGTCCGGCCATTTCAGCGGGTAGTTCAGCGTTGTGGCAGGAGGGACCAACGTCTCATTCCCTCCATCAGGGAACGGAGGTTACACCAGTAACCATGACGTTCCCTATCTGTCACTCACTCGACGTTGGTGTCGATGTAGTGACACTAAGGGTCCCTATACAAAACGCCACAAGGCTGAACTGTGTTATGTGAACTGGCGGTGTGTGGTGGGCAGACTTGCTGTGTGCCTCATAGCCAGCGCACCAGGTCGACACGTAACCTCCCCCAACACAGTTATGAGTGTCAAACGGCCCTTTTTGGGGACAAGTCGACTACCCAGAGATAGAGACAGGCTTAACGCAGTCGTGGCCTCTTTCCCCTTCTCTTTTTCCACTCCCTAAAAAAGAAGGGGGATTATCTGACTGGGCCGCCAGGTCTAGTCGGGGGGTGTCCCTCCCAAGGGGAGGACACCGCGGAGACCACACCTCGCCCCAAGAGAGGGGGGGATATTTAAGTGGAAAAATACATCACATGGTCTTTCCAACCATGTGGAGAGCCTTCAAGGTAGATCCTGCCCAATGGGGGAGGAGTTACTACAACATGGAGACTGAGGGGCTCTGCCCAAGGAAGACGCAGTTTGCCAGTAGGGAAACGAACTAGCGGAAGATATAGATCGCATGGGGTTAGCCTTACAGGGAACCGCCACATGCGGAGCACCTACCCCAGAACCGGGCTCTTAGTTAGCGCGTGTACTGGGCCGGCAGTGAGTCTCTCCGAAAACTCGACTGCCACAGGGCTCGGAGGAAGTCAACCAGGGAACAACTTTTGTGAACACTACTGGGAATTAACAGCGCACGTCTTCAGCTCAAAAGGAGGTGGAAGGTGCTATGTGCAAGCGATACACCCGGCCGGCTATCCCGGGCTTATCCGCTTGTGTTGCGTGCCACAACCTGGGACGAAACCGGTTCCACCCGGAGGTTGTAGAACCTTGCAAAGGTGTTGGGTGTTGCCCAGCCCGCTGCTCTGCAAATGTCTGTTAGAGAGGCACCTCTGGCCAGGGCCCAAGAAGCCACTACACCACGGGTAGAATGGGCTCGTAGCCCTACCGGGGGCGGCATGTTTTGGGCGAGACATGCCATAGTTATGGCGTCAATGAGCCAGTGGGCGATCCTCTGCTTGGAAACAGCGCTTCCTTTCCGCTGTGCACCAAAGCAGACAAAGAGCTGCTCAGAGATTCTAAAGCTCTGCGTGCGATCCAAATAGATGCGTAAAGCGCGCACCAGACACAGCAACGACAGGGCTGGGTCTGTCTCCTCCTGGGGCAGTGCTTGCAGGTTCACCACCTGGTCCCTAAAAGGAGTGGTGGGAACCTTGGGCACATAGCCCAGTCGGGGGTCTCAGGATCACGTGAGAATAGCCTGGACTGAACTCCAGGCACGTTTCGCTGACAGAGAACGCTTGCAGGTCACCTACCCTCTTGATGGAAGTGAGCGCAGTCAGGAGGGCAGTCTTCAAGGAGAGTGCCTTAAGCCCGGCTGACTGCAAAACTCAAAGGGGCTCTCTGTAGACCCTGAAAAACTACAGAGATCCGATGAGGGAACAAGGCGTGGCCTGGAGGGATTCAGCCTGCTGGCGCCTCTTAGGAACCTGATGATCAGATCATGCTTCCCTAAGGACTTACCGTCGACTGCGTCATGGTGTGCTGCTATGGCAGCAACGTACACCTTCAAGGTGGAAGGGGACAGCCTCCCTTCCAACCTCTCTTGCAGGAAGGAAAGCACTGATCTGACTGCGCACCTCTGGGGGTCTTCCTGATGGGAAGAACACCACCTGGCGAACAGACACCACTTAAAAAGGCATACAGGCGCCTCGTAGAGGGAGCCCTAGCCTGAGTGAACGTGTCTACCACCGCAGGTGGGAGACAGCTTAGGTCTTCCGCGTCCCGTCCAGGGGCCAGACATGGAGATTCCAGAGGTCTGGGCGTGGGTGCCGGATGGTGCCCCTTCCCTGAGAAAGAAGGGCCTTCCTCAGGGGAATTTGCCCGGGGGGAGCTGTCACGAGGAGCGTGAGGTCCGAGCACCACGTCTGGGCGGGCCAGTAGGGTGCTTACCAGGACGACCTTCTCCTCGTCCTCCCTGACCTTGCACAGGGTCTGTGCGAGCAGGCTCACTGGGGAAAACGCATATTTGCGAATGCCAGGGGACCAGCTGTGTGCCAGTGCGTCTATGCCGAGGAAGGCCTCGGTGAGGGCGTACCAGAGCGGGCAGTGGGAGGATTCTTGGGAGGCGAACAGGTGCACCTGTGCCTGACTGAATCGACTCCAAATCAGCTGGACCACCTGAAGGTGGAGTCTCCACTCTCCCTTGAGGGTAACCTGTTGTTACGGCGCATCCGCCAGAGTGTTGAGGTTGCCCAGGATGTGAGTGGCTTGCAGCGACTTGGTGCTGCTAACTCCGTTGGAGGAGACGGCGGGCGAGTTATGACATACAGCGGGAGCGCAGACCGCCTTGGCGGTTGACATATGCTACCGCTGCCGTGCTGTCTGTCCGAACTTGCACGTGCTTGCCCTGGATCAACGGCCGGAACCTCCGCAGGGCGAGCAGAATTGCCAGTAACTCGAGGCAGTTGATGTGCCAACGCAGCCGCGGACCCGTCTAGAGGCCGGCGGCTGCGTGCCCATTGCCAACAGCGCCCCAGCCCGTTTTGGAGGCGTCTGTCGTGACCACGACGCACCTGGAGACCAGTTCTAGTGGAACACCTGCTCGTGGAAACGAGAGGTCGGTCCAAGGGCTGAATAGACGGTGACAGACCGACGTAATGGCCACGCGGTGTGTCCCGTGGCGCCATGCCCGTCTCGGGACTCGAGTCTGGAGCCAGTGCTGAAGTGGCCTTATATGCATCAACCCGAGCGGGGTGGCCACCGCCGAGGATGCCATATGCCCCAGGAGCCTCTGAAAATATTTCAGTGGAACCGCTGTTTTCTGTTTGAACGCCTTCAAACAGGCCAGCACCGACTGGGCGCGCTCGTTCATAAGGTGCGCCGTCAAGGAGACTGAGTCCAACTCCAAACCGAGAAAAGAGATGCTCTGAACCGGGAGGAGCTTGCTCTTTTCCCAGCTGACCCGAAGCCCTAGTCGGCTGAGGTGCGAGAGCACCAGGTCCCTGTGTGCGCATAACCCGTCTCGAGAGTGAGCTAGGATTAGCCAGTCGTCGAGATAGTTGAGAATGCGAATGCCCACCTCCCTTAACGGGGCAAGGGCAGCCTCTGCAATCTTCGTAAAGATGCGAGGAGACAGGGACAGGCCGAAAGGGAGGACTTGTACCGATACGCCTGACCCTCGAACGCGAACCGCAGGAAGGGTCTGTGTCGAGGAAGGATCGAGACGTGAAAGTACGCATCCTTCGGGTCTACCACCGCGAACCAATCTTGATGCCGGACGCTCGCTAGAATGCGTCTTTGCGTCAGCATCTTGAATGGGAGTCTGTGCAAGGCCCGGTTCAGTACTCGCAGGTCCAAGATTGTACCGAAAAAAGGCGGTGGGTTGAGGCCAATGAAGTAGGGGCTGTAAAACTCCTTCTTCATCTCGGCTGGAGGGACAGGTTCTATCGCGTCCTTCCGTAGGAGGGTAGCGATCTCCGTGCAAGGTAGCAGCGTTTCCGTCTTTCACCAAGGTGAAGTGGACACTGCTGGACCTGGGCGGATGTCCAGTGAAGTGAATCGTGCAGCCGAGTCGGACGGTCCGGACCAGCCCTCGTGACGGACTGGAAAGCGCAAGCCATGCGTCCGAGTTCCGCGCAAGGGGGACCAAAGGGACAACGTCATCAGATGTACCGGCGGGTGGGGCCTCGCGGCGGGGCGGAGCTTGAGGTGCCACACCATATCGTGGCCATGCTGAGTCCGAGGACATCGAAGCACTTACCTGGCTCCTTGTGACCACCCCTGGAACAGCCTGGGACGGGGGAGGAAGAGGCCTGTCCTCATGACCCGTGGAGACTGTCACATCGGGGGCGGATTTGTGCCACAGCTGGGCGCTCAGGGCGGGAGACCGCGCTGGAGCGCCAACCTGCCAAATGGAGTGGTGGACGGTGGTCGTGATGCCAGCCGTACACACCGGATATGTGACCCAGGGAACAAGGAAACCACTCTTGCGGAGCTCTTGAGTACTGCAGCCACTTGGGCATACAGCGCAATTAAATGCAAAAGGTAACAAAAAGATGAAGATCTGCTTACCAGCTCCAGAGCAGCGGGTTTCGTTGTCCCTGGGTCGCCCGTCTCAGGGGCGCTTCGAAGACCTCCATGGGTTCTTCGGTGCCGGCTGCGAGACGGGTGGCGTCGGCTTCCTGCGGTGGAGTCACCGCAGGGGGACGCCCTCGGCGATGAGTAGATGGGGTGCGGGATCTTGAGCCACGCCGGGGCAGGACAAGCTGGCTAGCATCCATCTACTGCTCTACCATCGAGAACTGCTGGGCAAAGTCCTCGACGGTGTCGCCGAATAGGCCCGCCTGGGAAATGGGGGCAGCAAGGAATCGTGTCCTGTCGGCCTCACCCATCTCGACCAGGTTGAGCCAAAGGTGGCGCTCCTGGACCACTAGTGTGGCCATTGTCCGCCCGAGAGACCGCGCCATGACCTCCGTCGCTCGGAGAGCGAGGTAGGTCGCCGAGCGCAGTTCCTGCATCAATCCCGGGGCGGAACTACTCTTGTGCAGTTCCTTTAGCACCTTGGCAGACTTGCAGGAGAGCCATGGCATGCAGGGCAGAGGCGGCTTGTCCAGCAGCGCCGTAGGCTTTGACCATCAGAGATAGCAGCGTTTCCACCCGGAAGCCCGATCGGGGCAGACGAGCGTGCTGGGGAATGGGAGGTCCGCGGGGGGATACCCGGCGGAGGCGGTCCCATTGGGGTCCCCAAATCGCCCCCAGTGCTAGCCGCGCTGGCCTCAAACCCGTGGGTAAAAGGACCGAGGCGGGAGCCTCTGGGGTGGCTCGCTTCCTTACGAAGGCGAGCCGCGACCGCAACGTTGCCATGGACACATTCTCGCAATGAGAATGTGACCATCCACGAACGCTGTCTCCGCATGAGCAGTGCCCAGACACGAAAGACAGTGATCGTGACCGTTAGAAGGCGAGAGATAACGAGCACAACCAGGAATAACACACAATCGGAAAAGCATCTTTAAAAAGACGCGTCTTTAAAAAGACGTTCCGTGTGTGCGCTCTTTTAGAGAAATATATACTCTTTCAGAAAATATACTCTCTAGTTTTTCTGCCGAAGCGCCCAGGGGCGTTCTCTGCAGTGCACCAGTGCAGAGGAGGGAGAAGCCGCTGAAATGCGCCGTCAGATCCAGCAGGTGAATGAACAGTAGTATTCAGCTCAATGAGCATGACCGTTCGGCTCCGAAGAGAAAATCTCAATGAGTGGTTGCATGCCAGCTTCTTTTATACCCGTATGTTCGGGGGAGTGGCATGCAAATACCACTCGGCAATTTTCACTGGCCTTTTATCAAAGACCAGAGGGGTCTCGGGCTCCCAAGAGTGACCCCTAGTGTCACTACATCGACACCAACGTCGAGTGAGTGACAGATAGGGAACTGATTATATGTGTCCTTTAAATGAAGGTAAACGTCATGTTTTTCACATGTGAAAATGTCATTTTAACCTGAGATGTCTGCAAAAACAAGATTTCTTCCAGTGTGAAAAAATGCATTTTTACAGAGAAAATACAGTATAATTTCAAATTTTTTAATAAGTGTTAATTTCCCATAAAATTCATTTATTCACACCAAATTTACATTTTCAGTAAATATTTCTCATTGAAAATAATACTTATAAAGTTGTTTTGTTCTTGTGTTTTTGACGCTACATTTACATACACAAGATATTACATTTAAGCTGTACTCATAATAATGAAGAAACTCAACAAATAATTTAAAGTGTCAAAATTAATCTGTAAACTCCAAAATAAAATACATTTTTGCTGCTCGTTCAGTTTACTTAATTAAAAAGAAATCAAACAAAATTTCACTTAGTGAAAAACACTTACTGTAGAAATGTTATATGTAAGTTTACTTCATTTATGTTGGGATTTCTATAACTGTAAAAAATGTCTGTAATTTAACAGAAAAAGAATGCAAAAATGCTACTGTAAAAAAAACGTTAACTGGTTAACAATTTACCAAGTTACCTTAACATGTACAGTAAAAAATTATAATATATTTAATAAGACAATACATGTAATTTTACAGTAAAATATTGTAAAAAAAAAAAAAAAAGTTTTTAGATGTAAAAGTACCATATGATTACTGTTAAAAATGTATATTATGTCTAACAAGAGATTACATGTACTTTTACGGTAAACTTTTGTTAAAGTCATGGTGAAAACAATAATTGGGCATTCCCAGAAGTCTCTGCGAGACTTATGAGTCTCATTACTGTGTGAGTAACACTGTGCACGGTCTATACATGTGTATTAATTTAAATATTGTTCCTGTAAAGGTCACTCTTGATGCCTTTTGTAGTTACAGTGTTTAACATCATAGATAAAAAAATAAACAAACAAACAAATAAATAAAAAAAATCGGATGGAATGAAAAATAGATATTTGTAGTTCCAGAAGGCTCATATATGAAGTTTTTTAACATTTAATAATATAAATGGTAGTGAGCTGTAAATTTATGGTATTTGACAGTGTTTTTTTCCCCAGCATGCTTTGCATGAGACTTGATGGGGAGAGTAAATGTTAAAATTAAGAGCAATTTTATGTGTAAAGGGGGAGATTTGTAAGTATTTAATGTTCTGTTGAGATTTAGAAGAGTTTCTGTAATGTTGGAGTTTTGGGGGTTACCACTGTGGTGAAGAGTCGAGCTTGATCTTAAAAGCTCCTGAAATGAAAAGATTCTAAGTCTTAAAATAATAAGTCTAAATGAGTTTAAAATGTACAGTGGTGTAAACCTACTTTAACTCTAACTTTAATAACTTTAATTCTATTTACAGTCAAACCATGTTTTTTAATTAATGGTCTACAAATGTTTATTTGTCTGTCCGAACAGTCAAAACAAATAATTTCATTTTATAGTTGAAACTTTTCCTTTTAAATACAATTTTAAACATGATATTTGAAATGACTATTTAAACATTTTAATTTATGGTTGAAATACCTATTTCATTTCACAATCTAAACATGTTAATTCACTTCACGGTCTAAAACTGTTATTTCAGTTTATGGTAAACATTTGGCACCCTGTGCTGCCATGCATTTACCACTATTTTACGTCATTTTTTTTTTTTTTTTTTTTTTTTTTACAGTGTATGAACAGGAACATATGCCATTACACGATCGTTTAAAGTGAAACCGGAGCACTTTGTTATTATAACAAGTATAACTTGTTATATCTGGTTGTCACTAAGGTGGAGAAATGCAACATGCCATGTCAACTGTGTGAGAAGTGTGTAATTTGAAGTTGATGCAGATTTTCCATTCATTCATCAGCGATTAACACAACAGCTGCCTTGAAAATCAAATGTAAGAAAGTCACAATTGAAGTTCATATTTTTAGAACAGATTTGAGCATAAAAGAGAAAGAGAGGAAAACGGAAAGAAAAATATGTGCAGTATAGAATACACATAATTTGAAGCTTAGATAAACAGTGTGCAAAAGTATTTTTTGGCTAAATATACCATCTTATTCTTTTTCTTTAGATTTTGCGGTGAAATGTGACCTCGAAATATTTTCATGTAATCCTCACTTAGAATTACTCTATTCTGCAACTCAACTGAGCTCTGTTGAAACAACATAAGGGTATGTCAATGATCATTTTGGGGGGCACTATACCTTTAATCGCTAATCCCACTGAGACAAGCTCCCCCATACAATAACATTTATATTCCACAGTCATCTCATATATTCCCAGAATGGAAAGGGCTCCATACACAACACTTTAACCTGCATTTACTGTGTTCTTCTGTGTATCTCTATAACTCTCAGTATACACAATTTGTACACCAAAATTACAAGACAACAGCCACCCAAAGGATAATGGAGGGCTTTCTTCCCTTGTAAAGAGCTCTCTTGAGCTGTTCAGCTGCAGTGTGTACGTGTGGATGATGTTGTCTGCATGAGCTTTAAACCACTGCAATCATCTAACAGCTCGTCTATGTGTTAGCTGTTCCCCCAACACAGTAATGACTACAGAAAATGTATTTAGGCTACAGACCAGAGCTTAATCTTCTCAATAATGGCTATAAATATTGACTAATGAAATTTAGATATTATTACAGCTGTTATGTTCAGTGATAGACTGCCAAATGAATACACAGGCAGTGGTTTAAAGCCACTGAATTTTGATTTCGGTTTTGCAGCATAGCTTTACAAATATGGGCAATATGATAAATCTGATTCTCACCCACAGTTATCACATTGTGTCTGAACACATGGATTTAACCACTGGAGTTGTATGGATTAGTTTTATGCTCCCAATATGTAGACTATAGAGTTTAATACATTTGGCACCCATTCACTTGCATCGTTAGGACCTACAAAGCTGAGATATTCTTCTAAAAATCACAATTTGTGTTTTGCAGAAGAAAGAAAGTCATACACATCTGGGATGCCAGGAGGGTGAGTAAATCATGAGAGAATTTTCATTTTTGGGTGAACTATCCCTTTAAAACATTTATTAAAAAATATATTTTTGTCCACCTTACTGTGCTAACAAGCCAATAAAATCACTCAGTTTAACTTCACCTCTATTTAAAGCAGCCAATGAAATCCATTTCAGTGGGTTTTTGACATAAAGCAATATGCTTGCTGAAAATCGACACTGACTCAAGTGCAACCGTTCTATTTCTAAAGCTAAGAAAAAAGTGTACTTTTTCATTATACAATACCTAAATATGATGTGAATGTTAATACGATGTAAATAAGAAATGTGTGACCTTGTATTTATTTTATTTTATTTTTTTAAACTTTACTCAGGTATATTTTATCTGGATACTTTTTGGTGAATATACTAGGTAGGGCTGTCAAACAATTAAAATATTTAATCACGATTAATCGCATAATTTTTGGTAGTTAATCGCGATTAATCGCAATATCTTTGCGATTTTTAATCGCATTATAACATGAGTGGACAAAATATGCTTCATCCAGATGTATTTTTCAGTCATCCACACAAAACCTCCCCCACCAACAGAGTTGAACAACAGAAAATGAACACAGTACAACTCGGTTCAAATTATGTACAAAATATGGTAGTTGTAAGTGTGTTATGACAGGATTTATTCACTTCTTTTTCATGGAGTTTTGACAGACATAATCTTTCCAGGAGCACAGTGGAATTAAATAGCTCTGGTCATGTGACTATTTGCACCACTCATGCAAAAAAGTCTGTACTGCCATTTACAGTTGTTAACTTTGTGCAAAATACCTCTGTGTGGTCATAATTGTAACCGGTGGCATTAAATGAGTGAATGACAGTGTAGATTACCTGCAGGGTTCCAGCAATGTCTCCAACTTCTGCATTGGCTAGTGCACAGAGACACTGTGACAGAACCTTGTAGACAGCAGCAGAGTTTCCGTTAGCCAGTAATCAGTACCGCCGCTCTCTATACGCATATTGCGCAGTCTGCGTAGGGCACCAACTCCCTAGGGGGGCACCAGAAACTCCACCGGCTGCCTTTACTGGCACGTAAAACATTATTCAAGGACCCGGTAGCAGTCGTGGAAAACAGACGACCGACTCGCGCTCACACTTTCACTTCGCACTCGCACCGTGCCTCACAACTTTCGTACCACGCTTAGCAGTGCAGAGCAGGTGTTCAAATGGCAGCTGTCTTGCCGCTGCAATCATGTTACAAAGTTCCGAGCTCTATCTGTGTTTTGTGGGCAGGTTCATTCTACTGCTATGCTACATTGATAAAATGCTTGGCGCAGGTATCAGCATGATGTCTCCCTGTTTTCAGTATGGTCAATGCTTGTGACATTAGTGGCGTTTGCGAGAATCGACTCGCTTCCTTGAACTACGAGACCCTTTTTTTTCCAAAGGGTCATATTACATGTTAACGGCATAAAAAAAAAAAATGAGTGCCGTTAAATGAATTTTGCGCTAACGCGTTATAAATGTGTTAACTTCCACAGCACTAATACAAGGCCAACATGATCACACTGTAAATTAATATGTTGCTTCTGAAAATTCATGTAGCCAGAAATCAACCCCACTCAGCCGAATTACTGACAAGCACCATCCCCTATCAGGCATTTTTGCATCAATTCAAACATATAGTACGTATACTGTATGTATGTATATATTAGTATTTTGATGTAACTGGAAAACAAATATCACTGGGCTTAAAACATACTACGACAAACAGAAAAAAGGAAAAGAAAAAAACACCAGTGCTGTTTTAATCAAAATCCTTGTGCTTTATAAGCAATACGCCATGCTTCTCTTTGATCATAAATCACACAATCAGACTACTCTTCTCCGACTGATATTAAAATCGCATTTTTCACGGGTGACCTAATTAATCCAGATGCAGCCACAGTGGAAACCGGTTGGCATTATTTGCATAGCTGTCTGTGAAAAATACACGTGCCCACAGAATGGAGCTACAAGTGCGTAATGCATCTAGGAACACAAGGAACCTGGAATTCCAACAGCGCCTGTAAAGGGACACGTCCTGTGATAAATGGTCTCTAGAATCTGGGAGAGTCTCATTAGAATGTCTTTAGCTCTAATGATGAATATAATTAACTCGGGGCTTGTTTGGCTAAGCTCGAGCCTCAGTGGGTTTGTTTGTTTCAAATGCACCATGTTATCTTTGGCAAAGTGCGTGCATGCAATTCTCTACGCCTCATTCATGTGGGCAAATTATTGTCAATGAGTTCCGTATGTCATTCCATGTCATTCTGTAAAAATGTTTTTTTTTTTTGCGGCCATCTATTTACAGTCTATCAAACAATGCTTTATCAACCATGATCCTCTTGAAATAATGAGACTACAAATATTCCTCTCCTCAACAGCTGGCCAATACTGCAACATTGGACTAATAAGAGTCGCTTAGAGGAGACGAGGAAATGTTTGACCTTCCTGTGTAATGTAGTCTATGTATGTATTTAATGTAGCCTATGTAACGCCAGGATTTTAGACAAGTCTTAGCTTTGAGGCCATTGATGTGCTAGTGCACTCCTAAAAGTAAACAAAATTAGCTTTTAACAGATATCTGCATTAGGCACGACACAGCAAGTTTGAATATGCAAAATTGCAGAATGAGAGATCTGAGAGCAATGGCGGAGGGGATAAGGTGTGAATAGCAAAGACTTGGAGTGCATGGGCCATATGAACTACTTGTATGATACTTTAAGTTTCCCAGGTCACTCTGTGCTTTCACATGTAAAATAGCAGTGAGAACATTCTGTTGTGTCCTGTGTGTTGGGGCGCTCAATTGTTAAAAAGATAAGAGAGATATTCGTGCTTGGAGAGAAGAAGAACTGAGTTGTACAGGTTTATTACACGGCTCTCTGGAACACTCAATTCTGAGTCGTCAATGGCGCCATCTAGAGGTCTGATATTTCTGAGTAACAACCGCATCAGACCTCTCATCAATAATTTCAAATAAACTCAATGTTTCATGTGCATTTATTTATTTATTTATTTGGCAAGTGGTCTTTTAATGAGCTGCATAATGATTTAGAATTTCATTAATTACAAAATGAACACCAACAGAACTGAACCGGAGGTGAATTTCTGCTGTACAGTGATTTATTTCTTCTCACATAATTCCATAATTTAGTCCATGAATTTATTTATTTGTTTAGTAGCCATTAAATATGTGGGATAATGCACACTCAGCCAGTTGTTATCGCAAATTAAGCCTCTCAAATTGAGTCCTCTCCACTTCATGCCAGGGTCCTGATCTGTCTGGGTTTATTTTGCGAAAACAATCGGCTGACTGTATATTATTCCTTATGTAATGTGCCTGAGTGTTTTCATTAAAAGAAGTGTTACTGCCTGCCTTGTTTACTATGTCTACTGAGTTCTTTAGTAAGACCTAGAGCAAATCTCTACATCAAATTCAACACATTCCTAATGGATTCTTGTTATGTGTTCAGCAAAATAAAGAAAGTCATACAGATTTGAAACAACATGGGGAAGAGAATAAATGATGACAGAAATTGCATGTATGGTTGAACTCTTTGTTTAGGTGAAATCAACAGTAAGCATTGATAAATGGTACACAAAAGCCCTTTTCCCAAAAGTTATTTAAGTGTTTATTCAGTTTGAAACAGGCATAGGCAGACAAAAAAATGTAAGTAGAAAGTAAGTGTTTCACAGACAGAGAAAGATAACAGAGAAAAAGTGCAGATCTGTGCTTTTTACTCATTCACAACATTATATTTTCCAAGGGGCAGTTTACACAACAACATTTTCAACAAAAAACGGAAAACTTTTTATGCGTTTTGGCTATTCGTTTACACGACAACAGCGTTTTGGGGCCTGAAAACGCAAACTTTTGAAAACGGGTTTCAAAGTGCAAGTTTTTGAAAACGATGCCATTATCGTCTCCGTGTAAACATACAAAAACATGAATTTGTGAAAATGATGATGTCATGCGCACGCGTATTACGTGTTCAGTCTATAGACATAAGTGTGAGTACTTCAAAACAACGCGCGAGACATTCGAAACTACAATGGTGGACTCAAGACTTGTAGTAATAAAGCAACATCATCGTCCGTCCAGACAAAATTGCTCGATTCTTTCGCCATCTTCATTGTTTGTATTCACCGCTCTGTGGAAGAATGCTTATGTGCGCAGGCGCGTAGTGTTTATTTACAAAGTGACATCGCCAACTACTGGCCTGGCATGCATAATACAGCGTTTTTAGTCGTTTTCGTTGAGCCGTGTGAACGGGGATCGTTTTTACAACGTTGTCGTCTGTACATGAAACTTTTCAAAAACGCAAAGGAAAAACGTTTCCGTTTTTAGTACATCATCGTCGTGTAAACGTACCCTTAGATGCATCCTTTTGGACAGATTTACTAACATACACTTGAATACCTACTGACAGCAGATTCTAATCACAAGCAGAATGGCAGTCTCAAAAACACAGCGGGCAGTACATTTCACCAGTTTTATCATAAATAATCTTGAAAGTCTTCACGTATTTACTCTAAGTCATGAGTTCTCAACTTGAAGGTCACGTCCAAAAATGAATCACTGGACTGTTCTAATGGACAGCAGTGTAAAAACAATGCTTAAAGCAAATATTTAAAAAAGAACGAATCATATAATCATGCTTAGTTAAAATATCAAAAATAAATAGACTCATCAACTATTTAAATAAAGGAGAAAACGCTTCCCATATCTTTAATTATTCTCAAGCTAGCCAAATTAGGCAGATGCCAACATGGACAGGTTACATGACATTGCCTCATCCTTGAAAGTCATGAACAAAACTATGCAAGGTAAAGGAAAATACGACTACATTAAATATGGGTTCACAGGTAAATTACTCTTTTGCTCGTTTTTGCATTTATAAAATTGTCAGTTCTCGTATTCAGCTAATGGAATGGTAATAATTGGACAGGACAGGCAGAAAAAACACAGGAAGTGCAGATGAGCGTTAGAGTGTGCCAGTCTAAGAGACCGTATTTGCTGGCTCATCTTCCTCCCTGACCACAGGACGTTGTCCGCTCCCACGAGCCTGAACCTGCTCAGAGACTGTCTGCAGCACAGAGGTTTCCGCAAGAGCTGAGTAAATGCACAAAAGATATGAAGAGAGAGAAGACAGATAAGCAGAAGAAAAAGATCAATAGCATTGGGAAAAGACATATCATAGCTGACACTGCAGCAGAAACAAAAGATTTGAGCTGAATTGCAGAAAAAAATTGAAGATATAAGATCAGGTGAAAGGAAAAATTCACATTTGTTGAATGTAACCTATAACATAACCAGATGCATAAGTGAAAGTTACAGTATTTCTTGTATCAAAATCTGTGAAATCTGTTGATGTTGTCTGATTTGTTTTGATTGTTATGATGATATGTTTGTAAGAGTATATTGCATATTTTTTCTTTCTTTTTTGTAGATTCAGAATTATGATCAACTCAGCAGAAAATTGGCTTTTTCAAGCAAATAAGACTGATGCCTCTAATGAGGAAGAAATAAAAAAATAAAAAAAGGGTAAGCTTTATATTATATTAACTACTATGTGCTAACTTTGAAATACATACAATGCAATATATTTACTGTGCAACTACATGTTGTTCTGCGGAATTCTCACAAGATTCACATTTGCTGCTACTGAGGTTGAGATACGGGTCGAATTTTGGTGTAGGGGCAGGGTTAGGTGTTAGAGTTAGGTTTTAGGGTAAGGGCTGGGTTAGGTTTAGGGTTCGGGGTAAGGTTAACAGTGCAAATGTAGCCTAATTAAATGCAGGTACTTTAACCTCCTGAGACCCGAGCATGACTGCTGTGTGAATTTTTCACTTCACTTTTTGATTTGTAACTACTAATCCCTAATAAACATGCAAAAAAAAAAATAAATAAATAAAAAAAAAAATAAATAAATAAATAAATAAATAAAATAAAATTAAACTATTTATTATGTTTCCAGGAGTGTTGGTTATTCATTTTTTTAAGACGTTACAGACATTTCAACTGATTTTCTGTAAAACTGCTTTGGAACAGTGTGTATATGGAAAAGCACAAATAAAAAAATATATTGGTGGCCAAAGGTTTGGAATAATCAGAATCAGAATCAGAATGAGCTTTATTGCCAAGTATGCTTACACATACAAGGAATTTGTCTTGGAGACAGGAGCTTCCAGTGTACAGCAATACAAAAACAATACAAAAACAGCAGCAAGACATAGATAATAATAAAAAATAAAAAAATAAAAACTAATTATACACATACGTACAGACACACACACACATACATACACACACACATACACATGGGTAGTGCAAATCTAATACAATCTGTTATGTACAGTGTAAATACAAATCTGTTATGTACAATGCAAATGTTTTTTTTGTTTTTTTCCCCAGAGGAATGAAATGGCAGAAGAGGTTGGATGTGTTGGATAAATATAAATATAAGAAAGACTAAACTGTGAATTGCACATAGTTATTGCTCAATGGGACAATTTAACTGTTCATGAGATGGATAGCCTGAGGGAAAAATCTGTTCCTGTGCCTGACAGTTCTGGTGCTCAGAGCTCTGAAGCGTCAACCAGAAGGCAACAGTTCAAAAAGGTAGTGGGCAGGGTGAGTGAGGTCCAGAGTGATTTTTCCAGCCTTTTTCCTTACTCTGGAAGTGTATAGTTCTTGAAGGTGGTGGGGTGGGGGTGGGGTGGGGGTGGAGGGCAGGGGCAACCAATAATCCTCTCAGCAGTCCGAACTGTCCTTTGTAGTCTTCTGATGTCTGATTTCGTAGCTGAACCAAACCAGACAGTTATAGAAGTGCAGAGGACAGACTCAATGATTACTGAGTAAAACAGCAGTGCCTGTGGCAGCTTGAATTTCCTCAGCTGGCGAAGGAAGTACAACCCCTGCTGGGCCTTTTTCCCAATGGAGTCAATGTGGGTCTCCCACTTCAGGTCCTGTGAGATGGTAGTGCCCAGGAACCTGAATGACTCCACTGCTGCCACAGTACTGTTTAGAATGGTGAGGGGGGTCAGTGTTGGGGTGTTCTTGAGGTAGTTTTGACTGACAGCCAGCTGTTTAACCTCCCTTCTGTATGCAGACTCATCGTCATCTCGGATGAGGCCGATGACAGTGGTGTCATCTGCAAACTTCAGGAGCTTGACAGAGGGGTCCTTGGCGATGCAGTCATTGGTGTAGAGGGAGAAGAGTAGTGGGGAGAGCACACATCCCTGGGGGGCACCAGTGCTGATTGTACAGGTGCTGGAAGTGAGTTTCCCCTGTCTCACAAGCTGCTGCCTGTCTGTCAGAAAGCTGGTAATTCACTGACAGATAGACAAGGGAACAGAGAGTTTGTGTAATTTATTCTAGAGTATAGCTGGGATGATGGTGTTGAAAGCCGAACTGAAGTCCACAAAAAGGATCCTTGCATATGTCCCTGGTCTGTCCAGATGATGCAGGATATGATGCAATCCCATGTTGACTGCATCATCCACAGACCTGTTTGCTCTAAGCAAATTGAAGGGGATCTAGAAAGGGTCCAGTGATGTTCTTCAGGTGGGCCAACACCAGTCTCTCAAATGATTTCATGACCACAGACGTCAGGGCGACAAGTCTGTAGTCATTAAGTCCTGCGATTTTTGGTTTCTTTCGGATGGGGATGATAGTGGAACGTTTGAAGCAGCATGGGACTTCACACTGCTCCAGTGATCCATTGAAGATCTGTGTGAAGATGGGGGCCAGCTGGTTAGCACAGGATCTAAGACATGCAAGTGAAACACCATTTGGGCCCTGTGCTTTCCTTATCCTTTGTTGTTGAAAGACGTGGCTCATATCATCTTCACAGATCTTAAGTGCAGTTTGAGTAGCAGGAGGGGGGAGGAGGGGGGTTGCAGGAGGTGTTGGTGTTTGTGTGAAGTGAAGGTCAGAGTGGGTGTGGGGTGTGAGATTGGGCCTTTCAAATCTACAGTAGAACACATTCAGGTCATCAGCCAGTTGTTGGTTCCCTACAGGGTTGGGGGCAGGAGTCCTGTAATTCGCAAGTTGTTTCATGCCACTCCACATTGATGCAGGATTGTTAGCTGAAAACTTGTTTTTCAGCTTCTCAAAGTATCTTCTTTTAGACACTCTGATTCCCTTATTCAGTGTGTTCCTGGCCTGATTGTACAAGACTTTATCCCCAACTCTGTAAGCATCCTCTTTGGCCTGACGAAGCTGCCTGAGTTCCGCTGTAAACCATGGTTTGTCATTGTTAAATGTTAAATAAGTCCTAGTAGGAATGCACATATCCTCAAAAAAACTGATATATGATGTAACAGTATCTGTGAGCTCATCCAGATTGGTGTCTGCAGCCTCAAAAACACTCCAATCAGTGCAGTCAAAGCAGGCTTGTAGTTCCAGCTCTGCTTCATTGGTCCATCTCTTTACAGTCCTTAATACAGGCTTAGCAGATTTTAATTTCTGTCTGTAGGTTGGAAGAAGATGAACCAGACAGTGATCAGATAGTCCCAAAGCTGCTCTAGGAACAGAGCGATATGCATCCTTTATTGTTGTGTAGCAGTGATCCAGTATATTTCTGTCTCTGGTGGGGCATGTAATGTGCTGTTCGTATTTGGGCAGTTCACATGTAAGGTTTGCTTTGTTAAAATCCCCAAGAATAATAATAACTGAGTCCGGGTATTGTTGTTCTGTGTCTGTGATTTGATCAGCCAGCTGTTGCAGCGCTGTGTTCAAACATGCATTTGGCACGATATACACACTCACCAGAATAATCGAGGAAAACTCCCGCGGCGAGTAGAAAGGCTTACAGTTAATAAAGAGCGCTTCCAAATTAGGACAGCACATCCTCTTTAACGTTGTTACATCTGTACACTAACTTTCATTGATGTAAAAGCATGTTCCACCGCCTCTCGTTTTCCCCGTTAACTCCGTGATGCGATCTGCTCTGAACAGCTGAAAGCCTGGCAGATGTAACGCGCTGTCCAGAATGGCTTCACTCAGTCAGGTTTCTGTGAAGCACAAGGCAGCAGAGTTTGAAAAGTCCTTGTTTGTGCGGGTGAGGAGATGTAGTTCGTCCATTTTGTTAGGGAGAGAGAGGAGATTTGCTAGATGAATGCTCGGCAGCGTTGTTTGAAAGCCGTGCCGACGGAGCCTGACCAGCGCGCCTGCTCATCTCCCTCTCCTGCATCTCCTAGCGCGTTTAAACAACACAACCGCGCCTCCAACTAGAATGTCAAACAAAATGTCAGAATATTCAAAATCCGGGAAAATATTGACTGGTGTATGCTGTCGAATGTTCAGCAGTTCGTCTCTTGTAAAACTGACTGAAAAAAGATTACTAAACACAGGACAAACAAACAAAAATAACAAAACAATAGAAGCACTCCACACCGAGGCAGCCATCCACGGCGCCATCATGATGTATAATCATGTACAGATGTAGCTGTTTCAGAAGGAAATTGGTACTTTAAGTGGCATTCAACTGATTACAAAGTATAGTCAGGACATTACTGATGTAAAAAAACAGCACCATCACTATTTGAAAATAGTAATTTTTGATCAAATCTAGACAGGCCCCATTTCCAGCAGCCATCACTCCAACACCTTATCCTTGAGGATTCATGCTAAATTGCTAATTTGGTCCAAGAAAATTACTTGCCATTATATCAAACACAGTTGAAAGCTATTTGGATCATTAAATGAAGTTTAACATTGTCTTTGTGTTTGTTTTTGAGTTGCCACAGTATGCAATAGACTGGCATGTCTTAAGGTCAATATTAGGTCATAAATTATAAAAAAGAAACAGCTTTCTCTAGAAACCCGTCAATCAATCATTGTTTTGAGGAATGAAGGCTATACAATGCTTGAAATTGCCAAAAAACTGAAGATTTCATACAAAGGTGTACACTACAGTCTTCAAAGACAAAGGACAACTGGCTCTAACCAGGATAGAAAGAGATGTGGAAGGCCAGATGTACAACTAAACAAGAGGATAAGTACATCAGAGTCTCTAGTTTGAGAAATAGACGCCTCACATGTCCTCAGCTGACAGCTTCATTGAATTCTACCCGCACAACACCAGTTTCATGTACAACAGTAAAGAGAAGACTCAGGGGTGCAGGCCTTATGGGAAGAATTGCAAAGAAAAAGCCACTTTTGAAACAGAACAACAAAAAGAAAAGGTTAGAGTGGGCAAAGAAACACAGACATTGGACAACAGATAATTGGAAAAGAGTGTTATGGATCTTAACCCCATTGAGCTTTTGTGGGATCAGCTAGACTGTAAGGTGCGTGAGAAGTGCCCGAAAAGACAGCCACATCTATGGCAAGTGCTACAGGAAGCGTGGGGTGAAATGTCGTCTGAGTATCTGGACAAACTGACAGCTAGAATGCCAAGGATCTGCAAAGCTGTCATTGCTGCACATGGAGGATTTTTTGATGAGAACAATTTAGTATTTTAAGAAGTTCTGATGCTTCAAATTGTAATATACATTTTTCAAATTATTAATGTCCTGACTATACATTGTGATCAGTTGAATGCCACTTTGGTGAATAAAAGTTAATTTCTTTCCATAAGAGCAAAATCTGTATATTATTCCAAACTTTTGGCCTCCAGTGTAAATACAGTGTACTATTTTGACAACAAAATTTCAATGTTCTCTTTGAACATTGAGAAGTAATAGCCAGTGCTTAAACATTTTACCAATCAGAAATTAGCATAATTAATTCTGATTCAAAGTAATGATCAGCACACAGCAAAATCCCCAGTGTTAAATTAACACTCCTTTTAAACTTCCTGAGACGACATGTTGAAAGATTATTGTCTAATAACATTTTTTTTGCAGTTGATGTATATCTCAGTAAGACAGATTTAATTGTTGTGGTGTCTGCTGGTTTGTTCTCTTGTTTTCTTGTTCTTGTTGTTTCTCTTTCCTTCAGTAGACTCTGCTTGTTAACAGCAGGTGTCATCACTAATGATCTTTGTGTTTAACAGTGTGCAGTTTCGCGATATATTTCTCAAATTAAAAAAATGCGTCTCTAACATTTTGACTCAAACAGGTTTCAATGTAAAAACTTAATGAGGTTTCTTACCAGATGTAGTTTTTTGGTGTTTCTCTCAAACAAAATCTCTGTTGAGATCGGTGCCATGTTGTTTTGTCATATAGCGTTTAGCGAAGACAAAACATACAGTCCACGCAGAAGGATGTGGGGTCGCACAAGGATAAAAGTAAGTACAATGCAACAACCCGTATGTACATGATAAGTAAATTGTATCAAATGCTTCAGTACATAGTAGTTAAAGACACCTAATTTTAAGTGGGACCAAAAAAAGAAAGAAAGAATATTAGTACAATTTGTTTATTATTTTTTATACGTAGTTTGTAAGGAAAGGCTAAGTTGGTATCTGTAACATTATACTGATGTGCCACATGTATTAATTGATTTTGTTTGTGATTGAATTTATGATTTGTGTTGCATGATTCATTTTTTTTACAATGTTACAATAATGGGTTTAAGGTGTATTGAATGTTTTCTCTCTTTTTTGGTAGAGTTGGTGTAGTTTTTTTGTTGATCAAAGAAAGAAAGAAATTATTTTGCAAATGAGATGTCACAAATATATTAATAAAATCTTGAAAGTGATCTGCTTTGCAAAATCAAACTCAGCCACCCTCCCAGTTAATGAGGATCTCTTCGACGAAAACATCTCATATAAAAACATGTTACTTGTTACAGAGTCTTTTTAATAAAAAAGACACAAACAAAACACAAAGACAGATAAGATGGCCACAAATGAGACGATAACAGTGTGAGATTTCTCAGAACTGAAAGAACAAACAGCGTACGTGGCCCTTACCTCCCGGTACCTCTGTGAGCTCATTGAGAGGGGGCACCGTCTCCAGGGTGTTGGCGTACGTTTTGGCGGCCAGTCTTTGTGCGTGCCGAGCCTCAATCTCTTTTTTCGTCCGGGGAATTCGGCATTTGAAGATGCAGCACAATGTTATTACTGTGAAATGAGGTAGAGGGCTTTGAAATCTTTGAAAGTGAATTGTCCTTCACAAGCAGCTGGCAGCAGCTAAAATACCTTTGTTAATGTTGTAAATGGCATTTTGCTCTGGGGGAATTTCATTAACAGTCACTTGAGTGTTTACTTTGACATCAAAATAAAACACACAGGTGAATCGGAATGCCAAACATTCAAAATGTCCAAAATTAATGCATAATTTGCCATCTTTAAGCTGAAGTGCGTAATTTCTTCATGCTAAAATACTTTCTCATATATCAGTTTAATATGCGCAGACACAGGAAAACACAGTAACTACACATTTTATTACAAATGTTTTTGGGAGTTTTGGGGAGTGATGGAATACTTGTAACGGCGTTAGGTAATCAGGATACAAAAATGTGTAACTGTAATCCGTTACAATTACATAAACTATTTGATCATATTACTGTTTTATGTAATCTTTATTTAATTTGCCACCACAGGTTTTACCTCAGTGATGTCAAATGCTCATTGGCTCACACGTGTCTTGTGGCCAATTGCCACATGCCATATTCACAGTGATGTATTTGTTTGATTAACATACGATGCCTTTACGGAGTGGATCAGGACAAGATTTTCAGTGATAACTTAAAGGGGTCATGAAATGCTCTTTTTAAAAGTTGTATTATCTTCCCTGAGGTCCACTGATAACGTTAAGTAATTTGTTTCACCAAAACAGTCATAATTTAGTAATATATGATAATTTTCCAACCTGTTCTTTTTTTTTTTTTTTTTTTTTGCTCTCTGTAGAAATGCTCGGTTTTGGCCTCAGCTCCTCCTTTAAATGTCAATGTAATGCACTGTTCTGATTGGCTAACATTGTGCAGCCCCTCAAATACAGCCATATCTGAAATTCAGTCGGCAGTAGTGATGGGAAAATTGGATCATTTTACTGACTTGAATCTTTGAGTCTCGTTCAGCAAAATGAATGAATCTTTATTCAAGTAATTTCATTCATTTGAGCAGAATTAAATTAAAATGTTACATTTTCAATAGCCAAATCCCCCCCAACACGTCTACTTACACAAACTTTGATTATAGTCCCAATAAGGAAAAATTGTTAATGCAGCCAAGGACAAATTATGAGAAACAGAAAGATTAGTTCACCTCTGGATTGAATCTTCTTGTCGAGTCGTTCGTTCTTTTGTCACGTGACAGCCGTATACGCAGGGTTGGGGAGTAACAAAATACATGTCACGGGATTACGTATTTAAAATACTAAATATAAGTAACTGTATTCCACTACAGTTACAATTTAAATCATTGGTAATTAGAATACAGTTACATTCAAAAAGTATTTTGATTACTGAAGAGATTACTTTGCATTTTATTGTCATTTGTCTCATTTAATATTTAGTCCTTTCAGATGGAAAACATTTATACATATAAATGATGCGATCCAAAGTGCATTTGAACAGTGGTGAAACACTTTCTTATGACGTGTTACATTCATACGAGCAGACAGAGAAGTAAGTCTGAAGTAAGTTTGGAGCAGAAGAAATAGAAATAAACCTTGTGTAAATTGTCAGCTTTACGCTAAGCTAAAATGCTATTTCTAGCCATTTTACATGCACGTTACCAGGCACGATCATATATTTTTATCAAGAAAATTCACGTTAGATAATTTCTTTTTTTCTAGTAAGACCTTTGATATTAGGGCAAAAATTATATTCTTGATAAAAAATTTTTATTGTTTTCCTGTAAAAATATCTAAAAATCCTTAAAACCAGATCAATTTGATTTATCTTGTTTTAGAAACAACACTGCATAAGATATTTAGGTTTTTCAGAGAATGTATTTTTAACATGTGCATTTTGTCTTACTGAGTTTTTATAGTCAAAAGTGAAAAAATCTACCAGTGCTGAAGAAGTAATCCAAAGTATTTAGAATACATTACTGACCTTGAGTAATCTAACGAAATACGTTACAAATTACATTTTACAGCAATACATTACAATTTAGCATTATATTACAATTTAGCATTACATTACAATTACATTCTGTAATCTGTAGTGGAATACATTTCAAAAGTAACCCTCCCAACACTGTATATACGATAGTGTATATGGCTGTCACGTGAAAAAAGAACGAATGACTCGGACCAAGAGTTGAAAGGTGAACTAATCATTTCTGTTTCCTGTACAGCGCCTATGCGGTTTTCACGTAACAAACGAACGGAGGTTGCGCAATGCGCATGCGCAGCCAACACAAAATGAACGAATCACTCTCTGAGACTACTCGTTCTTCTGAGTCACATAAAAGATTCGTTCAAAATGAACGAATCGTTCATGAATGACATCACTAGTCGGCAGAGAATGGAAAAACCCCACAATATTATAAAACTACATTTCAGGGTTTACACATAACGCACATCCAACACATTGCATCCGAATATATTAATCTGTTCATCTCAAGCACAGCTGGACGTGAGAGGCGCGTCACGTCAAAAGCAATAGAGCCTATTATAATTAATGATGCTATCTACCATGGATGCGTCCGTTGCAGTAAACAATAAACGGATCTTAAGTTCTATTTTGTGCTAGCACTACTACTGCCAACAACAACACAAATAAACGGTTTTAAAAAGTTCGTGGAAAGTTTGTCAGTGCGCCCGGCGCACACAGCCTCAAGCCGTTGTGTCGTGTTGCATCAACGGACTTGACCGGTGTAGGTTTCAGCACCATAAACTATCAAACATACATAACATATGAAATATTCATGAATGGAACTGTTTACTTACGTTTCTGATCGGGTCCAATAGTGTTTTTAACTACCCCATCCTTCAATGACAATCCCTTTTCAAAGCTTGAATCATTTTATGACTGGTCCACAAACAATCTACACTGAAATACGCTGAAGACACATTCACAAGACGCACATTGATAGTCCAAAGCACAATGAAGACGCACACTTCCAGTTTCCAGTATCATCCTGTACTGAGGTGCACATCACCAGAAACGCATCAAAACGGTTAAAGATGTCATTTAGTGTGTGTTTAAATACACCAACAATTAAAAATAGCACAGATTGGTGAAAGAACAGTATGTTGAGCAGTTTGTGCACACAACAACAAGTGGCAGCAGCTGAATGTAACCGAACGGCGTAAAACTGAGTTGTAATTTGACACAGCGTCTTTTAAAAGCGAGGCCAGAGACATGACAACAGTCAAAGACATCTGTATAGTCCATGTTTAGATACAAAAATAATTCAAAATAGTCCAGATGGGTCCCATTTGGTGTTTAGGAATAGTTAGACCACACGAGGCCACACTGTTTGCCCCTGCTCTCTCTACAACTGAGCCCCAGGGCCAGTGGGCAAGGCCAAGAGTGCAATGATGTAAAGTAGGCGTTGATGTTGTTAGTGTAGGCTGTCATGAATTAATGAGTACCCTTAGTGACATAGGTAAGTTGCGGAAGTAGAGAACGAGGTGTTTTGGCAGCTTGGTTTCAATAAATGCTTTTATTGCATTGGGGATTAAGTTTTGAGTTCTGAAATTTACAGGAAAATGTTATTCCTCATGACATGATCCCTTTTAATTCTACCTCACACAAAGTTATTGTATGCTGTCAAAGAGCACTTTAAATGCAGCACATCGTCTTTGGACTACTTCTCAACTCTTTTGTGCAATTTTGCTGAATAAAGTATTGTGATTACATTTATGGTCCTGTTTACATTTCTACATTACATAAGAAATTGTTAGGGTTAGGTTTAGGGGTAGGTGTGGGATAAGAGACTCAAAATATCTATATAATATTATATTGAAACCAAATTTATTTCCAATTACTGTTGAAAAATTTATATGTTTAGGGGTAGGGTTAGAGATATAAAATAGTAACAATGCAACTATACAGTACAAGTATATATTTATTATAAAGGATTCCTAAATGTACATACAAAAGTTTTAGATGCTGTCAATATGTCCACATTATATGTTTCTGTATCTATCCAAATGTACAAAAATAGATGAATACCTACAAATAATAATGAGATCAGGCTGATTTGTCCCACCAATGGAAGATGGGGGGAGTGTTCAGGAAACCTCTTTGATAACAATCATTATACAATAAATTCATGTGCCATTCTAAATATTTTGTCTCACTTGTTATGTCACATTACGGAAGCAAAATGTGTTACGAATGCCATTTCATATTGACTTAAGATAACGTCAGATAAACTTAAAGGAATATTCTGGGTTCAATACAAGTTAGGTTAAATCGACAGCATTTGTGGCATAATGTTGATGCCACAAAAATTTGTTTAGACTCGTCCCTTTTTTTCTTTGAAAAAAGCAAAAATCGAGGTTACAGTGAGGCACTTACAATGGAAGTGAATGGGGACAATTTTTGGAGGGTTTAAAGGCAGAAATGTGAAGAAAATAATTTAATAATATAGCTGCAAGCATCAATGCGGATACTTCCTCAAAACTGCAAATTATTTAAAAATTGACATGGTAGAGACATGTACTTCACACATGTACACAACATTTCAAAGCAACTGTAGCAATGGCTGATTTTGTAGCATTACCATTGGACAAGAGTATACTGGCATAATAGTAAAATATTTATAGTGGAAATCAATAGGTTTCCTCCTACCGGAGGAATCCTAAAAGGCACATTCATTAATTCTTTTGTTAAAACTCATGTATTATTTGAGATGTAAAGTTGTTTAAATAGACTTTTTCCAGTCATTTTAGTGTTTGTTGACATTACATTGTCATGGTAACAAAGTTTAAAAATTGGCAAAAACTTTACACAGAAAAGGTTAAGCGATTTTATCACACTAAAATCATGTTAACACACATCTTGTTTAATTCTTGTGGCTATAGTTTTGAAATATTTGTGAGTATTTTAATGTTTATGGATTGGCCCTGTTCACTTCTATTCTAAGTGTCTCACTGGAACCCAGATTTTTTATTTTATTTATTTATTTTTTTTAAGAAAAGGAGGAGCAAGTCAAAATAAATTTTTGTGGTACTCAACATTATGCCACAAATGCTGTCGACTGAGCTAAACTTGTACTGAACCCGGAATATTCCTTTAAGTTAACGTAAGATAAACATTCATGTTGACGTAAGATTAATACTTTTAAACACTTACTAATTGCTAAGATGAACATGGAGAAAATGCCCACAACCTGCCATAAGCGTAGACCCCAAAAGACCACAGTTTCTGAGGTGACCGGGTCTGGTTTTTTCGGAGGGTCTGTTGGCAAGAGCTGTAGAGATAAAAGAACAATAACTATTATCATACAGCACTTTGACAACAGTTGTAGTGATAAACAACTCCAGCAACTACCAGTGTGGTCACATGGGAGAGAAGAGAGTTAGACACTTTTGAAAGCCTTTGAATTGCTTGCAGTGCATTTTTAGATATTAAAAGGTAGGGGAAAAGTGGAAGTTAGGGGGAGTCTGGAAAACAAAAAATTATTCTAAGCTAGCGCCCAGTTAGCAAGCTGGAGATCATACACGAACATGTGTGATTTTGGTCGAATAATACAACAGGTGTTTGTCATATGGCGAACTGATGGAAGGTTGGGTCAGGCACTGGGTCAGAGTGTTGATGTGTTGTCCAAGTTCTTCTGCACTATCCTACTAGCCTGTAGTGATGGTCCATTCCACACCTCATGTGGTCTTTTTTTGAAGGCTGCACTCCTGTACCCTTATACCAGTAGAGCTTTCTCTTTTGGTACTACCTACAATCTCTTTAGTTATTCCCACACCTGAAGGCCTTCTTCTGTTCAACAAGTCCTTCGGGTCCTTGTGAGCCAAAGTTTTTTTGTTGAGGAACTAACTTCATGAAACTGTATGTGATGTGGTTGCTAAAATAACCAACCATCGTCTTCAACGGGTGACTCCAGGAAGATCTCCTAGTCTTTAATAATTCTTACACCAACCTATCAATTTGCTTCAGAAGACATTAATTGGTCATCTGGAGTCATGTGGATTATTTTATGCTGCTTAAATTTGCCTTTTGAACCGTCAGACAGTCAGCAGTCTAATGGTACCCATTTACATGCATTGCATGGACAAACTGAGCTGAAATCTGCTTAAAAATCTTCACTTCGGTTCTGCTGAAGAAGTCATACACATCTGGCATGGCTTAAAGGTAAGTAAACCATGAGAGAATTTTCATTTTTGGGTGAACTAACCCTTTAACATCCTTTGTAGGCGATCCATTTGAAACATAATAACGCTAAATACAGGTGTAAACGTGGTCCGAAACCTTTTGAGATTCGTCCAATTCAACCACATTTGGTCAAAAACACTTTGGATAACATTGTGTTTGTATTGTACATGTGAAGGACCACCTACTCACTTGTCAATCAACCACTGCAAAACAACAAGAGTTTTAAACTTTGCAGATATATGTGTCTTAAAGAAAATGTGATCGGAAAATTTGAAAAAATGTATACATACTGTACAGTATAGATGCACAAGACTTTATGAAAGTTCTTAAGTGTGGTTGATGTGGTTGTAGTGACACAGATGAGAAGTGCCAACTTGGTTTAATTACATACCTTTTTGCAAAATGATTTTTACGCAGCCTTTTGTACATAGTGTGGCAGTTTCCTGGTGGAATAAACTCTGGAGCCGCTAAAACAATGACTTATATTTAGTTTCACACAAATCACGAGTAAATATTCATAAACACTTCAGTCTAAAACACTTGGCACAAGTACGTGAATACATATGCAAGCACTTGGCTACTGCATAGCCAACGTTCCTAAACTAAATCTCTGTGTGCCTGGGCCAGTTTGGCCAAATGGCTTAAACAGCTAGTGACCTGACTGATATTGTGTACCTGGACCTGGAGAGCCCAGAACTTATTTAACTAGTGACTTAGCCAAGTTATGTGTGGATTTATTAAAACTTATGACTTAAGATATTGATGTGTGTCAGGCCAGATTTGGCTAAGACCTAATGACACTACTTGTTAAAGATGTTTTACTAAAGTGCATAGCGTGTAAAGGGATACATTTTAACGTTTGCATTAGGTTACATAACCAACTGGATTTATAAGCTTGTTCTGTCACAATCAAATTATGCAGAAGCTCAACTAATAAAACACTGCACTTGCGATGCAAAGGACTGGGGTACGAGTCCTGAAGAGCATGCAAGTCAATGTTTGAGCCAAAGGTGTCAAAGAAGCATCACAAAATGATGTTGTTGCTTCAGCAATTGTGTATTTCATGTCACATTTGCTTTTATGACACTATCGTCTAGGTTTAGCAGTGTTTCCCCTATATGCATTGTGGTGCTGCGCCACTGCTGAATTACAAGCGCTCCTGTTGGGATTTCACATGGTTAATTTAATATTCTTGATGCAACATAACGCTTGCCAACCCCAGTCAGCTGTGTTCTTTCTACACTACGAAAGGGACCCCACCACACAAATACATGCACTTACACACAGTGGGTTCACCGCATAACAACACGTGTCAAACTTGCTACATTTCAATGCCAGGGGATCACAACGTTTCACTGAACAATCAGTAAGTGCTTTCCTCGTGAATATAAATTAGCCTTTCCCTGTCAACTGTATGTTTAGGATTACATTTTGCTCTCTTCAAAAGCGGAATGAAACAGCTGTCACGAATCCTGCCTCTGTAGCTCCTCCCACTCACCACCAGAGGGCTCAATCACCTGAGTATTGACTCTAACTCTCCGGACTCTATTTCCCATAATCCCCGTACCTGACACTGATTACCTCCTCACCTGTTGCCTATCTACTCAGCTATTTAAGACTCACTCTCACTCTCTGTCTTTGCAAAGTCTTGTTTTGCCCTGGCTGACATTTCTGAGTGTTATCTGTATTTACTGCCAAACCTGTGTATGATCCTGGACTGTTTACCCTGTTTTGACCCTTTGCTGCCTGCCTACTGTTACTGCTTTGTTTACCTGGATATTACCTGTGATTGCCTGCCGCCTGCCCTGACCTCTTGCCTGTTTTGTGATCTCTCTGATTTACCTTGGATACTACTATTGCTGGTGATCGCCCCCTGCCTGTCTATATTACTATGTTTACTGTTACTAAAGCTGCACATGAATCCCAACTCCGCTGACTTATCATTACAACAGCACTAGGGGGACCAAGGGAATGATCACGTCAGACATACCGGCGGGTTGGGCCTCTCAGCGGGGCAGAGCTCGAGGTGCCATGTCGAGGGGACTCAAGCCCCGTGGCCATGCTGAGTCCAGGGACATCGAAGCGCTTACCTGGCTCCTGCCGCCCACAATAAGATTGGCCGAGGAGGGGGGAGGAGGAATCTCGTCCCCGTAGTCCACCGGAACCAATCCCGTGTGGGCGTGTTTGTGCCACAGCTGGGTGCACAGGGGAGCGCCATACCTGCCAAAATGGGATGGTGGATGGTAGTCGTGACGACGGCCGTGCACACCGGACATGTGACCCAGGAGACAAGGAAACCATTCTTTTGTCAAGCTTTTGGGTGCCACAGCCTCCTGGGCATGTGGCGACAAAATATTCTCCTCCCGGCCCTCCACCGGGGGATGGAGTGGTCTGTCAACCAGCTCCAGAGAAGCGGTCTCCTCGCCCCTGGGTCCATCTCGGGGACGCTTTGAAGCCTTCCTCAGGTTCTTAGCGGCTGGCCAAGAGATGGGTGGCATCTGCTTCCTGTGGAGGGCTCCATGCCGGAGCCGGGCCATGGGGGTGGGCTGCGGCGGAGCCAGTGTTGTTGCTGCAGGAGGACACCCTTGGCGACAAGCATACAGGGTGTGGGGTCTTAAGCCGCGCCGGGGCAGGATATGTTGTAAGGCCTCCGTCTGCTTCTTCACCGCCGAGAACTGCTGGGCAAAGTCCTCGGCGGTGTCGCCAAACAGGCCAACCTGGGAAATGGGGGCATCAAGGGACCGTGCCTTGTCTGCCTCTCCCATCTCGACCAAGTTGAGCCAAAGGTGGTGCTCCTGGACCACCAGGGTGGACATCGCCTGCCCGAGAGACCGTGCCGTGACTTTCATCGCCCGGAGAGCGAGGTCGGTTGCCGAGCGCAGTTCCTGCATCAATCCCGGGTCAGAACTACCCTCGTGCAGTTCTTTTAGCGCCTTGGCTTGGTGTACTTGCAGGAGAGCCATGGCATGCAGGGTGGAGGCTGCATTGTTCTCGCAATGAGGACATGACTCATCCACGAACGATGTCTCCATGTGGGCAGTGCCCAGACACGTAAGACAGCGATCGTGGCCGTCAGAAGCAGAGAGATAACGACCACAACCAGGAATAACACACAAACGGAAAGGCATATTTAAAAAGACGTTCCGTGTGTGCCGCTCTTTTTGCGAATGAAAATAGACTCTTTTAGAATATACTCTCTTATTTTCACTCTGCCGAAGCACCCAGGGGTGTTCTCTGCACACCACGGGTGCAGAGGTGGAGAAGCCGCTGAAATGCGCTGTAAATCCAGCAGGTTTGAGGTGCGTCTTTGGAGGGAATTGAATTAAGTGCACTGAATACAACCGCTCGGCTCCTTAGAGAAAATCTGAATGAGTGGTTGCATACCAGCTCCTTTTATACCTGTATGTCCGGGGGAGTGACATGCAAATTCCACTCGCCAATTCCCATTGGCCTTTTTTCAAAAAAGCAGAGGTGTTTGGGGCTCCCAAGAGTGACCCCTAGTGTCACTACATTGACACAACGTCGAGTGAGTGACAGAAAGGGAACCCAACTTAGTCACACTGTCCGAATATTTCAATTTAGGCATATAAAAACTAGGTGTTCATTTTTTCTACAGATGTTACTGTTGTTAATATCATAATTTTCATCTGCATTCCAACCTCAAAATGAATGCTTTACTGTCAAATGTGCATTTCAATGCACATAACGTAACATTATTGGTAACTGCATGAGTTCTACCAAAGCAGGTGCTGGTGCCACATTTTCAAAGGGCCCTTTGAGGGCACAAATAAACCCTGATGTGGCCCAGGCTGAAATTGAGTTTGACACCCCTGTTTTCATTTATTCTTTGACCAACACGCATTAATATGGGTCTGGTGTTGCGGGCTTGTGGACGCGCACACAGCACTGCTGCTGAAAAAATCAGAGGGGACACACTGGTTTAGGTTTAGAGAATAGTTATTCTTGATTCAAAACTCAATAGAGAATTAACTTTGAAAACATCATCTGTTTGGAAAACATTTAACTTGCTTTTAGCGCCACTCAGTGGACATTTAAGAACTTCTGCAGTACATGTAAGGAGCAAAGTAATATCATTTTGTCATCATGCATGTATGCACGTCTAAAGTTTAGTTAATGCAGGTACACCACTAAAATAACTGAGAATTATCCTTGAAATGTCACATTTGCGTAGGTTAATATGAATGTATAACATTTTATTGTGCTTTTTTATTTTTATTTTATTTTTTATTATCATGCAGTAATACACTTATGTGGTCAGTAATGTATGCAGTCACAAACTCAAAGATCTTCCCCTTGAAATCCAAACACAAGTCGTCACAGGAGATGCATATTATTACCAAATGTAAACAGTGCCTCGCCTATCCACTTGTGATTGGATCACCTAAGACTAATCTTAATACTAGGTGTAAACAGGACCTGTAACAATGTCTTCAGCATGTGACTCTCAGATCACATAATCTGGCATCTCCATGACAGCTTGCCTCCTTTGAATACTTCCTCATAGTCCTCGTGTGGACAGGCAACTGTCGGATGAATGTCATGCACACTATGTTGGAATTTCATGTAACAAATTGTTGTCCAATTTTCCCAGGAGTGACAGCAGAGCTAGATGCCCTTTTGACACTGCCATATAACAAGTGGAGTGCAACCATAAACTCATTTCAATTTGTGAGGATGTAGAGAACAACAACAAAATAAAATGATGAATTCATCTGGGGGATCTGTGTCTGCACAGGGCAAAGTGCACAGAGACAATGCAAAAGCATGAGGAAACTCATGGACCAGGCCATAGCTGTAGTCCCACAGTGGGCTGCTCCACATTTGGGTCACAAAACTGTGTTGTTCTGTTTAGTGCCCACGACCATCTGTGATTTACAAATACAAGTCCACCTTCTTTGTCTTGCTGCTCTCATTAGCGCTAGGCTATAATGTGTAATATTTATGTGTGATCTTAATACGTTTGAGATTAATGCAATTATTTCCTAACTGGGCTATCTTAGAAAAGTATCAGTTACCTTAATCCAAAAACCATTGCATATGTTTTGATGAAACCATTTGCCTGACTTAGACTGCAAGATTAAAAAAATTTAGCACTTTATTTTACAATACTGTTCTATATGTACGTACTATATTACAACAACTACAGTAATTACTAGGTACTAAACCTAACCCCAACTCTATCCTTAACCCATTTTATGTACAACCCCATTTCCAAAAAAGATGGGACAGTATGATAAATGCTAATAAAAACAAAAAGGAGTGATTTGTAAATTATATTCACCCTTTGCTATATTGAAAGCACTACAACTACACATTATATTATGTTTTTCCTTGTGAATTTCAATGTTTTTTGAAAATGTACAGCAATTTCAAATCAGATGATTGCAACACGCTCCAAAAAAGTTGGAGCCTGGAGCAATTTAAGACTAATAACAATTTGATGAGTTGAAATAACAAGGCAATGTGAAACAGGAGATGTTAAACAGGTGATGCAATCATGTCCAGCACTTTTTTTTTTTTTTTTTTACTATTTAATGGTTTATTTTGCTGTTGTTTTTGTTGCAGTTTTAGTTATTTGTTTAAGGTCCAGGTTTTACTTTTTATCTAAAAGTATGATTGTTGATTGTCACCATTGTTGAGTTTTGTATGCTGAGTGTTGATATCTGTATGTGTCTAGTTGATAATTCATAAATTCACCATTAACAATAAATGCTCAGTATAAAAATCTGCATTGCAGAACTCTCTTTGAATAGTGCTAAGAATTCTATTAATTCTGAATGAAGACTTCTGTTCATGTCCCCATAAAACCCTGATGCAACCCAAGCATCTTATTCAAGCACAAGACCTGATCTGTATTTCACAATTTTAGGATCCCACAAAGCAGTGCAATACTGTTATTTTACATTTATACAGTATTTTATACAGTATCAAAGGTTTAATTGTACTTTTTTAATTGCATTTAGACAAGTGAAGAATAAGGGTGACAGGGTTGGATCCAGTATTGTTTTTATGTGTCAACAGCGTGAACACTGACAATAAGCCACAGATCCATACTTCACTTTTTTTTTTCCCTCCCCAATTTGGAATGCCCAATTCCCAATGCGCGCTAAGTCCTCACGGTGGCGTAGTGACTCGCCTCAATCCAGGTGGCAGAGGACAAATCTCAGTTGCCTCCGCATCTGAGACCGTCAATCCATGCATCTTATCACGTGGCTTGTTGAGTGTGTTGCCGCAGAGATCTAGCACGTGTGGAAGCTCACCCTATTCTCCACGGCATCCACACACAACTCACCATGCGCCCCACTGAGAGTGAGAACCACATTATAGCGACCACAAGGAGGTTAACCCAACGTGACTCTACCCACCCTAGCAACCGGGCCAATTGGTTGCTTAGGGAGCCTGACTGGAATCACTTAGCACACCCTATTATACTTTGGGTTTTAAAATATATGGTTCAAAATGTCACTAGCTTTCACCAAGATGGAACTAGGATTTTTAATTTTCATCTTCCCAAAATGCTTTGCAAATAACAGCTTTTTACTGTTAAACTAGTCATGTCACAATGAGCCTGCTCTTATCTCCCAGAATGCAGCATTTTTTACAGCAAACTGTTGTATTTAAGAATTACAGTAGATTGCTGTTAGAATTCGGCTGAACAGTGTACATGTTTGTCTGTCAATATGCTAGTCAACGGTAGCCAAAACTCAGAACTCGAGAGCTTAGATTTCTTAAAGCCTGCAGTACTGATTGATAGATAACTCAGCTTGACAAGGAGAAATCCCTTTAACTCCACTCATTGTGTAAGATCAGCAGAGTCAAGTACCTCAAGGATTTGCATTGAACCCATCCCTGCTGTGAATAAATATCATTGAGAACTGCAAGAAAGAAATCCCTCACACTATTCACTCCGTGGCTAACCCAATCCTTCCAATTCATATGAGCTCCATGCACCATTACTGTACACCGACTTAAAGATGTTGGTGCCTCAGTAAGCTTTCTTTTCGTTTTGTATCACAAACTTTCACCTGCTTGGATTTGAAGCACAAGAAAGCAAGTATATTCGAGAGTTAACAGAACATGCTGTGTCAAGATGCATGCATGTTTTCTTGACAAATACAACACACGAATATGCAAACTAGATAAAAAGCTAAAAGTGTTCAGTTTAGGAGGGTTAGAAGTCTTAAATGTTATGAAAGCTATTTACACTTGTTAGATTTGAATCGATTAGCTCATGCCATTTATTGAGCATGTTTAGTTCCAAAACATGCTTCAAGCAATTTTTTTAAAGTTGCTGCAATTTAGGCAAATAAAAAAAATACAGTATTTACATTTTGTTTGAAATCAAACGATTCCTTAGCTACTTGAAAAATAACTTTGCAACATTTCAATCCACAGTTTTATAAAATTATTGATTTTTTTCCCCCCCCAAAGTGGTGACTTTAAAGAAATAATGCCAAATGCCAAATATTAATATTTTTATAAACTTTTTTCCTGCCAAACAACTATAATCAAACTTCAACAGTAGATTCAACAGTAATAGCAAATCATACAAATAAATTAAATATCCTGTTCAAACAAGTGCACATGCCAATAGTGAATTGCAAAAGCTATCAAAAACACTTAACGTCATGGTTACTGGTGTAACCTCCGTTCCCTGATGGAGGGAACGAGACGTTGGTGTCGATGTAGTGACACTAGGGGTCACTCTTGGGAGCCCGAGACACCTCTGGTCTTTGATAAAAGGCCAATGAAAATTGGCGAGTGGTATTTGCATGCCACTCCCCCGGACATACGGGTATAAAAGGAGCTGGTATGCAACCACTCATTCAGGTTTTACGCTGAGGAGCCGATATAAGGTCCGGCCATTTCAGCGGGTAGTTCAGCGTTGTGGCAGGAGGGACCAACGTCTCGTTCCCTCCATCAGGGAACGGAGGTTACACCAGTAACCATGACGTTCCCTATCTGTCACTCACTCGACGTTGGTGTCGATGTAGTGACACTAGGGGTCCCTATACAAAACGCCACAAGGCTGAACTGTGTTACGTGAACTGGCGGTGTGTGGTGGGCAGACTTGCTGTGTGCCTCATAGCCAGCGCACCAGGTCGACACGTAACCTCCCCCAACACAGTTATGAGTGTCGAACGGCCCTACTCGGGGACAAGTCGACTACCCAAAGATAGAGACGGGCTTAACCCAGTCGTGGCCTCTTTTCCCCTTCTCTTTTTCCACTCCCTAAAAAAGAAGGGGGATTATCCGACTGGGCCGCCAGGTCTAGTCGGGGGTGTCCCTCCCAAGGGGAGGACACTGCGGAGACCACACCTCGCCCCAAGAGGGGGGATATTTAAGTGGAAGAATACATCACATGGTCTTTCCAACCATGTGGAGAGCCTTCAAGGTAGATCCTGCCCAATGGGGGAGGAGGTACTACAACATGGAGACTGGGGCAGAGGGGCTCTGCCCAAGGAAGACGCCGTTTGCCAGCAGGGAAACGAGCTAGCGGAAGATATAGATCGCATGGGGTTAGCCTTACAGGGAACCGCCACATGCGGAGCACCTACCCCAGCACCGGGCTCTTAGATAGCACGTGTACTGGGCCGGCAGTGAGTCTCTCCGAAGACTCGACTGCCACAGGGCTCGAAGGAAATCAACCAGGGAACAACTTTTGTGAACACTACTGGGAATTAACAGCGCACGTCTTCAGCTCAAAAGGAGGTGGGAGGCGCTATGTGCAAGCGATACACCCGGCCGGCTATCCCGGGCTTATCCGCTTGTGTTGCGTGCCACTACCTGGGACGAAACCGGTTCCACCCGGAGGTTGTAGAACCTTGCAAAGGTGTTGGGTGTTGCCCAGCCCGCTGCTCTACAAATGTCTGTTAGAGAGGCACCTCTGGCCAGAGCCCAAGAAGCCGCTACACCCCTGGTAGAATGGGCCCGTAGCCCTACCGGGGGCAGCATGTCTTGGGTGAGATATGCCATAGATATGGCATCAACAAGCCAGTGGGCGATCCTCTGCTTGGAGACAGCGCTTCCTTTCCGCTGTGCACCGAAGCAGACAAAGAGCTGCTCAGAGAGTCTAAAGCTCTGCGTGCGATCCAAATAGATGCGCAAAGCACGCACCGGACACAGCAACGCCAGGGCTGGGTCTGCCTCCTCCTGGGGCAGCACTTGCAGGTTCACCGCCTGGTCCCTAAAAGGAGTGGTGGGAACCTTGGGCACATAGCCCGGTCGGGGTCTCAGGATCACGTGAGAATAACCCGGACCAAACTCTAGGCACGTTTCGCTGATAGAGAACGCTTGCAGGTCACCTACCCTCTTGATGGAAGTGAGCGCAGTCAGGAGGGCAGTCTTCAGGGAGAGTGCCTTCAGCTCGACTGACTGCAAAGGCTCAAAGGGGGCTCTCTGTAGGCCCTGAAGAACTACGGAGAGGTCCCATGAGGGAACGAAGAGCGGTCTGGAGGGATTCAGCCTCCTAGCGCCTCTTAGGAACCTGATGATCAGATCGTGCTTCCCTAAGGACTTACCCTCAACTGCGTCGTGGTGTGCTGCTATGGCAGCAACGTACACCTTCAAGGTGGAAGGGGACAGCCTCCCTTCCAACCTCTCCTGCAGGAAGGAAAGCACTGATCCGACTGCGCATCTCTGGGGGTCTTCGTGTCGAGAAGAACACCACTTAGCGAACAGAGACCACTTCAAGGCATACAGGCGCCTCGTAGAGGGGGCCCTAGCCTGAGTGATCGTGTCTACCACCGCGGGTGGTAGGCCACCTAGGTCTTCCGCGTCCCGTCCAGGGGCCAGACATGGAGATTCCAGAGGTCTGGGCGCGGGTGCCAGAGGGTGCCCCGTCCCTGAGAAAGAAGGTCCTTCCTCAGGGGAATTTGCCAGGGGGAGCTGTCGCGAGGAGCGTGAGGTCCGAGAACCATGTCTGGGTGGGCCAGTAGGGCGCTACCAGGATGACCTGCTCTTTGTCCTCCCTGACCTTGCACAGTGTCTGTGCAAGTAGGCTCACTGGGGGAAATGCGTATTTGCGAATGCCAGGGGGCCAGCTGTGTGCCAATGCGTCTATGCCGAGAGGAGCCTCGGTGAGGGCGTACCAGAGCGGGCAGTGGGAGGATTCTTGGGAGGCGAACAGGTCCACCTGAGCCCGACCGAATCGACTCCAAATCAGCTGGACCACCTGGGGGTGGAGTCTCCACTCTCCCCTGCGGGGAACCTGCCGTGACAGCGCGTCCGCTGTAACGTTGAGGTTGCCCGGGATATGAGTGGCTCGCAGCGACTTGAGGTGCTGCTGACTCCGGAGGAGGAGACGGCGGGCGAGTTGTGACATACAGCGGGAGCGCAGACCGCCTTGGCGGTTGACATATGCTACCGCTGCCGTGCTGTCTGTCCGAACTAGCACGTGCTTGCCCTGGATCAACGGCCGGAACCTCCGCAGGGCGAGCAGAATTGCCAGTAACTCGAGGCAGTTGATGTGCCAACGCAGCCGCGGACCCGTCCAGAGGCCGGTGGCTGCGTGCCCGTTGCAAACAGCGCCCCAGCCTGTCTTGGAGGCGTCTGTCGTGACCACGATGCGCCTGGAGACCAGTTCTAGAGGAACACCTGCTCGTAGAAACGAGAGGTCGGTCCAAGGGCTGAAAAGACGGTGACAGACCGGTGTAATGGCCACGCGGTGTGTCCCGTGGCGCCATGCCCGTCTCGGGACTCGAGTCTGGAGCCAGTGCTGAAGCGGCCTCATATGCATCAACCCGAGCGGGGTGGCCACCGCCGAGGATGCCATATGCCCCAGGAGCCTCTGAAAAGTTTCAGTGGAACCGCTGTTTTCTGTTTGAACGCCTTCAAACAGGCCAGCACCGACTGGGCGCGCTCGTTCGTAAGGCGCGCCGTCAGAGAGACTGAGTCCAACTCCAAACCGAGAAAAGAGATGCTCTGAACCGGGAGGAGCTTGCTCTTTTCCCAGTTGACCCGAAGCCCTAGTCGGCTGAGGTGCGAGAGCACCAGGTCCCTGTGTGCGCATAACACGTCTCGAGAGTGAGCTAAGATTAGCCAGTCGTCGAGATAATTGAGAATGCGAATGCCTACCTCCCTTAACGGGGCAAGGGCAGCCTCTGCGATCTTCGTAAAGACGCGAGGAGACAGGGACAGGCCGAAAGGGAGGACTTTGTACTGATACGCCCGACCCTCGAACGCGAACCGCAGGAAGGGTCTGTGTCGAGGAAGGATCGAGACGTGAAAGTACGCGTCCTTCAGGTCTACCGCCGCGAACCAATCCTGATGCCGGACGCTCGCTAAAATGCGTCTTTGCGTCAGCATCTTGAACGGGAGTCTGTGTAAAGCCCGGTTCAGTACTCGCAGGTCCAAGATTGGCCGCAACCCACCGCCTTTCTTCGGTACGATGAAGTAGGGGCTGTAAAACCCTTTCTTCACCTCGGCTGGAGGGACAGGTTCTATCGCGCCCTTTCGTAGGAGGGTAGCGATTTCCGCGCGCAGAGTAACAGCGTTTTCGCCCTTGACGAAGGTGAAGTGAGTACCGCTGAACCTGGGCGGGCGCCTGGCGAACTGAATCGCGTAGCCGAGTCGGACGGTCCGGATCAACCACCGCGACGGATTGGGAAGTGCAAGCCATGCATCCAAATTCCGTGCGAGGGGAACCAAGGGGACAACGTCGTCGGACGTACCGGCAGGTGGGGCCTCGCAGCGGGGCGGAGCGCGAGGTGCCACAGCACGTCGTGGCCGTGCTGAGTCTAGGGACATCGAAGCACTTACCTGGCTCCTTGTGACCACCCCCGGAACAGCCTGGGACGGGGGAGGAAGAGGCCTGTCCTCGCGACCCGTGGAGGCTGTCACATCGGGGGTGGATTTGTGCCACAGCTGGGCGCTCAGGGGCGAAAAGGGCACCGCTGGAGCGCCAATCCTGCAAGATAAAGCCCGTGGACGGTAGTCGTGGTGACGACCGTACACAACGGGTATGTGACCCAGGGAGGAAGGAAGCCGCTCTTTTGTTGAACTGTTGGGTACCGCAGCCACTTGGGCGTACGGCGAAATCAAACGAAAAGGCAACAAAAGATTTTCCACCCGGCCCTCCACCGGGGGATGGAGTGGTCTTTCTACCAGCTCCAGGTGAGTGGGTTCCCTCGTCCCTGGGTTGTCCGTCTCAGGGGCGCCTCGAAGACCTCCGTGGGTTCTTCGGTGCCGGCTGAGAGACGGGTGGCGTCGGCTTCCTGCGGTGGGCTCCACGCCGGGGCCGGGCCGGAGGGGCGGGCTGCGGCGGAGCCGGTGCAGTCACCGCAGGGGGACGCCCTTGGCGACGAGCAGACGGGGTGCGGGGTCTTGAGCCGCGCCGGGGCAGGATGTGCCGGATTGCCTCCGTCTGCTGCTTTACCGTCGAGAACTGCTGGGCAAAGTCCTCAACGATGTCGCCAAATAGGCCCGCCTGGGAAATGGGGGCAGCAATGAACCGTGTCTTGTCGGCCTCGCCCATCTCGACCAGGTTGAGCCACAGGTGGCGCTCCTGGACCACTAGTGTGGCCATCGTCCGCCCAAGAGACCGCGCTGTGACCTTCGTCGCCCGGAGGGCGAGGTCGGTCGCCGAGCGCAGTTCCTGCATCAAATCTGGGGCGGAACTACCCTCGTGCAGTTCTTTCAGTGCCTTGGCTTGGTGGACCTGCAGGAGAGCCATGGCGTGCAGGGCAGAGGCGGCTTGTCCAGCAGCGCTGTAGGCCTTGGCCGTCAGGGACGACGTGAGCCTACAGGGCTTGGAGGGGAGCTTAGGGCGTCCACGCCAGGTGGCGGCGCTCTGCGGGCATAAGTGCACTGCGAGCGCCTTATCCACCGGGGGAATCGCCGTATAGCCCCTGGCCGCCCCGCCATCGAGGGTAGTGAGAGCGGGGGAACTGCGGAGCCGGGTTTGGGCAGTAAAAGTTGCCTCCCACGACTTCGTCAGCTCCTCATGCACCTCCGGGAAGAATGGCACTGGAGCGGGGCGCGGCCGGTCTGAGCGGCGCCGCGAGCCCAGAAACCAATCATCAAGCCGCGAGGGTTCAGGGGAGAGCGGAGGGTTCCACTCTAGCCCGACGCTCGCGGCCGCCCGGGAAAGCATGTCCGTCATTTCGGCGTCGGCCTGTAACTGGGCGACCGTCCCCGAAGGGGGAAGCCCAGCTGAGGCTTCTGCGTCCGACTGGACAAGCCCGCTCTCCGACGCTGCGCTCGAAAGCTCATCATCTTCGCGGGCCTCGAACGAGAAGCCAGACTCGCCGTGCGACGAGCCGGCGAACTCATCCGGAAGCCCGATTGGGGCAGACGAGCGTGCTGGGGAATGGGAGGTCCGCGGGGGGAACCCGGCGGAGGCGATCCCTTTGAGGTCCCCAAATCGCCCCCAGCGCCAGCCGCGCTGACCTCAAACCCATAGGTAGGAGGACCAAGGCGGGGAGCCGCTGGGGTGGCTTGCTTTCTTACAAAAGCAAGCCGCGACCGCAACGTTGCCATGGTCATGTTCTCGCAGTGAGAACATGAGCCATTCATAAACGCTGCCTCCGTGTGGGTCGCGCCCAGACACGAAAGACAGCGATCATGACCATCCGAAGTTGAGAGAAATCGACCGCAACCAGGAATAACACACGAACGGAAAGGCATCTTTAAAAAGACGCGTCTTTAAAAAGACGTTCCGTGTGTGCGCTCTTTTAGAGAAATATATACTCTTTTAGAGGGGAAAAATGCTCTTTCAGAAAATATACTCTCTAGTTTTTCTGCCGAAGCGCCCAGGGGCGTTCTCTGCAGTGCACCAGTGCAGAGGAGGGAGAAGCCGCTGAAATGCGCCGTCAGATCCAGCAGAGGTGAATGAACAGTGCTATTTAGCTCGATGAGCATGACCGTTCGGCTCCGAAGAGAAAATCTGAATGAGTGGTTGCATACCAGCTCCTTTTATACCCGTATGTCCGGGGGAGTGGCATGCAAATACCACTCGCCAATTTTCATTGGCCTTTTATCAAAGACCAGAGGTGTCTCGGGCTCCCAAGAGTGACCCCTAGTGTCACTACATCGACACCAACGTCGAGTGAGTGACAGATAGGGAACATGTCCTTTTATCTGAAAAAAAAAAAAAATACAAATGTTTGAATAGTAATCCTTTTGTCTTCTGCAGGTTTTAAGTTTTAAGTGTAACACCAGACATTCATGTAAAAGGCAGTAAAAAATGACCTGTTGGTTTTAAAGATGGATTGGGTCATTGAGTGTTTGACAGTCAATCAATCATGAGATGCAGACGCTGTTGTGTGTGTGATATGGACTGTTCGGTGAGTTCAACAGGCAGCAGATCCCATATTGATATTTTTCTTTGAAATGTACTTTATCATGTCCCCTATTCTCTATCCTTCCGAGAAATAAAGACAGTTCTTTGAATATGTGCGTGCATTAATGCAACGCTGTCGCTGGCAATGACAAAGACGATGACGTGTGATGAACCCAAGTGCAGTTTTATTATCAAATGTGAAATTCTAAAGCCGTAATTCCCAATGTGAACAAAATACAAAACATGAACTTGACTATAACATTTTTGGATTAAGTTACACTTACAATACCTGACAATGGACAATGGCAAACATGAGGCTTAAATACATGGACAAGGGAGAACCATGACAATGATAGTCAATAACATGACAGAACTGATAACAAGGTAATCAGACAAACCAATGAAAGCAAGACACATGAACATGGAGGGAAACATGAAATCACATGACCAGGGGACCACATGACATGAAACATGAACAAACACATTAAACAGGATAAAAATTCATATAGCTTCTCAAGTTTATCACCTGTTCTTTCTATTTGTCAGCGGTGACTAGATCCAACACGATGACACCTGATCTGCATCACAGTGACTCGGGCAGTTGTTGCCATCCTGTGCCGCAGGTGTGATATTCGGATGTACCGATCCTGTGCAGGTGTTGTTACACGTGGTCTGCCACTGCGAGAATGATCAGCTGCCCTTCCTGTCTCCCTGTAGCGCTGTCTTAGGTGTCTCACAGTACGGACATTGCAATTTATTGCCCTGGCCACATCTGCAGTCCTCATGCCTCCATGCAGCATGCCTAAGGCATGTTCACACAGATGAGCAGGGACTCTGGGCATCTTTCTTTTGGTGTTTTTCAGAGTCAGTAGAAAGGTCTCTTTAGTGTCCTAAGTTTTTATAACTGTGACCTTAATTGGCTACCGTCTGTAAGCTGTTAGTGTCTTAACGACCGTTCCACAGGTGCATGTTCATTAATTGTTTCGTTAAACAAGCATGGAAAACATAGTTTAAACCCTTTACAATAAAGATCTGTAAAGTTATTTGGACTTAATAAAATTATCTTTAAAATACAGTGTCCTGAAAAAGGGACATTTCTTTTATGGCTGAGTTTATATTGTATCCATTAACATTATTAAATGCACCACAAACTCAACATATATTATTATGTATTATTCTCGGTTAATGTTAATTCATGAAAATACCATTGTTCGCTCGTGTTAGTTAATGTTGTATTTACTCATGCTATCATAAGTGTTTTATTTTTATTTATTTTTTATGTATTGTATATGTTGAAACAAACATTAACCAAGATTAATAAATGCTGTGAAAGTATTCTTTATTGTTAGTTCATGTTAACTATTCGGTTGACTATTTTGCATACAAAATTTTTGCAAAGTGTTACTGAAAAATCACAGTAAATATCACTTGTGAATAGGATATTTTTTTATTGTGCATCATTTCCAGTCAAACTGTATGCAAAGAGTGTGAAATTATGTTTTCATTGTGTGTATTAATACACAAACTGCTAGCTAATGTTATTTCCACCACAGACTGCTGTCAAATATAATTTGACAACTTTGCTGGTTCAGAAAAATTACAAAAATGACAGAATTCTCTTGTCATGCATGTACATCCACTGATAGTAGCCAAATTAAATAAACGAATGAGAGTGTGTGAAGTGTGTTTTAGGGAGTTAATTTTCTAAAAGTCCACAGAAAGGTGCCCATAGTTGAAGAATCACCCATATATCAATTAGTGTTATCTCGTTTTCCAATTCAACTCTGTTGCCTGCTGGGTTCACTGGGCCATAAAGACATTATAGAACCATAGCAATGTTTCATGTTGGAGTAAAAAATTGTGCCTACTGGGAAAATTGGAAACACCTGGGCAATAGACTCCTATAATATGTGTGTAATTAGCAGTTGGTGTAGAAAACCTGTGCTTTTGTCACCAACTATCAAGGCCAATTTGGAAGACACCTGTAATATTTCCAGTTAGGATGTTTAAACTGTCTCTTAAACCTTTGCCAGAACCTTAAACCATTTCTAATGGGCTTCTAAAGATATGTCTGAGAACAACTGTTATTTTAACTATTAGTGGTGTTTGCTTTGGCAAGCATCCTTATTACTGTTACTCATAAGGCAGGTTAGGGATTTGAACAAACTCCTAAGTCTATATATTAAACTTTGACATGTAACTTGTCTTGTTTGTGCTAGCGACATCAAATCACGGCTTGTTGAAGGGAGGTGTGCTGTTACAAAGTGATCAGATGTGCAATTTTTATGTTGTGGATGATGAAACGGGTAAAAACATACATTAAAGGAAGGACCCAAGCCATATATAGAGGAATAGAGACTTTGGGGAGTGCTCTTTTGATGTGGGTAAGGTACCCCTTAGCAACCATCCAAAACATCCAAGCAACTACCCAGAATACCCAAGAATTGTGTTGGCAACATTTGCACCAGGAACACTTGGTAAAATCTAGATTTGTTTGCATCAAAAATGCTATAACATTGTTCCGATAAATTGTTTACATGAATTATGATGGAAACTAGTGTGGAATTCATGGTGCAATCATTGAGAGCTGTTAGCCAAAACTCTGAAAACATTTCCATGTTTTTCCACATAAAACATGAAGGCTGACTCTTACAGTGACTTTCTTAGGGGAAAATGTTTCAAAGAAATGTCTCCTGATAACATCAGATCCAAAGATGACTGATTCTTACATGGCAAAAGAAACATGTTGCTTGATGTAATAGACAGAATGAAAAAATGGTTGAATGTCCTTAAGGAGTCGATGATACCATTTAAACAGTCATTTATTGCCTGAATTGCTCCTTTCTAGTTTAACAATGAGAGTACTTTGGGTGGTGAAAATCCCTCTCCTCGCTTCTGCCATTATCACATTACCAGGAACAATGTAAACACCATTTACATTTACAAGACACAGCATTTTCTCAATGCAATGCCAGTGATGTATTTTGTATTTGGGATGTATTCCCTAATTGTGCGAACACAGATATATTACACAGACACATAATAGAGGCTTGTTCATAAACTACCAAACAACAAATACCAAGCAAACATGGAGCTGTGACCTCTAATACCTTGATTGAGGTCACATGTGAGGGTGCACATGTTGCAAACTCTTAGATCAACCTTAGACATAACTAACTTTGCCTGTGCAAAATCTGTGGCAACAATGTGTTGCTATGCAGTTGCTGTGGTGTTCTGAATGGTTTTAATTGCATTGCTATGCAGTTGATGGGATATTTTTGGTGATTCCTTTTTCCCCAAGTCAAAACAATAAGCCATTCAAAAGTTTTTTTTTTTTTTAATTAAATTCTGGTCCCTAAATATGGCTCAGGTCCCTCGTTCAAAAAAAAGTCTGTATGATTTTTTCACCTGTTGTATTGACCAACAGTTATACCAAATAATAAAATAATGTTTTTCTATGTAATCTTGTAAAATCATGTAATAAAAGTCTCTTTAACAACTTTCCTTTTGGCAAACAAATCCCTCTTTTCAAACCCTCTGTTCCAAACTCCTGGCTCTATTCTGATATGTAACGCCCACCTCTTACGATTCCATCAATGCAGAAAGGAGAAAATCAAGTCTTGCACTACATTTGTCCACATTGGGTTTGTTCCAATCCATAACCCTTAGCTATAGTAACAGTAATGCTTACCTTTACAAACACAACTAGTCTAGTCATCTAGTCGTAACACTGTTCCAAAGTCTTACAGAAGGACACAGCAGGTAAAATATATCTTTTGTGTGCATGTGTTAATGTGACTAATGGCCTCCAAGGTTGAAGTTTGAGTAAGGGATTATACAGAGTCCTGTATTACATTAGTCCCTTTTAGCACTTTGGCTGAATGAAGCATAAACAGTGCCCTGCATCTGATTTGCCATAAATCTATTTGTCTTTTTCTATCAGTTATAGGTCAAGGGACTTTTTTGGCAATGACCTAGCTGGGTTAATGAAACTAGGTTCTTATGTCACTGCACTCACACTTCTCTCAGAGGTTTAATGGGCTACTCCTCATAAAACTCCAACTGGGTATATTGTGATAAATAAATGTGTCCTTGCTTGTCTTGATTTCCATTCTATTTTGTCAGGGAAGGTATCATCATGAGCATTTTTGTCTGAAAGACACAACACTGTGAGTCCTTGCACTGTACAATTGTGTTTGATTATCAATAAAATCTTGCTTTAATACACCATTAACACTCTTAGCAGCATACTATAGGAATAGACACTTATAGAAACACAACTAATGTGACCATTGTATTGAAATGCAGACCGCTACAGCTTAGCCATTTACGGAACAATGCAGCAGTGCCATAAAAACACAAAGCGATTCACACCAAACTGTTCAATATAAAGAGCTCCTCAAAAACAGTGTGGTTTAGGAGCCATAAACTCAGTCTAACTGGCTCTTACCTCTGGGTCGGGGATCTGTGCGGCTGCGTTAAAGATGTGTTGTGAGACCAATACGGCCACTATGCTCATCAGCAACGGGACCAGGTCCGGGGGTTGATACAAAGGCCCCACGGTGGCCATCTTCCCTCTCCTTTTCCAACGTTTCATTCCTCTCCCTTCCTCTTCCCTCTGCCAGGAAAACTGCTCAGGACCACAATAGCCCAGGTGATTGATTGTCGTTCAGGGCGAAACAGCCACTGTCTCCCCTACATTAATGCCGCTCTGGTCTCCTCTTGTCCTAGTGCTCCCACTCTTTTACCCATCCACAGAGATATAGTGCTCTCCTCTGTGGAGCCCTAACCAGGGTTGAGGCCCATTAATTAATGAATAGCCTCGGTGTCATTTACAGCCTAGCCTGCCTGGCGCTCAGAGAGGTTACAAAAGTGTCTGGGGGGAAGGGACACTATTGGACCAGAGGAGTTGTGTAACACAATGCAGAGTGTGTATCTTGATGTTTAACAGTTCTAAGTTGTGATAAGCTTTTGTTTTGTGGTCTACTTTTGACAGCCAAAGGATCTGCAACTTGCCTGCTAAATTGCTATTGCTAATTTCATGCTAGGTGGTTGCTTACTAAGTCAAAAGAGCACACCCCCAAGTATATTCTGGTTCTAGATATGGTAATCAGTTTTTTGCCCATTTTTTGTCTGTCAGGCAAACATCACAAGTCCAGTCACTTAGAGTAGTATAGCACATGTCTTTTAATAAACCACTTGAGGTATCATTAATTTCTGTAGCACAAACAATGATGGTAAAGTTATGCAAAGAAGGTTTAAATTTAGAGGTAGGGGTCTGTTCAAATCCAAGAATGTAATAGTAATTGTGTAACACTTTGGAGAGTGTGTATTTTAATATTTTACAATTCTAGGTTGTATTAAGTTCAAGTGTAGAGTGAAATATGAGGCTAAATAGCACAAAACATAGAATTTCAAATGATAAAATCTCACATTAAAGTCAAACAAAAATAATCAAACTGTCAATGCCTTTATATGCGCTCTGCATGAGGCAGCGATAGCGAGTATTGTCATGTGCTCTGAGTTTCACTGCTGTGGTTAAATAGCCACTTAAAGGTTCTTTGATTTTTAAATGGTTTATAATCAAATGGCATTGAACTGGTCTAGTTATTGTGTATGCACACCAGAGTCGTACCGTCTATCAAGCGCTGAAACTTTGCTTCTGTAAAAACCAACCTGGAATCATGTTTAATGGCGTAACAGTCACGTGAAGTCCCTTTTTGTAACCTGAACTTTTTCAGAACACAGCACAACGAATAAAACACAATGCTGGTGGTTCGAGATGTGTTTATGAAATTAAAGTTATTTTTAACTTTACTTGGTGTCTAAAAATGTGGCGATCCTACGCAAGATGTTGAAAGAAAAAACAGTGAGTTTCAGCGCAACATTCAAATACATTTGTCCAACGTGTTTTAACAGTATATAAAAAAACACACAGAAGCATGTTTGAAAAGCCCTTAACTCGCCGTATACTTGACTGACCCTAACTGACTCAAGCCCAGCTGGAAAACCAGAAGGTTTGTCGGAACTTGTCGAGTTCGTGTCGGGTTGCAGACCTAATAGGGATTTTTGGCACGTAGAATGGTTAACCGAATGTCGACTATCTGAAATCTGCAACTTCATCAGTGTCATCCAGCTGTCCACTGAGGTGAGGACAATTTCCTTAAAGCAATTGACTTAAATGATAGGATCTGCTAATTTCATGCTTGTTTTTAAACCAAGAGCACTGATCATAAAATCACCCATGGACTAACAACATAAAGTAGACTTGACTGTCAAATGTCGCAACATATATGAACTTTTGTGCTATTAGTTTTCTAAGCAATCAACATACTATTTTTGGACATATGAAAGTTGTATGCTTGCATTGAAGAGGGAGCAGAATAGTCTTGGAGCTCAGGCCCAGTGTTGCCAGATCTCACAAAAACAAGTGAAAATAAGCGGTCCCAATTTTATCTCGTACTTTATTGTGTGCACATCATTGAGCTAGTGGAGAAGCTGGAACAGGAAGAAACAGACCATGGCAATTAACAATGGCTGCGTACGAAACCAGGAAAATACTGACTCCGGAGGCTGTATAAGGAGGTAGGAAGGGATTGAGGCACATCCGAATCCAATGTTTGTGTCACATCCTGTCTGCTAAGATACCTTCATCTGATCAATTTTTGAAGGCAGCATAGATGTTTCCTACACTGCCTATGAAATCCCACAATGCTGTACGCACAGATCCATGGCAGTTGAGCTGAAGAAAAAAAAGGCAGCCAAAGAGGCGGTTAATAGCCAGTTTGCGAATAAATGTCAGACGTGCAAGTTTTTCCCACTTTTTCCAAATTTTGTTTCCATTTCTAGTGAGAAATTAGTATTGTAGTTATGAAATATACACTTGGTTTTCACCAATACTTTCTTGATTTTGTTTTAGATTATTAGACCATTGTGGTTCGGTTGGATGAATGAAGCAGATGCGTTACCTTTAGTGGTCAGTTATCAATTGCTGGTATGCTAGGAACAATGTGACGTTATGCTGCCTCAGTAGCCTGTCCAAAACCAGTTTCTGGAGGTACCTTCGTATGCAAACACTGTCTGTTTAGTCACTGACTGATAGGGCAGCGAGGCAACAAGACAGCTACCTTTGGTTTCAGACGCAGCCAATGACATTATGTGGATCAGGGGTGTTAAACTCATTTCAAGTCATGTGCCTGTTTGGAAACATGTCATCAGTAAGCACAGCTTGATCTCACCAGGAGTTGAATTTCGGCTGCTGAAATTGGTCTATGCTTACCGATATTCAAATCACTGCCCCCAGTGGCCGAAGCTGGAAGGAGTCATTGAGGTGAAATATCCACTGGGTGTCACCAGAAGTGAGTTGTAATTTTAGTTGTAAATGAAGTACTACAGTCAACAAAAAGGCTTTTTTTTTTTTTACTTTAACACCAACCCTAAACCTAACCATCAATTGAGTAAAAATTTACTTTTTGAATGAAAATGCATGCCAAATCATGTTCCCTATTGTTTATGTGAATGCAATTACTTTCTGGTTTCCATAAGATCTGAACCTGTGTCTCTAAGGCTGCCCGCACATCATTAGTGCCACAGGGATTGGTAAACAATTAATGCAAAAATGTCTGATGGGGTATGGCACTTGTGAGTATATCGGGTCAGTTTCAGGGTCAGTTGGGATCAGTTTCAGGGTCCATGAACATTAGGAAGCAGCATGCTGATTTCCTGTGTGATCATGTTGGTAAGCAACCACCCAGAACACCCTATAGCAGCTACATAATTCTCAACAACTCAGCGCTGCATCATAGAAGCTTTTGCAAAGGTAAGCACACTCACATTTCTTCAGAAAATGTCAAATGTGTTAATTTTATCTAGATTTCTTTAACATTCTTCCAATAAATTGTTAAAGTTTAAGTTTTAATGAGTGGACCTCCTGTTCTTGTTACGTGGCCCACTTTTAATACCCAAAGGACCTGTAACAAGTTTCCCATCTGAAAACAGTTGTCAGACTGAGGTAAGGACTATTTTCTGAAAGCAAATGCCTAAAACACTATACTTTAGCTAAATTCATGCTTGTTTTTAAACCAAAAGCCTCTGATCATGAAATCACCCTTGTGCTAACAACATATGTAGACTGTTGACTCTAATTTATCTAGTTGACTCTAATGCTAGCACTGCATATGAACTCACTTAGCATGTAACAGAAGGAAAGCTCCAGATGAAACCTGATAACAGTAATGAGTGCTTGTTCCCTCTGCAAGCCTTGTAACTCAGGATAAGACAAATCAACTAAGGGTCACACAAAGTTTAAAGCACTTCTCTTGAGCCTCAAGTAATTACCTGAATTGTTTTGGAACTAATCCTACAAGGTCTAAAGGAGCATTTGCTCATGTCACAGGAACATCAGATGAGTTTTTCTTTTCACACTGTCTTCCAAAGTTACGAAGGTTTCATACACTTTAAGACTGAAAACTTGGGGAAAGGATTTGTACAAACACCTTTACACATTAAAATAATAGTAAAAATAATGCAATAATAGCTCTCGATATGGCTCGGGTTCCTCCTTCAATTGAAGACTATGGAATTCTTTTGAAGTTTAATCATCAGTTTGACAAGCATCTGTTATCAAGTAATAACCTCTTCTCAACATGCAGCATGATTTGAGGTATCATTAATATCTGTAGCACAATGAATGCAAGACAAATTATAAGGTTTGCAAACCAGTTGTAACAGTCTTGTAATCTCATAATTATTCATATTAAATGGCGAAATCATAAGATATCCTAGAACTTGGCTTGCACGAAAACTAAAAAAACTTTTTTTCAAAACCAACCAATCAACAAACAGAATTTCAAATCAATAGAGGCATAACGTTTTAGTTAGCCTCATATCCAACACTTTATTTTAAGAAAGGAAACATCAGTGAACAAATTTGTTAACTCATTTCATATTTAAGCAAAACAAATTATCTGTCAATAACCTGTAATATGCTTCCCTCCTCTCGTTCACAAACACAATGCCACAAGTAGTGATGTTTTTCCATCCTAAGTCAGCCCCCCCACAGAAAAACTGAAGTGCTCTGAACCATCTTGTTCTTTCCACCATTATCGCCGAGACCTTTTGAAAGATATTTTACAAAAGTGTCAGTCTCTCACCTGATGCTAACTTCAGATAGAGTCTCATTTGAACTACACCTTGTTGGTTCCTGGAAGCAAACACCATTGATTAGGTCCTCTAGGCTTCCTCATGCCATATGACAGCCACTGGCATTTACAAACACACTGTGACATTCCTGCTAACACCTTTGCCTGAGACACAGATCAGTAAGAGGCTTTGCTTCTTGCCAATTCTCTGTAGAACATTCTGGATCACTACTTTCAGATCCGATAGATTCATCGTACTGCAACAATAATAGCTTCTGTCATTGTAGCACACCAATCTGCTAACAGACATTTGCTAGATTGGGAAGAATGGGTCGTTTATAGGGTCTTTCTGTTCATATTTAACATTGAACTGTTCTCTGTTGTGTGGTTCTGGTTTGCAGATCCCATACTGAGGTTTAAAGACAAAATTACAACCTTGAAAGCAGAGCAGTTATTTCTGGTATGGTCATGTGGCTAGACAGTGGTGGACTGTGTAAGGCACATCCTCACCTCTCTTATAACCCCACACACCTAATTGTTTTTTTTCCCAGGACAAATCTAACAGAGGATGAACAAATTTAGCTCCCTTGCACTACTCAGCAGAGTGCGTCATATAAACGTCAGAAATACCTATTATCTTACAGGAGGTCAATTAGATTAATGACATCCTTAAAAGAAGCAACTTTCTAAGCACTTTCAAACTGAACATGAAGAGTCTACATTTCTAAGTTTCAATTAATTTTTTGAGTTACTTACTGAGTATGTAAAGATCATATTGCATACAAGGCACATTTTCCTTGTTATCTTTTTGTTATATTCTCCAAATATAATTCAAGAGCATCAACCAGTAGTTAGTTGTACTTGCTAAGGCAAGCGTCACTACTATTACTGCTCATACTTATGCTTATTGAGGGGAGGTATGCTAATCACTCTCTAAGCGATCAGATGTATAATGTATGCCTGGCAGATGATACAACATTCACTTATAGTGAGTGTGTTCACATGCATATTCTTACACCAATTATGATTAATAAGCTGACAATGTGTAAGATCGTATATGGATTAAACAGTTTTCTGTTATCAGGGTAAGTTCAAAACGATTTAAGCAAAAACCGATCGACACATTTTTCACCATTACGCCAAATTTGTGTTGCATGTAACATTTTTTACTGGTGTTCTAATAAAATATCCAATGTGCACAAGTTTTGTGTGCATCATTGTTTACATTTTGATGTTAAAAGCAGAGAATAATCCAATAATTTATCGACCAATCGTCACGGGGAGATTTTTGCCCATTACGCTGATTTCGAGTAGCATGTAAACACCTTTACCAGCTTCTTTCCCATTTTTCTAATGTACAGAAGTGTTGTAAGCAGGCCTCTTCACGTTTTGATGTCAAAAGCAGAGAATAACGTGACTATTTCAAATCTCCTATAAAAGCAGTTTTCTTGCTTTGTCGGATTTTGTAAATAATTAAATTTTTGGACGCTATTAGAGTATTGACGTGCATGTAAATAGGCTCATAGAGACTTGGGGTGAACTCTTCAGAGCCAATAAGCAACCACCTATAGCACCATAGCAAACACAAAACATCACCCGGAACACTTCAACATTGTGGTGGTGGTGGTAGGTTTTTGCACGAGGAAACACCACTCACATTTTCTTTAAATATGTAAAAATCTATTTATTTTATTTCACTATGGCTTTTTGAGGAAGCAGCACTTAAATTAGCCTTACTAGTAAACCACTGTCAATACTCTTGATTTTGGACCACATGATCTCAGGTGTTTGCTGAGGTCCTAATTGATAAGAACTGTGTTCAAATCAATCATCAACAACACATAAATTAGTAGCTTACGAGCAACTGCGGCTGGAGCTATAAAGAGGGTCAGCACATGTCGATAATCAGGAGCAAATTGTAAACTCAAATCAGTTTTGGTGCTTGCCAAGTTATGCTCAAAAGCAGCTGAATTCAATCTGAGACTTGAAAAAAAAAAAAGCTAGCTTTCAATATGTTAGTAACCAAAAGAAGGTAAATGGTGATGCTCAGAATTGTAAATGTACAATTTAATATACAATATTTAAAAATGCAGTGTGTGTGTACAAATACAAATGAACTGTTTGACAAAATCATTCTGATTTGTTTTAAGGAGAAGTGTGTAATTTCTGCGCCACTAGTGTAACCAAATGAAACTGCAAAAATAATTACTTTCAAACAGGTTTCACGGACTCTATTCCAATCTCTTATTGATAAGAAAAATTAAGTATGACCCTGACGTTGCATCATTAATTGAGTCAATGTTGCTGTGCCAGTCTAGTTGGAAAACTCAAACAAGTGTTTTTACTTTTGGGGGGAATCATGTACATTACTATTTGTGACACAAGTTGGGAGAGATGTGTGATTTGCAGTTTATATTGTTGAAAGGTATAATCTGAGTTTAAAATCTTGCATTGAAATTAATACTAAAAGGACCTAAAGCTGCTGTAAGTACAGTTTGGGGTGGGGCTACCTGTTGGACCAAACAATGGTAGAAAAGAATGCGCTTGTGGAAACCAAAACATGATTTTTGCAACTGCATTAGGTGGAACAAAAAAATGTCCTTCCATGTGATAAAAATGGTCAAAGGACCTCAGTTAGAACTTGATTTACCGTACAATATCCCTGTCAATTCATTCAAATGTATTGATGAGTCAGGAGAGTTGTTATTCCACTCTGTTCTTTACTCTTGCATTTTCAATGCTTTTTTCAAGGAATCTGACATTTCTAGGCTCTGACCTTCCTTTTTTTCTATAGTGATAATGCTGGTGAGAGGCTGTGGTGAGAATACATCACCAGCCTATACATCTCGACAGCTTAACTGACAAGGTTTTCTTCACTCCCTTTGAGGGCTGTAAGGGAAGATAATGAAGAAACACCCAGGCAAATGTCATGCTAACGTTAAGATCTAGGGATTACGTGGTTGGTACTAATAACCCAGCCTACGTTGGTGTAATGAAAAGAGGGGTGGTGAAGGATTGTATTAGATATGAATGTCATGCCTCCTCTCAATTTACTGATTCTATCTCAATCATATTTGACATCAAAGCATGGTTCTCTATGATAGATAAGTAGGTAGAACAATTACACCACATTATGAAGCTACCATTTTATTGTATGCAAGGGATGTTCAAAACTACATATTTTCAAAACTGACTAGTTGTTGGCTAGTCTGTCTTAAGGAAGTCGTATATAAAACACTGGTTTAGGGTCAAGTCCACCAGACCGACGCTTAGACATATTTATTAGGCCCGAAACATATCTACAGTAGTGAACACGAATACTTGATTTAGTGTGTTGCTGCTTTCTATAAATGTCTCAGACTGTAATTCATAGCACAATATAAGTATGCATTGCATTCTCAATGTTGGGGTACATTAGCATAATCTGTCTTCTTCTATAGTCAGTTTTCACTTTCAGATCAATTACTGTCATGGCGGAGAAACAGTTATCAGAGAATCTTGCTGAGCATGCTAGTTAAAGTTAGGTAAACTGTCAACATGTTTATAGCTAGCTACCCACATAAAAACGTATCTGGTTTAATGGCACAGACACTGAATGTAACTCTATCGCCCCCTTGAGTAAATAAGGTTTGTTGCCACCACAGCAACCTAATAGTGTACATTAAAGGAATATTCCAGGTTCAGTGCAAGTTAAAGGAATAGTTCACCAAAAAATACAAAATTCTCTCATCATTTACTCACCCTCATGATATCCCAGGTGTGTATGACTTTCTTTCTTCACCAGAACACATTTGAAGAAAATAGAAAAATATTTTAGCTCAGTAGGTCCTTAAATGCAAGTGAATGGTGAAACAACTTTTGAAGCTCCTAAAATTACAGACAGTGAGCATAAACATCATCTATATGACTCCAGTGGTTGTGCGACATGGTCGCTTTTGGTGTGAAAAAAGTCAGTATTAAAATACTTTTTAACTATAAACCATCGCTTCCGTTCAGCTTCACATATTCGCGTTGCCATGTTACAGACGTAATCTGATGTTCTCCTCTCAGTTGAGACATCCAGGACGAGCACACAAACGCACCATTGTGAGTAAAGAAACAGATAATAATGGATATAAACCAAAATCAATCAAGCTACTGTGCAGCGTTCCTCCTCACTTGTAAACAGCACTACTCTTCCGGCTGTGATGCACGTGCCTCAGTTCTCGCATGTTTCAAATGCCAATGCATTTACATCACATGCGCATACTGCTACCAGCTGGAAGCATGATTTAGAGTTAAAAAAAAGTACTTAATCTTTTCCACACCACAAGTGATCGTGTTGCTTTAGAAGACATTACTTTAACAGCTGGAGTCGTCTGGATGACGTTTATGCTGTAAATGATGAGAGAATTTTCATTCTTGGGTGAACTATCCCTTTAAGATCAATTGGCAGCATTTATGGCATAATGTTGATTACCACAAAAAATAATTAACTCAGCACTCATTTATATATATATAAAAACAAATTTGGTTACAATCAGGCACTTCCAATGGCAGTGAATGGGGCCAGTCCATAAATGCGAGAAAAGAAAAAAAAAAGAAGAAAAAAATCATGAGATCAAGTAGCTACACTCTCTGAGTGATGATTGATCATTAGTGATGACACCTGATGTTAACAAGCAGAATCTACTGAAGGAAAGAGAAACAACAAGAACAAGAAAACAAGAGAACAAACCAGCAAACACCACAACAACTGAATCTGTCTTACCGAGATTTACATCAACTGCAACTCCATTATGGTGCTTAGTGTTCACTTTGGTTAGACACTCGAACTTTGTTTTAACGTGTATCACATTTTTCCAGCCAGTGCAATATTGTCCGCGAGAACAACAAAAATGCATCATGATAGAAAAGAAAGAATTGGTTAAGTGTGAGTATCCCTTAATAAAACTTAATGCAAAACATAAGTTTACATTTTAATATGACTTGGGAAAAGTTATTTAAAAACTCAGACTGAATATAGTAATAAGTACAGGTCACTACAATACTGTATTGACAAGCTGAGCAGTTATTGTTTTTAGATTATATAATCACTTGAATTGGCAATAAGACACACAGACAATCATTTCACATACAAAATGCATCAACGGTGATAATCAATAAACTGCTGACAAGCAACAAACTCATTTTCAGGCTCATGCTGCAATGCATGTGGACACCCACAATACATTGCAGCATGAGCCTGAAAATGAGTTTGTTGATTGTCACCGTTGTTGTGTTTTGTATGCCGAGTCTTGATTTCTGTGTGTATCACTAAAAACTCAAGAAATTATTTTCTTAAGAGGACTTATATGCTCACTTTATTAAAACATAGTTGCATTTACCAAACTTTATTTACAAATTATATTGTATTAAGTGTATCTACTTTATTGAATTATCTGCTGTAGATTCAACACTGCTTCAGTGTTAGTTTTTAACACTCTTGTAGAGTGGACTCGTGAAGACACCGATGAGTGTTAATTTAACACCGGGGATTTTGCTGTGCACTGGCAGCAATTTCACCAGCAATTTAAAGCAAATATACAGCACACTTAATGTAAAGCTCAAATGCAGCTTTTTACTGTATTCATCAAATACTGACAGCTACTGTTTGTCAAAGTAATAACGGTACAGTTCTGCAGTACTATGTCATCGCTTCAGTTCCCAGCATGCACTACGACATGAAATTACATGAATGTTTTTTACTATTTAATGGTTTATTTTGCTGTTGTTTTTGTTGCAGTTTTAGTTATTTGTTTTTTAAGGTTCAGGTTTTACTTTTTATCTAAAAGATTGTTGATTGTCATCATTGTTGAGTTTTGTATGTTGAGTGTTGATATCTGATATATGTGTCTAGTTGACAACTCACAAATTCACCATTAACAATAGACACTCAGTGTAAAAATCTGCATTGCAGAACTCTCTTTGAATGTTTATAATTCAATTACTTCTGTATTGTATAATGCTATTACCTCATTTAATGGCATTTGCAGGTTATGATCAGACTAATAGTCTAACCTTAAGTGTAGCTTTTTTCCTTTGAAGTAATACAGTGCAAATGATTGTATTTAACTACATCACATTAACAATGGCTGGAAAAACATTAAGAAAAAAGAAATAAGGTCCCAGCCCAAGGGAACACCAATCACCATAATGGCAACTTTAAACAAAACAGCTATTTAGGATAAAAAAAAATAAATAAAAAAAAAACACTAAATAGTGCTAAGAACTCTAATAATTCTGAATGAAAACTTCTGTTCATGTCCCCATAAAACTCTGATGCAACCCAAGCATATACAGTGTTGGGAGGGTTACTTTTTAAATGTATTCCACTACAGATTACAGAATACATGCTGTAAAATGTAATTTGTAATGTATTCCGTTAGATTACTCAAGGTCATTAATGTATTCTAAATACTTTGGATTACTTCTTCAGCACTGGTAGATTTTTTTCTCTTGTTTTGACTATAAAAACTCTGGCGGTACAGTAAGACAAAATACACATGTTAAAAATACATTCTCTGAAAAACCTAAATATCTTATGCAGTGTTGTTTCTAAAACAAGATAAATCTAACTGATCTGGTTTCAAGGATTTTTAGATAGTTTTACAGGAAAACAATAAAAAATGATTTTTGCCCTAATATCAAAGGTCTTACTAGAAAAAAGGAAATTATTATCTAACGTGAATTTTCTTGATAAAAATATGATCATGTCTGGTAACATGCATGTAAAATGGCTAGAAATAGCATTTTATCTTAGCGTAAAGCTGACAATTTACACAAGGTTTATTTCTATTTCTTCTGCTCCAAACTTACTTCAAACTTACTTCTCTGTCTGCTCGTATGAATGTAACACATCATAAGAAAGTGTTTCACCGCTGTTCAAATGCACTTTGGATCGCATCATTTATATGTATAAATGTTTTCCATCTGAAAGGACTAAATATTAAATGAAACAAATCACAATAAAATGCAAAGTAATCTCTTCAGTAATCAAAATACTTTTTGAATGTAACTGTATTCTAATTACCAATGATTTAAATTGTAACTGTAGTGGAATACAGTTACTTTTGTTTTGTATTTTAAATACGTAATCCCGTTACATGTATTCTGTTACTCCCCAACCGTGCGTATATAGTACTTATTCAAGTGCAAGTCCTGATCTGTATTTCACAATTTTAGGATCCCACAATGCAGTGCAATACTGTTATTTTACATTTATACAGTATTTTTTAAAGGTTTAATTGTACTTTTTTATTGCATTTAGACAAGTGAAGAATGAGGGTGACAGGGTTGAATCCAGTATTGTTTTTATGTGTCAACAGCATGAACACTGACAATAAGCCACAGATCTATACTACACTTTCACCAAGATGGCACTAGGATTTTTAACGTTCATCTTCCCAAAATGCTTGGCAAATAACAGCTTTTTACTGTTAAACCAGTCACTTCACAATGAGCCTGCTCTTTATCTCCCAGAATGCAATTTTTTACAGCAAACTGTTTTATTTAAGAATTACAGTAGATTGCTGTTAGAATTCGGCCGTAAATGTACAGAAATGCTTAACAGTGTACTGTAACCGCTAATAAGTGTTATTGGGCAGCTAGTCAACCATCCTGACTGATCCCTACGGTAAATGCACAATTAACGTCTTATTACAAAACAGCACTTTTATAAAAATTCTGACTGGATAAAATGAAATTGAAGCAGGAGTAAAATGTCAATAAACCCACACTTGTACATGTACAGTAGTAGTGCCAAGTTGCAATATTGCTTGACAGCTGTAAACAACTGACATTTAGGCTGATGAAATAACTATTAGGAATTCTTTATTATGACTATTTGACCAGTGGTGTCATTTATCATATATATCTTATTACTATAATATTACATTTATAAAAAAATAAATTGTCTTAAGGTCAGCTTTCAGATACAAAGTCAATGGGACCAAGGAGAGCAATCTCAAGATAAGTGTGTCATGGAAAAATTCTGAGAGCGATGGGAAATTAACTTGAAGAGGACAGACATATATAGACCACAAATCAAGATGTTCTTGTCCATCTAAAAACATGAACATCCTACAGTTCTTTAAATTACCTTAAAATAGGGACTATCCCTTTCCTTTCGATGCTTTCTTTAAAAGTAATTAAGCTAAAAGAAAGGGAAAAAACACCCGTGGGATTGTGGAAAAACTGCATATCTGCGTTGAAGTCATGAGCTGAGCTGCCACCCAGAAGGCCTCTCGTAAACCACGCTGCCAAACCGTAATATTGAGAAACATGCTGTGGTACCACTGAAAGCACCAATCACAGCCCAGGGTCCAGGCGAAACGCTGAGCTTCTTAAAACGTTACACCGCCAGTTTATTGTGCTATTTTCGCATGATTTGGGATTTTGGGGTCAGGGAAATTAAATATCTGCCATTATGGGACATTACAGTGTACTATTAAATTGTTTGGCAGTAAAATTGTGTCTTTCATGTTTTCCTAATAATCTCATGCAAATTCACTTAGTGAAACCTAATGAGCAATGACAGCCAAACTCATGTATACATGGAGGGACGCAGTTTATGCAAGCTCTTATCCATATCCACTGTTAATACGATGCATCATTTGATTTGATTTTAATAAAGGGATGCTGTGCAAGGCTGGGAAGACACTTCACCAGTTACTTTCCCGCCACCTCATTCTGGACAAATCTGACATATGCTGCCATCTTGTGGTAATACAATGGTTATAATTCTAAATAAATAAAAAATAAATAAATAAAAAAACTTTCAATTGCAAAGTTATGGGAAATGAAAATAGGAAGAAATCAAGAAAGACAAAACATAAGAAAACATTTGACATATATATTGGTCTATAGGTCAAATTTTAAACACACGGCTGTTGATACTGATTCCTCTGAATAATGCTAGCCTCAACTGAGACTGTGTAACCTGGTCATCTGAAGAGTAAGACCACATCCACACTTATACATTTTCATTAGAACATGCATTAATTTTGCTACATTTACACCTCTCATCCACGATAGAATGGTGTTTCCTCCACCGAAATTGGAGCGTTTCAATAAAGCTCTCCGTATACCATACAAAAACGATGCAGTTACAAAACAATAAAAGGGATGTATTAATATGGATGTGGCCTTCTTATGTTTGGAAGGATGTTCTATATATTGAATATGTAGTCCATGGCTATTCGTTCACACAAATCTTCATTTAAAACCTCTGTTTTCGGTTTCCTAACTCCATCGTTTTCCAAAGTATGTGGTTATGGAGAGCGTTTTCAAAAGTCTCCATTTCGGTGGAGGAAAAAGCTGTTCTAGTGTGGATGAGAAGTGTAGACGTAGCTAAATCAATGCATTTTCAAATGAAGACATATTAGTGTAGATGCGGCCTGTAACTCCAGAGATATGAGCTCAAATACAAAGTCACGGTTAACTGAAGCTAGATTTTTACATTTAGTCAGAGTAATTTAATTTAATAAAAAAGGTATTGTATAAAGTTGGGCTGTGATTTGACTGTGTAATTGGGCATATTCGTCAACTGAACTGGAAAGTTTGCAGGGCTCAAAAAGGTCATAACAGAGAATAACACAATGTGAAATCCTTTGAATTGAAAGTTCAAACAAGGTAACCTTCATCGTCGCCTGTTGCCCAGCAATCATATCGCATTTAAAGGTAATATCTCCAGGCACTGATAAAAGTTAATGAGTTGCGCAAACAGCATAAGGGCTTGCTTTGTGCCTAAAACAGCATAAACCAATTAAGCTAATTTCATTTCTCCATTTCTTGGAACTGAGTTTGACACCCCTGCTCTCATACGTGATAACCTACTGATGTAAACTAAAAAAAAATAACCATGCTTGCTTGCATGCTTGAATTAGTCAACTGAACCTGACACGTGTTGAAACACAAAATATACGAGATACTGTTTACAGTCTTAAATAATGTAACCCTTTATATTACAGTATTCATGAATTAGTGTAATTGATGACAATAATGAGTTAGTGTGTGTAATTACCAGTGTTGGGTAAGTCACTTGAAAAAGTAATTCATTACAAATTAATTCTGTAAAATTGACTTTTCCCAGAGAATAGTTTTTGTTTTTCCACTCTGCAAATTGAAAATAAAGTCTATATTTCCTTCTTGTTCATTGTTGCAAGCCATACACTCAGCACCTGTCACAGAAAGAGACGAACATTTGAACATAATTCATGCTTTAAATGTACTCTACGTTAATAATATTCTTTTAGAAATGTGTAATCAAAGCAATTTACTTAAAAGTAATTCACTTCACTGAAAGTCAGAAACTGTAATCTGATTACAATAATGCAGAATGTAATGCACTACACTACCTTTTGACTAAACAGTAATTTGATTACAGTATTAATTCATTTGTAATCAGATTACACCCAACAGTGGTAATTACTAAGTATTCATGAAATAACACCATAATTACACATTGTTCATGTGTATTACTCAGTAATTTCCCATAATTACACTGTAGCATGAGCACTGTAATGTAAAGTGTGACCAGGCATACTTTAGTTTACCATCATTTGAGGGTTTCATTTCTTTCATACTCAGTTTTTATGACGCAAAGTGAATGCATATATTCACATGGCCGTGATTTGGTCTTGCACTCTTTCACAACGTCGCAAAAACTGGCACAGCCCACTTTAACCTCTGCCTGCGCAGCGGGGACTTATTTACCCAAGTTCCTGGATGTAGTCAATGGTGTGGAGGAAGCAGTGGTCCGGAACGAGGGAATACCTCGGAGGAGCAGCGCAGAGAAAGGGCCCATTCAAAGATGGAATGACAAATAGGTGAGTCTGTTTACGTACACGCTGTTTACACAGGTATGCATTTGCCTCGGTGGGTTATTGCCGGGTATTCAGGAATAAATCTACACCTTTCACGGCCTACTGAGGTCTTGCAGAACAATGGCAATCTTGTTTGGTTTAAAGCCACTTATTTCAAAGTGACGGGTTCCCTAATAACTCACTTATTCACTTGTTTTTATTTTTAACTGCTGAAATTCTTCTATAGGAAGTGCATATGGAATAACGTTTTACAATATCAAATAATTAAAAGTAAAATTATGACATATTTTAATAATAAATATTCACAATTCTGTAGGTAATGAAATGTAAGCAAATTTGTGAGACTGACCATCTGAACTTTGTAATAATATTTGTAAAATACTTTATAGAGACGGCACTTACAGTACAAAGAGCTATTTTTAGCCAATTAAATGTTTTAGGGCATAACATAATTTATAAAATAAAATATGTTCACTACACACTCTTAAAAATTATTCGGCCTATTTTTAAGATTTACACATTTAAATTTCATAACAAATTTCCATCAAATTGAAGTGTGTAATTTTTAACAGAATTAAGTTAATAAAACTTAAAATATTTCATTTTTTTTAAATATATTTTTTGTTAAAGATTACTCTGATGGAATTTTGTGATTAAATTGAAATGCGTAAATCTTAATATTGTTATCAATATTATTATTTTTATTTTTTTTATTTATTTATTTGTTGAGTGTAAAAACCTAATTGATATGACTTTTCCAGGCCTGATATTTCCTGGTTGTTCTTGGCCATGGGAACCATGTTCCTTTGAAGCACACAAGATGCTCTTGGAACATTTCCAAATCATCACGATTAACATGGATCAACAGGTTTTTGAGCAGCTCGAGTGGATGCTGTCATCAAAGCAAAATGGGAAAATTCACAAATTAAAAAAATTCAAACTTTTCAATCATTGTTATTCTGACAATGTAATTTGTAGTGAAAGAATGTTACAGAAATATGTGAAATAGAAGCATATTCCCCCAAATACACATATATTATCATTAAAGTTTATGTTTAAACTTTACATTTTTCTTTTCTTTTTTTTTTTTTTTTTTTTGTCCAGTGCTGTAGCATTTAATGAGTGGAACTCACATCCAGATTTATTTCTGTTCATATCCGAGTTGAAATGGGTTTCAGTAGTCTAAGTAACAGTCTACTCAACTACTACGGAACAAATCCACACTACATGGCTGTTTTCTAAGCAGAGACTGTGACTTCATCAATATATAAGCAGGGTCAATCTGCTTGAATGTGATGATCAGAGAGTCTATTCAATTTTCTTTGCTTTATCATCTAAGGCCTCAACCGCATACACAAAACAAGAGGACAATGAATGTGTGGTTGATTCATTTTAGATACCCTCTCCAAAAATACAGCAGTCTTACAGTACCTGCACACTCAGGGAAATGCAATTTTCACTTGTTGAAACAGCGGTTATCCCTAGGAGCCTATTAAGGGTGAAAACAACATAGCTCTGTTCCCAAACCAAAATGAGCTGTCTTGATGTTTACTGCCCTCTATACTGAAACCTCATAAGTCACAATGTGGAACGCTCTACACAAACAACAACTCTGTGCATCGTATAAATAGTGTGTCTCAGAAGATGCAAATCACTATTGATTTCAATAGACACTGCCATTAGCCCGCTGCAAAGCTAACAACAAGGTACTCCAATAAGCATAAATATAAACAGTACACACAAATATTGGGTTATAAGTCACATTTTGCCCTACAAAATCAAAATGCAGACACTACGCCAATATTGAGGCCATGTCGATACTAATACGTTTTAGTTAAAAAATGCATCCTTTTCTCTAAGTTTTGGCCTTCCGTCTACACAAATACGGCGTTTTTGTCCAGAAAATGTCAAAAATGCTCTCCCAAGTGGATACATTTGAAAACGGCGTAATCACATTGTAGTGTAGACTGGGAAAACTGAGACATTGAAAAATGGTGATGTATTCGTTGTCATGCCACTCAGCCGTAACACAAAACAATCAATATGGCAGCCCATGTTGTAGCAGCATTGTTGTGCCTGCTATCCAGTTTGATAGCATTGTTAAAGATAAATGTTACCTTGTACAACCTTCACATTGCATTCTTTCAAAGGCGACAGGAAGTTTACTTCAGGAAACCAGGACAGTTGCATTTCAAACCACATGGAATGGCGATTTTTTTTTAACATATGCAGTAAGGGGAAGTGTTTTCAGACTTTTCAGTGTGGATGAGCAACTTTTGGAAAACATTTGAAAAAGGCAGTGTGGACGGAGAGCATTTCAAAAAAGAAAACACAGTTTTCAAATGTATCTGGATTAATGTGGACGTAGCCTGAAACCTTTTTTGGTTTTAGTGTAGATTCTGTAGTTATTTTTACTCTCTTTTTCTTTGAATAGTTGAGCCAAACCTGTCTGTCACAAGAGTTAATTAATAATTCAATTTTGAATTCTGTTTTGCCTTTGCACTACAGTACTGTTTTAGGACATTTTTGTGTTACTACCACAAAAGGCTTTGCCAGATGGAGGAATTCCCAATAGTGGTGGTTTTACAGTTGTGGTGGCCTTGAAGTATTCAGGAATATGCAGTTCATTAATCATTGCTCTAGCTGATACTATATTTTTCAGCATAATTGTCAAGCTGTATATAATAAAGCTATATTGGATTCCGAAAATTACAACTGAGTGCTCCTCTACCTTGAAGAAAAATGTAAGCTTCTATTGAAAGTGCTTGCAAGAGTTAACAATTCTGGTCAGGCTAAACAACTTACCTCTTATCACTTTCCTCCTCAAATAACCCTTACCTGAAGTCTCATTTGAAACACAAGCTGCTTTTTGTTTCTTCAACATAAATAAGGCATGTTTTCATCATTTCCAATCCTGGACGATATTTTTGTCTTGTGGTGCTTTTGCACTCATTACAGCCTTGGGCTTGCCAGTGTCCCTCAGGGTTCTGGGAAAATGAAATAGTATGCTGTTTCAAGAGGAGTACACTGCTTCAGCCACAGGTTTAAATTAAGCGTGGTAGACCAGTGTAGGGAAGGGAGGCCTCAAACACCCTCCGGCCACATAGGAAAGAGAATAACTCATGTATGCCAGCATGAATGCACAGGCTGATATGGTAAATGTAAACAAGACGAGAGCCGGCAAATCACAGGTCATCGCAATGCATATTGCTAGCATCAGTTGGACAATGAGCAGGGGGGCGTTTCACATGCTGGGGAGCTTGTTTTGGTTTTGCTTTTCGTTCTGGTTTCACACCGCAGCACACAAATCAAATATTAATGAGCAATGTGCGTCAGAAAAGAACGCAGGAAAGTTTGTTTCCACTTCAGAGTGCCAAGAAAAGAGCGAGAGAGAAAAAAAAAAAAAAGCTTCGGAACATGGGTTACCTGAATAGTTTCTTAAAATGCTCCTACCTTCATTAAATAAACAGGGTCTCTCTATGGTCTAATCAGCCAGTTTGCTTCAAAGTATTATTGTCCTGTATTAACTTTGTCAGTTCCTGAGTTCTTGATTGGATATACAGTATAGGGCTTCTATATCAGAAAACAAGTGGTTTTCACTATCCAGTGATGACTTCAGAACATTCTTCAGTTCTTGGTCACTTACTGTCAATTGTCGGAACATGAAAACATCTCACATCTAGAAAAATTATGGGTTCCTTAGAACATTTTGTGTGTGGTCAACAGGGGACAGGTCACCCTATGGACTGCATGTCTTGTTTCTGTTTTCCAGCAAATAGCCTTCTTGATGGTGTCATTCATATCCAAAAGCAAGGTTTAGACCAAACTAAGTGCCCTGCTCATGCTTTCTGTGGGCCTGCTGGAAGCCCTGTTTGGTTTGGGCCATCGTGTCCTTGAAGAATTGTAAAGCTTCTGTCTTGTCCTTCATCGTGTTCCTCTGAGTGGTTCTCAAGACCTCGTTTTCCTCCAGTGGCAGTGCCAGCCTGCATGGACAAAAAAATATGCTTTTTGAAAGGCCCCGGCATACTCACAGAGATGTTCTTCTTCATTCTTTGCTAAGAGCTAAAAAGAAGTTCAAAACAGCTGAGCAACGGCATACTGTTTGCAAACATTCAGACACCACCCACGCTGCTGTGGGAGGCATTTAGAGGTACAGTATATTTAAATATGAGGATGCTTAAAACTACATGTAAAACATCAGCTATAATGACATTTAAATGTGTTATCAATTACTTTATTCCTCATTCTATGAGTAGAATTCACACAGGATCAGTAAAAGAAGACTCGATGATGATTTAATGTAATAAATATACAATAGATAATGTGTAATTTGTAATGTTTACCTTTTGCATTCATGCTATACACAGGGATAATATGCACCGGTTACACTCTGTTATTGTAATTTATGATGACACTGATACTACTGCACAGATGGGTGTATTAAATATATGAATGGGCAGAATACAAAATGATGATAAGAGAGGCATATATTACTTTGGGCAGATGTGTGAATGGCTTTGGCTGCAGATGGCAGCGATTTGATTCCTTTTGTAAACTAATAAAAAAAAATTGCATGACATGTTTTTGGAAAATGTCTCTAGGGAAACAATCGTACAGATGTATGTACGTTTGCACCAACTCGCTAATAACTCTGCACGCAGATGTGTTCATGTAGACTGAGCTTAACTGACTGAGCTCCAGGTCACACCTTGCAATGACGTGGACCATTGGCAGTAAGAAGGTGTACAAAGTTTTCCTGAAAGTTTGCGCTGGCAAGCTGTTATGAACCACCGAAAAAAAAAAGAAAAAGAAAAAAAAAAACTTTGTTTTGGCCAGATTTTGTTCTAAGTGACATCACACCCGTTTGTTCTTTCATTACTTATAAAGCATGCCAGGACCTTAACCCTAAGTTTAAAACTTCAGTGTAATGCATCCTGCACGATATGTGCTGCATACTGTACATGAATGATAATCATGTGGCTTGTTGAGGAGAGGTGTGTTATTACTTTTCTAAGCAACTGCACCTTCAATTTTTGCCTGGGGTACAGCAAAATGGGTGCAAAAATATCTTAGACTTAAACTGAAGGTGTGAACTGAAGGTGTTCAAGAGCCATATCTAGGGAATGAAATTTCAAAGAGACTAAAGGGTGGGCTCTTTTTACTTGAGCCAGTAAACAACCGCCTAGCAACCACAGAATACTCTAGCAACCACATCAAATCAAAAACACATCGAAACCATTCACGTTTTCTTCTAAAAATGTCAAAATATAGTGTAATGTCTGAAAACATTAAGAAGCAGTTAAATTATCAACATACAAAGCAGATGAACATTCTGTTTTTTTTGTTGACTTATTTATACGCCTGTACTGAAAACTTTGCCAGTATCTGTAAAATTCAAACGCTTGTTTTTAAAGTGATAGTTCACCCAAAAAGAAAAATTCTCAGTTACTCACCCTCATGCCATCCCAGATGTGTATGACTTTCTTTCTTCTGCTGAACACATTTGAAGAAAAATAGAAAAATATCTCAGCTCAGTACATGCTTAAAATGCGAGTGGATGGGGATCAGACCTTTGATGCTCCAAAAATCACAGACAGTCAGCATAAATGTCATCCATACGACTCCAGCGGTTAAATTAATGTCTTCTAAAGTGAAATGATCGCTTTTGGTGTGAAAAAAAATCTATATTCAAATACTTTAACTATAAACCATCGTTTACGGTCAGCAGCAGTATGCGCGTGTGAAGCAATCGCATAAGCATGATCACGCGAGAACTGACGCATGTACGACACACCCGGAAGAGCAGCGCTGTTTACAACTGAGAAGGAGGAATGCTGTACAGGAGCTTTCTTGGTTTTTGGTATAGATCTGTATTTGTTTCCGTATGTTTTTCTCAATGGTGTGTTTGTGTGCTCATCCTGGATGTCTCAAATGAGAGAAAAATGTGAGATTACGTCAGTAACATGCCAGCGTGAATACGTCACATGAGAGACCGCTTGAACTCAGTGCTCTCGTGAACGTGCACTGCTGCTGACTGAAAGCGATCATTTATTGTTAAAAAATACTTAAATAATACCAATAATACCAACTGTTTCGGTTTAGAAGACATTAATGTAACCGCTGGAGTCCTATGTATGATGTATTTGCTTCAAAGGTCTGATAACCATCCATTTGCATATGGACCTACTGATCTGAGATATTTTTCGATTTTTCCTCAAATGTGTTCTGCTGAAGAAAGAAAGTCATACACATCTGAGATGGCATGAGGGTGAGTACACGATGAGAGAATTTTCATTTTTGTGTGAACTATCTATACACCATCATTCTTTGTGTTTTTAAATTTGATCATGCTTTCTGCTACCCCTAAGTGGGCTGTGGTACTCGCAGCTCAGCTGAAAACATTTTACAATATTTTAATTCATTCTGTAGATTTCCCCCCATAATCTGCTCAGAAAATTCTATGTGATGTATTATTGGGCATGTTTAAGTGATAGTTGTTTAGATATTTTGTGCTAAAATGTGATGGCATCAAAACCCTGCATGTTGCTGCAAAAGACGTACCGTGCTTTAAGTTCGCTTTGTTGAGCATCACGGGTGACTTCGCAGGAGCTTCTGGGAGACAAGCCCTCCTGTTTCTCAGGGAGACTCAGAGTGCTGCCAGAGCTTCCTATATTAATTCAAGACCATCCGATGGGTATCAGTTTGAGTCAGTTATTTAGTCAAACCTTTGACTTTACTGAATAATATTTGTTTTAGCAACAGACTTAAAGGAAAAGTTTACCTAAAAATGATAATGGATTAAACCACTAAAGTCATATGGATTACCTTTATGCTGCCTTTACGTTCTTTTTGGAGCATTAAAGTTTTGGCCCCCATTGCATGGACAAAAACACATCATAAATTCAAAAAAATATCTTTGTGTTCTGCAGAATAAGAAAGTTGTTTGAGTTTGAGATGGCATGAGGCTGAGTAAATGAGGGAATTATCATTTTTTGGTGAACTATTCCTTTTGAAGAAACCATGAGAAATATGACTGAAAACCAGAATTAATAAATAGTCTTATAATCCTAAAAACACACTACAGGTAGTTTCAGTCTACAGTATATAAGAGCTTACAGAACCTCTTCTAATCCGGTTAGACGTTTGCAGACTTGATTCTTTCTTTGAGTCCAATTTGGCTCTCTCCAGCTGCTGTTCCAGTAGAACTGAACGCTGCCATTCTAGTCTAAGTTTCTGCTCAGTTTCTTCACACTGGCGCTTCACCTCTTCTTCCCTGCAGCACAAATCAAGACACTTATGGATACACATTTCAGCCCTTAATGACAAGAACAATTGCCAACTAGATATTTACATTTTCTGTAGAAAAAAAACCAAAAAACAAAAACAAAAAACATGTGAGGGGTGCTTGTGGTTGCCAGAGCATGACTATGTGGATGCTAAAGTGTTCTGAGTTGTTTTTAGCATGTTGCTGTGCGGTTGCTATGTGGTTGCTATGGTTTTCTGAGTGGTTTTGAGGGTGTTGCAATATGGTTGCTACACAGCAAAATCCCCGGTGTTAAATTAGCACTCCTTGGATTGTAACATAAAAAACATTGTAACATAAAAGTAAAATCAAGTCAAATCATTTTTATTTATATCGTTTTTTATTTGTGATTTTCCCAAAGTTGCTTTACAGAAAATCCGTTGAAATGTCTGTAACGTCATAAAAAAATGAATAACCAACACTCCTGGAAAAATAATAAACAGTTTAATAAAAAATCTGTCTTTCTATAGCTTTGTATTATTTCAAATTTCACAACTTAGTACCACTGACCCCATTTGAAGACATCAATTTTTAGGAAAACTATTTGGTCTAGATTGATATATATATATATATATATATATATATATATATATATATATATATATATATGGCGCCAAAGGGAAACGGAAAATGCACACAGAGTCACGCTCGGGTCTCAGGAGTGACATTTACCAATTAAATGCACATTTAGTGGAAATAATGCACATTTTCTCTCCAAATTAGTACCCATGAACACATGGAGAAATGGCACAGATATCATAATTAATTCATTATGAATATCAGCCTTTAATTATGATTGTTGTTTCACCTGGTTTGCTGCACTTTGGTCAGCTCCAGCAGTCTGTCTCTCTCCACACTAACAGTCTGACAGAGAGCCTTATACTCTGCACACTGAGCTTGAAGTGATGGGATTTTAACAGCACACTCTGGACAGGCCGCTCCTGCATCCCTGAGATAACACAGAATGTTGTTAGAAGCTATAGTAGATAACAGGAGATACTGCATATTGTAACACACTTTTTTTTTTTTTTTTTTTTTTGGTTTGTTTAATTACACATAATTAACCTATACAATGCTGCTGACACATTCCACAGAATGTGGTACACTATTGTGTCTCATTACTATTTTTTTAAAGCATTAGAGGCACAAATCCCATGTTTTTTGTTGAGAGAACTTTTAGATGTGTTAGATACGGAAGCCCTGAACCGCAAGGTGGAAAAAAAGAAGAATGTCTGTAAATGTCTATAAAATGGTGATTTTGGCCTGTTTAACCTCAGAGTTCTTGACTTTCTCGACTGTATCCAGCAATCCAGCAATTAAACTCATACAACAATTTAATAATTTGAATAGTATTGAAAATATTTTTTATCAACTCATTTTTAATATTAAAACTAAAAATGTTGCCAAATTATTCATCCAGCCCCATTACCGCATTAATTTCTCCATTTACAAAAATAAAAACATACCATAAAAAATCATGCTGGTGTACGTGAGTTCATATATAAAAATCATTGTTGATTTTTTTTTCTCTACACACAATAGAATGTAAATACCTGGCGGAGTTGGACTCTCTGCTGTTCTGCTGTTGTGATGTGAAGGTCTGGCGGCCACTTGCTTCTTGTTTCTGCACCAGAAACAACATGTGAATGAGCATATAAAGAAAAATGCAGCTGATGATCTGCGGTCAGATGTGTCATACCTTTAGGCCGAGCTGTTGGATCTCCTGCTCCAGCTCCTTCACTTTCTTCTCCTTCTCTGACACCATATGTTTGAGCTGTTGGATGAGGGAGTTGTCCTGCTGGGCCTCACGTTGCAGCTGCTTCTCCAGGTCCTGCTGGGCCTCCTCGAGCTGGGACCCTTTCTGGCTCACATGACGCAGCATGGCCTGCCACTGTGTCTGCTGCTTCTGTCAGAGGAGGGAGCCAGAGGTCTGCTCTGAGAGAGGCTGATACACTGCAGTAAATTTCATCTGCTTTGATTTGGCTGTTTAGAATTTTATCTTCTCACTGGTTGATATGAAGTATCATATAGAGGCTTTACAGTGTTTTACAATGAATAAAAATTCCTGTTCTATTTCTGTATAACATAATGTTTCAATCCTTCTTAAAAAAAATAAAATAAAAAATAAAAAGACTCCTGCAAACATAAGGAATTCAGATTGGTTACTAAACTGGCTCAAGCTGTTATTGCGTAAAGCTGTTATCAGTTAGACACGAATCTGTTACCAGTAAGGCATCGACCAGCTCATTGTCATGTTTGCCCTTATCCAGTAGAGTGCTGATCTGGCTTTTCAGAGCTCTGATTTCTGTGCTTAACACTTTGTTTCTGGCTTTGGAGCCCTCCAGTTTCTTCTTCATGTCTGAATGCTCTTCAAGCAGAACTTCATAATCCACAGTGAGCTTCTGCAAAGACACGTCATTTTCAGTATTACCTCTGACCCATAAACCTTGAGGTGCACTGTATCACTGCATCTTAAAATCAAAGGATTAGGGTATTTTGTCGATATCTGTTATGAGATACTCAGACCCATAAATATGTTTAACTTATGTTCACAACCTCCAGTGTCTCCTTCCGTTCTTTCTCTATATTACGGATGTGGATGAGATTTCTGTCCTGTGTCTTCTGCAAACTTCCAGGTCCTCCTCCTCCAGGCCAGATCTCCTCCTCCAGACCAAGGTCATATAGCTGCTTCCTGTGAGATGATTGGCTCAATTGTTGTTCCAGGTCTCGCACCTTGAGAGTGTAAAATGTTTTATATTAACACAGTGAGTTTCAACACTATGAGTAAACAGGTTTAAACAGCAAATCACAGGAATATTAAATCCAGATTGCTTGTTTAATAATTAAGATAATGCTTAGTAATAGAATAATTGAGAACACATCATCAACCATGATACATCTATGACAACAAATTTTATTTTATTATTTTTTTTTTTTTTTTGACCATTGTTTACCAAGGCAGAAAAAAAATTGGGCAGTGGGCATTTGAAGAACATTTAGGGAGATTAAAAAATAGTAAAAAAAATTCAGTCATTATCTAAATGAAACCACTTCCACCCCAGCTCCACTGTTCTAGATCTGCTACATGCTACATGTCTAACTGTGCAGTAGCACTCACTCTGTTCTGAAGGGCGAGGATCTGCTGTGAGCGACTTCTCCAGCCTCCTGGATTACACAGTATCTGCTGAATACTGACATCCTCACCCACCTCACAGCTTAACACCTGGACAAACAGCAGTTTGACTGAGATTATGACATACAGGTGATCTTTACTGTAACAAATTAAGATAAATTACATGACTTATTGTGCACAAACCTTATGAGCTATTTTTAACTCTTGTTTAAATGACTGGATCTGGTTACGGTACTCAGTCATTTTGAGTTGGGCAGCAGATAGTTTCTCCTGTAGTGATTTTACAACTGGACTGTTCTGCATAAAGATGACTGAGAACAGTTAAAGTGGTTTGACAATTAAAAGTTTTTAGCCATATAAGTGAAAAGCTGTAATATTAAAACAGATAAAATGTTTAACCATGTACCAAATAATGCTTATAAAACAATGTTACCTCAAGATGGTCTTCTAAATTCGTTGAAGTCTGCTTTTTGTTTGACTTCTGTCCAGGATGAAGTAACAATGTGGCCTGAAGCTAATATCAAGTTTTGATGAAATATAAAAGTATATTTTTCCTTCCATTGACAAAACATTGCAACATGTTTTGCCACTGTGCACCAAAAAAAAAAAAAAAAAAAAAAAATATATATATATATATATATATATATATATATATATATATATATATATATATAAAATCAGAGAATGAAACTACTGTGTTTTTGTCTTTACCTCTTTCTCTAGTTCTTTGACTCTGTTGTTTGCTTGCTTAGTTTTGGTTTTCTCTCGTTCAATTTCAGCAGCTAACACTCGATTCTTTTTGGACAGTTCCACAATTTTGGTCGCTGCAGCATCTCCTGCCAGACCAGCAGTTCCTTGGATTGTCAAAGGATTGAAAATATATTGTCTGACTTATCAATATATCAGACATATACATGTACAGTATATCAACCTCTCAACAATGCCAATTATGTACCACTTACCTGCTAATGCCAACCTCTCCTCTTCTCTCTTCTTCTTCAGGTGTTTTATCTCAAAGTCTTTCTCACTCAGTAGTTTATGGATTCTGCCGTTCTCATCCCTTAGCTCTCTTAGCTGATCGTGCAACTGTTCATTTTCATTCTGGATCACTCTAAATGAGAGCACAATAATGATTTAATAAATATGTCAAGAGACATACTGACATATAAAGGTACTTGTTTAAATACAGTAATACAAATTTATTCCAATGTCTTGTGTCTGATGATAAAATGTGCTATAATAAATGTTGAGAACCAGGGTTGGGCAAAATTCAGAACTTAAGAACTAGCTCCATTTCAAGTCATGAATTTGAATTTGAATTGAGTGCCCTGGGAAAGGTGTACAGGTACACCTGTACACCTACTTATTCATGCAATTATCTAATCAGCCAATCGTGTGGCAGCAGTGAAGTGCATATAATCATTCAGATACGGGTCAGGAGCTTCAGTTAATGTTCACATCAACCATAAGAATGTGGGAAAAAATTTTATCTCAGTGATTTGGACCGTGGCATGATTGTTGGTGCCAGATGGGCTGGTTTGAGTATTTCTGTAACTGCTGATCTCTTGGGATTTTCATGCACAACAGTCTCTAGAATTCACTCAGAATTGTGCCAAAAACAAAAAACATCCATTGAGCGGCAGTTCTGTGGATGGAAATGCCTTGTTGATGAGAGAGGTCAACAGAGAATGGCCAGACTGGCCGAGCTTACAGAAAGGCTATGCTAACTCAGATAATCACTTTGTAAAATAGTAGTGAGCAGAATAGCATCTCAGAATGAACACGTTGAACCTTGAGGCGGATGGGCTACAACAGCAGAAGATCACTTTGGGTTCCACTTCTGTCAGCCAAGAACAGAAAACTGAGGTTGCACTCCGCCGAACTGCCGCTCACTGGATGTTTTTTGTTTTTGGCACCATTATGAGTAAATTCTAGAGACTGTTGTGCATGAAAATCCCAGGAGATCAGCAGTTACAGAAATACCCAAACCAGCCCGTCTGGCACCAAAAGGTACTTTGGTACCTGGTTGAAAATTAATCCCAGTACAAGTTTGAACCCAATACATTTACAAGCACACATTTCATTCACTTGTTAATACAATGTTACTACGCAGCCCAGAAGCATATTTATTTTCCAATCAACACATTAATAATAATCAGTTATTAATTCACTCTTATACATTGTTTTTATTTTTTAACGATACAGTAACTTCTTAACTCATATACAGTATGAAGCCCTTGAGGCTTGAGCCTTCATTTGGTTATTACTTATTTAAACACATACTTCAGTAAACAATCACTAAAATGACTTAATAGTGTTGACAATAAATTTGATTGCTTCAAAACTTTAGCCAAAGCAGCTTACTAGGTGCGCTTCATGTTTTTGACCACCAGATTGCAGTAAACTGAACAGTGAACAGAAGCTTTTTAATACATTTGTAATGCAAGCCCGGTCTGCTATTTAAATCTGTTGGTCGTTTTTGCTCTTTTTGGTTTTCTTTTATGGTTTTTCTAAACTAAAATTTCCCTCATTCATCCCATGCCCGGCGTTAAAGACCTTCGCTCTGGTGAAAACCTGACACCTGTTTTTGGGAGCGACCACAATATTTTGTTTATATATTGAAAATCTACACTGGCAATTTCAAAACTGTAGGATCAAACCAAGAAAGGTATTGTAACTTTGATTAAGACACTTAATCTCAAATTAAGTGGCTTGAACCTGTAATAAGTGTACCATATGTCTCCTTGGATAAGAAAGAGTCTGTTAAATAACAAATTAGTGTTTAAATAAGGTCTGGAAACAGAAGATGGTCTTGTCTTGATCAAAGCCTTCAGAATTATATCTGTGCATTTATTTTTCATGTGTCACCTGGCATTGAACAGATCCATCAAATCTTCATCCTCTTCTGTGAGGTTCATACTGTCCAGACTGCTGAGAGGAGCAGCATTTGAGCTTGTCTGATCTCTGTCCATCTCCTTTCTCATCTCCAGTCTTCTTTGGATGCGCTGAACTTGTTGCTCTTGAAGAGCTTGAAACTGAAACCTCAGATGCTCCTTTATTTCACTGTCACCATCCATCACTGAGAGATCAAAACCAATATGACACATCAGACAAATCTGCCATGTGAGAGTGTTTACTGTATATAAACTAATGCAGTTATAATTGAGAGCTGTCCTATATCAAAATTTAAAGCAGGTTGAGGTTTGTTTATTCTCCTTAAAAACAATCAACAAAACTTTGTAAGGTACAAGGAAATATGCCTCTGACATTAAGGTTCAATTCCAGGGGGGATAAACATGGTTTGTGATGACTATGATTTGTTTTGAGAGGTAAATTATTGGCTGCCAAGAGCATGAAACCAGCTAAATTAGAGATGTTTTGAAACAAAAATGGTCAGTTTTCCTACATTTCAATGTTTGATTGATTATGGGACATTTTTGTTTACGTTAATTTGCACAAAAACATTTTTTTTTTGCTACTGTGTTGGGTTGCCACTTAATGTCCAATGTAAAATAAAGCAAAAATCAGTGGTTTAAAGAAGACATTTATTTATCCAGCACATCACATCTGTTGAAATGTATAAGTTACATGAATTGTTGACTGTCTATGATATTCATGGTTTATAATTTCCTCTTTTTAATATTAAATATACACTTAATTGTTGTTTTATTTGCTTTTTTCATGCTTTTTCTTGTAATATTTGTATATTCTGAGTTTCTGACATTTTCTGTCTATAGAAGGTGCTTTACAAATAAAATGTAATGTACTATTTCTACTGTCTGAGATGGTGGAAAGAGTAGTTTGAGACTGAACAAACTTACCAGAACAGTTGAGACAGATTGTCGTAAACCCAATGGAGAACTGACAGAGTTTGTTTATTAGGTAAATAACCAAAAAGCGAGGAGATGCTAATGGGTTAGCTAAGCGTTTCCTGTCCGTTTGTAGACGCGACCGTCTCCATAGTAACGCGTTTCCAGGAAGTGAGTGCAGAGATGCGCTTGATTACCTCTACCATACACTGTAATATAATATAATAAAATATAATATAATATAAATGTATGTAGACATAAATAAGCATTTGTAATATGTAAGAATTAAAAATTCTTAAAATATAATATAATATAATATAATATAATATAAATGTATGTAGAAATAATTAAGCATTTCTAATATGTCAGAATTTAAAATGCTTAAAATAAATAGAATATTAATTAAATTAATATATGAAATCTTCATAATGTACACATCAGATGCTATATAAAGAAGGGGAAAAAACTGTACTTATGTGCCAGAGAAACTAGCGCGCAGCCATCTTGAAAATTTTGTCTCGGAACTTCCGTTCTAGCGGTTTTGTATATATATATATATATATATATATATATATATATATATATATATATATATATAATTCTATGGTGTTGATGTTAAAGTGTAATTAGCTAGCGAAGTGGATTTACAGGTTATAGAGTTGTCAAAAGCTATCATGAGTATTTTAAAGTGTTCAGGGGGTGTCATAACAACTGGAAGCAGTTTAAAACAAGAGTACTTCATTCATATATACACAAGATATACCTTCATGATGTGGACATACTGATGTGCCTCTGTGCTCATGAAAGTCCAAGAGACACAAAGTCATTAACAATATCTCTGTAGGACAAATCTGACCATCTTCTCATGTTATTTACCCATTGCGTTTAGTTCGGTTGAGCAGATTTATTGAGTGTTAACTTGGGATGGGGTGATAATATATTTTTTTACACGCACACATACAAGCATATATATAAAAGAGTATGTTTTATTTTATTTTGCATTTACAACTATTTTAATCACATTTAATCCTCTTAAAATTATAGGGTGAAAAAATCATTTTAAAAAGTACAAATAATTTCCTTTAATATCATGAACTTGTATGTAAAATAATATGAGCTGTCCTGTTTGAAATTTCATGTCAACTACATATTTTAAAACAAATTATTAACAAGTTGAAACCTAAAAATTAAGCAGAATCACAAGGATAACAATTAAACACTTGTCAAAGCGAATAGAAAAAGTGTGTCATAGCTGTCTGAATGATATCTGCCATGTCCAATTTACTTCCGTGAGTGCCGGAAAAAACGAACATTTAGAGTGTCATAAAAATCTCCTCACAAGCTTTTTCACGTAGTAAAGGTGTGCTGTAGACTCACACCATTGACGCTTGCTGAAAAATACTTTGTGCCCCCACACGTAATCCATTTTCATTGACTCTTCTCAGTAGCGTTAATACAAACAGGAAGTTAGATGACAAAATTCGGAAGCACGGAAAAGAGGCGGGACTTAATAAGGTAGATCACTGTAAAACTGTACAACAGAGACAAACCTCTCAAGTCAGTTTACACCATTAGACATCGAGGCTTTCAAGTGGCAAAACTATGGAGACAAGAAAGAGACAACTCACCAACTAATTTTTTTTTTTTTTTTTTACCTTGATATTTTGTTATTTTATTAAACTTGCTTTGATGAAGATAAACAACACTCTAATTTACATATTTTAATATGATTATTCAAGTGTTTTATCCATCACTCATGAACATTTATTGTAGCATACTACATATAAAATATCCCAAATTTGAGCAATGAAACGCGTGATATGGTTGAAATTGAGATCAGTGGAAGACCTTAATTTTTACATTGCAATCTAGAGCCTCAGTGGATAATGCAAGTCAAACGTAATATTAAAATAGTATGCACACAATAAAACTGTGAACTAAAAATACAAAAAGAGGATTCAATAATGATTGCACTGAAAAATACATTATTAAACATACAAATAATGTGCAGAAATATGCAATATAACTGTCACGTTTAATGTGTTTTTGTTCATGTTTTGTGTTCATGTCATGTGATTTCCTGTTTTATAGTCATGTGTTTCATGTCATGTGATATCCTGTTTCCCTCCATGTTCATGTGTCTTGTTTTCATTGGTTTATTGTCTTGTTAACTCGTTATCAGTTCTAGTTTGTCATTGGTTCTTGGTTTATTAGTCTTGTTATCTTGTTTATAATTCTGTCTGTTCATTGGTTGTCTTATTACCCTTGTCCATGTATTTAAACCCTCACGTTTGCCAAGGTCCTGGTTTCAGGTGTGTTAATGTAACATTGTTTGGATGTCAAGTCAAGTCAAGTCAAGTCAAGTCAAGTCAAGTCTAATCTAGTTTGTGTTTCATCACTACATGTAATAGGAAGTTGGTCTACATCAACAGTAAAATATCCTGAATTTCGTAATATTGCAACAACTTTACTTGGGATTGCGTCAAAGATAATAGCATATTCTTTTGGTTTTACAGGAATCCTAAACTTTTTGAGAAATTCTGAATATGTTAAAAGCAGGCCTTGTTTATTAAGCAACTGACTTACAGTGATTATTCCATTGTCATACCATGTCTGACTGAAGATAGAGGTTTTTCTTATACAAGATATCCTTATTATTCCATACAAAATACCGATGTGGTGAGAAGTTGTGTTTATAGACTAACTGCCAAGCCTGCAGTGCCTGCTTGTGGAAATTTGCAAGTTTATTAGAGATTTTTTCAATAGAAAAATTACATTTTAAAAGAAAACAAATGCCATCCAAAGAATTAAATATACATTTGGGGAAAATATTGCATATACTATCTTTGTTATTGATATATTCAATTATCAATTTTATTTTAAAAATGGTATTTAAATCTATAAAATGTAACACCTCAAGGCCCCCATATTCCTTGTTATTATTTATAATATCTTTTCGTAAGTAGTGTTGTTTTTTCCTCCATATGAAATCCTATAGAATCTTATCCAATTCCTTGACCACATTTTCTGGAACTTCCACTGACATTGATACATAGACAGACCTAGAAATTCCTTCTGCTTTTGAAAGTGAAACATGGCCGAATAGGGACAAATCTCTCATCAACCAAATATTAAGTCTGTTTTTAATCTCTTAACAATAGGTTTAAAATGTAATGTGTTTGATTAAGATCTTTACAAACCTCTAAACCAAGATATGTAACAGTGTCTTTAATTGTTATTCCACTAATATTCTTTCAAAACACAGTTTTTAAGAGAAAATAAGATGGACTTGTTCTTATTCATCTTTAATTCAGAGACCTCAGAAAATTCATCTATACATCTAATAACTTTCTCTACTTTGTGGTTTTTAACGTAAAGGGTGGTATCATCCGCAAATTGGCTAAGTTTAATATCTTTGACAAACACTTCCCTGAATACTCGCTTTTTTATATGAGTTGCCATCACTTGTGTAACTAATAAAAAAAGAAAAGGTGATATAGGTCATCCTTGCCTTAACCCACGGCTCATATCAAATCTCTGACAGGTACCGTGAGACAACTGGACTGAACTATTGCATCCATTATAAAGTGTTTTAATGACTTTCTTAAAAAAAACAACCAAAACCAAAAAAATCAATGACCTTAAACATAAAAGAATGTTCAATGGTATCAAACGTTCTATAAAAGTCAGTATAAAGCCATCATCTGAAATTAGATGTCTGTAGACAATTAAATCTCAAATTAGTCTAATATTATTTCCAATATAACATCCTTTCATAAAGCCTGATTGTTCTTCATCAATTATTGAATTTAAACCTTTTTTAAGTCTTTTGCAAATATTAAAGAATACATTTTGGCATCATTGTTTAACAAACTGATTGGTCTCCAATTTTCTAAGTATAACTTGTCATTGTTAGGTTTCGGTATAAGTGTAATTACTCCTTGTTTCAGTGAGGCAGGAAGTTCTCCCAAATCAATCGATTCTTTGAAGACAGCAAGTAAAAAGAGTGCAAGATCATTACAGAAGGTTTTATAAAACTCCCCAGTCAACCCGTCATTTCTGGGAGACTTATTGCCTTTAAGATGGTTTATACAATCAATGACTTCCTGAATGCTTAAACCTTTATCATATGAATTTCTGAAATCAATGTTAATTTTATCAATATTGTCTGATAAATTCTAAAGAAAATTATCTGTATTTGGGGATTGGCTAGCACAGCTATACAAGTTGCTATAAAACTGAGTTACAAATTTAGATAAATCTTTAGGATTTTCATTAGGAACACTGTTTATTATTAATTTGTTTACAGAGGCTATGTCCCATTTTATTTTATTATTATTATTTTATTTTTTTTTCTAAACTGAAAAACTATTTGGTGTTTTTTTCACCTGCTTCCATCCATTTTCACCTTAACCTAACAAAGGCACCTCTAGCTTTCTCTTCATAAATATTATCTAGATGATTCTGCAATGTTATAAGCTTTAATACATCATTGTTCGACATATTTTGATAATTTCTGCATGTAATGGACATTATTTCGTTAATGATCTTTTTTCCGTTTTCTTTTTTCTTTCTAGACATGAATTTTCTGTAGGAAATCGCCAACTTCCTTATTTCAAATTTTGTTAGCTCCCAGAATTTCCCATAAATTTGTAACCTAGATGCCTGTTGCCAGTATTTGTCAATTATGGTCTTAATTGTATTGCAGAATTCATTGTCTAAATAAACTACTATTTAATTTCCAATAACCTCTGTTAACTCTACTTGATTGACTACTTGAAATATTTGTGATCAGTTAAAATTGATGGTTCAGTAGTAACAAATTCAACTTTAACTTTCATATGTTCTGAAATAAGCCAGAAATCAATACGTGATTGCAAGGATTTGTCCTGATTACTCCATATATGTGTGAATAATTGCGGATCTTTATATCTCCAAATGCCTAACATGTTCAACCTTAAACATACATTAATTAGTTAATTTCCACTACAATCCAATTTAGAGGGCCATCTATCCCATTTTTCATCAAATGCTGTGTTGAAGTCCCAACCCCAAATTACTTCTGCAGAGGGAAATTTTGAATGTTGTTGATTAATATTGTCTTCAATGTCCTGAAAAATGAATCCATTGGTTCTTTTATTGTTGGTGGCATATACGTTTATAAGGATTAATTTAATCTGTTTTATATCAATTAGAAGAATAATCCACTGATCATCTGTTTTGTGACTTAATATCAGTCCAGAAAACATATCCCTAAAAATAGTGCCCCCTGCTGATCTATTTGAAGCTCCAAAAAAAAAAAAAAAAAATACCAGATGTCACAACCCCACTGACTCTTCCAAAAAAGCACATCCTTGCAGGCACGAGTTTCTTGAATGAAACAGAAATCTGCTTCTTTTCCTTTGCAACAGTGGAATAAAGCTTTTCTTTTTAACATGTCTCGTATACCCCTGGCATTGACAGAAAAATTGTTGATTGACATGAACTTGAAAACTTAATTGAACAATTAAGTGAACAATGAAAGAAAAAGTTGTAAGTGTTGAGAGTGTATAAACATTCTCAGAGATCAATCACAAATAAGTCATTGGTCTTGAGACCCCGTTATCCTGAATTTATGTAACAAAGTGCTTTATAAAAGCAATATAAAATAATGTCTTATTATCAGTGGCGACAAAAAAAAAAGAACAAATGTAAAATGTTTCTGTAGCTAAATAAACAAGTTATGGTAATTAGCCTACAGCAAACAGACTTTATGTACCCATACTGTTTTAATTTGAGCCAAAACTCAGAACCCTTGTCAAATAGAGCAGTGGTTTAAGTTTTAATTTCTTTACCATCTACGATTGCCTTGATTCCAACAAAGAAGGCTCTCTTTCCTTCTTTTCTTGCTTTTTCAATCGCAGGCCATAGGAGATTCCATGTAGCTCTCTTTCGTCTGAGATCTACTTTGAAGTACATCTTGTTTTCTTGAGAAAGTCGTTTCCCTTGGCTCCTTTCCATGAGAGGTCCCGTGCTGTTCTGGAGGCGAATCTTGTTATCACTGGCCTTGGTTTCTTTCCCTTGCTGTTGTCTGCGCTGGGTCTTCCAAGGCGACGTGCAATATCCACATTGCTCGTTACGAAGTTACATTCTTCCTCGGCAACCACCGCTTTGCAGATCTTCTTCACCCGAGTCTTAACGTTGTCCTCAGTGAACTCGTTCAGCCCCTCCAAACGAAGATTCCATCTGCGACAGTACCGATCTTGATCGTTTATTCTGTCCTCCAATTCAGAAACCCGCTTCAAAGTCACTTTGTTTTTGTTTTTTAGAACTTCGTTCTCCTTCCGAATGTCGAATATTTCAGAATGCACCACTTCCATTGCTTCTTTCAACAGGTTGATGCTTGCCGAATTTTCTTTCACCATATATTTTTATCTCATCAGATGACTGTCTGATCATTTGGATGATGCTTTGTTGTACCTGACTTAACGTTAATTCATCCGTTTCATCACCTCGTGCCTGTTTCTTCGGAGGGGGTGCTTTGGATGGTGTATTTGGAGATGAATCACATTCACCCCCCTTTTTGCTTTGACAAATGTAGGAGTGTGTTTCACTGATAAGTCTTTTCTCTGTCATTTTTTGAGCTTCAGTGTCCATATCTTCAGGGGCTGGCAAGTCCATGACAGGTTTCAGTCTCTTCTATTCAAGCAAAAAACTCCAGAACTGATAATTAACCACAGGTCTTTTCAAGAACCTCAATGTAATCAAAAACAAGTGTGACTTATGTCTTACATTAACGTTTGTAAGAGGTACCCGAAATGAGTTTAAACGCTAGCATATGTGCGTCTACTCACGCCGCCATTTTGGTCCGGGCTCTCCTCCATTGTTGTTTAGTCATTGTACAAGTAGGACGTGACGTACCCAAATTTGAAAATGTTTCAACTCTTGGCGACCAGAAAAAAACCTCAGTGTGGAATAGACACTCAGCACCTCGTCACGCTGCTGACTTTTTTAAATATGTGGCGCTCCCATTGCAAATAATTAAAGAAATACACTGGCCTCAGGAAAAAACGCTTTGGTGGACACACGGCCTAATCGTATCTTTGGCAGTACAGTTATAATAGAGATAGTTACACACTAAACAATTTACAGTATATGTACATTATTGTGCTTGGAAATCGGTTTATATAAAACTTGAGAGGAGCATACATTCATTGGGAACTAATTAAAGTTGCTTTTAGATTTAAATTGTCCAGTCTTTTTAAACATCTGCTGAAAGGACAATGGAAAGTGATTCACAACTTGTGCATTTCTGTGCCTGGTAAAAGAAATTAGAAAACGGAGGCACACACAAACCAGGGGCAGATCTAGGCATTTTTAAAGGAGGGGGCCACAGAGGGGCCACAGTGTGCAGAGAGGGGCCAAATTAATAACGCATCAAAATGAGTCTATGCTCTTGAAATCTGAACAAATGACATAATACACAAGGAATGTAAAAACAAACTTATCAATATTTGCATAATTTTGTTATTTCCTTTTACATACTCTGATCAACTCATTAAATAACCATAAATTCTACAAGTTATAAGAAGTGGTTCTTTGATAACAACTGAAAAAGTGTTATCATGAAATTTCAGTTACATGACTGGCATTTGGACTACTAATGTCATGTTGGACAGCATAAACTATGATTTATTAGTATGAAATTGTTAATTATTCAGAATTCTGCACTTTTTCTCTGAACAGTTGGAGATCATTCTGCTACACGTTTCACTCAGAAACTTCATTTCTTTCGGGGTGACTTGCCATTTCTTCCATCAGCTGTCTCAATCAGCTGCTATGGAGGAAGCTCTACAATAGGAATTTTGCTGGTCCTTCCCCAAACTTCCCCGCTGATTTGAGGAGTATCATTATTTTTAAAGGGTGAGAGTGATGTAAACACCAACAACAGCTGACATTTAATGACATTGTTACACTGTAACTCCTGTCATAGCTTTCTTATTATAGAGATTTGTGATTTATTCTGTGAAGTTATCATTAATAAAATCAGTGCACCCCCAGTTTACTCTTCTACATAATGAAACTGATCCAGAAATCTTAGAATGAATGATTGAATGTTACATTTATATAGCGCTTTTTCTGACACCACACTCAAAGTGCTTTACACAGTGAACAGGGGACTCTCCACAACCATCACCAGTGTGCAGCATCCACCTGGATGATGTGACGGCAGTCATAGTGCACCAGTACATTCACCACACACCAGCTATTGGTGGAGAGGAGAGTTAAAGAACCAATTAATGGATGGAGATGATTGAAAATGACCAATGGGAGGAATTTAGCCAGGACACCAGGGTTACACTCCTAGTCTTTACCGGAAGTGCCCTGGGATTTTTAATGACCACACAGCAAAATCCCTGGTGTTCAATTAACACTCCTTGGTGTCTCCACGAGTCCGCTCTACAGTTGTGTTAAAAACTAACGCTGAGTAGTGTTGAATCTACTCTGTGTTGTGTTAAATGTTGAATTGGCCAAACAGTTCATGAGATCAAGTAGATACACTCTCTGAGTGATGATTGATAATTTGTGATGACACCTGCTGTTAACAAGCAGAATCTACTGAAGGAAAGAGAAACAACAAGAACAGGAAAAAAAGAGAACAAACCAGCGGACACCACAATTATCAATCATCACTCAGAGAGTGTATCTGCTTTATTGAATTATCTGCTGTAGATTCAACACTGCTTCAGTGTTAGTTTTTAACACCAGCGAGTGAGAACCATATAAACACCAGGAGTGTACATTTAACACTGGGGATTTTGCTGTGTACGCTTGTCTGGGACAGCAATGGCACTATCTTCACTGTCTATATTCCACAAGAAGACCTCACATGGGAGATGCCTCTGTACATCTCCATCTTGTGCCAACATGTCAAAGAAGAGAGTACATTTTATAACCCAAAGTCTCGTAGTTTTTCTGATATTAAAAGAGGGCCTCCTCTGTTTGAATCACTGAGAGAATACACTGTTTACAGACAAGATAACATTCAGATTTAAATACTTTGTTATCAGAGTTATGTAGTCCAAATCTCTGACATAATCCACAATAAACTGTCCATTAGAATTGCTTTTGCTACTAGCAAGATCTTTTCCTGAGATATTAAGCAGTAACTTAAACTTCTGAACAATTTTTGTCCCTTTGAATTTAGTATTTAACACTGTTTGCTCATTGCTCCAGCTTGTACCGGATGCAATGTTCTGGATATTTAGATACAACATGATCAACCTCCAATTAAGGGTTTTTACCATATAAAGAGGTTTCCTATTTCTTGTCTCTCTCACCACTCTAGTTTGCTGTGGACACTCGCAGTAAGTTTGTTTTTAGCCGGTACATCATCGTCTTGGTGAATGGGACCACCTCTGAGTCAATGAGCCACTCGGACTCATCGCTTCAAACAGAGTGTGACTATCCATACATGTTCGAGTGTATGGCGTGTGAAACGGTTCAAAAATAAGACTAACGACTTGCCGAGGGAAGCCACTCAGCTACTGAGAGCAGCTATTGAGTCACTCACTGAAAGAACGGTGCTGGCTACTGAGAAGCCGGCGGTGCTTCTGGATAGGCTACTCACTCTCCTCACGCAGCCGGCGACCCACACACCTAACGCAGCCGGAGACTCACTCTCCTTACGCAGCCAGAGACTCACTATCCTCACGCAGCCAGCAACCCACTCTCCTCACGCAGCCGGCAACCCACTCTCCTCACACAGCTGGGGACTCACTCTCCTCACGCAGCCGGGGACCCACACACCTAATGCAGTCGGAGACTCACTCTCCTCACGCAGCCGGGGACTCACTCTCCTCACACAGCCGGGGACCCACACACCTAACGCAGCCAGTGACTCACTCTCCTCACCCAGCCGGCAACCCACACAACTAACGCAGCCTCATGGGTGCTCAGTTCCAGGATTGGTTGTCATGTGACTTATTACTTGTCGATGGGAACAGATAGGGAATGATTGCCCATTTAGTTTCATTTGAGCCCTTCAAAAACAATCGGTCACCAGAAAAAGATTAACTATAAAGTAATACAATAATTTTGATTGAAAAGTTTCTTGGGGGAAAAAAATAGTATTTCGTCAGAAAACACTACTACTTTTGAATGGCCGTCAATGGAGAAACCATTTTGCCATCCAAGGGTGTAGTTCCAGCATCTTCCAGCAGGGGCTAACAGGGACCTGCTAACCAGCTAATTCTTGACCCCTGGTTGACGCTAACATCATTTTCTGGTTCATTTCTTCACTCATTTGAGATTAACATGAACACACTGAAGTGCACAGTTGCAATACCTTCTTTAAAAAATAAATTTTCATGAGATCTTAAGTGAATTCTTTTCTCAATGTAATGGTAACCAGCTGGTATGTGATAGCTGTGCAGTGTGTAAACCTTACTCCTCTGGCCTTGATGTTTGATATTATAACCACGTATAGTGAATGCTTGCAAACAGTATATCATTGCTCAGCTGTTTTATCATTCTTTCTAGGTATAAGGGAAGAGCGAACTTTGTGAGTGTATCAGAGCCTTTACTGTACAATTGAAGAACACCATAACAGTACCTTGTTACATCTGTAAATAATGACTCGTCCTTATGCTTGTCTTCCTCCTCCACTTTTCCTCATTTCCTGCAGGTGATGAAGTGCTCCATGGGTCCTGAACACATGTGCATGTTGGACGACTGCGGCAGTGTTTTTTGCAAGGCTGCAATAGTTTTGGTCAGCTTGGGACAGGTGACAAATCTGATCACAGAGAGCCCACTCAGGTACTGGGGCTGTTTATTCCAGTGAGCTCATTTAGCAATTTCCAAACCCATTAAAAATTATTAGGAGTAATTAAAGTACTTCTCTCACTCACACACACTGTTGTTCAGTTGGTCCTGTCTACTGCCACAGTGGATGTTTGGTGCGGTCAGAAGCATTCCTTGGTGCTACTACGGGCAGAGCCTAGATAAGGTGGTTCAAGGGTGTGGATGTGGAGCAGACGGCTGTCTGCCGGCCTATAGGAAGGGCAGCTTTTAGTTTGTGACACTCAAGTAGATGTAAGTGATTCTTTCACTCTGCAACATCACATCTCAGATTCCTCTTAATGCATCCTTTTACCCCTTGCTGTGTCTCATTACAACACTTTCTGCCTGTCTATCTCTTGTACAGGTGCCTCGTACAGCTGTCGCACTCTGCTCCTAAAAGGAAGTTCTCTTCTTGATGTGTTCACCTGATGATGTCTTGCCCTGATATTTTTGCCCAGATGTGTCTCCTGACCATACTTTCTGTCTGTCTGTGTTTCTTCTTCATGTGTCTCATACTGGTGTCACACTCTGCTCCTCAAAGGAGCTTCCTGAGGTGTTCCCTTGACATGACTGGAGACCTCTCATCCTGATATCTCCTCCTAGATTAGAAGACTACAGATCATCTCGTGCTGGATGTCACTAACATATCGCTAACATCCAGTCTTTGTATATACTGTATATAGTTTTCATATAGATCAAAAACACTGTTATAACATTATTAAAAATGGTTCCCCCCGTTCATTGAATATGGTTGCTGTGAAATACTTTGATAAATGATATAAATAAAGATGTCAGAAAACATTTTGTCATTGCTGCAGTTGTGACGGAGTAGTTTATTTACAGTATATATATATAGTAGTTTATGTAGTTTATATATAACAACATTTAGTAGTTTATGGAGTAATTCTGGGTCTTTCATCATGCTCCTTAGAGGAAGTACATTGAGTTTGTTAAAAAGGGAGGTGCCACACAAGGAGAGAGGCTAGGCCAATCCTCGTTAGTGATTGGTCAATGGTGGTCGACCTTGGGCAGCAGCTAAAATTTCCCTCTGAGATCGCCATTACCTCCTAGAGGCCAGACATATTGTTATGGTCAGTGTCAGCTAGGAAAGTCATAATGATTGAACTTACTGTCCCATGGGAAGAGGGACTGGAGGCAACCTATGAGAAGAAAAAGGTCAAATATGCTGATCTGGCTGCCTAGTGCAGGGAAAATGTATGGAGGATGGCCACTTACCCCGTGTGTAGTCGGGTATCAAGGGTTTATGGGAACATCAATGCAGCAACTGTAGAAAGATATTGATATCTTTGGATCAGCACTGAAGGAGTCTCTGAAGGAATAGCAGAGGAAGCCAAAAAAGGGAGCTTCTGGCTATGGTTAAGAAGTAAGGATGAAAAGTAGGGTGTGCAGAAGTGAGAAAGTAGGAATAGAGAATAATTGTGATGAGGTAGTATGTGGAAGAGGGGTGAGTTGGAATTATTTCTGCTGACCCACTTGGTAGTGAGTCAGGAGCGAAACCATGCCAAGCTAGGCGTTTCAGGGCGGCTGATGCTGTCACCTGATTGGTTTAAGGATATGAAAGCACTGGATGGGTGGTAGGCAGAGATTGATAGCTTGCCCTTTTTTTTAACAGAGAAGAGGCTTTGGATGCTCCCCCACCACCAGATATTCCTAGATTAATGTGGTAAATCATCCGTTATAGGTGGCTCCTGGCTGATGACCCCATAGCTGGATGACTGAAGGAACTTGCGGAGGTGCAGCAGGCAGTAATGACCAGCAGGTTTAGACATTTCCCTGTGCATCTGATAGAAGTAAAAATCACATTCACTTTTCCCATAAAGGAATTGATTACACTATGTAACACAATTTTTGTTCCTGGGTAGTAAGTGTTATTTCCTAATTGCTTATGCCTCAAAAGTATTGAAAATGGCTATTATTCCCCACAAACTTTGCTTTTGTGACCAGGACAGTGATATGTTGAAATGTACCTATTTCCAATGAGAAAACGGGCGAATTTGTGTCTTTTCGTCCACATAAAGTCAGAAAAAACTACATATGAATCCAAAATCCTTCTTTATAAAGAAGTTCTTTTTAAAGACACCGGCTTTGACCTTTGCCTCAGACAGCTTAGGGAATAAGTCGTGAAGGTACTTGAAGGCTGCCGACTCCTTATATAGAGCTCTGACAAATTGTTTCATAAGGCCCAATTTGATGTGCAGTGGTGGCATCAGCATCTTCTGGGGGTCCACCAGTGACTCCCACTTCACGTTGTTCCTCCCCACAGAGAACTCGGTCCGCTGTGGCAGTGCGCCTTGGTGTCCCTGCTGTCCCAAAGGCAAAGATAGCAGGGAGACTTGGTAAAACCGCCTTGGAGACCCATCAGGAATGCCACCATTTTGAAGTCTCCTATGACCTCCCAGCCGTACTCATCATATTTTAAGGTGTCCAGCAAGGTCTTAATGCTGTTGTAATCCTCTTTGAAGTGCACCGAGTGAGCCAGGGGAAGGTACATGTTACCATTATGGACCAGCACGGCATTGAATATTACTTTAGTATAAATACTTGTTCATTTGGATTCATATGTTGTTTTTTTCTGACTTTATGTGAAAGAAAAGACACATTCACCCATTTTCTCATTGAAAATAGGTAAATTTCAAAATATCACTGTCCTGTTCACAAAAGCAAAGTTTGTGGGGAATAATAGCCATTTTCTATATTTTTGAGGCATAAGCAATTAAGAAATAACACTTACGACCCAGGAAAGAAGAAGAAGGAAAAAAAAAAAAAGAAAATTGTTACACAGTGTTATCAAGAATAACTTGTAAACCTTTAAAGACAGACCTACCATGAGCTCAGAGTTTGTTAATCGATGGAACATGCTTCTGTTGAAACCATCAGTCTGTGTTATTTGAACTTATTATATATATATACCAATTTCAAATAACACAGACTGATGGTATAAAAATGCTATATATATATATATATATATATATATATATATATATATATATATATATATATATATATATATAGCATTTTTAGCAAAAAAAAGCAAAAAAAAAAAAAAACAAAGGTACAAGACTGTGTACTAAATGTCTTTCATTAGGACATGAACTACAATAGCATTTCGAATGACGTAATCAAATTATAAATGACAGAGAAATATTAAATCATTGATTTAAAGTTGTCAATTAAAAGAATAGAAACAATATATTTTAATTTTATTGCAAAATATTCAGAGATTTGCAAATATACAAGTAGTTTGAAAGTGTAGGGAAACTCAATTGCGTCATTCACAGAATGTCAGGGAGGTGGGTGGTTGCTGCAAATCTTGTTTGGTGCGCTTTGTTTGCTGTGATGCTCTAATTGGTGGATCGTTGCCCTTCGGGATTATGGGTAGTGTAGTTCTTTACCAGGAATTCTGCTTTTCACATGATTTTTTTAATTATTTGACATAACGCAGACTGCTGATTTCAACAGAAGCATATACCACTGCTTATTACACGGGTCTCTGGAATACTTGATTCTGACTGGTCAAAAGCAATCAATCAGAATTGATTGGTTGATAAGATCTGAAAACTACTGGGGCTGCCCCCTGATAGTCAACGAAATGTTAGTTGATGAGAAGAGTTTTGGTTGACCAAGTTTTGATTGGTCGGTTGGTTGCAGAAAAAACTCCACATAAAAATGACGAACACCGATATTACCACTGGTTGGACGCTAGGTGGTACTATGGGGTAATTTTCATTAAGCAGGGTTAGGGTTAAGCCAACACAATAAAGCAAGACACCTTGATTTCAAACTTTTAATTTTATTTTTTATCTCTTTTAACTAAAAATGTAAATGAAACTGGAAAAGAAGTGCAATTAAAATGTGTGTTGTTCAACTTTTTGAAAGATGGTTTTACAACAGTTGTCAACATTTCTCTGGCAAAGAACCTACTTCATCTGTGCATTCTCTACAGGTCGGGTATTTCGTTGTCCAGGAAAATACATCATGTGTGTGAATAAATTTGTTTAGTTCCCTCCTTCATGACATATATATAATCGCAATATCCAATTACGTCGGCAGCACCTGGGCTGAGGGATCAGTGAATATTCTTGCTTTAGTGATTTGCATTGAAAATTAATTTATTTAAAAAATGAAAAACTTAAATCAAATACATTTCTAAATTCAAACTGCACTCCAAACGAAATGTAAAAGCAATTAAAATAATGAAGTGATAAAAGAATAATATATATATATATACAGGTGCATCTCAATAAATTAGAATGTCGTGGAAAAGTTCATTTATTTCAGTAATTCAACTCAAATTGTGAAACTCGTGTATTAAATAAATTCAATGCACACAGACTGAAGTAGTTTAAGTCTTTGGTTCTTTTAATTGTGATGATTTTGGCTCACATTTAACAAAAACCCACCAATTCACTATCTCAAAAAATTAGAATACATCATAAGACCAATAAAAAAAACATTTTTAGTGAATTGTTGGCCTTCTGGAAAGTATGTTCATTTACTGTATATGTACTCAATACTTGGTAGGGGCTCCTTTTTGCTTTAATTACTGCCTCAATTCGGCGTGGCATGGAGGTGATCAGTTTGTGGCACTGCTGAGGTGGTATGGAAGCCCAGGTTTCTTTGACAGTGGCCTTCAGCTCATCTGCATTTTTTGGTCTCTTGTTTCTCATTTTCCTCTTGACAATACCCCATAGATTCTCTATGGGGTTCAGGTCTGGTGAGTTTGCTGGCCAGTCAAGCACATCAACACCATGGTCATTTAACCAACTTTTGGTGCTTTTGGCAGTGTGGGCAGGTGCCAAATCCTGCTGGAAAATGAAATCAGCATCTTTAAAAAGCTGGTCAGCAGAAGGAAGCATGAAGTGCTCCAAAATTTCTTGGTAAATGGGTGCAGTGACTTTGGTTTTCAAAAAACACAATGGACCAACACCAGCAGATGACATTGTACCTCAAATCATCACAGACTGTGGAAACTTAACACTGGACTTCAAGCAACTTGGGCTATGAGCTTCTCCACCCTTCCTCCAGACTCTAGGACCTTGGTTTCCAAATGAAATACAAAACTTGCTCTCATCTGAAAAGAGGACTTTGGACCACTGGGCAACAGTCCAGTTCTTCTTCTCCTTAGCCCAGGTAAGACGCCTCTGACGTTGTCTGTGGTTCAGGAGTGGCTTAACAAGAGGAATACGACAGCTGTAGTGTCTGTGTGTGGTGGCTCTTGATGCCTTGACCCCAGCCTCAGTCCATTCCTTGTGAAGTTCACCCAAATTCTTGAATCGATTTTGCTTGACAATAGTAAGGCTGCGGTTCTCTCGGTTGGTTGTGCATCTTTTTCTTCCACACTTTTTCCTTCCACTCAACTTTCTGTTAACATGCTTGGATACAGCACTCTGTGAACAGCCAGCTTCTTTGGCAATGAATGTTTGTGGCTTACCCTCCTTGTGAAGGGTGTCAATGATTGTCTTCTGAACAACTGTCAGATCAGCAGTCTTCCCCATGATTGTGTAGCCTAGTGAACCAAACTGAGAGACCATTTTGAAGGCTCAGGAAACCTTTGCAGGTGTTTTGAGTTGATTAGCTGATTGGCATGTCACCATATTCTAATTTTTTGAGATAGTGAATTGGTGGGTTTTTGTTAAATGTGAGCCAAAATCATCACAATTAAAAGAACCAAAGACTTAAACTACTTCAGTCTGTGTGCATTGAATTTATTTAATACACGAGTTTCACAATTTGAGTTGAATTACTGAAATAAATGAACTTTTCCACGACATTCTAATTTATTGAGATGCACCTGTGTATATATATATATATATATATATATATATATACACCTTTCCATTTACCATCAGGCAAGTATCCGTCTAAACATGCAGGCAGAAAATTATAAAAACAATTATAAATGTAAAAATAACGATGATAATAATCACTGAAATATAAATCATGATTTGAGGTGAACATGTTTTTGTATTATTTTATGTTTTAATCACCGATGTATAGGCTGTAGAGTTGTAGTCACAATGAACTGCTCTGTGGAAATAAAGCAAACTGAACTCAAAGCACCTCCTGAGCTGAGATGTCTGAGGTCACACTCATAGATGTGCTTGCAAAAAAATAAAAAATAAATAAAAGAATCTGAAGACAGAAACAAAGAAAGAGTGAGAACCTTTTAGATGCGCGTGTTCCACGAGACTGCACGCACCCATATAAACAGCGTGTCATACATGCACATAGACGGCTTTTCTGTCATCTGTTCTTAATAATATAATAAAGTGTGTTTCTTCAAGCGCGTGTCTGTGTCTCTACGGGCAAATTATTTGTAATATTAATTTGATAATAATAGCCTAATAATAATAATAATTTAATACATGGGAAAACTAGCCAAATATTGTCTTGACATCATCAAAGGCATCAGCTATTGGCGATCACTCTGACCATCGTCGATCCCCGAGATCATCGTCTGTCGGCAAAACCCTAATGTGCATTTCTCTCTATAAATTAACAACGTTCAGACAGTCTCCTTGCTGGGTTTTCCAACACATTCAGAATCATTACCACTTTTGCCGGTGTTGCTGCGGCTCGCTTCGTGTGCGCTTGTAAAATTTATATTTTAAAGGCTCATTATTACGGTTTAGTATTTCTCTGTCATGTAGAACAGTGTTAGCAATGTTACTTATAACGTTCTTTCTCAGCCCTGAAACTCAAACCATTTTCTGATGCCCCCCCCCCCCCCCAAATATATTCAAGTAATTAAATTAATATCATAAACGTGCAACTAGTCAACTAGGAAAATCTTTGGTCGGGGGCAGCCCTAAAAACTACATGTTTCCACAGCTTTAATATAGTAAATCTTTAATTTTTTTTTGTAGACAAAAGCAGCACTCCACAGTAAATAAATAATTTAAAAAAAACACACAAGTGAAATAAATTGGCTTAGTTTATTTGAAATACTACTCTTATGTTATTGGCAAAGATAAACAGATGGTAGCAGAGATCTTCAAAAATAGTCACTATAAAATACGCATTTGGTTAATTTGATTTGAAATATGAAACATAAGGTGCACAACATTACGACAGCAAAATTAATCCACAAAATAACATCCTTCACTCACTGACAAATCTCTCTCTCTCACACACACTTTTTGTTAAAGAACACAGTAGAAAATATGAAGGTTGGTTTAAGTCCCTATTATCCTGTTTGTGAAACCAGCACTACATCAGCAAAGAACTAGTACTGTTAATAATTTAGCAACAGTGAGGTCCCGACTAAAAATGATATGCATGTTGTAAAGTTTTCATTAATCCCTGTCATATGGGATTTTCCATGAGTGTTCTTAAAAATACAAAAACAAAAACTAAACAAAGCTAACCAACAACACTGAGCATAAAATAAACCAAACCAAATACTTTCAAAAGCCAAATCAATAACCATTTCACACCATCATGTTCGGTTTACCATCATTTCTCCTCTAGGTATGTGAAATAGCTGATATTCACTATTCCATCACATACAATGTTTGATTTAAAAGAATAAACTGTTGTCCACAAAGACATCAGGCAACAATGTACGTGCTAACCTCGTTTTCTGAGATTTATTAATAGTTAAAAAAAAAAAAAGTTAACACATTCTTAAAAAACAGGTCCTAAATTATTTGAGCAATAAATACAGAGGAACACCTTAATATGAGGTGGTATTAAGGGCATATCAGGTTGTAATACACTTCTTCTGTTCACTTTTTTTCCAATGCCTTCTGCTCCAATGCTTTCTGTGCCTCAGCAGGCTTAAGGATGTAGTCTTTGTACATGGAATAGACCACTCCTGAAACAAAACAGAAAAAAAAAAAAATCATTCTTTGCACTAGAAGTATGCAACTATAGGCAATAGGACTGGATAAAAATATCAATTTTCCAATGCATCGCAATCTTTATTTGAACGATCTCGATTCTTAAATACCAAGATCGATCTTTTACTAAATGCACAACTCTCTAAAATGCAAGTAAATCACTTGCATATGAGATCAAATTAAATGTCTGTGATTAGTAACTGGCTGGTACACTTTCAGTTTTCTCTCACCAGCAATTGAGTAGTATATTGGCGAAGAAGTTCAGCAACTACAACTTTCACAACGTGTTGAGAGCAAAAGTTGTTCTGTGTAATGTGTGTCCAAAGACGAGATCCACGCAACCCATATGTCACTGAAAAATGTCTCTTTTAACATCCTTTCTGTTCAGGATATTGTTTCTGTTTGTAGGATATTGTTGATCAAAAATAAAAAATAAAAATGTAATTCTAATCACTAATAGCACAGATGAGGAAAAAATGCCATTAGAGTCCTCTCTCGTTAATATGCGCTCACTTACAGACGCTCTTTACAGAACTGACGGTTTTCTTAAAGAGACAGTACCGATCATGTGTTCTCAAAATCAATGTAAATACTTGTAAACAGTATAAATTATGCAATAAACAATAAACATGTAGCTTAACAAAATGAAAAACTAATACAAATATTATTTGTAAAATTAATATTTTCATAATATACCTTGTTAGAAGGCCCCCAGTATATTTAACAGCATTAGCTGGGAGAATTTCTTTCATATGTAAGCTAAATGGACATTATAACTGAATATACCCATGAATCGATATCGATTCGAAATCAGATCGAGAGCTTGTGAATCGGGATCCATTCGAGGAAATTTGTATCAATACCTAGCCCTAATAGACTACATGCAATAATGAGCGCATTAGATGTTACCTAAAGTCATTGCTCCCACCACAAACCCCTGAGCAGCTACACGCATGTGAATTAGGTGGACTGACATCTTGGTATCGCCTCTAGTCTTTAGTTTGTACAGCCTGTATGCCACAATGGCAAAGAACCCAGCCATCCCTGAAAAGGCAGCACAGTTACACCTCAGTCACAATATAGTATATACAAAAGACATGGTTAAAAGAGATCACATAATTTAATACTGTGATACCACAATAATTGAATACATGAATGCACCATCTGTCCAGCAATGCAATGAATTTATGATCATTTAAAAAAAAAAAAAAAAATTATGAATGGTTTACCTGCAGGGACAAATGGATTCTCTTTCGCTTTCCGTAAGAACTTGGATTCATTGTCTTCGTATTCAACGGTTGTCATCTTGGCTATAAGAAACACAGGGCAAAAATAATAATAAAATAAATGTCCGAAATGAATCACAACAATGCCATTCTTCTATGACATTTTGTTGCAGATAAATGCTATCAATACATAATGTAATAATCCTCAAACTAGTACATATTGTGTATCTAGGTCTGAATTATAATGTCTGGAGTCCATCATCACATTCAAGTATGACTCTAAATGAAAACACATGCATGTTTCATTACATTATTATATTTATATATGATCTACAGTCTGTTAAACCTTATGTTTGTTAATGACTTAATGAAGGTCAATTGAAAGTGTTGCCCCATAAAGACTTACATATTTCATATAACAGTTTAAGCTATATATGCCTAACCTACATATCTGTTTTAATCAGCTCCAATCAATAAAAAAACAAAAAAATAAAATAAATAAAAAAAGACTCATGACGTTCCTAATGTATCAAAAGGAGGGTTTTACTACAGAATATCAAAGGAAATACAAATTTCCTCATTTGATTCAGAGCAAAGTGATTCATGTTGCATGAAGGTCAAACAATTCATCAAAGCCATTAAAAATATATTTTGACGGTTTAGATGATAGAATTAAGGATTTGTTTTGATGAAATTTAAAAACATAACATTTCCATGTAGTAATAGCATCATAATCAGTTTTTATTTTTTAAGAAATGCGGCATTTCCTTGTGTGTTAGACTGGCTTTCTTATCAAAGTAGTCAAAAATCACTGCGTTCTACATTATTAATCATTAAATACGCAACTATATTACCCAGACATAGCTACAAATCTAAATAAACTGGTAATATACCTTTTTTGGTAGTCTTCCACACGCTGATGTGAAGCTGCTTTCTGCCGGTTCCTGCTGAACTGCGTGACTGACAGTGATGTAACACAGGCTTACGTCACTTTGACGCGACTACTCCAGCAATCCGTTTTTACAAAATAAAAGTCTTCGTTTCATAATTCCTGCACGACGTTGCATGTCTAAAAAGTCTATTTTTATACTTTATTGTTTTTTTTTGTCCTGAAATAAATCTAACCCCGTGAAAGATCTCAGTTCTTCTCTGTAACGCAAAACTTATTAATTTCTGCGTTCTTTAATTTAACCTTTATTTTGAAGACACGAATAGTCCGGCGCTTCTAACAGTTTCCATCTCGCTGACGCACAGCACAGTCTCGATCACGAGCCAGGGGGCGTGACCCTTGCATGCCATTTCTGAGAATGTACCCATTTCTCGTAAATGATGACACCCTGTACTTTACATTTCATGATCTTCCTCATCACACATACTAAGGGGCGTTCCTCCATGTCTATACGTGTCCTGCTGCACATACACGTTTGTTTATGCTTGTTAAATATACTGTATGTATTTAAAGGTTGTTCATTTGAGGTTTATTTGGGGGATTCATTGAACTTGTTTAGCATTTGTTGTACATATTTGCCACTTGAATGGTTTTTAAATGTTTTATGTTCTGTTTTATGTATTGTGCCTAAATAAAGCACACACCACAGCAAGCTAATATAGTGGAAACTGCAATTGTCCTTCATCAGCTGTAGACATAGGCGTAGAACACGCGGGGGATCCGGGAGACGTGTCCCCCTCACTTTCAATAAAACCAAAGTTCATCCCCCGGACTTTTTCACAGAGCAAATGTGTTTACAGCAAATGTCTAAATGTATAAATGCAAAAGTTAAAATTCACTGGTCAATCATGTAATTAATTCAGTAAAAAAATGTAATCAATTGAGAGCCTTAAAAATATATCTTATATATTTATGTTCGTCTTGCGCTAATTGTTCTGCCCCCCTCACTTTTGAAATGATTGCTACGCCCCTGGCTGTAGAGTATTATGAGTTCTTGCTGTAATGACAGCTGTGCTGTTTGTTCTATAGAGCTGCACTGTCCTTGTTGCCTGTAGATACATGGACATCAGTTGAGCTCCTCTTGATGCTGATCATGCAGTTCCACCGTAGAGGAATGACACTAGTAAATAATGCTTGATGTTGTTCTTCTCTAAAGTAGTAAAAGATGACCAATAATTGCAATAAAATATACTGTAGGGTAGGCCACTTACAAATCACCAATGAGTTACCAGTAGTAGAGTTATATAGTACATAACTAATTAGGTTACTGTGTTTGCCCGAGTGTCAAACACTTTTCACAGGACTCAGAAAGAATATATGAAGATTACTTGGGAGTTTTGTACAACGTTTGTACACTGGACAGCAATAACAGCGCATGTTTTAAATATACAAATATTCAGTGATATCATGAACACTTTCAATGATTTAAGTCTGAGCTGTGATACTAAAATGAGTCGCTAGATGACGTAACAAGTTTAAAAAGCTGAGTCACTGTGACACTATCATGTTTTAATGCAATCAATATAATAACAATTGGTGTAACACTGAGATATTGAGATATGTTAGGCATTCCCGCTGCGTTACATTATACACTTTGTATAGCAATCAATGTTTAGATAAATGCACATTTATAAAGGTTATTCAGTTATGGCATTTAGCCACAAACATGCAGATTTCTGGGACGTAAACTCATGATGAGGTGTGAGAAAGGTGATACCGTCACAGGTGCATGGCATGTTTTTCAGGTCATTTTAAAGATTTAATTTTTAAAGATTACATTTAAAGGTGCAATATGTAACAATTTTCATGTAATATTCACATTATTTTTTTTTTTTTTTTTTTTTTTAATGTGTGAACGGCTTGTAATGCAACTTAAAAAATGGTTGCCTATTAAAGCCTGTAGACTGATTTTCATGTGAAGGGAGCGGGTCGCTTTTGCCGGGAAAATCCAAAGGATGTGACGTTTGTGCGTGTTCCCGAAAGCCTTGCCTCAGTGCTTCTCTTCCGCTATTCAACAGCGACAACAGACAGTCTGCAACACTAGGTAACGTTATCTTAGAGATGGATCTCCCAGCACAACACCGACTCCTACACAAACTTTGAGTAAGCCAAAAAAAAAAAAAAAAATGTATCTACTGAATCCTGTCTGGTTAAGCGGGAACGTGATCGTGGTCGAGTGAAAACTAGAGTGAACACCGGCAGGGCATTTGATTTCTGGAGGGACCTTCGTTCGGTTTTGGGGATCAAAACCGACCCTGAATTGATGATCTTCTTATTGGACAGGTAAGCTTACATAACTGCAAAGCATGTGAAACATAGTGCCATAAGGATTGATCTGTGTAACTTTAGCTAACTTGATCTTGCCTGCTAACGTTGACGAATTGCAAGCTACCTTGCTTTATAACTTTCAAATAATTTCAATGATCTTCTCTTTATACTGAAAGTCAGGTATGCTGATTCACAGTAACTGTCATAATGTTAATCTGTAATTATTCAGCAAGGTAAACTACAATAACACATGAAATTAATGCTAGTCAATGTTCAAGATAATGCAAAAAGCTCCATTCATTAGTGTAATGTAACTTGGTTATACAGAAAATATATACAATCTATTATTATAAAACAATAGCACATCGATATATCAAAATGACAGTTGTGATGGAATCACATCAATACTGAATTGTGTCAACATGTTTATAATGTACAGTCTATTTTATAAACAGCTACTGTCATCATCCACCAGATTTAGCTAACAGCTATTGATAAAGCTGGCTAGCTAGCTAACGCCGACATAGGCTATCGTACAAATGCAGTCAGTGTATCATGCAAAGAGAAGTGATTACTTCAAACTACAGTCTTGCATAGTCAGACCTATATCCACACTTTGTTTTAGCCCTGTTCCAGCACTGGAGAGTCAAATATAATATACAGTCTCAAAGTTTGTAGTAAAACAATCATAAGTGTGTAATTTTAATTATGCTACCTCATCTGTCAGCATGATGCTGGTGAATCACATTCAGTCTCTTTGTACGTTACGTCATTGTTTTGGTCGATGTTCGCTCGCTCACGTCCCAATGGAGTGTGTGCACGAGTGCGAGCGCGAGCACGAGCAACAGGTAGCTGGCTGCAGTTCCCTTAATGGCCACAGGTTTCATTAATAACAAGGGTTTCTGAATCTTACATTCTGCACCTTTAAGAGGAAAAACATTTACCATATTGTATCTGAAGATTAAAAAAAAACAAAAAATCTGGTATGCTCCGAATTTCTTCAAAAAATATATGAAGGTGCTCTTGAATGAGGAAATATAATCCAAAAAGAAAAAGGATAATCAAGGCACAATTCCAGATCAAAAATATATTTATAAAGCCTTTATTGTAAATTGCTATAACAATAACAGTTAAAACAGTGGAAAAAAATATATGCACACTTTTTTCTCTCTCTCATTATTGTGGCATGCAAGTTCCAATCACCAATTTTCATTGGCCTTTTCTCAAAGATAAGAAATATTTTGGGTTTCCAAGAGTGACCCCCTAATGTCACTCCATTGACACAACGTCAAGTGAATAATAAATTGGAAACCACAATTGATCACCATTTAAAGGAGAGGATAAAAGAAAATTTCTTAAAATACAGTAAGATTCAAGTGCCTAATCAAAGATAAAAAATTAAAAAAATAAAATAACACAAAATCAGCAACACTAAATGAAGCTAAAGCTTTATTAACTCCTAACCTTTTGCACACATGAAAAAAAGTTACTTATAATAATAGAACATGGCAATGTTGTATTTTGAGCATTTTCACGCTTTCTCCCGTGAGATGTTGAGACATTTCGTTTGTTGTTTAATAACATATTTTATTTGCAGTTGATGTACATCTAATGTTGTGTGGCTGTAAGACAGATTCAATTGTTGTGGTGTTTGCTGGTCTGTTCTCTTGTTTTTCTGTTCTTGTTGTTTCTCTTTCCTTCAGTAGACTTTGCTTGTTAACATCAGGTGTCATCACTAATAATCAGTCATCACTCAGAGAGTGTATCTACTTTATTTAATTATCTGCTGTAGATTCAACACTGCTTCAGTGTTAGTTTTTAACACCAGCGAGTGAGAACCATATAAACACCAGGAGTGTACATTTAACACTGAGGATTTTGCTGTGCACCAACAGTTGCCTGCCTTTTGAAGTCACCAGGTATCAATGAAACACATTTACCTGTTGCCTTTTGTGAAACAACTGAGGGCTGAGTATGTTCAGGTACAGCACTATATACTATATTACTGTTACTATTTGATGCATCACCTACTTCATATGTATATTGGAACTACACTGTAAAAAGAACTAACCGAAATATATATTTTTAGAGGGTGATGGTGCTTGATGCTGATGTGAATCATCACAAGTACATTTTTGTTGATGAAGCGGGCTTTAACCTGGCCAAAACTCGTCGCCATGGACGGAACATCATCGGCCAACGGACCACTGTCCAAGTGCCTGGACAATGTGGAGGAGATGGTGTCTCTGAAGATGGTGTGGTAAGACGTAGGCCATTACTTGGCTCCTACAACGCTGCACATCTCACTGAGAGTCTCATGAAATTGAGCCAGTATGTCAAGGTGAAGGGGTCATCTATGTACACTACTGTTCAAAAGTTTGGGGTCACTTGCCTGAAATGTTTCTCATGATCTTAAAAACCTATTAATCTCAAGGCATTAGTTTTGTAGACAAAAATATAATTGTGCCAACATATTAATTTATTTAATTACAAAATTAATATTTTATTTAAAAAAATTTTTTTTTTAAATGGACGACTTGGACTGAATAATTACAGAAAAGCAGCCACTAAGTGCCCAGCATATAGATGGGTACTCCTTCAATACTGTTTAAAAAGCATCCCAGGGTGATACCTAAAGAAGTTGGTTGAGAAAATGTCAAGAGTACATTTCTGCAAAATCTTGGCAAAGTGTGGCCACTTTGAAGATGCTCAAATATAACACAGTTTTGATTTATTTTGGATTTTTAGTCACAGCATAATTCCCATATTTCCATTTCTATTATTCCATAGTTGTGATGACTTTACTATTATTCTAAAATGTAAAAAAAAAAAAAAAAAACATAAAGAATGCGTAAGTGACCCTATAAACTTTTGAACGGTAGTGTAATTGTGTGGGACAAAGTCAGGTTCCACCATGCAGAGGTGGTTCAATCATGGTTTCAGGCCCATCCCCAATTCATGACCCTCTTCCTGCCCCCATACTCTCCTTTCCTCAACCCTATTGAGGAATTTTTTTTCAGCACGGAGGTGGAAGGTCTATGATCGCCAACCCCTTGAGCGCACCACCCTCCTTCAGGCCATGGATGAGGCATGTGATGACATCACTGTAGACCATTGTCAAGCATGGATTCGCCATGCCAAAAGGTTTTTCCCAAGGTGCATGAACAATGATGACATTCACTGTGATGTGGATGAGAATCTATGGCCAAATGCTCAAGACAGGCTTGATCCAAATTAATGTAATGTGTGTTAAATGTTATGTTTTGTTTTCATTTAGTTAATTTGTTTTATTTAACTGTGTACATTTGATTATAGAGAGTATACCTATGTTACAATTATATCTGAAAAACACAGTTTGCCCAAATAATTGTAGAGGATGTCTTCATTGATCACAACTTGATTACACATAGGATAGATATTATGGAAATGATAGATTCTGTAAATGCTGGGTAATGTAAGTGTATTGCCTAATGTGAAAATTGTGTAATCTGTCTTTTACAGTACTGTAGCTTATTACTTTCAGCACTTCTAAGGGTAATTTGAAACATGTATCTTGCATTGTTTGTTATTGGATTCACTGGTAGTTAAAACAACCAAACTGAAAAGATATCATTATGTTGTGTTTTGGTGATTAAACTGTATGTTCTCATGACATTTCACGAGAAACTTAAATTTTGAATCAATGGTTGTGTGGTGAGAGATGTTTATCCAAATGAATGCACAATGGGAAGTTTTGAATGAAAGACTGTCTGCGTTACAAGTGTGATGAGTTTGGAGTTATGTACTAAGAGTTGTTAGGTTTTACCACATACTTGCGATAATAGTACCAACAAAAACTGTAACACACACACACACACCTTTTCAAAATCAGACATACTTACTGTTTATTGTGTTGTTTTGGGCTGATATGATTTGGCTGATGAGGTTTTTATTCAATTACTGTAAAATCTGATGTGTTATATCAGTGACAAGTGTTGATTTCTTTTTTATTCAAACTGTTACTGATTTATCATGGAGTTCAAAGCTGTGATATGACAATATTATTTGTAGAATAACTTTATCTTCTATTTTGTTAATGACACAGTTTGACTGTTGATCCCCTATTTAACACAAACCCAGGATAGAGAGGTTGAGTGAATGTGGTCTGTTCTCTGTGGATGAGGGTCATTGTGTCAGAGACGCTGTAGAAGGACAGAGTTCCTGCACTGTGATCCACATACACTCCTATTCTAGAGGAGCTGTGGGACACAGGGAGTTCAGTCCGTTCTGTATTGTGCACGAATGAGTATCTGGAAGGAGAGCAGTACAAACTCCAGGACTGATTATTATATCTAAATGCACACTTTATCCGTCCCGTCCTGGTGATGTTCTTATATGACACTGATATATCCACACCGTAACTCCCACTCCATTCGATCTCCCAGTAACAGCGTCCACACACACTTTCTCTACACAACACCTGAGAAACACCATCAAATCTGTCTGGATGATCAGGATACTGCTGGACTGTGTCAGTGTAAGTAACCACTCTGTTCCCCTCAGACAGACGGAGGTATTTATTCACTGTGTTTGAATCCAGAGTGAACTGACTGGAATCTGATAAAAACACAATTATTTAATGTCAGTCAGTTTGTGCATGCACATGTTTCTGTGAGTATGAACTCATTTAATTTGGATGAAGGGCAGAGTAGGAGAAGATGAAGACAATTGTAGAATACAGTATTATATAATTTAAATTAAACAGATATTTCTATTTTTTCTATCAAAAAGATAGATTTGAAACATTGGATATTTTTGTTAAATAAATTTGATACTTGATTGTACAGCTTGAATTCACTTTTGATTTTCAAACTGTTTTGTATGTAATTCAATTCAAAGTTTTAACACCAAATAAAATGTATAACTCAGTAAGAATCAGTTAGAAAGTAGTTTATGAACAGATTTATATCTGCTCTGCCCAGCGAGTGTCCATTTGACAGGTGTAGAGGTCATTTAGACACAATTTAACATTCATGACAGTCCATGAAAAGACAACACTAAATATATCTTTCTTCATCTGCTTTTCAGTGTTAAGATGGTGTGTGTGTGCGTGCATGTGTGTTTGTGTGAGTGTGTGTGTAAGTGTGTGTGTGTGTATAAGTGTGAGTGTGTGTGTGTGTGTTTATGATATCTTACACTGTAGGAACTCCTCCCTGATCTTGGGTTCTTTGGATGGAATAATTTTGATGTTTGTCACTAAGGAATAAACAGACATTATTACTGTAAAAGTAAATATTTCCCCTCCAGTTTCTTTTGTTCTAAATGAAACAAAACTTATTTTTGAGAGTAAATGAACATTTAATACTTTACCTCTATCAGCTATCTTTTCTATCTCTTTACAGAAATCCTGCAGTTTTTCTTTCAGTTTAGAGACAGATTTTCCTACATCATCAAATGAGAGGAGAGAACTGACAGTAATGTTGGATAAAACTGTAGATTCAGGAGGTGCAGATAGAGACTGGAAACTCTACAAAAGAAATGATAAAAGAATTAAGAAAAATGACTTTTTTGTATAGAAAATAGTTGCATAAAGATTCTCAAAAATGTTTTGTGTTCCACAGAAATACAAAAATGCAGCATACAGGTTTGTGTTGATATGAGGGTGAGTAAATAATATATACAGTATATATATATATATATATATATATATATATATATATATATATATATATATATATATATATATATATATACACACAGGATATATACAGTATACTGTAAATATATACAGGATATAAATAAATATCCCGCTGTCTGTATATAACAACTTGCCGACAAACATACCGTGTCTACTAATCACTATGGGTGATTTAAAGAGCCCATATTATGCTCATTTACAGGTTCATGATTTTATTTTGGGGGTCTACTAGAATAGGTTTACATGATTTAATGTTCAAAACACACATTATTTTTCTCATACTGTACAATTCTGCACAATCTATTTTCATAATCTGGCTGAAATGCTCTGATTTAGGTCCTGTCACTTTAAAGCCCCCTTTCTGAAAAGCCCAGTCTGTTGTGATTGGTCAACCGCATAGATCGTGTGTTAGAAATGTAATGCCCCTTACCATAACTGAGTTTCAGACTTCATGAGCAGCTCTATAAACACTACTGTAACTATGGTAACACTGGCATTAGCTTTTGCCGTACCAGTTTGAGTCCGAATCCGATAACGAAAGTTTGGAAGAACAAGCTGATCGATCCAAACCACCTTCGCAAGCACGACTTGAGCAGAACGTTTCACAGTGGTAAGTTTTAATTTTGTAGCTTTCTTACAAGTGCACTGTTGATTATTGTGAACCTAACAAAGCTTTAAGTAAAAGACACATAGTGCATCTAAGTTAGTCATCTTTTGCTGGAATGGGTGTAGCTGAACTTTTTTTGCCCGAGATATGAACGGAGAACAGAGGCTTACTCCCGGTTAGTGAGCAAATTAGCCGTGGACTACCGTTTATAGCGGCTGTAACATTACAGCTTGTAATTATATAATTATATAAGTGTAACATTGTTGCTGCTGGCAATGATGAAGATGAAAAAATGAGGAACCCAAGTGCAATTTAATTCAAACGTGAAATCCAAAACAGTAAATCCAAATGTAAATAAAACATAAACCTGACTATGACAAACTTGACTTAACATGGCATGACTAGACTATGAACCAACATTACATCAACACAATACCTGACAAACAATGGAAAACATGAGGGCTTAAATACTTGGACATGGGAAAACACATGACAAGGATAAACAATGAACAGACAGAACTCTAAATAAGATAATCAAGCAATGAACCAATGAAAACAAGACACATGAACATGGAGGGAAAACAGGACATCACATGACTAGGGAACACATGACATGAAACAAGAACTAGAATTACAAAATAAAAGACATGATATACATGAACACACACATTAATCATTACATATCCCCCCCACTAGGGGCAGCTCCCGATGCCCCAACACATGAACACACACATTAAACATGACATAGTTCCAAAGCTCTGTAGGGAGCTGGGATGGGGGGGGGGGGTTCTTGAGGCGTGGGGCGTGGGGCGTGGGGCATGGGACCAGGGAATGGAAGGTGTGGCCCTGAGAGTCTCGAGGGGTGGAGCTGTGGAAGGTGGGGTTGTGAGAGACTTGAGGGGTGGAGCCATGGAACTTGGTGCCCGGAGAGTAGCCGAAGACTCGAAGGGCCAGGGTGGAGCCGATGGCAGGGAGGACCAAGGCGGCGCTGGAGGCTCGAAGGAGCAAGACGGAGCTAGGGGACTGGAAGGCTGAGGTGGAGCCGGTGGGGCTGAGGACCAAGGCGGAGCCATAGGGAAGGAGGTCCCCGGTGGAGCTGATGGACCGGAGGGACGAGGCACAGCCAGAGGATCGGAGAGCCAAGGCGGAGCCAGGTGACAGACCAAGGAGGAGCTGGAGGGACGAGGGACCCTGGCAAAGCTGACAGGCTGAAGGACTGCAGTGGAGCCGAGGGAACGCAGAGCCGAGGTGATGTCGAGGGATCGACAGGCCAAGCCGGAGTCCAGGGCTCGGAGGGTTGAAAGTTCCCCTTGCCTGCTCAGGAGAACTAAGGGTGGGTACAAGGGCGGGAACCATCTCCAGGTCCAACTGCTCAGATGTGGCCATGACATGGCGTGGAACATACTCAGGCGTGGCTGTGACGTGGTATGGAGCAGGCTCAGGCGTGGCTGTGACGTGGCAAGGAGCAGGCTCAGGCGTGGCTGTAACATGGCATGGAGCAGGTTGAGGCATGGCTGTGACATGGCATGGAGCAGGCTGAGGCGTGGCTGTGACATGGCATGGAGCAGGCTGAGGCGTGGCTGTGACATGGCATGGAGCAGGCTGAGTCATGGCTGTGACATGGCATGGAGCAGGCTGAGGATCCGGGGCAAAAGATGGCGCTAGCTCAGCGACCATGATGAGCAAATCTGGCTCGGCAGCTATGACGTGGAACTCTAGCTCGGCAGCCATGACGTGGAACTCTGGCTCGGCGGCCATGACGTGGACCTCTGGCTTGGCATCCGCCTCCCCCACAGTGAACGTGGAACCAATAATCTGCAGAGCGAGGTCGAAATATTGAGCCAGGTTGTGGGTACTCTGACCGCCTGGCATCAGTGAAGAGATTGGCTCATTTAATCCAAAACAGAAAATGTCTTTGAGGGCAACCTCATTAAAGTCCACCCAGCAGGCCAGAGCGCAGAAGTCCTCAACATAATCCTCCAGCGGACGATTCCCCTGACGTAGGCGGAGGAGCTGGATTGCAGGGTTCATTGTAGGTCAGGTATTTCTGTAACGTTGTTGCTGCTGGCAGTAACGAAGATGATGACGAAGAAATGAGAAACCCAAGTGCAATTTAATCCAAACGTGAAATCCAAAACAGTAAATCCAAACGTAAATAAAACATAAACAGGAACTTGACTTGACTATGACATAAACTTGACTAGACTATGAACCATCATTACATCAACGCAATACCTGACAAACGACAATGGAAAACATGAGGGCTTAAATACTTGGACATGGGAAAACACATGACAAGGATAACCAATGAACAGACAAAACTCTAAATAAGATAATCAAACAATGAACCAATGAAAACAAGACACATGAACATGGAGGGAAAACAGGACATCACATGAATAGGGAACACATGACATGAAACAGGGACTAGAATTACAAAATAAAAGACATGATATACATGAACACACACATTAAACATTACAATAAGACTCTTGAGATCGACCATTTTGTTACACAGTTTTAGGTAAAAGCCGGCCCACAGCTAAATAGTAAACCCTTACCAAAACATTAATATTACATATGAGGGTATTTTTGGAGCAAAACATCTGAGCGCCTGTGACAGTGGAATTTGTAGTTGTAGAGATTAGCCACACATGTGTATCAGTAAATTTTAAGTCACAGAGAAAAATGTTTTAAGAGTTGCAAACTTTTTTTTTTCTCTCCCACAAACACAACACAACAGTTATACTTTCTCAAATTCTTCATTGCAGGTGCACAAATCCTATTCTACGAATCACAAATTAAGAAACTCATACGCTCACATTTTTGCTGCAGTTGCTGCAGTGAATATGGTGCAAAACACATTCACATACTCACATCAAAACATTTGGGTAAATATATCTAGGGCAGTGTAGTGTTGTTTAAGTACAAAACACTGTGATAGAGACAATCCACCTGGATGTTATCAGGTATATGTAATTGAGATATCATTTGTAGTATCATTATTAAAAGTAAATTCATATAAATTTCATAAATACTGAGAAGAAATATGAAGAAAAAGGGTGAATTCAATGCTGTGACAACAGAAACTGTCTCTTTAGGATAATTTGTAAGCTGTCGGTGATACACACAGACATCTAGATTCAGCATACAAAACACATCAATGGTGACAATCAAAAAAGTCAATTTCAGATTCATGCCGCAATGCATTATGGGTGTTTGCATAGTACACAACTCAACAATGGCACCCAGCATGCATTGCAGCATGGATCTAAAAATGAGTTTGTTGATTGTCATCATTGATGAGTTTTGTACGCCGAGTGTTAATGTCTGAATGTCTAATTGCGTAAAAGTTCTATTTTTTTTAATAAACGGCTGTTGCAGCCTTCGCTGGCAGTATCTGCTCAACTTAAATATCTGTTACAATAACTCTTTCATATTTATTGTTATTGGTATGAATAATGTAGCTTTAATTTTATTTACATGTTTGCTGGTCTGTTCTCTTGATTTCCTGTTCTTGTTGTTTCTCTTTCCTTCAGTAGACTCTGCTTGTTAACATCAGGTGTCATCACTAATGATCAATCATCACTCAGAGAGTGTATCTACTTTATTTAATTATCTGCTGTAGATTCAACACTGCTTCAGTGTTAGTTTTTAACACCAGCGAGCGAGAACCATATAAACACCAGGAGTGTACATTTATCACTGGGGATTTTGCTGTGTACAACACAAAACTCTGCAAATGAACTCTCTGTAGCAGATACATCCAAAAATAATCAAGCATACATACAGGTTGTGATACTGAAGTGCCAGATTGTCCCAAAAAAGTGGGAACTGCACCATCTTTCAGGAGTAACCATCTTGAAAATCCAGCATTGGTTGTGGTTGTACTGCTAATTAATTAAAATAAATTTTAACCACTGATTCTTCAGTTCATCTGCCTTTGGAAGTCCAAGCAAAGAGGTTTTGCTTTCGCAGTGAAGAAATCAGCATCTTCTCGACATGGCGACAACAATAACCCAACTCATCCTGGCCTCAGCTATAACTATGTTTGTTTGAGGGCGGGCCAAAGTAGTCCTTAGGCAGCTATTATGAAAACGTGTTACATAGTGACGTAGATACTTTACGGAAGAAATGGCTGGACTACAAACAGCCCGTTTCTTGTAGTTCTTGAGCAGTGTTGTCTGTGGGAGAGTATAACTCCCTTTTGCATGGACTTGGTGCTTTGTAACTTTGCAGACCTTTTACATGCACAAACAGCTATATTACACACTAAAGAAAAGGTAAAATCCCCAAAAGCATAATAGGGCCTCTTTAAGAAAGTGTGCTCATAAAATGTGACATCATCCCTAGCACCGAGGTCAACTCTGCCTTACTCTTATCTTAAGATTTCCACCGATTCGTTGGTAAAAATTTGCTCTTAGCAGTTTGTGAATTGGTTTTAAGCAAAAACTCTTAGCTGGGAACTCTTTGGAGAACTCCTAGTGATAAGATAATAATCCTGTTGTATAAAAGCAATATCACATTCACAATCGTGCTGTATTGTCCATCTCAGCACAGCTGTAAATACCTGTGGCACTCTGTCTTCATCAAAGCTGTGCTAAATAAAGCTCAAATTGACAAAATGTTTCATTCTTAAAATAAATTTGAATAAAGGCATGCAGTTTGTTTCATTTGGCTATTCAAAAAGTACAATACATGTACAATTTGAGATTAAATGGGTAGTTGCAGCTGTTCTATAATTGCCACTTACATTATATGCACCTTTCCCAAGTCACTTTAGTTAGAAAGAATCTGCTTAGATTATGAACTTAAAGACATTGCTCAGACATATTAGTTGTGTTACCTGCAGGAATTGTGTGTTATCATGTGTGTGTGAAATCTGCCCCAGCTCAGCATCTCTCCTCCTCAGATCAGCAATCTCCTGCTCTAGTCGCTCCAAGAGTCCTTCAGCTTGACTCAATGCAGCCTTTTCCTGATCTCTGATCAGCTGTGTCACCTCAGAACGGCTTCTCTCAATGGAGCGCAATAGCTCAGTAAAGATCCTCTCACTGTCCTCCACTGCTGTCTGTGCAGAGCGCTGTTACACACACATTACAATCAGCTCTTACTGCTTCCTAACACAGTGTGAAACTGCTCTTCCAGCTGTTAGCAGATGTTCTTCTGCTCAGATCTCACCTTATGAGACTTCACAGCCTCTCTCAGCTCCTCAAGCTTCTTCTCGCTCTCCTGGATTCTTTTCTGCAGTTTCCTCTGTGTCTCTCCCAAAAGACTCTGAAAACAAATAACTGTAAAACCTCATGATATAAAAATGCATGCAACTAAATCATTATAACACCAGTCTAAAATAAAATGGCATAACATTCAGTTCTTGGCATTACTGTTAGCATTAGCATAGCAGCGTCTGATTTCAGTTCAAACCTGTTTCTCAGTCCTCTCTGCAGCAGCTGTTACAGTATCGTGGTTTTTATGTTCATCCATCGTACACAGATAACAAATGCACATCTGGTCAGTACGACAGTAGATTTCCAGCTGTTTATTATGTTTTGAGCAGATCATCTCATGGAGTCGTCTAGTGGGATCCATCAGATTATGCCTCCTATCTTTAAAGAGATTCTCATGTTGTTCAAGATGATTTTGACAGTAAGAGTTCAGACACTCCAGACAGGACTTGACAGCTTTGTATTTTTTCCCAGTACAGACGTCACACTCTACATCTCCAGGTCCAGCGTAACAGTGAGCAGGACGAGCAGTTTGAAGTTTTGTCTTCTTCAGTTTCTCCAGCACTTCAGCAAACATCACATTCTTAAATAAAGCAGGTCTTGTAGTGAAGGAGTGTCTGCACTGAGGGCAGCTGTAGACTCCCTTCTGATCATCTTGATCCCAGCAGTCTGTAATACAGCTCATACAGTAACTGTGTCCACAAGGAATGGTCACTGGATCCTTCAGTAGATCCAGACACACTGAACAGCTGAACTGATCCTGAGAAAAACTGCCTTCTGCCATTTCAATAAATGGACAAACAGACAGAGAGATGCATAGCCTAAAAGCTCAACAACACTTAAGTTTCGGTTTCCCTGAAATAGTTTCCTGTTTGTGCATTTGAGAGACATGTGCAAAATAGGTGTGTCCATAACATGTGATACACTTGTATTTTTAGTGCACACTTACAGACTATAAATAAAAAATGTCCACCAGGTGTCAGAGTCAAACTAAATGACAAATGATGGTGTTGTTACTGAACCAGCATGTCATCTCTGAGTCAACTGTTTTAAAACATTCATTAAACATGTATTATATTACACTTAAAGTTAATCAGTAAATCATATTTGAATAAGGTTAATTATGAGATAATTAACTGAATTCTTTTTCTTTTTTTTCTTTCTTTCTTTTTTTTTTTTTACAATTTTGACGAATGAAGCAAACAACAGACTCAGGCTTCAAATAAACCAGACAACTGGATTGCTCAAATATTTGCCAGAAAAATTGCAATGTTGTAGCATTTGTCATTTTAATATGTCATATTTTATTTTTTAATTTATTTTTTAAATACCACAAAACAGATGTGACAGCCTAATAATTAGCAAGACAAAATATGGCTGGCAGAACTGGAAATTTTTTTATTGAAACAAAATTGAAAGAACTCAAAAGTATCCTAAAAGTAGTCCATGCAACTCATGACTCATATTCCAGTTCATCTGAAGGCAAACTATAGGTTTTGGTGGGAAACCTGCTGCACATTAAATTGATTTATTTACTCTAAACCTCCACTTTAACTTTCACTTTCAGATGTAAAAGAAAGTGGAGATTTAGAGTAAAATATGAATAATGAATATTGTTCTGTTTCTCACCCACACCTATTATATTGCTTCTGAAGATATGGAATTAACACGGCAGTCATATGAATTACTTTTATGTTTCTGTTATGTGATATTTGGTGCTACAGAGGTCTGATCACCATTCACTTGCATTGTGCGGACCTACAGAGCTGAGATATTCTTCTAGAAAATTGTGTTTGCGTTCAGCAGAAGAAAGAAAGTCATACACATCTGAGATGGCATGAGGGTGAGTAAATGATGAGAGAATTTTCCTTTTTGGGTGAACTATCCCTTTAATGTGCAACAGGTTTCCCACCAAAACCTATAGTATTTCTTCAGAAGAACTGGAATGTGATTCATGAGTTGATGTCAATTTTGTTCTGTTTCTCATCCACACCTACACAGCAAAATCCCCAGTGTTAAATGTACACTCCTGGTGTTTATATGGTTCTCACTCGCTGGTGTTAAAAACTATCACTGAAGCAGTGTTGAATCTACAGCAGATAATTAAATAAAGTAGATACACTTTCTGAGAGATGATTGATCATTAGTGATGACACCTGATGTTAACAAGCAGATTTTACTGAAGGAAAGAGAAACAACAAGAACAGGAAAACAAGAGAACAAACCAGCAGACACCACAACAATTGAATCTGTCTTACTGAGATTTACATCAACTGCAAATAAAACAGATTATTGGACAACAATCTTTCAATATGTTGAGTGAGGATGTTTGTTTTTATATGTCTGCAAAAGTTATTTACTGATAATTAATAGAGGTTTGTCTCTATTTATTGTTGCTGATGTCATTTTGTTGTTTAATTTATTGTTAATTTAAAATTATTGTTCTCTTTGGTTAGATACCTGAAACTTGATTACATGCAGAGCAGTGTAGTGCTGTTCAAGTACAAAACACTGTAATAGAGGGGATCCACCCCACTGTTATCTGATATATTAAAGTGACCTCTCATCTGAAGTATTATCATTAGAAGTAAAATTAGATGAATTTCAGAAATATTACTGATAATAGAGAGGATGAATTTAATGCTATTATAAGGTGACCAGAAACTGTCTTTCAATGATAATTTATAACTTGTTAATGATACACACAGACATCAAGATTCAACATACAAAACACATCAATGGTGACAATCAACAAAGTCAATTTCAGGTTCATGCCGCAATGCATTATGGGTGTTTGCATAGTACACAACTCAACAATGGCACCCAGCATGCATTGCAGCATGGATCTAGAAATTTGTTTGTTGATTGTCATCATTGATGAGTTTTGTACACTGAGTGTTGATGTCTGTATGTCTAAACACATAAGCAGTTTTTGCATCTTTCACTGGCAGTATCTGCTTAACTTGACAAATATCTGTTACAGTAACTCTATATTTATTGCTAATGATATGAATAATGTAGCTTCAATTTTAATTACAGTGAGTGGCCAACAAATGTGATCATCACATCACACTTCTAACTGACCCTTTTCAAGTAAGAAAAATCTGTTTTCTGCTAATTGGTTTCTATCTCATCATGGTACAATTACATTGGCTTAGAATAAATATTATTACACTGGTTAAAAGAGAACTTGATAATTCAGAATAAGATTCAAGTGCCTAATCAAAGATAGCACTAATCACCATAACGGTGTCTTCAAATAAAATAAAATAATAACACAAAATCAGCACAAATGAAGCTAAAGCTTTATTAACTCCTAATCTTTTGCACACATGAAAAAAAAAAGTTACTTATAATAATAGAACATGGCAATGTTGTATTTTGAGCATTTTCACGCTTTCTCCCGTGAGATGTTGAGACATTTCGTTTGTTGTCTAATAACATATTTTATTTGCAGTTGATGTACATCTAATGTTGTGTGGCTGTAAGACAGATTCAATTGTTGTGTGTCTGCTGGTTTGTTCTCTTGTTTTCCTGTTCTTGTTGTTCCTCTTTCCTTCAGTAGATTCTGCTTGTTAACAGCAGGTGTCATCACTAATGATCAATCATCTCTCAGAGAGTGTATCTACTTTATTTATTTATCTGCTGTAGATTCAACACTGCTTCAGTGTTAGTTTTTAACACCAGGAGTGTACATTTAACACTGGGGATTTTGCTGTGTAGTTTGATGCTTTAGGTATATCAGTGGAGGGAGTGCACAAGTTGCAGCTATAGTCTGTGGAGTCAATTCTGACCAAATATGCAGAGGTCTTCCAAGACATTGGGGTTTGCCGGGCCCAGCCAATTTCCATTGACATTGATCCTGCAACCACCCCACCTTTTCTCTAAGGCACGCCAAGTTCCCTTTGCTCTACGCCCAAAGCTTGATGAAGAGCTTTACAAACTGGTGGCTCAAGGAATTTTTGAGCCTGTATGGCATGCAAGGTGGGCCACACCCCGAGTAGCAATAGCAAAGAGAGAAGTTGGCTTGAAAATTTGTGGTGATTATCGCTGCGCAGTAAATACAGTTATCAAACCTGATGTTTATCCCATACCTACCGTGTCTGGACTGTTCTCAAAGCTAGCAGGGGTAGTACTTTTCACCAAGCTCGATTTGAAACAAGCCTACCAACAGCTTCCACTAGATGACAAAGCAGCATATCAACTGACTATTAACACTCACCGTGGTCTTTTCCAGGCCTGCCGGTTACAGTTTGGGGTGTCAACAGCTGTGTCAATATTTCAGAGATTCGTGGACACTTTATTTGCTGGAAATCCTGGGGATCAACCATATTTGAATGACATCCTGATCTCAGGTAAAAGCATAGAAGACCACAACATATGGCTGCGTGCCTTACTGGAATGCTTTCAGAAGTTGTACTACAGCTGCAAAAAGAGAACAGAATTTTTGCTGCCAGTCAAGTCCAATTTCTGGGTTTCCAGGTGGAGAAGGACGGTGTAAAACCAACTGAGGAAAAGGTTGAGGCAATCCAGGAAGTAAAGCCTCCTAAGAACAAAACAGAACTTCAGACATCCTTAGAACTGTTTAACTTTTATATCGGCTTCCTACCCGACAAGGCTACCATTTCTGGAACCACTCCATCGCCTCCTTGACCAGTCTGCTACATGGCAGTGGGAAGCTGTGCACAAAATTGCTTACACTCAGGCGAAGCAGCTGCGGCAAACTGATAGGGTGCTGGTACATTTTGATTAGAAGCCTTATGGCCTTGGGGCCCTTCTGTTCCACATGGAGTGTGATGGCCGAGAGATGCCCATCTCTTTTGCTTCCTGAACAATGATGTCAACAGAAAGAAAATCATGCCCAAATTGACAAGGAGGCATTGGCGATCATCTTCGCTGTCAAAAAATTTCAGCAATATCTTGCAGGCCGCCACTTTGTGATTTTCACTGACCATAAACCCTTACTGGGCCTATTGCATCACTCCAAACCAATGCCTTCAGTTCTGTCACCACGCATTTTATGCTGGATTGTGATCCTTGGGGAATATGACTATGAGTTGTGCTACAGACCTGGCAAACAGATGCCAAATGCTGATGCATTGAGCCGCTTGCCCCTGCCTGCACCTGTTACAATTACACCACCATCCCTGGTAGTTCTGTTGCTGGAAATGGTGCCAGATGCCCATTCTGAAAGAAGAGCTGCTCTTACACCGAAAGACCCCATCCTGTCATGAGTACTGCATTGGGTTCTATATGGCTGGCCAACCAATGTTATGGACAGCTGTTTTAAACCCATTGTCACTTTGTCACCACGAGCTGTCTGCACATAAGAACTGTTTTTTTATGGGGAAGTCGTGTGGTTGTTCCCAAACTGGAGAGGGAGAAGGTTCTTACTATGTTGCATGATTCTTACCCTGGCATTGTGCACATGAAAGTCCTTGCAAGGAGCTACGTGTGGTGGCTGGGAATGGATAGAGACGACTGTTAAAACATGACACCTGCCATAAATCACATCATGCACCGCCTACACCCTTGGGAGTGGACAACAAAAAATGGTCCCGGCTGCATATTGATTTTTCAGGTCCCTTCCAAGGCAAAACAATTCTCAAAGTGGTTGACTCACACAGAAAGTGGTTGGAAGTGTCTCTGATGAATTCCATGTCATCTTCTGCAGTTGTTAACACACTGAGGCTAATCTTTGCAATGTTTGGTTTGCCTGATATTATTGTTTTGGATAATGACACTCCCTTCACCTCTGCAGAATTCCAGGAGTTTGCCAAGCGTAATGGCATCCGACACGTAACCACTGCCCCCTATCACCCCAGTTCAAACGGAAAAGCCGAGTGCATGGTCCAAACAACCAAGGAAGCGCTGTCCCGCATCACTAAGGGTGACTGGCAGATGCGGCTTGCCAGATTTCTACTGTTAAAGCATGTCATGGCAAATTAATCGACTGGAAAGAGTCCTGCTGAGCTTCTCATGAATCAGCGTATAACCAGTGCCCTGGACCGACTCCACCCACCTATGAGAGTGACATACACCACAGACAAGAACTGAATGCTGAGAAATGCCAAGGCAGTGTCAGGAGTTCCCAACCAAAGGACACTGTGTACATGAGGAGTTACGCAAGGGGCTCTAAATGGATATCTGGTGAGTCCAGACTAATGACGGACAAACACACCACCGACATCTTGATCAGCTACGATAGAGCGGTTCCTCATGTGACCATAACATCACAGGAGCCTAATGACCACACCAAACTATTTCCTGAGACTATAATGTCTGAAACACCAGTGCATGTGTCACCCCAATCTGTAACACCTGTAGAGGCCCCTGTTGACGGACTTCAGGGAAGTTCTACTAGAGCTGTGGATGTGCCCAAGCTTAAACCTCTTCGGAAGTACACAATGTTGGGCCTCATGTATTCAGATAGAAGACAAAGGCAGGCCTAACAGTCAAAAACATTCCTCAAGCCCATCCTTCTAAGTCGTAAATTTTACTGACAAAAATCGCGCCAAAATCAAACAAAGGGAGTCCAAAACAGACTACAGATCCATGAAGCCTTGCCCACTAAAGGATCGAGCACTCAACTCCTATTGGATGAGGCACACAACAGAACATCCCTCAAACATGACATCATCAGGACTTCAAATAATTCTGAAATGCTTCCAAAGTGGCTTCCAGCGACTTCGTTCACCGAATACAGACGTAGCTTTTTGCTGCTCTCCGGTGCAACCTCGTGGCTTAAGGAAGTAATGTCCGACTTGAAACTGTGGCCATACAATCTCCATCTCGCTCGACGAGTTGAGATTACTCTGTGTTCAACCGAACACTCTAACGGATCCGAAGGAGACCGCCGAGCAATTCGCATCTTCATCCGTTGGCCTACAGAAGTGAAGAGATTAAAGATTTCTCTTCCATCTTCAATCAAGTCGACATTTCTGAGTTCTCCGCCAGCCCGCCAAGAATCAACAGCCGTACCGCCCGCCGACAGCGCGAGGAAACGCCCTCTCGTCATCACCCGAGCCTCAAGGAACCGGGTCAAAGTTAAAGGACAGAGGAAAACACATTCTACCTGTGTCCTCATGCGATTCAAGTAAGAGGTTTACGTCTGGGCAGAGATAGAATATTATAGTGTGCTATTCTTGTGTTTCAAGGATTTTGCTTGTACAGTTTACGGACCGCCATGTCCGCTCATTATTAATACTCAGGGTATTAATTATCAGGAATTTGTTTTGCTGTATTGTGGTCCAACCAAATTGGATTGTTGTGCATTTTCGCCATCGCGGGTGAGACAGCAACTGAGTTCATCCATTAAAGAGTCAAATAACAAGGAACTTTTACGAGCCCCGCTCGTAAAACCGCGTCTCTGAGTGATGAACACGGCTGCTTTATCTCCAGCTATCGTGAAATCAGCTTTCGGGCTGTCACTGAATAATCTCTCTCTCTCTCTCTCTCTCACTAACCACACTGACACACACACACACACACACAGTCACACACACACACCTTATGTGTTATAGGATTATTTTTATTTCCATATCTAATCATATCACTGTTTAGTTTGTAGTTGTAAGTCGGAAGTTTATTGACTGCATTGTATGAATTATTAATTGATATTACTGCATAAATAAACTTTTGTTTATATTACAAAGAGAAGTGTTTTGGTTTGTTTTGCATACGCCTGTGTCATGCTGACGGGATGTCAGTGCTCGGATTCAAACCTTCATTCATTGTTTTTTCCCAAAAATCGATATTCTTCGGATGTCGATTTTCCTAAGAAAACAATCTAATATTGAGACTGTTTTAATATTCGGTTATTAGTCCCTGACTTCAGGGTGGTGCCCCGTCAATGTTAATCCTTATTAATATTCTACTGATTTTTGATAATTGATAATTATCTTTGATTGAATTTGAATGATCAATAAGCTAGTGTTAATTTTAATTAATGTTTCATGGACGTTAACAAATAACGATTATCTTTGATAACTGTTGATTTAAAGGATTAAAAAAAGCTAACATTGATTCTCATCAATGTTCTATTGATTTTAATAATTCATAATTATCTTTGATAATTATTAATTATTGCTAATAACCAAACTTGCTCCTAAACGTAGCACACTACATTTACTGGAGTCCCATATGAGGTTTTAATGAGTTAGATCCAATTCATTAATTTAAATATTGATTAATAACTACAGAAATAATTATTAATTATTTCTGATAGTAACACTGATCTAAACAACCAGTAAAGCCCTACAACAACATGAGAGTGTAATCCTCCACAAAGGTTTTCAGATTTTGTGGACTGGAGGAAAGGGGTGTAATGAATTGAACAGCTTGTAAAAACAGTGCATGCCCCTGTAAGAAAACTGATGATGCACTGGTGACGTTGTTCGTGTGTTCCTGTTTTGGGGCTGTTAAGATATAGCCTGTTCAACACACACATCACTGAGTTCTGATGTAATGCTTGGCTCACTGAATATTAAGTAAATGCCATCATATGGAACGGCCATCTCCTTCTCTTTTATGGATCTTATTGGCACAGATACAGATTACATAAATGCAATGAACAGGACAATTATAAGTATCCACATTATAATCACAATCATTATGGCATCTGGCTCATAAATACTAAACCAACCCAGATCAAACCAACAATTGATAAAAGCAGCTCAAATCAACTTTCAGACACATCTACCCAACTTTGTTTATTTCCAGGTTTAAATTATATTTCAAATCCAACATTTTCAATGCAGTCAGAGACTTTGGACTCCACTGTTTATAAGTAAAATCAGCCCCTCAATAAGCTCATACCACCCTCAACATTTCCTGAGATTAAACTGTTTACTCAAATATGATGTTAAGCATACATTTTCTCATCTTTTGAGGAACTGCCTCTTTTCCTGCTCTTTTGAACTGCATACTGCTTGGATTCATTGTGTTTGTGTTAAATGTCTTGGATGTGCTTTGCATGCCAGTATTTTCCAGTCTGATTTAATTGTTACTCTGCATTTCCCAGAGACCCACAAATGGATTTGACAGAAGAATGACATATGTGTGGACATATTCGAGTGCCTCAGAGTGCATTGTGAATTTTTTTGTGTTAACAAGAAAATTTCCTAAAAGACCTGGGACTGATTTCCAAACCTTGGATGTTTTACCTCCTCCAGAAGACAACAGCTATAATGAGGACTATTATAATGCAGAGGGCCTTGAAGAATATGGACCATGCAAGAAGACACATATTCAAGAATCCAGCGATGCCTTTCTGCCCATATTCTACTCTGTTACCTGTGTACTGAGCATAACTGCAAATTTTTCTGATAATTTTCATCAAGTTTAAAACTCTAAGGAAAATGTTTCCTCTGAACATGGTCATCTCATATATTTTATTTACTCTAACTCTTCCATTCTGGGCAATGTATGCAGACAGTGAATGGATATTTGGTGATCATAGCTGTAAGGCAATCACATTGGTTTATATAGTAAACTTGTACAGCAGTAACCTCTTTGTCGCTAGCCACAGCTTGCAGAGATTTTTGGACATTGTACATTGTACACCTGAGGCAACACTTTCCACTTGCGTTCTAGTTTATAATGTATAACTATACAAATATGAAGAATATAGACTTTACATAAAATATATTTTATCATTCAGGAAGCTGCCCTGCTGGGACATTACATGTAAAATTTTTGTGGAAATATTAATGTATAATGGTTGTAATGTAATTTCAATTAACAATAAGCAATAGTTTCCCAGTGAACAAAAGATTTGTAAAGCTGTTTCAGTTGATTTGTTGTTTCATTGTTATTATCTGTCAGATCAAACAAAAATATGCAGAAACATACCCCCATGATTTTGCAAAGAATTTCCTGTTTTTCCAGTCCTAAAATTTCCAGTCCTTAGTGACAATAATTTATTATTAATAATAATAATGTACAATAATTAATAGGTGTATTTATTGTTTTAAATACTTTACCCAATCACACATTCTTTATATACAGTATATATATATATATTTACACACACTGACACACACATGTAAAATCTGCATATAGATTTACGTGGTTACAGATGCTGCTTGTTTACTATTTTTACTACCTTTGCATATAAATGTATGTTCTTAAGAGATGTCAAAGTTCACATCACATTTACATGCTAACAGAGATTGCAAAGAACACAATGAAGAATAGATGTCTAGGGCTAAAAACAAAGTATACTGGCCATTGCCCCATGGTCATGCTTTATCTAGTATTATCTATTTTGCATTTGTTTATTTTATTTGTCATCAAAATTAAGTTAGGTGAATGCAGTTCTTACTGACTTTGCTTGTAAGGGACATAAACATGCCAGGAGAGGGCAGGATATCCCTATTTCTGATGTGGAAACATTTTCTCAGAATATTGCACCATTGAATCTCGCAGTGATTTACATGTTGAGTCATCACTCTTTGCACTACACTACACAGGGAGTTAATCAAACAAAGCTACAGAGATCCAGTGTAAATATTAACAAACCTATTTCAGTGGAGGGGATTGCTAACAGGAATATTAATTCCATGTCATATACCAAATATTTCAAAACACATGTCCTGTGGTATATTTTCTTAGACTCTATGAGGTGTCCCAAAGGCAGTTTTGGTGTTAAACCACAGCGCAAAAAAAAAAAAAAAAGACAAAGCTTACAATGACTCCAAATGTATTCCAAAACAAATGTCACTTTGCACAAAAAGGTACAAAATAAGGCCTGAAACTTTTGAATGAAGCAGTTTAGTTGTTTTTCCTTTTCAACAAATGCTTTGTAAATAGAGATGCTTAAAGGGATAGTTCACCCAAAAATGAAAATTCTCTCATCATTTACTCACCCTCATGCCATCCCAGATGTGTATGACTTTCTTTCTTTTGCTGAACACAAAGAATTTTAGAAGAATATCTCAGCTCCTTTGTAGCTCCAAAAATCACACAAAGGAAACTCAAAAGTAATCCATAAGATTCCAGTGTTTAAATCCATGTCTTCAGAAGTGATAAGATAGGTGTGTGTGAGAAACAGAACAATATTTAAGTCCTTTTTTACTCTAAATTTCTACTTTAACTTTCACTTTCAGATGTGAAAGTTAAACTTAACAGGCACAAGATGTGACTCTCAGATGTAAAAGTGAAAGTGGAGATTTAGGGTAAAAAAGTACTTTAATTCTGATTTTTTTTCTCACCCACACCTATCTTATCACTTCTGAAGAAATGGATTTAACCACTGGAGTCATATGGATTATTTCTATGTTTCCTTTATGTGATTTTTGGAGCTACAAAGGAGCTGAGATATTTTTCTATAAATCTTCGTTTGTGTTCAGCAGAAGAAAGAAAGTCACACACATCTGGGATGACATGAGGGTGAGTAAATGATGAGAGAATTTTCATTTTTGGTTGAAGTATCCCTTTAACTATCTGAAAATTTTACTTTTAAATATGTCAAATGTATTTTATTATTTTATTCTATATTTTATAGTAAGTAAATTGAATGTTAGATCATATTTTATGTAACATAATGGAGAAAGAAGGGCTTTGTGCCTTTAATGCTTAAAAAAGGTAAAAGAAAACTAAAGCATATGTGCAATATGGCAAATAGTTCTTCTATAAATACATAAATAAATATATTTTGGCTTAATGTAGAGTCACTCTGTTTTGTGATTTTGATATCTGTCATAGTTAATCAGTTGAATTTAGTCAGAGGTTTTTCTGCAATGCCCTTATCATAGAGATAACGGTAGCCTTGACCCTTCACCATATGGATTAAAAATGACTGTGTAAGTTGCGCAATCACACAGTGATCCATGGATATTTGTTCTCTTTTCTTTCTTTGTCTTTAAGGTCCTCAGTTTGCCGACAGTTTGGATAGGAAGTGAATCCTGTTGAAATGGGACTGTCTATGAAAATAGGTCAACATGGTCTTTATCTGCACGGTTAGGAGTCAGACACAGTTAAATCCCGTTAAACTATTCAAAATAATTTATAGATCTGATGCTTGTGGTTTAGAAAGCTAAGATTAGACATAACTGCACTTTTGAAACTTTTAATGATTGCTGTATTTTTGTTTCTTAATATTTTATTTAGATGACATTATTTTAGATAATTGTTATAATATCAATGCATTTATGTTTTTTATTCAATTTTCTTAGTTACGTCAGTACATTCTCATGATATAATTTAATATTTTATCTGTTTATACAGAAAAGCACAATGATGAAAAAAGTTGTCGAGCAACTCTAAACCCAAATTACAAAGATGATGATCCATGAAAGTTAGGTTGCAATTCAAATAGCTTGTTCTGTGATAAGTAAGCATTCAATAAATAAAAATATGCAACCAGATTAATCCCAAAAGACTATTTGCTGTTTTATTTCCTACAGTTTTTGTTTTATATATATATACAGGAAAATTGTGATAACGCACTATGTAAAAAAATAAATAAAAAAAAGTTCCATAATGGAAGTGTACCTTTCAAAATAATTGCAATTATAACTTCCAAACTAGATTTTAACATTTTATGAAGCAAGTACTGCTTGCCTATGTGAAACTCGCCACCACATTGCAAGGGTGTAGTGTGGTGGTTAATGGGACAAGTGTTTATCAGTGCAGTACTCTGAGGTTGCTAGGCTGAGTCTTATTAGATCCAGACAGAATGTTGTTTAGAGGTCATACCTCACATTGAACAAATCATCTGTAATCATTTCTGCAAAGTCCAAGGTCAGTATAACAGATGACCCCCTCCCATTCCCATAAACTATTTGCCCTCCTAACGCTTCAATCAAGAGTTCACACTATAAGGTTGAGCTAACTTTACTAGACTCATGGTGTCAGGCTCTTTTAACAGCCTCATATTTACTTCATATTCTAGGAAAAAGGTTTGAATTTCTCAGTGGTGTATTGTTTACATTGTACTGTTAAAGACAAATCGCTATAATGCATATCTTGTGTACACTACCTCTATACAGTGCACATTGCCTTGGTTTGCTTAGTCTGCAATTGCACCATTGACCTTCCCACTGTTTAGAATGACCATAAACAACAGAAGCAATATAAATCAAACTAAATAAACATCCTTAAAACAAGATACATTTACTTGAGAAGTGAAATGACGCAAGATATTTTGTCTTGTTTTCAGAGAAAAATAGCGTATATTAGTTGAGATTATCCCAATAAATAAATAAATAAATAAATAAATAAATAAATAAAAAAATTTGCCAACTGGTGCATGCCAAAATGAGCCGATGGGGCAAGAAAAGAGATATTCTCTTAATATATACTGTTTAGATATTTTTACTGGACAAGAAAAAATCCTGATTTTTATTATATAAAATTGGTCAGAAATATTATATATAGATATTAAGAAAAAACATTGATTAGATTTTATACAGCCCTTTATCAAATCATTGTAGAACTCCCAAAAAATTTACACCCCCAAGAAATTGTTAACCTAATCATTTTTAAATATGAAAGAGTAATGAATGTTGAAATGTACTTTTGTGGTTATCAACATTATGCCACAAATGCTGTTGACTGAGCTAAACTTGTATTAAACCCAGAATATTCCTTTAACTGTATAGCAAAAATATAAAAAACATCGCATTTGCCGATACATGTGCTATAGTTTATAAAGATGACAATATGACCCTAACAAGCACACAATCACTAATAATAAAAGTAAAAAACTAAACTAGTAAAAAACATTTCTAGGGGTTAATTATTATTCAGCCTGTGAATCTGAAGGACAGATAATTAAGACTAAAGAGCAAAGTAGTAAAAAGTAAATAAAGTGAAGAAAATACACTAGGAAAAGTCTGCAAGACAATATAAAAGTGTTAACTGTAGATGTTTCAGTGTGCACTGTTGGTAACATTATGAGAAAACTGAAAATGTAGATTTGAAGATTCAATAATTTAATGCCATTTCACCTAGTTATTTGTTTTATTTTACTCAAGAAACCATAATCATGAGCAGGAACATAAACCTAAATTAAAGACGCAAACAGCGCACTCATCACTTTCTATACGACAAGTAAGGTTACGCAGTAAATGAGTACATAAACATTATGCTAAATAATAGTGTGCTTCCAAAGAACATTACGAGAAAGTTAAATGTTAGCAAAGCACACTGTGACTGAAAAGGTTAACACAGCAGACAGTGACTATGTTTACATGGACACTAGAATGCGACTATTGCGAGAAAGTGGGTTACTGCAAGAAAACAGCATTCCTGTTTATATGCACTGTATAAGCGGCGTACTCTTTACTATCATATACATGCGGCTCGGTCAGTAAGCAGCTTTCTCCACAGGAATGTAATTTCCCTGCGACACTTCTGCATATAACAAACACGGGATCCGAGGAAGACTTTGCTATTTTAATCTTCGTTGCTTCGCTTTATTTCCAGATATTACAGAGTAGTTGCTGTGTTTGTTTCCTTCACTTTCTATCACGACCTGCAGCAGAATTGCACCGCAATAGTGGGGTTTCACTCTTATGTAAAACTCTGGGATTCCCCCAATGTACAAGCGCATATACTCGAACATGAAGGACAGTGGATATTTTATAGTGGTGTGTATAAGTAAGGGATAATGTACAGTCAGCTGGTTTATTTGGTTAGTAGCCTTGTAAAACTGGATAATGTACAGTCAGTTGGTTGTTATCGCACAATAAACCCTGACAGGTTGAGACCCAGACGCGAAGCTACTAACCAAATGAATAAATCCATGGACATGGATATATTATTGATTTGCATTGAAATTATGTAATTTGAGAGAAAGAAATTGCTGAACAGCTGGAATCAACCTCCGGTTTGCGTCGAAGTTCTGTTGGTATTTATACGGTGAAAATGACCATCTGACTCCTCATTATCCAGCTCATTAAAAGACTACTTGCCAAATAAACAAATAAATAGACATGAAACATTGATTCGTGTTGAATTTTTTTGGTTTGTTTGTTTACTTGTAGAGATCGCACAGTGATCCTAGAAGCAGGAGAGACGGCTCACAGAACTTGGATGAGCAGTCTGATATGTGGATGTGTGGTTGTAACAGAGCAATATCAGACCACTGGATGGCGCCATTGACCAATCTGAATCCAGTATTCCAGAGAGCCATGTAATAACTAGGTATAATTTACAGCTTATGTGATTTTCCCACTGTACTCCCAGAAATGTTGAATTCTTTCCACTGTGTTCACTTGTTGATGGACTACATCCTGTGAGGTTTGTTATGCCGGTCTGTTCCATGAACGCTCACTCTTCAAACACCCATCAGAACGCCTCTTATGCGTTTACATGGCCACATTAAGCCGCATTCTCTGAGAGAACCTAGGTGTGTTAAACCGCTTTCTCTTAATCCCTTAAGAGGCGTAAAGAAATCAATGTTCTAGTTTACATGATGTTTCAGAACGGAATAAACCATTTTCTTAAGTGTATGTAAACGTGGTCAATGACAAAGATCTAAATACAATGCACAATTAATGAAGTGGCTTATAAGGAAAAAGGTGAATGTCCTACAATGGCCCAAATTGTATTATATGAAAATGCTGTTATAAATGCTAATTTACTTGTGCCTCCTGTGCCTAGATTCAGATCCCAAACTAGAGTTATTTTGTTGCTACGTACTTTGAGTTGTTTATTCCTACCCGACCCACCATATAATAATGTTTAGGCCTACTTGATTTACTTTTCCATTAGTAATGCAATGGGAAGGCCTCTTTGGTTATAATTTATATGGGATACACAAACTCGAGTGACCTCCACCCACAATCTCTTTTGCAAGGGAAGTCTTAGGTAAATGCTGTAAGACACATTATTTCCTGTTTTAGTATTTTAACATAACACTTCAAAATTGTGGTATGTTATGGGAGGGTTCAGTTTGAAATATTCACATCATTAATGTCAACCAATATCCTAAAAATCACATATACGCTAAAATTTCATGTTTTACCTTGTCATTGCCAATACTGGTCTAACATTGGGAAACGAGGATTTGACAATTTCATGTTATCACAATAAATATTGATATACAGTATTTATGTATTATTCTTTAGAATCGTTCTAAGTAAATGCACCTATGGAGAGTTGAAGGCACACAATAAGTAATGAATCAAGGTAACCTTTATTGTACCATCAAGACCATGTCTACCTATTGCAATGAGATGTCACTTATCTCAATGATAAGAATAACCTTGATCCTTTCCCTTTTAGACTGACAGAAGCATTCACTGCTTTAAAATTACTATCAATTATTTTACCAGTGTCATTGCCCTAGAACATTTTGTGAACCACACATTTTCTAAGTTTCACAGTTTTCCTTAATTTTATTTCAGTTAAAAATTGTATTTGTTTATAGGGATATCTTTGTTTATGGTATATCTTGCTTGGTCTGAAAACTTCAAGTAAAATTGAATCAGATTTGATCTGATTATTATAATCTTTAATTACTTGATACACACTGCAATTCACCATTTGTGATGTGTAATGCTGTCTTCCAAGTGGCATTTCAGTGATCCAATTCTCTCTTTTCATTCTCTCTTTCTATAGTTTACTAATTAATGAATTAGTTGGAATTTAGTTGGAGTTTAAGTATAAAAGTAAAAATCTGATGACATCTTTTAATTAAGGAGCTATGTATTTTACCTTATGAGTAGAAAGCAAAACATTTTATTCCATTATAATGTTATTTATTAAAAAAAAAAAAAAAAAAAAAAAAAAAAAATATATATATATATATATATATATATATATATATATATATATATATATATATATATATATATATATACACACATATTATTTTAATGCTGTCATCTGATGTTGGAAAACAAAATGATAAATGGTACAAAAATGAAAAAGGTAATCCATAGAAAATTCTTCCTACAACACTATTTTTATTCAAATTATTATTTGACATTACTTGTAAACACAAATGCATTATTGTAAATTTCACTTATTTCTATCTGACAATATTTTGTGTCATTTACTGGCTCTACTCTACAAGGATTACCAAGACATGTCATTTGACCTGGAATGACGTCTGTGGGAGGAGTATAAACACAGCTGCCAAGAACATGGAATCAAAAACAGCAGTGCTGCCATTGGAATACCAAAAGAGGAACATGGGTTATCTCCTTCAAATCCTGCTCGCTCTGTTTATCTCTGTCATAGGTGGCCTTTACCTTCTGGGGGCTTTTCGCCGCCGGCGGGCTGGAGAACCCCCTCTGGATAAAGGCCCTATTCCCTGGCTTGGCCATGTGCTGGAATTCAGGAAGGACACAGCAAAATTCCTGCAAAGAATGAAGGAAAAACATGGAGATATTTTCACAGTGCAGCTAGGAGGCTTTTATTTCACTTTCATTACAGATCCACTATCTTTTGGCCCGGTGGTCAAAGAGGCAAGAACAAAACTGGACTTTACCAAGTTTGCTGAGCAACTGGTTGCAAGAGTATTTGGCTATCATTCCATGGAAAGTGAGCACAAGTTGCTCCAAACGTCAAGCACAAAATATCTCATGGGAGACGGTCTGGTTGTCATGACTCAGGCCATGATGAACAATCTTCAGAACTTGATGCTCCATAGTGTTGGATCTGGGAATGACAATACTTGGCAAGAAACTGGACTGTTTTCTTACAGCTACAACATTGTCTTCCGAGCTGGCTACCTGGCGCTTTTTGGTAACGAGTCACCCAAAAGCACTGGGACTTTAGGAAAAGCTAAGGAAATTGACCGGCAACACTCGGAAGAACTTTTCTGGGAGTTCAGAAAGTATGACCAGCTCTTCCCCAATCTGGCTTATGGGGTCTTGGGCCCTGGCGAGAAGATGGAGGCAGAGCGTTTGAAGAAGCTGTTCTGGAACATGCTCTCGGTGCAGAAGATGAGCTCCAGAGACAACATTAGCGGCTGGGTACAAGAACAGCAACAAGCAAGGGCTGAGAAGGGCATGCAAGAGTTTATGCAGGATCGGTACATGTTTCTACTTCTCTGGGCATCTCAAGGAAACACAGGTCCTGCAGCCTTCTGGCTACTCTTGTATCTTATGAAGCACCCTGATGCTATGGCAGCTGTCAAGAAGGAAGTCGAGGAGGTTCTCAGAGAAACCGGGCAGGAGGTAAAGCGTGGTGGGCCACTTATTGACCTGACCAGAGACATGCTCCTCAAAACGCCCGTCCTAGACAGCGCAGTGGAGGAGACCCTCCGTCTAACGGCTGCACCTGTCCTTACAAGAGCTGTTCTGCAGGATATGACCATTAACATGGCAAATGGACAACAGTATAACATCCGAGATGGTGACAGAGTGGCAATTTTTCCCTACACTGCTGTTCAGGTGGACCCAGAGGTGTACCCAGATCCCCTCACCTTCAAGTTTGACCGTTTTCTCACACCAGATGGAAGCAAAAAGACCGATTTCTACAAGGCTGGAAAGAAACTCAAGTACTACAATATGCCGTGGGGTGCTGGAACTACCATGTGTCCAGGAAGATTCTTTGCCACCAATGAGCTGAAGCAGTTTGTCTTTCTCATGTTGACCTACTTTGACTTTGAGCTGAAAAACCCATATGAAGAGATTCCAGGTATTGATATCAGACGATGGGGTTTTGGCTCCATGCAACCAACCAAAGACATTCAGTTTAGATACAGACTTAAATTTTAGATTGTTATTATAATATAAACTCATTCCCAAAACTTTGAACAATATACTCATTAAAAGGCAATTGCTCTCATGAAAGCTTGCTTTGAAACTGAAAAGGGTCTATAATTCCTGTGCATTTGAAGTGATTTCTGGAAAAAGTTATAGTGTTACTGTGTCCTCTAGTACCCTGAGGTGTTGTTTTCACAATATCTCACAGTGACCATGAGTGTGTGTGTTTACTGTGTTACGAAAGGACTTTACCCATGCTGGAACAATTGTTAGATATCAACACTGTTAAGAACGCAATATTTATAAAAATGGGAATACTGTGCAGGATCATCATACTTAAATAAAAATGTTTACATATTATGCAGCTTGCCCATGTGTTAAGATAAAAAACAGGTATATCATATACAGTATAAAATAAAAGCATTGATTAATCTCCCCCATTTTCAGCATTCTTAATGACTCAAGGAGGTGAGCATGGTGTAACGGAGTATTTTAAGTCAGAAACAGTTGAAAGATATAGTCATACTTACTACATGCTTTTTTTGTAATACTTTAACCAAAAACAGGGCCAGGTTTTTCGAAGCTCTACGGAAAACGTTGGTCGCACGTAAGTAGTACTTAATCTCTACAACACATTTCCCAAAAGCTGTGTTATCTAAGTGCATGCTGAAACTTTATGTAGGCCTACTTTGATAAGCATAACCAGCTAAATGCAATAGAGAGATATATTTACAATAATGATATTGATTGTACAAGAAAACATATGCAGCCCAGCAATAATAACCACTAACTGCACATTTAATTGGGAACTTGCCTAAGCAAACCAAAATGCTCTATGTGTCGGGCAAATATTTTCAAAGGAACACTGCTGGAGTTAGCATTATTTGCTTGGCCTTTGCACCAAGGAACTCTGTAAAACATTTCTTTGACATGGAAGCACAGTCAGTTTGGAGGTCCTGAATTACCATGCAATATTTTTGCCTTTAAATGTAGAATATTTGTACAAATTCTACTAAAGTACTGTATAATTTGTCAATACCTACAGATAAAGGTTTTAAAACTCAGTTCTGTTAATGCTCTGTCTGTCATCTCTCTGGTACAAATGTCCTAAAAATAATTTATTTCTCATGTCCTGTTTGGGGTCTGAGAAACCCCAAGGCTATTTTAATACTTCAAAAATATACTTAATATTGAAGTTTAAGTTTAATACAAAATCAAAGTTCATCTTAACATGCTTTAAACCTCCTCTATTTTAAATCTGAAAGACAAAAATTTCAATGAATTAGAGTTTTACACTGGTGTGCACTCTGTTGAGATCCCCTCCTGCCAGTTGTCAGTTTTGATTTATTTTATTTTATTTTCTAATTATTTGTTTTTTTCTGGGGTCATATTCACCAAAACAGAAATAATGTTACTTGAATGGATAGCAGTAATGTTTCTGAAAATTATATGCCTGCTTTGCAATTTAGCAGAGGGATAAGCTGTCAATAATATCTCCTTACTTTGTTTTGATTAGGACAGTGGAACATATTTAAAGGTTTAGAGGTTACTTTCAAATGTACTATCATTATTTACATGTATTAAGTACACATTTGGGTACATCTGCCTTGTCAAAATACTCATCTTACATGCAATTTTGTGCTGTAATAAGCATCAGTTTTAGAAGAAAAACAAGATGTGTTTACATTCCTTGGTCTTCATTGTAAGACACTTCAAAAACTTTACAGACTTATTTAGGTATATTTAAGGAATAAATATGAGCCACCCCCATAGTTTCCCCCTCCCACCCTCCCTGCCTACTCTGCTGGCGCCATCCTGGCTCTTCTGCTCCTTTGATTTGTCCCTCATTCTTCCCCGGAGCTGGAGTCAACCTAATCTGCTCTTGACCTGGAGCTTCCTCCTCTGGTTGGTCCCATCGGCAACTTCCTAGTTTCAGCTCCCTTCTGCCGGTGCCTTTTTTCCAGAGGTTCTCATCATCACATTGCATACAGTTACAGCAAGTAAAGAAATGCAAAGGAACATAATAATACATTTTTAATGTGCTGCTTAAAAGATACAAGATTCCCAGATCTATCAAATAAATTGTATAATATATTAATATCTAGGCCTAATATATAAAAAAAAAAATTTTCTCCCCTTTTCTCCCCAATTTGGAATGCCCAATTTCCAATGCACTCTAAGTCCTCTTGGTGGCATAGTGACTCGTCTCAATCTGGGTGGCGGAGGACGAATCTCACTTGCCTCCGCGTCTGAGACCATCAATCCGCGAATCTTATCACATGGCTTGCTGAGCACATTACCGCATGTTTGGAGGGCCACGCTATTCTCCGTGGCATCCACACACATCTCACGCGCCCCACCGAGAGCGACAACCACACATTATAGCGACCACGAGGAGGTTAACCCATGTGACTCTACCCTCCCTAGCAACCTATAGTTTGCTGAGGACGTAACAAAGTTCTGGTCTATCTATTAATCTACTGACTAACCAAATTCCAAGACTGATAGTTGCAGATGTAGAAATGAAATCACTATATTTTGTGAAATATTTATTTGGGTGCTTGAATTCATTAAGAATGACTGTTGATCAAAACAGGTAATTTAAAAGAATCTTTTACTGTGCATAACATAATTAATATTCATGAGTTTAGCAGCACTGCCCCCCACAGTACAATTTTCTGTACAGTTTAGTTTTATTTAGACCCAACTTTGTGTTAATCGTCACTTTCAAACTGATTATTCCAGCTGTTACAAAAGTTGATATGCCTACAGGACTTTATTAACAGAATAACATGAGATATGCATGCATTTTCAATCCATGGGTACACTTAACAAAATAAAAAAAAAAAAATTGGCCTGCATAAGGTGGTGACGTTTAGTCCAGATTGCCGGTTCTATATGTGAAGCTTAGGAACATTTAGAATTCGTTGATGTGTTTAATAGACAATGTCTTGGTGCTCTGGAGAAATATGTTACTTATTTTTTATTATGCAAAAATAGATTTTTTTATTAATGTTGGCAAATCAGTATCAAAATGGTTACTATGTGGTTCCTGTGGAAATGCAGTTGTATCACAAATTCATGGACATTTATAATTTGATAGTGACTCAAATTAATGAACTGGTACTTGTTGCAATGAAGCTTCATCCATAAGAACTACACATGGGCACTTGCTTTAGTGTTGCCAACCCTCATAGTCTGCATGCCACCCCCTTGCCACCCCACAAACACAATTCTATATCCACCCCTGCTTGGGATCCACTAATTGCCATTTCAGTCAGCCAGTGTAAGACTGAACCCCTATCATGGTGTGCGTTTGCAAAGATGCCTTAGATCGCCAACCTTGGGGCTAGATTTTTAGACTACTCTTCAATGCCACTGCAGTAAGCAGTCTGTGGCCACCATTTTCCCAGCCCATAGTGCATACAGAAGACAAAAAAACAGGAAAAATAGAAAATTGGTTAGTATTAAAAAAAATAAAAAAAATTCTAAAGGCACAATTAAGAAAACAGTAAAAATGAAGAAACAAAGAGAAAATGGCAATTATCCACTTATGAAGTAACCGAAAAATGAACAATGAATGCTTCAAACAATTTTTATTTTTGCATGTGTATTGGTATGATCTGAAAACTGTATCAGGTTATGCCTTGCATACACATATGCAAAATAATAGTGTACTACCAAAGAACATTATAATAAAGCTACAATTTATATTACAAAAGCAGACAGTGATTAAAAACTTTTCGTTGACACCCCAAATGTTTTGTGTTGGTGCAGGAAGAAGACATTTTTTTGTCAGTGATTACCATACTTATATATGTAGCCTTGTGGAGCATCAACATACAACATACAGTAGATGCTGAAAAGAATGTTCCTCAAAAAAAGATGCTTGGGAGAAAGGTCCTCTTAAAGCAAGACAATGATCTCAAACACAAACTGAGGTGGCAAAAAAACTAACTTGTGCCTGCTGTGACTAGATTTAGATATCAAACTAGAGTTATTTTGTTGGTAGGAACTTTGAGTTGTTCCTTCCATACCCACCATATAATGTTTACTTGATTTACTTTTCCATTAGCAAGGCATGGTAAAGTATCCTTTTATCATGTTTATATATGGGATACACACACTCAAGTGGCCTCCACCCACAGATCTTTCTTGCAAGGGAAGCAAAGTCTTTGTAATCCCATACAGAAATCTGATATATGGCCATATAAGAACATATACTGTAAATATATAATTATATTTCATACATTTAAACATATTGTATATATGTACATTGGGGAACATAGGGGTTATGACAGTAACCAAGACGTTCTCTATCTGTCACTCGATATAGTGTCGATATAGTGACACTAGGGGTCCCTATTCGAAATGCCACAACCAGCTGAACTGTGTTACATGGACTGGCGGTGCAGGTGCAGGCAGACCACTGTGTGCCTCATAGCAAGTGCGCCCGGCCCCCACATAACCTTCCCCAATGCCCCACGAGTGTCGTACAGCCCCTCGCACCGCAGGGACAAGACAAACTCATAGTGGGGACTCTTCTTTTTCTCCCACAAAAATGGAAAATCATTCAGCTGAGGCCATATGCATCCACATCGGGGTGGGGGGGGGGGGGGGGTTTGGGGTGTCCTTTCCCAAGGAGAAGGGGAGGTAACGTGTGGAGAATATGTCACATGGACTTACCGACAAGCAGTATCACATGTGGAAGAAGTCCCCATGGTAGGTCCTACCCGGAGGAGAGGAGCTCTACAAACACGCGACCGGTGGCAGAAGGAGTTCTGCCCAAGGAAGACGCGGATTTACCAACAGGGAAACCGTACCACGGTACAGGGCATACTAGCGCACGTACTGGGCCGGCATCGAATTTCTCTGCCGAATTCGCTGAGGAGGAAAGACATCTAGGGTCTCGTGAACTCGCATGGGGGAAAAAAGCACAAGTCTTTCCCTCTGGGAGGGGAAAGGCGCTGTACGCAAGCGGTACACCCGGCCAGCTGCCCCGCATACTTACCTGTTCGTACCTGACAACACACAGGATGAAACCAGCTCAACCTCATAGATTATAAAATCTCATGAAGGTATTGGGTGGTGCCCAGCCTGCTGCTCTACAGATGTCTGCAAGAGAGGCACCGTTGGTCAAGGCCCAGCAGGCCGCCACAATCCTAGTGGAGTGTACTCGTAGTCCCAAAGGGGGATGCACATCCTGGGCCTGGTATACCAAAGCAATGTCATCCACAACCCAGTGGGTGACCCTCTGTTTGGAGACAGCCCTCCCTTTCCACTGTCCTCCAAAGCAGACAAAGAGCTGCTCAGAGTGTCTAAAGCTCTGCGTGCCATCCAAGTAGATGTGCAAAGCACACACTGGACACAGCAACAACAAGGCTGAGTCTGCCTCCTCCTGGGGCAGCGCTTGCAGGCTCACCACCAGATCCCTAAAAGGGGTTGTGGGAACCTTGGGCACATAACCCGGTCGGGGTCTCAAAATCATATGAGAGTACGCCGGACCGAACTCCAGGCAGGTGTCGCTGACAGAGAATGCCTGCAGGTCCCCAACCCTCTTGATGGACGTGAATGCAGTCATGAGGGCAGTCTTCGATGAGAAAGCCTTTAGCTCAACCCATCTGGTAGGCCACTTAGGTCTTCCGCGACCCATCCAGGGGCCAGACATGGAGATTCCAGAGGTCTGGTCATGGGTGCCAGATGGTGCCCCGTCCCTGAGAGAAGAGGTCCTTCCTCAGGGGATCTTGCCAGGGAGGGGCTGTCACGAGGAGCGTGAGCTCCGAGAACCAAGCCTGGGTGGGCCAGTAGGGCTTTAGACCTCATCCTCCCTGACCTTGCACAAAGTCTGTGCAAGCAGGCTCACTTGGGGAAACACATACTTGTGCAGCCCCCGGGACCAGCTGTGTGCCAGCACGTCTGTGCTGAGGGGAGCCTTGGCCAGGGAGTAACAGAGTGGGCAGTGGGAGGATTCCTGGGAAGCAAACAGATCTACCTGTGCTTTGCCAAATCGACTCCAAATCAGCTGGACCACCTGGGGGTGGAGTCTCCACTCTACCCTGAGCGTGACCTGCCATGACAGCGCATCCGCTGCGCGGTTGAGGTCTCCCGGAATGTGAGTGGCCTGCAATGACTTCAGTCGCTGCTGACTCCAGTGGAGGAGACGGTGGGCGAGTTGCGACATGAGACGTGAGCGTAAGCCACCTTTGCAGTTTATATATGCTACCGTCGCCATGTTGTCCATCCGGACCAACACGTGCTTGCCCTGGATCAACGGCCGAAGCCTGCGCAGGGCCAGCAATACCTCCAGCAACACGAGGCAGTTGATATGTCAACGCTGTCGTGGCCTTGTCCAGGAGACAATTGAGGATGCGAATGCCCTCTTACCTTAGTGGGGCAAGGGCTGCCTCTGCGACTTTTGTAAAGATCCGAGGCGACAGGGACAGACCAAAGGGGAGGACCTTGTACTGATATGCCCGGCCCTCGAAGGCGAACCACAGAAAGGGTCTTTGCTGAGGTAAAACCAAGATGTGGAAGTACGTGTCCTTCAGGTCTACCGCCGCAAACCAATCTTGATGCTGGACGCACAACAGAATGTGCTTCTGCGTCAGCATCTTGAACGGGAGTCTGTGCAAGGCCCAGTTCAGCACTCGCAGGTCCAAGATTGGCCGCAACCCACCGCCTTTCTTTGGCACAATGAAGTAGGGGCTGTAGAACCCCTTCTTCTTCTCGGCTGGAGGGACAGGCTCCATCGTGTCCTTCTGCAGAAGGATCGCGATCTCCGCAAGCAGGGCAGCGGCATTCTCGCCCCTCACCGAGGTGAAACTGATGCTGCTGAACCCAGGCGGGCGCCTGGCGAACTGAATCGCATAGCCGAGTTGGATCGTCCTGGCCAGCCAGCGCGACGGATTGGAGAGCGCTAGCCACGCCTCCAAGCTCTGAGTGAGGGGCAACAAGGGGACAATCACGTCTGATGTACCTGCGGGTGGGGCCTTGCGGCGGGGAGGAGCAGGAGTTGCCACGTCGAGGAGCCTCGTGTCCCAAGCTCGTGGCTGTGCTGAGAGAAACGTCAAAGCACTTACCTTGCTCCACGTGCCCACCATAGGACTGGTCAGCGAAGGGGGAGGAGGGTGAACGTCCTCGTGACTCATCACAATCGCCTGAGCGTGGGTGTGTGTGCCGCAGCTGGGTATGCAAATGCGGGGAGCCCGCTCTCTTAGGGCCCTACCTGCTTTGAACGTTCGATGTCCGGCGGTCTTGACAACGACACCTTTAAACACCGGGTATGTGACACAGAGAATGAGGAAACTGCTCTTTCTTTGAAAATGTGGGTCAAAAATCTAATTCAAAGGGAACAAAAGATTCTCCTCCCCAGGTTTTGCGCAGCATTATGATTGGAGCATTAAAATAAGGGGCAATAATATAATATAAGAAGTTATTAGCGTTAGAAATTATAAGAATCACATTCCTATAAGAACTTCTTATGGGGATTACACCAAGTATAAGTAAAAAACTTCACGTTTTTTAACAATAGATTCTAAATTCTTGCAGTTAAATTATGTTGTTTTTTTTTTTTTTTTTTTTTTTTTTGTGAGTACGTTTTGCGTTTTGGTGTAAAGAGTAGCGTCTCTAGTTTTGATTGATATTTTTCGCCCACTGATAAACATAATGTCCACATACGAGGATTTTGGGACATTATTACCTCAAAAGTTGAAAAAAAACGTGTTAGTTCTAAATTTCAACATTAACACATCTGTGGGTCGTTTCGCTTCATTTTATTTTAAATGTTATATTTTATTTTTATCACTGTACAATATAGTTCTTTTCATTAACATTAGTAAATGCATTCCTGTATTTACTGTGCATTTTCACATTGACAATCAATGGATTCATCCAAGAGCTAAAAAATGTTGCTTTCAGCGGCTTTTTATGGATTTAAGATGAAACTGAGGAGCATTTCGATCTGTTCTGTGACCGGTGCAGACAGACAGCACACTGGAGGTTAAGTCATCCACTAAATAGGGAGCAAGGGGGCATCCTATCGCTTTCTATGCATTTTCTAAATACATACACTCCTAAAATCCGACCAAAAGTTCAATTCCAGGCTGCAGATGATGTTTGGACCACTCAACATGTTTGGAAGACATGGGACAATGGTCATCAGTACATGGATTCAGAATTTATAATGTATAATTTTATTTTAACATGGTTGGCAGTGATTGGATGATGCTGGCCATTATTTTGAATAAGATTTATTTATTTAGCTTTACAGAAAATCAGCTGTATTGTCTCAAAAACATGAATAAGCAACACTCCTGGAAACATCATAAACTATTTGATGGAAAAAATCTGACTTTCTATAGCTTGGTATTATAACAAATTTCACAACTTAGTCCCGCTGTCCACATAGGTGAACATCAATTTTTAGGAAAACTATTTGCTCTTGAATTTAATTTTTTTTTTTTTTTTATTAAGTGCTACTTGTTACAAATTAAAAAGGGAAATAGAAAACATCAGTCACGCTTTGGTCTCAGGAGGTTAATGTTAATTTATACATATACTATCACATTTCTTAACATCAAAAAGGTGTATAAGTTAACATTACATAATGCATTAACTAAGGTAACAATGAACAACACCCTTTTACAGCATTATTACTTGTGGTTTATGTAAATGTATAGATACATAGTTAATGTGAACTAACAAGGAACAGCGCCTCTATACACAGTCTCCAGAGTGTATAGAGAATGTTGCGAAAAAATAAAATAATCAGTGAGCATCGGTTCTGTGGGTGAAAACGCCTTGTTGATGAGAGAGGTCAACAGAGAATGGCCAGATTGGTCCAAGCTGACAGAAAGGCTATGGTAACTCAGATAAACGCTCTGTACAATTGTAGTGAGCAGAATAGCATCTCAGAATGAACAACACGTCGAGCCTTGAGGCGGAAGGGCTACAACAGCAGAAGTCCACGTTGGGTTCCACTTCTGTCAGCCAAGAACAGAAAACTGAGGCTGCAGTGGGCCTACCATTTGTGTACCTCAGCAGAAATCCAGATTTGTCAGACCAGGCAATATTTTTCCAACCGTCTACTGTCCAGTTTTGGTGAGCCTGTGCCCACTGCAGCCTCAGTTTCCAGTTCTTAGCTGACAGTAGTGGTACCCAGAGGGGTCTTCTGCTGCTATAGCCCATCCGCCTCAATGTTCAATGTGTTGTATGTTCAGAAATGCTTTTCTGCATGGAACTTTTGTAATGTGTGGTTTTTTGGGTTACTGCCACCTTCCTGTCAGCTCGAACCAGTCTGGCCATTCTCCTCTGACCTCTGTCATTAACAAGCCATTTTTTGTCCACAGAACTGCCGCTCACTGGATGTTTTTTGTTTTTCACACCATTCTCTTTACACTCTAGGGACTGTTGTGCATGAAAATCCCAGGAGATCAGCAGTTACAGAAATACCCAAACTAGCCATCTGGCACCAGCAATCATGCCACGGTTGAAATCACTGAGATCACATTTTTCCCCCATTCTGATGGTTGACGTGAATATTAACTGAAGCTCCTGACCCGTATCTGCATGATTTTATGCATTGCACTGCTGCCACATGATTGGCCAATAAGATAATTGCATGAATAAGTATATGTACAGGTGTTCCTAATAAAGTGGACTGTGAGTGTGTGTGTGTGTATATATATATATATATATATATATATATATATATATATATATATATATATATATTTCCTGGAGGGAGGGAAGCTCACCTCCGATGATGTGTCTGGCAGTTCGCACCACGCTTTGCAGTGCTTTGCGGTTGTGGGCGGTGCTATTGCCGTACCAGGCGGAGATGCAGCCAGTCAGGATGCTCTCTACAGTGCAGGTGTAGAACCGTGTGAGGATGTGGCGGTTCATTCCAAACTTCCTCAGCCGTCTCAGGAAGAAGAGGCGCTGATGAGCCTTCTTCACAACGACTTCAGTGTGGATGGACCATGTGAGTTCCTCAGTGATGTGGACACCCAGAAACTTGAAGCTGCTGACTCTCTCCACTGGTGCTCCATTGATGGTGATGGGACTGTGTTCTCTGTCTTTTCTTCTGAAGTCCACCATAAGCTCCTTTGTCTTACTGACGTTGAAGGAGAGGTTGTGCTCCTGACACCAGTGTGTCAGAGTGTGTACCTCCTCTCTGTAGGCTGTTTCATCATTGTCAGTGATCAGACCTACCACCGTCATGTCATCAGCAAACTTAATGATGGCATTGGAGCTATGTGTTGCCACACAGTTATGTATGTACAAGGAATACAGTAGTGGGCTGAGAACACAGCCCTGCGGGGCTCCAGTGTTGAGGGTCAGTGATGAGGAGATGTTGCTGCCTATTCTAACCACCTGGCGTCTGCTTGACAGGAAGTCCAGGATCCAGCTGCACAGCGAGCTGTTTAAGCCCAGAGCCTGGAGTTTCTCATCTAGCTTGGAGGGCACTATGGTGTTGAATGCTGAGCTGTAGTCTACAAACAGCATTCTCACATAAGTGTTCCTTTTTTCCAGGTGGGAGAGAGCAGTGTGTATTGTAGATGCAATGGCATCATCAGTGGAGCGGTTGTTGCGGTAAGCAAACTGCAGCGGGTCAAGAGAGAGTGGCAATACAGAGCAGATGTAATCTCTGATTAGTCTCTCAAAACATTTGCTGATGATGGGGGTCAGAGCAACAGGACGCCAGTCATTTAAACAAGTTATTTTTGATTGTTTTGGAACAGGCACAATGGTGGATGTTTTAAAGCATGTGGGGACTACAGACAAAGAGAGGGAAAGGTTGAAAATGTCTGTAAAAACACCAGCCAGCTGGTTCGTGCATGCTCTGATGACGTGGCCCGGAATGCCGTCTGGGCCAGCGGCTTTGCGGATATTCACCCGTCGGAAAGATCGGGTTACATCCGCTACAGAGACGGAGGGTGAACTAACCTCTGTAGCTTCAGCCGCGAGAGCTCTCTCCACGAGGGCAGTGTTATTTCCCTCGAAACGAACATAAAAAGTATTTAGCTCATCCGGTAGAGAGGCAGCGGTGTTCATGGTGGAGTTTTTATTCCCTTTAAAGTCCGTGATGATGTTAATTCCCTGCCACATGCTTCTAGAGTTGGTGGTGTTAAACTGTCCCTCAATCTTACTCCTGTACTGGCGTTTTGCATTTGTGTTTTCGGAGGGCATAACTGGCTTGTTTATGCTCCTCCACGTACCCGGAATTAAAAGCGGAGGTCCGCTCATTAAGTGCCGCGTGAACATCGCTATTGATCCAAGGTTTCTGATTCAGATAGATTCGTACAGTTCTGGTCGGAATGACGTCCTCTATGCACGTTCTGATGAAACACATTACGCTATCAGCGTAAAGCTCGATGTCGTCATCAGAGGCGGACCGGAACATCTCCCAGTCCGTGTGATCAAAACAGTCTTGTAGCGTAGAATCTGATTGGTCCGACCAGCACTGGATCGTTCTGAGGGTGGGTGCTTCCTGTTTCAATTTCTGCCTGTAAGCGGGCAGAAGCAGAATGGAAGAGTGGTCCGATTTGCCAAATGGTGGGCGGGGGAGGGATTTGTAGCCATCCCGGAACGGAGAGTAGCAATGGTCCAAAACCCGGTCCCCTCGTGTGTTGAAACTAATGTTTGAAGAAATGAAGAAATCACATGAATTTCTTTTTTACTATTTAATGGTTTATTTTGCTGTTGTTTTGTTGCAGTTTTAGTTACTTGTTTTTTAAGGTTCTGGTTTTACTTTTTATCTAAAAGTATGATTGTTGATTGTCAGCATTGTTGATTTTTTTGTTGAATGTTGATTTCTGTATGCGTCTAATTGACAACTCACAAATTCACCATTAACAATAGACACTCAGTATAATAATCTGCATTGCAGAACTCTCTTTGAATGCTTATAATTCAATTACATATGTATTGTATAATGACATAATTCTATTGCCTCTCACAATGACAAGTTCGTGAATTAATCGTTCTTTTGAACCATTCCCATACAGTATACAGTTCCCATACTCCCACCACTGAGGGTGAGCTGAGCCCAGTCCCTACTAAAATAGTTGATGTTTTTGAATTAATCTGTCCCATGAGTCTCCAGTCGCCACTGTTCCTATCCTGTCTCCAAGTCTCCTCGTCTCAGCCGGGCCCGCCCGGATTACAAGTCTCCTCATATCTGCCGTTCCCGCCCATCTTCCCACTCCCTCCTCTGCCAAGGCCATCCAATCCCTCAGCCCCACCTCCGAAGGCTCCCTTTAGCCCCTCGACGCCTTCCATGGCTCCACCCTCGACACCTTCCTTGGCTCCTCCTCCTTCCTCTGTTCAGCCAGTTCCCCTCAAGTCACCGGCTTGACCATCGGCCCAGTTGACTCCACAGACAAGGGTATCCGTCAACCCTCCGAATCCGCCTTGGCACATCGATCCCTCTTCATAACCTTGGCCCTACGTCCCCTCGTCTCCATGGGCAGTCAGCCTGTCGGCGTTACCGGGGACCTCCTTCCCTCTGGCTCCGCCTTGGTCCTCCGAGCCTTCGCCGCTGCCACGGTCTTAAGAGCCTCCGACTCCGCCCTGGTCCTTCGAGCCTTTGGCTATGCTCTGGGCACTAGGATCCCCAGTTCCACCCCTCGAGCCTTCAATGGCTCCGCCTTCCATGGCTCTGCCCCTCGAGCCTCTCATGGCTCTGCCTTCCCTGGCTCCACCTTCCCTGGCTCTGCCTTCCCTGGCTCCACCCCCAGAGTCTTCCATGGCTCCGCCTTCTATGGCTCTGCCCCCAGAGTCTTCCACAGCTCCTCCTTCCTTGGCTCCGCCTCTCATGACTCAGTATCCCAGGCCTCCTGATCCTGTCCCTGCTCTGTGGCCTCCTCCCAGGCCTCCTGATCCGATTCCTGCTCTGTGGCCACCCCCCAGGCCTCCTGATACGGTCCCTGTTCCGAGGCCACCCCCCAGGCCTCCTGACTCTGTCCCAGCCCTGTGGCTGCCCCCAAACCTCCTGATTCCACCCCTGTCTTTTGGTCACCTGTTTCCTCCTGCCCCTCCATCTTTAGGCAGCAGGAGTCGGGGGGGGGGGGGGGGGGGGATAATGTCACGTTCTGTCTCCCTCATGTTTTCCTCAGACTCTTATTTGAAGTTTCCTCCTGGACTACATCTCCCATAGTGCACTGCCCTTATCACTTTGTTCTGTTGTGTATAAATACCCTCCTGTGTTGTTCATTCTTTGTCAGTTCTCATCCATGTAATAGTTGTGATGATTTGTTTATTTAGTTTATGGCACTCCACGTTGTTATTTATCTTCAACATTAAAGCCTGCAAATAGATCCATCGACTCTCGCCTCCTTCATCTTCTCTACCACAACGCGTGACAACTATAGGTGAGCAGATTTGAATCAGCCATTGGAAGAGGAGGAGAGAGAGAGAGGAAATCTCTCATTGCACACTCTCACTCTAATCTCCTTTGTTAACCATATTTTTAATTATTTATTTAGGCATATTTATTTAAGTTTTAAACTGCATGGTCACATTATTCACATATGTCTTCTTAAATAATTAGTTTAATAAGAGCATATCATCTTTCTATTAGCATTACACTTATGCTTATCAAAACATATAACGTTATACTGTATTATGTGTCTTCTAAAGTTAGACCTATTGATTTCATAGAGATTTTTTCAACACTTTTTTATCAATTAGTCATTCATTTATTTCTAAAGCACATTTAAAAACACAAATGCTGAACAAAGTGATGTACAATAAGATTAATAAGAAAATTACACACAAGTTCGCACAAAATTATAACACAAACTCATATCCACCTACTCCATCCATAGCTACAGAGAAAAAAAAAATTAGTCTTAAAAGATGATTTAAAAACATCAGTAGTGGGACAAGATCTGATATGAACTGGTAAATTATTCTACAAATAAGGGACTGCTACTGAGAATCCTCTGAAATAGTTCATCATTATTTACAATGGCTTTCCAATGATACAATTTATTAAATGTCCCATTGTCTTAGATAAACAGTGAAAGATGCCAGAAAGACACATTGAAGTTGCATTTAATGGACTTAAGAGCGGTTAAAGCTCTCGTTAATTTACGAATGTTTTTACAAACTACTTAGATAACAATGTTTTTAAGAAACATTTCACAAGGGTGGAGCAAGAGTAATAAATGAACAAACAAACTCACATTTAATTAAAGGGTATGAAATAATGAAATGTGGCCACGACTGAACTAAAATGATGCAATAATGCACTTTAGTTGATTCGATGTTGATTTTAAACCCAGAAGATGAAAATAGTGCAAAAAACAAAATCCCTAAATTAACCATTTTCCTCCTAAAATTTTAATTAATGGGTGCTTTTTTATTTTTATAAAAATATTATTTGTGTACACACTGTAGAAATCCACTCTGGTCAGTTGTCTGTATTGATTTCTTTTATTGTATTTAAAAAATAAAAAATCCTAGGGACCAAGTCTGGACAGGAAAATTAAGAGATTTCTTTTAAATGTACTATTATTATTTTTACAAGTACATGACTGGGTACATCTACCTTGTCAAAATACTCATATTGATCTTACATGCAATTTTGTGCTGTAATAAGCATCTGCTTTACTAGAAAGACAGTTTAAACATGTTGTGTTTATACTCCTTGGTCATCTCAAGGGACTGGGTGGCATTTTAAGACTGTTTTCTCTTCTATTTTGTTCAAGTTACAGGAAACTTCAGGAAGGAACTGTTTCCGTTGGATCAGTCTATGCAGGGAGATGGTTGGCCAGCAATAAGTTGACACAGAGTATTCACCACGAGTCATAACTTACAGTACATTTCTACAGTCACTCTTTTAGGCGCTGCATTACATTTGTGATGTCTGGTAAGTCTCCAATCCCTGAGTAACAATTTTGTATTTTACCATCTTACACAAAAAAAAAAAAAAAACCAGTACAGACATATTAAGATTTATAAAACAAATTGATTTATTAAAATGAATAATAATTGTCATCATCATTTACTCACCCCCATATTGTTCCAAACCAATTTGACTTTTTTCTGTGGAACACAAGAGGAGGAACTGTAGAATTTCAGAGCTGCTCTTTCTCATACAATGAAAGCTTACAGGGGGCTCAAAAAGATAAAAAGAAATCCAAAAACATCAACATAAAAGTGTTGTAGAAGTAGTCAATATGACTTGCACTGTATTCTATCTACTGTATACCATTTAAGTCTTTTGAAGCCAAACAGATTTGCATGGGGAACAGACATAAATTGAAGTAATTATTCTTTGCAATTTTTTTCTTCCACATTAGCTGTGAAATTGCATTTATACTTCTGCATATTCAAACTTGCCACATCACAGTCGGTTACGACCAATGTGAGATTGGCATCATTGACATCAAACTAGGTGCAACACGTCATTTGATCATTCTGACTGTGTACAATTATGTATATGTTGTGATTCTTTCTATTTCATTTTTGTTTTCAATCTAGCAATACTATATGATATGTCTCACAATTTAAAGAAACAACACTGACTGACAATTAGAAGACCTCACTGAACAATCCAAATCCATTCATGCAATACCGCCAGTTTTATCAAATTTGTTCAGTTCCCCTCTTAGCACTAAAACAGATCCATAGGCTTCAAAGGATCGGCAGATGTAACAGAGATAGTAGTGCATTGACTGAATCTGTCCGGAAAAACCACAATAAAAGAACAACACGATCACGAGCGTGCATCCTCATGTAGGGATAGCCTGGAGAACAAAAGGATCTATTGGCCAATTGTGTTCAGTGTCACTGCCTGGTAGTGAGAGGTTCAGAGGAAAATTGTTCATTGTCCATCCTTGTTCTGCTGTGATGATTCAGTCAAAGGTTGTGGGTTCATGATTCATCCCTGGCATTTCTACATAGTAAGGAAATACTGATCTGCCATCAATATGGAGAGGTAGGTGATCTGTTCAGTGTGTTGGTCAGTGTTGGTTTGAACTGCACGTGCTATACACTATAGAAGACTATAATGGTTTTAATGGTTTAGAAGTTGTGTTTATATTGTTTTTTATAATAATCACGTCAATGTCTTATGTCAATTTATGCAAAAATCTAGATAATTCTGGTATCTTAAGGTTAATTTGTCATCCTTACAGGTAATTAGTCCCATTTTTTTCTGTGATATGACCTGACTCTCATTCTTACAGGGATGCTGCGATTCGGTTTCACTATTAACCACAATTAAAAATGTCACGGTTGATTTAACTGCAAAAATTTAGAATCTACAGTTAAAAACTGTGAAGTGTTTTACTTACACGTGGCAAAAATATTACGTATATAATATAAAAGTGTTTTTCAGTGTAAGCCTATCTCTTTTGCTTGTGCCTGGATGGTTAGAGCAGCTGTTACTCTGGTTACGGAAGGTTGCCGCGTGTTGCTTGCTGAACGTGAACTTTCGATTCACATGAAACTGGGGCTTACACACAAACTCCAAAACGCCTTTTTTTTTTTTTTTTTTTTTTTTGCCTCAAAAGACAATGTTGCATAAAAAGACAATTTGCAAATAATCGTAAAATCGGTTAACCGAGATTTTTTCTCAGATGGAAATCTAACCATCAAAATCTTACAACGCAGCATCCCTATGCCCCAGAATTCATACCCCCGCCCCTGTGATTGGCAACTGCATGATATGAATGACAGTAAAGTCATTAAATACATTTTCAAAAAATATAAAGCAATGTGCAGTGAAATCGGCACAATTGATCACTTTTTCCATTTGTTTACAACAGTATGTTTACATAGACATTTAATTTAATAAGGTTGATTAATCTTAATCTAATATTGATCTAAATGTTTCAAACCATGATTCAAAGTTCAGTTAGTCAAAGACAAGGTCTCACTGAGTGCTGTTTGTAGTGGTGGTGATTTTGATATTTTTCAGTGACTCGATTCACTTGATTCCCTACATCAAAAATATTAATTCAGAATCTTTCATTGATTTGTTCACTGACCCCCTTTTTTTTAAGTTACATGGTCAGTTTCATTGTGACTGATTCATTCAATACCTTCGCAAATGAGTTTACCAGTACATTCAGTTAATTCACAAATTACATGTCCGACTTGTTCAGTAAAGGGGTGCATTCATTCAGTGTGTCCAACCAATGATATGCTCCTTCACAGCATGCTCTCGGATGCTATTGGCGCATACTAAAGTCAGTCTTTCAAAGCAGAACAAAGCAACACAAATTGAATTTGCATGTCTACAAATGTATGAAGACACTTTAAAATAAAGTTTAAACACCATAACTGTTTTCACCACAAATGGCTTATTTTCCCTATATTTTGTCAAATGCTGTGCTTAATTATCATTAATTATTTTATGATTATTATTATTATTAATTATCATGCTTAGCAAATCATTTCCATCTGTAATTCATGCCATTTCAACTGTATGGTCTTAGTCATCTTTATACATACATGTATAAATTATGTTTTGTGTATACCTATAAACTTGTCTTAAGTGCATTTCACCCTTTTCTCTCCTTGTTGAATGTGAGAGACTCACATGCTGAACTGAATGTGTCACATGCCTGTCATGCAGTTAAAGTGCTATCATTACTGAGATATGCTCAAACACGTTTGTTCCTGCACTTTCCAGCTTCTGGTTCAGCAACCAGTCAAGCAAGTCAAGTTCAGAGTTGAACCCCATTCAGGTTTGAATTAAACTGAAGTATCAAACAAGATACAGAATTACAATTACAATTTGAATTTAAGGAGGTGTAATTAAAATGGAATTCAATTAAAAGGAATTCATATATCTGCTGTGTAGATTTTTTTTTTTTTTTTTACAATAAATTTCATCTTATTAGTTTGAATGCATGTCATACAATGTATGGGGTATTTCCAGATTTGATATGAGCTGAATATGCAGTGGTCAAATCAAATATGGAGACTATGGCGCATGTTGGACTGGTTGGACCTGCACCATATGCATGCTATTGGATTTGATTGGAGTGATTTGAGAGTGAAATACAACTTAAATTTTGGTCTGCTCATCACACAAAGTGTTCATATGGCTTCAGAAGACTTGGTATACAGGGCATGAGTTATCTGTTACTTTTACTGTGGTTTTCCGGTGTTTGTTTGTCCTTTGAGTAATCAATAGGCATCAAAGACATGTTTTGGTGTAACCTTGCAACTTCAACATTTTTACTTTCCTAATGAACTGGTCTGACCTCTGCTATGGGTTACAGGGTTTAATTTGTCTGCAGACATGTCAACAAAGTGCAGGATAAAACAGTGCACAAAAACAAAAAAACAACAGGAAACTTTGTCCTGAGGTTGGGACTTTGCAAGTTTGGCTGCCAGCATAGGCTATTTGCTTGATATAGGAATAGTGGAAAAATTTAACAAAAAAAAGACCCCGATACTAGCCAGGATCAGGTGAACTCATGTTACTACACTACTAATAATAAACAAAAAATGTCCAAAAAAAGGGAGAAAATAAAGTGTCCATGGGGGGAAGTGTCCAAAATAAAGGGGAATTTAGCATCCTCACGGTGAAAGGGGACGTTGTGTAGGATGGGGAGTGTCTAAAGGAGAATCCAGGATGTAGGTGGGGTCCTGTCTGCCACACACGCTCCTCTCATTGGTCCGTGGCGCTTGGGGCAGCGGCATTCTTGGTGGCCTGTCTTCCCAGGCCTGCTCTACTCCTGGATCTGTGAGGACACCAGTGTGTGCTCATAATGAGATAGAACTGCCTCCCTTAGAAGAGGAAGAGTTTATTTGGTAGTGGTGACGAGGCCAAACATACATTAGGTGTGCCTCGTTCCAATCAGCTGCCCAAACGAGGCTTATTAATTTTGAACCTCTTTTCTCTCCTGTCCACTCCTGTTGCGAGCCTGGCTGAAGTGCGGCCCTCAGAGGCAGGGCAACGATGACAAGAGTCAGGGGCGGGTCATTCCGCCACACACTGAAGTTCACTGATAATGCTAGTCATGTTTTTTTTTTTTTTTCACTAAAAACTTTCATATATTATTTTTCATGACCATTTTCCACCCCTTCTCCTAGCTTTTGAATTAAACAAGACACTGTACCTTTAAGACTTCTTACAAACGATCCCTTTTTCACAAGTAAAATTAGTAACAATGACACCACAGTGACTGCTTGAATCTCTGCCTGATTGGCAGACATCTCGGCCTGGATGAAGGAACACCACCTGCAGCTTAACCCTGCCAAGACTGAGCCCCTTGTCTTTCCAGCCAATCCTGCTGTTGAACACAACATCACCATGCAGCTGGGTTCAACTACAGTAACACCTTCCAAAATGGTCAGAAATCTAGGGGTAACCATCGATAACCAACCAAATTTCACAGACCACATCTCAAAAAGAGCACGATCATGTAGATTTACACTACAATATCAGGAAGATAAGACCCTTCCTCTCTGAACATGCCACACAACTTCTTGTTCAGACACTTGTCTTAACTAGACTGGACTACTGTAATGCTCTCATTGCAGGCCTCCCTGCATGTGCAATTAGACCCCTCCAAATGATCCAGAATGCAGCAGAACGTCTGGTCTTTAATGAACCAAAGAGAATGCATGTTACACCACTCCTCATCTCTCTCCACTGGCTGCCGGTTGATGCAGGTATCAAATTCAAGGCTCTGATGCTGGCATACAGAACAGTCACTGGGTCTGCTCCAGCATGCCTGAAATCATTTCTGCAGAGCTACATTCCCACCAGAAGTCTGCGGTCGGCTAAGGAATGTCGCCTTGTTGTACCAACACAAAGAGGAACCAAAAAACTTTCCCGGACTTTCCCAACTCCATCCGTGAAGCTGACTCACTTTCTGTCTTCAAAAAACGGCTAAAAACACATCTTTTCCATGAGCACTTAACCATTGTTGTTGCACTTTGTCTGTCTTGAATACTATTCTGATGTAATCAACTTTGTAATACAGCACTTTTCGTACCACTGTCTCCTTAAGATGATTAGCTTATAATGTATTCCTCTTTTGTAAGTTGCTTTGGATAAAAGCATCTGCCAAATGAATAAATGTAAATGTAATGTTGGCAAATCAGTATCAAAAGGTGGTTCCTGTGTAAATGCAGTTGTATCACAAATTCATGGACATTTATCATTTGATAGTGACTCCAATTAATGAACTGGTACTTGTTACAATGAAGCTTGGTGCCTCAATCCATAAGAACTTCACATGGGCTCTTGCTTTAGTGTTGCCACCCCTCATAGTCTGCATGCCACCCCCTTGCCACCCCACAAAAACAATTCTAGATCCACCCCTGCTTGGGATCCACTGATTGCCATTTCAGCCAGCCAGTGTAAGATTGAACCCCTATCATGGTGTGCGTTTGCACGCATGCCTTAGATAACCATCCTTGGGGCTAGCTGTTTAGACTACTCATCAATGCCACTGCAGTAAGCAGTCTGTGGCCACCATTTTCCCAGCCTACAAACTTTGTACTACTGGTGCAGCCCATAGCGCATACAGAAGACACAAAAACAGGAAAAATAGAAAATTGGTTAGAATTTTATATATATATAATTTCTAAAGGCACAGTTAAGAAAACAGTAAAAATTAAGAAACAAAGAGAAAATAGCAATTATCCATTCATGAAGTGAATGCTTCAAACCATTTTTATTTTTTCATGTGTATTGGTATGGTCTGAAAGCTGTATCAAGTTACTCCTTGTATACACACATATGCAAAATAATAGTGTACTACCAAAGAACATTATAATAAAGCTACAAGTTATATTACAAAAGCACACAGTGATTGAAAACTTGACACCCCAAATGTTTTGTGTTGGTGCAGGAAGAAGACATTTTTTTGTCAGTGATTATCATACTTATATATGTAGCCTTGTGGAGCATCAACATACAACATACAGTAGATGCTGAAAAGAACGTTCCTCAAAAAAAGATGCTTGGGAGAAAGGTCCTCTTAAAGCAAGACAATGATCTCAAACACAAACTGAGGTGGCAAAAAAACTAACTTGTGCCTGCTGTGACTAGATTTAGATACCAAACTAGAGTTATTTTGTTGGTAGGAACTTTGAGTTGTTCCTTCCATACCCACCATATAATGTTTACTTGATTTACTTTTCCATTAGCAAGGCATGGTAAAGTATCCTTTTATCATGTTTATATATGGGATACACACACTCAAGTGGCCTCCACCCACAGATCTTTCTTGCAAGGGAAGCAAAGTCTTTGTAATCCCATACAGAAATCTGATATATGGCCATATATGAACATATACTGTAAATATATAATTATATTTCATACATTTAATCATATTGTATATATGTACATAGGGATGCCACAGTGTGAGTTTTTGACTGTTAGATTACTGTCTGAGAAAAAAATCGTGGTTAACTGGTTTTACGATATTTTGCTAATTTTCTTTTCATGCAACAGAACTGAGGCAAATAGAAGGCATATCATATCACAATTGAATGTATAAGTGGATGCGTTTCTTAGGGATATATGGACTCTAAGCACAGCCATACAAAAGGAAAACTGCTAAATACACAATAAATAAATAGAAAGTATTTAATAAGAGACCCACTGTCTGTCAGACACCCCTCTATAAAGAATCAGCAACAGACTCCATAAAAATACTGTTCTTTAATCTGTCCACAAAATCTCACAAATAAACCTGTGGACTATGCATAATAACAGGAACATTGCTTAAAGCAGGCTATTTAATGTCCAATAATGAATAAAATTGACATTTATTGTTGAATGCTGTGAATTTGTACTCAAACAATGCTTTAAATAATGAGGATGATTTAAGACCCAATAGTAACTACACGTAAATGTACCGTGTGCTGTTAGCACGCTTAAACATTATAAAAAGTTGCATCTTTCAATTCATCCTTTTAAAAGCACCACAGCTAAAAATATTAACTTGCTAGTTGGTTGTTGGATGACTAAGTAGAACATCCTGAACATGTTTTCCATCCGTTGTCTTCAGTCAGTCATTCAAATGCTCCCACACAGCAGATTCATGTTTTGTCTGTCATGTTTTGGAGTTTGTGTAAGACCCAGTTTCACGTGAATTGAAACGTTCAGTCCACGACACCTGGCCAAGCACCACTGCTTTAACCATCCAGGCTCAAGCAAAAGAGATAGGCTTACACCAAAAAACACTTTCATATTATATATTTTTATATAATATTCATAAAAAAAATTTCCACGTGTAAGTAAAATACTTCACGTTTTTTAACCATAGATTCTAAGTTCTTGCAGTCACATTTTTTTTTTTACATCTTTACATTTTTTCATTTAAACCTGTTTTGGTGTAAAGAGTAGTGTCTCTAATTTTGATTGATATTTTTCACGCACTGATAAACATAATGTCCACATACGAGGATTTTGGGACATTATTCCCTCAAAAGTTGAAAAAAACGTGTTAGTTACTTTGACTAAATTTCAACATTAACACATTTGTGGGTCATTTCGCTTCATTTTAATATAAATGCTATATTTTATTTTTATCACTGTACAATATAGTTCTTTTCATTAACATTAGTAAATGCATTCCTGTATTTCTCCTGCAGGAAGGAAAGCACCGATCCGACCGTGCATCTCTGGGTGTCTTCCCGTCGGGAAGAGCACCACTTAGCGAACAGACGCCACTTAAAGGCATACAGGCACCTCATAGAGGGAGCCCTAGCCTGAGTGATCGTGTCTACCACCGCGGTGAGATTCCAGAGGTCTGGTCACGACATGGAGATTCCAGAGGTCTGGTCACAGGTGCCAGATCGTACCCCGTCCCTGAGAAAGAAGGTCCTTCCTCAGGGGAATTCGCCGGGTGGGGGGGCTGTCGCGAGGAGCATGAGGTCCGAGAACCACGTCTAGGTGGGCCAGTAGGATGCTACCAGGATGACCTGCTCCTCGTCCTCCCTGACCTTGCACAGAGTCTGTGCAAGTAGGCTCACTGGGTGAAATGCATAATTGCGTAGGCCAGGAGGCCAGCTGTGAGCCAGCATGTCTATGCAGAGAGGAGCCTCAGTCAGGGCGTACCAGAGCGGGCATTGGGAGGATTCTTGGGAGGCGAACAGGTCTACCTGTGCCTGTCCGAATCAACTCCAGATCAGCTGGACCACCTGAGGGTGGAGTCTCCACTCTCCCCTGAGGGTAACCTGCTGTGACAGCGCGTCCGCTGTAGTGTTGCGGTTGCCCGGGATGTGAGTGGCTCACAGCGACTTGAAGTGCTGCTGACTCCAGAGGAGGAGACGGCAGGCGAGTTGTGACATACAACGAGAGCGCAGACCACCTTGGCGGTTGACATATGCTACCATTACCATGTTGTCTGTCCGAACTAACACGTGCTTGCCCTGGATCAACGGCCGGAACCTCCGTAGGGCGAGCAGAATTGCCAACAACTCGAGGCAGTTGATGTGCCAACGCAGTCGCGGGCCCGTCCATAAGCCGGCAGCTGTGTGCCCATTGCAAACAGCACCCCAACCCCTTTTGGAGGCATCTGTCGTGACCACGACATGTCTGGAGACCTGCTGTAGGGGAACACCTGCCCGTAGAAACGAGAGGTCGATCCAAGGGCTGAAAAGACGGTGACAGACCAGCGTGATGACCACACGATGTGTCCCACGGTGCCATGCCCATCTCGGGACTTGAGTCGAAGCCAGTGATGAAGCGGTCTCATATGCATCAACCCAAGCGGGGTGGCCACCACTGAGGATGCCATATGCCCCAGGAGCCTCTGAAAGAGTTTCAGTGGAACCGCTGTTTTCTATTTGAATGCCTTCAAACAGGCCAGCACCGACTGTGCATGCTCGTTCATGAGGTGCACTGTCAAAGAGACTGAGTCCAACTCCAAACCGAGGAAAGAGATGCTCTGAACCGGGAGGATCTTGCTCTTTCCCAGTTGACCCGAAGCCCTAATCGGCTGAGGTGCAAGAGCACCAAGTCCCTGTGTGCACACAACATGTCCCAAGAGTGAGCTAGGATTAGCCAATTTTTGAGATAGTTGAGAATGCGAATGCCCACTTCCCTTAATGGGGCAAGGGCTGCCTCTGCGACCTTCGTGAAGATGCGAGGGGACAAGGACAGGCCGAAAGGGAGGACCTTGTACTGATACGCCTGACCCATGAATGCAAACTGCAGGAAGGGTCTGTGTCGAGGTAAAATCGAGACGTGAAAGTACGCGTCCTTCAGGTCTACCGCCGCAAACCAATCTTGACGCCGGACACTCACCAGAATGCATTTTTGCGTCAGCATCTTGAACAGGAGTCTTTATAAAGCCCAGTTCAGTAATCGCAGGTCCAAGATTGGCCGCAACCCACCGCCTTTTTTCGGCACAATGAAGTAGGACCCGTAAAACCCCTTCTTCATCTCGGCCGGAGGGACAGTTTCTATCGCACCCTTCCGTAGGAGGGTAGTGATCTCCGCGTGCACGGTAGCAGCATTTTCGTCCTTCACCAAGGTGAAGTGGATACCGCTGAACCTTGGCGGACACCTGTGAACTGAATCGTGTAGCCGAGTCGGATGGTCCAGACCAGCCATCGCGACGGATTGGAAAGCGCAAGCCACGCATCCAAGTTCCATGCAAAAGGGACCAAAGGGACAATGTCGTCGGAAGTACCGGCAGGTGGGGCCTCACGGCGGGGCGGAACTCGAGGTGCCACACCATGTTGTGGCCGTGCTGAGTCTAGGGACATTGAAGCACTTACCTGGCTCCTTGTGACCACCCCCGGAACAGCCTGGGACAGGGGAGAAAGAGGCCTGTCCTCGTAACCCTTGGAGACTGTCACATCGGGGGCGGATGTGTGCCACAGCTGGGCGCGCAGGGACAGGGAGTCCACTGCTGGAGCACCAATTCTGCAAGGAAAAACCCGTGGACGGTGGTCGTGATGACGACCGTGCACACTGGGTATGTGACCCAGGGAAGGAGGAAACCGCTCATTTGCTGAACTATTGGGTACCGCAGCCACTTGGGCATGTGGCGAAATCAAATAAAAAGGCAACAAAAGATTCTCCACCTGGCCCTCCACTGGGGGATGGAGTGGTCTTACTACCAGCTCCAATGCAGTGGGTTTCGTTGACCCTGGGTCACCCGTCTCAGGGGAACTTTGATGACCTTTGTGGGTTTTTAGCGGCCAGCTATGAGACGGGTGGCGTCTACTTCCTACCTCCGGAGCCAGTGCAGTCACCGCAGGGGGACGCCCTTGGCGACGAGCAGACGGGGTGCGGGATTTTGAGCCGCACCGGGGCAGGATATGCCGGATAGCCTCCGTCTGCTGCTTCACCATCAAAAACTGCTGGGCAAAGTCCTCGACGGTGTCGCCAAATAGGCCAGATTGGGAGATGGGGGCAGCAAGGAATCGTGTGCGTGTCGGCCTCACCCATCTCGACCAGGTTGAGCCAAAGGTGGCGCTCCTGGACCATTAATGTGGACATTGTCCACCCGAGAGACCATGACCTTCATTGCTCAGAGAGTGAGGTCAGTCGCCGAGCACAGTTCCTGCATCAAATCTGGGGCAGAACTACCCTCGTGCAGTTCTTTTAGCGCCTTGGCTTGGTGGACCTGCAGGAGAGCCATGGCCTGCAGGGCAGAGGTGGCTTGTCCAGCAGCGCTGTAGGCTTTGTCCGTCAGGGACGACATTAACCTACAGGGCTTGGACGGGAGCTTTGGGCGTCCACGCCAGGTGGCGGTGCTCTGTGGGCATAGGTGCAACGCGATCGCCTTATCCACCGGGGGAATCGCCGTTTAGCCCCTGGCTGCCCTGACATCGAGGGTAGTGAGGGCGGGGGAACTGAGAAATCGGGACCGGGCAGTAAAAGGTGCCTCCCACGATTTTGTCAGCTCCTCGTGCACTTCCGGGAAGAAAGGCACTGGAGCGGGGCGTGGCTGCTTGGAGCGGCACCGCGAGCCCAGGAACCAATCATTGAGCCGCGAGGGTTCAGGGGAGAGCGGAGGGTTCCACTCTAGCCCGACGCTTGTGGCCCCCCGGGAAAAACACAATTTTCCCAGCTTGTATAGCTAATGCGCATGTGCATTAGCGAGTTGATTGACAGGTGATATCTGTATCTAAAATGTGATTGGCTCTTTTACCTGTAAGGCGGGACTTTCTTTCTACATCCATTGACCATTGGGTGCTTGAGCTTCTTGGTTGGGTGTTCCAATTTCTCCCATTAATTTAATTAGAAGTGGCCTGACTCTGTCAAATACTCTCTGATATGATCATCCACATAGGTGTACCTGGATCCCCTCACCTTCAAGTAAAAATAAGCAAATAGACTGATTTATACGAGGCTGGAAAGAAACTCAAGTACTACAACAGGCCACACACAATGTGTCCAGGAAGATTCTTCGCCACCAATGAGCTGAAGCAGTTTGTCTTTCTCATGTTGACCTACTTTGATTTTGAGCTGAAAAACCCATATGAAGAGATTCCAGGTATTGATATCAGATGATGAGGCTTTGGCTCCATGCAACCCAACAAAGACAGTCAGCTTTATTTCACTAATGCAGTTAACAGCAAAGATTCTAACAATTGCTTGAGACAAAATGCACAGATAATTTATACTCTGTTTTATAAGCTCACAAAACATTACACAGAAACACACTGATAATTATAGATCTCTAATTTAATGCGCAAATAAATGCCAAGCCATGAACTTTGTATTGAAAATATGTGAATGCTTTTTAGATTTTTAATAACTTGTAAGTTCCCTATCTGTCACTCACTCGACGTTGGTGTCGATGTAGTGACACTAGGGGTCACTCTTGGGAGCCCGAGACACCTCTGGTCTTTGATAAAAGGCCAATGAAAATTGGCGAGTGGTATTTGCATGCCACTCCCCCGGACATACAGGTATAAAAGGAGCTGGTATGCAACCACTCATTCAGATTTTCTCTTCGGAGCCGAACGGTCATGCTCATTGAGCTGAATACTACTGTTCATTCACCTCTGCTGGATATGACGGCGCATTACAGTGGCTTCTCCCTCCTCTGCACTGGTGCACTGCAGAGAACGCCCCTGGGTGCTTCGGCAGAAAAACTAGAGAGTATATTTTCTGAAAGAGCATTTTTCCCCTCTAAAAGAGTATATATTTCTCTAAAAGAGCGCACACACGGAACGTCTTTTTAAAGACGCATCTTTTTAAAGATGCTTTTCCGATTGTGTGTTATTCCTGGTTGTGCTCGTTATCTCTCGCCTTCTAACGGTCACAATCACTGTCTTTCGTGTCTGGGCACTGCTCACGTGGAGACAGCATCCGTGGATGGTCATGTTCTCATTGCGAGAATATGTCCATGGCAACGTTGTGGTCGCGGCTCGCCTTCGTAAGAAAGCGAGCCACCCCATAGGCTCTAGCCTCGGTCCTTTTACCCACGGGTATGAGGCCAGCGCGGCTAGCACTGGGGGCGTTTTGGGGACCCCAGTGGGACCGCCTCTGCCGGGTATCCCCCTGCGGACCTCCCATTCCCCAGCACGCTCGTCAGCCCCGATCGGGCTTCCGGGTGAGTCCGCCGGCTCATCTCACGGTGAGTTCGACCTCTTATTCGGAGCCCGCGAAAGTGATGAGCTCTCGAGCGCAGCATCGGAGAGCGGGCTCGTCCAGTCGGAAGCCTCAGCTGGGCTCCTCCCTTCGGAGTCGATTGCCCAGTCACAGGCTGATGATGACATGCTTTCCCGGGCAGCCGTGAGCATCGGTTAGAGTGGATTTCACCGCTCTTCCCGGAACCCTGGCGGCTCAGTGATTGGTTCCTGGGCTCGCGGCGCCGCTCAAAGCTACGCCCCGCCCCCGTTCCTTTCTTCCAGGAAGTGCATGAAGAGCTGACAAGGTCGCGGGAGGCACTCTTTACTGCCCGGTCCTGATCTTTTCAGCTTCCCCGCCCTCACTACCCTCGATGGTGGGGCGGCCAAGGGCTATTCGGCAATCCCAGGTGGATAAAGGCGCTCGCGGTGCACCTATGCCCGCAGAGCGCCGCCACCTGGCGTGGGTGCCCAAAGCCCCTGTCCAAGGCCTGTAGGTTTACGTCGTCTCTGATGGACAAGGCCTACGGTGCTGCTGGACAAGCCGCCTCCGCCCTGCACGCCATGGCTCTCCTGCAAGTCCGCCAAGGCGCTAAAGGAACTGCACAAGGGTAGTTCCGCCCGGGATTGATGCAGGAACTGTGCTCAGCGACCGACCTCGCTCACCGAGCGACGGAGGTCACGCCGTGGTCTCTTGGGCGGACGATGGACACATTAGTGGTCCAGGAGCGCCACCTTTGGCTCAACCTGGTCGAGATGGGTGAGGCCAACAAGACACGATTCCTTGCTGCCCCCATTTCCCAGGCGGGCCTATTCGGCGACACTGTCGAGGACTTTGCCCAGCAGTTCTCGATGGTAGAGCAGTAGATGGATGCTAGCCGGCATATCCTGCCCCGGCGCGGCTCAAGATCCCGCACCCCGTCTACTCATCACCAAGGGCGTCCCCCTGCGGTGACTGCACCTGCTCCGCTGCAGCCCGCCCCTTCGGCCCGGCCCCGGCATGGAGCCCACCGCAGGAAGCAGACGTCACCCGTCTCGCGGCCGCCCAGAACCCGTGAAAGGCTTCAAAACGCCCTTGAGACAGGTGACACAGGGACAATGAAACCCGCTGCTCTGGAGCTGGTAAGCAGATCTTCATCTTTTTGTTACCTTTTGCATTTTGCGCTGCATGCCCAAGTGGCTGCAGTATTCAAGAGCTCAGCAAAAGCGGTTTCCTTGTTCCCTGGGTCACGTATCCGGTGTGTACGGCTGTCATCATGACCACCGTCAACCACTCCATTTGGCAGGTTTGGTGCTCCAGCGGCGGTCTCCCACCCCTGAGCGCCCAGCTGTGGCACAAATCAGCCCCCGATGTGACAGTCTCCACGGGTCACGAGGTCAGGCCTCTTCCTCCCCCATCACAGGCTGTTCCGGGGGTTGGTCACAAGGAACATTTGTTTAAATATGAATATACATATTAACCTATTAAATTAAAACAATGGCATGTTGCCTTAGTGTTTCTCAACTAGGTAAACATTGTTTAATGGTTTGAACTCAGGTAAACAGTCATAATATTAAAAAAGCCTGAGTATAAATTAAACTAAGAACAAAGTAGGCTAGTAAAAAAAAATATTACCTCATGGTAATTGTGGTTATATTTATGTGTTGTTTCACGACTCAAAAATACGTATTTCCACCTTGTTTTCACACAAAATTTCACTCAAAGCTTCAAAAATGGATATTCATATGTACGGAGCCCTGCACACAACCTGCGGGGAATTTTTTTTTATATCGTGGCCAGGGCCGTAGCAAGGAATTCTAGGCCCCCTGACTGTATATTGCTCTGGGCCCCTTACCTACAAAAGAAATACAGTTTCGAATTTGTTTTTTTTTTGGTCCCTCTGTACCTCTGGGCACCTACAATCATTACTACCTATCATTCCACTAGCTATGGCCCTGATCGTGACCATAAATTAAGAAATCATTCCCATGGCTTATTAATACGTGAGCACATTTAATTAAAACGTTCCCTCATTTTTGTTAAATCGTGGCCACGTTTTACTAATTTGTTCCCTCGTTTTAGTTAAGTTAGATTGTCAGGTGTTTCCATGGAAAATTATCAAATTCCACAAAATAAATAAATAAATAAATGAAAAATAAAAATTAACTACCTGTGGCATTGCAAGAACAAATCTACAAATGAGAAAAGATGCACATTTTTTGTTTTTTCATTGCCCAATTAGCACTCTTGCCACCTGTGACCTCATTATACAGTGTACCTACTGTACGTGACTTGCATTTTTTTCATAGACGAAATTCAGACATTACGAGTAAGAACATTACGAAGACGGGCAGAAAACATGGAAAAGTTCTTGAAAAGGAAAACGATCAACGATGGTTGTGTGGGATAGTGGGATTTAGTGAGATTTTATGTAAAAAGTGTGCCGTGGCAGAACATACTGTCAAACCTGACCATGCTATTACAGTCAAATCTGATTGAGTAACAAACAAAAGACAGAATAATAGTGGCCATGTTTTATTAATTCGTTCCCTCGTTTTAATTAAATTGTGGCCACATTTTATTAATTCGTGCCTGCAATTTGATGAATCCATCGTCATTTTACTGTGTAGTGACGAGACATCTATGGCTGCTGTTTTGGACAGAGGCTGGGTTTCCCAATAACGTTGCAACTTAAGCTATGATCATCTTAGCTAACGTCGCTTGTTATTTTACGATGGAGTAACGCCTCACTGTAATATATTTCCTCTTAAATTTACAGTAAAATACTGGCAGCAATTTACTGCAAATATACAGCACACTTAATGTAAAGCTCAAATGCAGCTTTTTACTGTATTCATCAAATACTGACAGCTACTGTTTTTCAAAGTAATTACGGTACAGTTCTACAGTACTATGTCTTCACTTCAGTTCCCAGCATGCACTGCGACATGAAGAAATTACATGATTTTTTTTTTTTACTATTTAATGGTTTATTTTGCTATTGTTTTTGTTGCAGTTTTAGTTATTTGTTTTTTAAGGTTTAGGTTTGACTTTTTATCTAAATGTATGATTGTTGATTGTCAGCATTGTTGAGTTTTGTATGTTGAGTGTTGATATCTGATATATGTGTCTAGTTGACAATTCACAAATTCACCATTAACAATAGACACTCAGTGTAAAAATCTGCATTGCAGAACTCTCTTTATATGCTTATAATTCAATTACTTATATATTGTATAATGACATAATACTATTGCCTCATTTAATGACATTTACAAGTTATGATCAGACTAATAGTCTGACCTTAAGTTCAGTTTTATCTTTACAAGTAACACAGTGCACATGATTGTAGTGAACTACATTATATAATACAAGAGTAAAACTCTTCTTATTTAACACTGCAAGCATCCCTTCTCTTGCTGTTTTAAATAGCCTACCTTTTTTTCTGGAATGATTAAATGCTCTGTCCCACCGTCATTATTGCTTAGTGATTTTTGCGTAGTGTCCCGTCTGCTGATGTTGCTTAAAGTCCCTTTTATTTTGTTTCCATTCCACATCTGTAAACTCCTTTAAGGACAACTCTCACCCACATGTCTTCATATTCACATCCAGAGATGCCTGCAGTTAGATTGAATGAGGAATGGGCATGAGGCAAATACATGATTAAGTCAGACAGGGTATTAGACGCTGCCGAGTAGAGTGAGTTACATAAGAAGAAAGCTTTTCTGGCATATTTTTTAGATATCTCAACAAAGCAAAAACACCAATTACAGACTTTGTTGCCATTCTCACTTACATAAAAGTAATCCATAAGACTCCAGTGTTTAAATCCATATCTTCTGAAGTGATATGATAGGTGTGGGTGAGAAACAGAACAAAATTTAAGTTCTTTTTATTCTAAATCTCCACTTTCACTTTTACATAAGAAAGTCACATGTGTTGCCTGTTTAGTTTCACTTTCACATCTGAAAGTGAAAGTTAAAGTGGAGGTTTAGAGTAAAAAATTACTTAAATATTGTTCTTTTTCTCACCCACACCTATTATATTGCTTCTGAAGATATGGAATTAAACACTGCAGTTTTATGGATTACTTTTACTTTTCTGTTACCTTCGCTACAGAGGTCTGATCACCGTTTACTTGCATTGTATGTAAGAGCTGAGATTTTCTTCTAAAAATCTTTGTTTGTGTTCAGCAGAAGAAAGAAAGTCATGCACATCTGGGATATCATGAGGGTGAGTAAATGATGAGAGAATTTTCCTTTTTGTGGGAACTATCCCTTTAATGTGCAGCAGGTTTCCCACCAAAACCTATAGTTTGCCTTCAGAAGAACTGGAATATGAGTCATGAGTTGCATGGACTACTTTTAGGATACTTTTGGGTTCTCTCAATTTTGTTTCAATAACAAATCTCCATTTCTGCCAGCCATATTTTGTCTTATTATTTATTAGGTTGTCACATCTGTTTTGTGTTATTTAAAAAAAAAAAAAAAAAAATGCTACAACATTGCAATTTTTCTGACAATACTTGAGCGATCCAGTTGTCTAGTTTATTTGCATATCATCTCAATATTTGAAGCCTGTGTCTCTTTTTTCCTTCATTGGTCAAAATTGTAAAAAAAATAATAAATAAAAATAAATAAATAAATAATAATAATTCAGTTAATTATCTCATAATTAACCTAATTCAAATATTATTTACTGATTAACTTTAAGTGTAATATAATACATGTTTAATGAATGTTTTAAAACAGTTGACTCAGAGATGACATGCTGGTTCAGTAACAACACCATCATTTGTCATTTAGTTTGACTCTGACACCTGGTGGACATTTTTTATTTATAGTCTGTAAGTGTGCACTAAAAATACAAGTGTACAACATGTTATGGACACCTATTTTGCACACGTCTCTCAAATGCACAAACAGGAAACTATTTCAGGGAAACCGAAACTTAAGTGTTGTTGAGCTTTTAGGCTATGCATCTCTCTGTCTGTTTGTCCATTTATTGAAATGGCAGAAGGCAGTTTTTCTCAGGATCAGTTCAGCTGTCCAGTGTGTCTGGATCTACTGAAGGATCCAGTGACCATTCCTTGTGGACACAGTTACTGTATGAGCTGTATTACAGACTGCTGGGATCAAGATGATCAGAAGGGAGTCTACAGCTGCCCTCAGTGCAGACACTCCTTTACTACAAGACCTGCTTTATTTAAGAATGTGATGTTTGCTGAAGTGCTGGAGAAACTGAAGAAGACAAAACTTCAAACTGCTCGTCCTGCTCACTGTTACGCTGGACCTGGAGATGTAGAGTGTGACGTCTGTACTGGGAAAAAATACAAAGCTGTCAAGTCCTGTCTGGAGTGTCTGAACTCTTACTGTCAAAATCATCTTGAACAACATGAGAATCTCTTTAAAGATAGGAGGCATAATCTGATGGATCCCACTAGACGACTCCATGAGATGATCTGCTCAAAACATAATAAACAGCTGGAAATCTACTGTCGTACTGACCAGATGTGCATTTGTTATCTGTGTACGATGGACGAACATAAAAACCATGATACTGTAACAGCTGCTGCAGAGAGGACTGAGAAACAGGTTTGAACTGAAATCAGACGCTGCTATGCTAATGCTAACAGTAATGCCAAGAACTGAATGTTATGCCATTTTATTTTAGACTGGTGTTATAATGATTTAGTTGCATGCATTTTTATATCATGAGGTTTTACAGTTATTTGTTTTCAGAGTCTTTTGGGAGAGACACAGAGGAAACTGCAGCAAAGAATCCAGGAGAGCGAGAAGAAGCTTGAGGAGCTGAGAGAGGCTGTGAAGTCTCATACGGTGAGATCTGAGCAGATGAACATCTGCTAACAGCTGGAAGAGCAGTTTCACACTGTGTTAGGAAGCAGTAAGAGCTGATTGTAATGTGTGTGTAACAGCGCTCTGCACAGACAGCAGTGGAGGACAGTGAGAGGATCTTTACTGAGCTGATGCGCTCCATTGAGAGAAGCCGTTCTGAGGTGACACAGCTGATCAGAGATCAGGAAAAGGCTGCATTGAGTCAAGCTGAAGGACTCTTGGAGCGACTAGAGCAGGAGATTGCTGATCTGAGGAGGAGAGATGCTGAGCTGGGGCAGATTTCACACACACATGATAACACACAATTCCTGCAGGTAACACAACTAATATGTCTGAGCAATGTCTTTAAATTCATAATCTAAGCAGATTCTTTCTAACTAAAGTGACTTGGGAAAAGTGCATATAATGTAAGTGGCAATTATAGAACAGCTGCAACTACCAATTTAATCTCAAATTGTACATGTATTTTACTCTTTGAATAGCCAAATGAAACAAACTGCATGCCTTTATTCAAATTTCTTTTAAGAATGAAACATTTTGTCAATATGAGCTTTATTTAGCACAGCTGTGAAGGCAGAGTGCTCAGCTGTGCTGAGATGGACAACACCTGTTCACTGTCACGCTGATTACTCTCCCTGACTATTTATACTCCACCCGATCTATGTATCTTTGTGACCAGCCTGTATTCCTGTGTTTTACCCTTGCTTTGTTTGCCTGTTGATTTGGATTTGTTTGAACTGTGTATTTCCTGCTTACCTGGTTATGACCCTAACCTGACTTGACTGCTCTTCTTATTAAAACTCTGCTAATGGATCTTACTTCTGTGTCTAAGCCCGATTCGTCACACTTTTATACAACAGGATTATTATCTTATCACTAGGAGTTCTCCAAAGAGTTCCCTGCTAAGAGTTTTTGCTTTAAACCAATTCACAAACTGCTCAGAGCAAATTTTTACCAAGAAATCGGTGGAAATCATAAAATAAGAGTAAGGCGGAGTTGACCTTGGTGCTAGGGATGATGTCACATTTTATGTGCACACTTTCTTAAATCACCCATAATGATTGGTAGACAGAAAACTGCTGTTGTCGGCAAGTTATTATATACAGACAGCGGGATATTTATTTATATACTGTGTGTGTGTGTGTATATATATATATATATATATATATATATATATATATATATATATATATATACAGTATACTGTATATATCCTGTGTGTAAATATATATATATACTGTATATATTATTTACTCAGCCTCATATCAACACAAACCTGTATGCTGCATTTTTGTATTTCTGTGGAACACAAAACATTTTTGAAGAATCTTTACGCAACTTTTTCTATACAAAAAAAAAAGTCATTTTTCTTAATTCTTTTATCATTTCTTTTGTAGAGTTTCCAGTCTCTATCTGCACCTCCTGAATCTACAGTCTTATCCAACATTACTGTCAGTTCTCTCCTCTCATTTGATGATGTAGGAAAATCTGTCTCTAAACTGAAAGAAAAACTGCAAGATTTCTGTAAAGAAGCGATAGAAAAGATAGCTGATAGAGGTAAAGTATTAAATATTCATTTACTCTCAAAAATAAGTTTTGTTTCATATAGAAGAAAAGAAACTGGAGGGGAAATATTTACTTTTACAGTAATAATGTCTGTTTATTCCTTAGTGACAAACATCAAAATTATTCCATCCAAAGAACCCAAGATCAGGGAGGAGTTCCTACAGTGTAAGATATCATAAACACACACACATACACACACACACACACACTCACACTTACACACTCGCACTTACACACACACTCACACAAACACACATGCACGCACACACACACCATCTTAACACTGAAAAGCAGATGAAGAAAGATATATTTAGTGTTGTCTTTTCATGGACTGTCATGAATGTTAAATTGTGTCTAAATGACCTCTACACCTGTCAAATGGACACTCGCTGGGCAGAGCAGATATAAATCTGTTCATAAACTACTTTCTAACTGATTCTTACTGAGTTATACATTTTATTTGGTGTTAAAACTTTGAATTTAACTACTATCTGTACAATCAAGTATCAAATTTATTTAACAAAAATATCCAATGTTTCAAATCTATCTTTTTGATAGAGAAAATAGAAATATCTGTTTAATTTAAATTATATAATACTGTATTCTACAATTGTCTGCATCTTCTCCTACTCTGCCCTTCATCCAAATGAAATGAGTTCATACTCACAGAAACATGTGCATGCACAAACTGACTGACATTAAATAATTGTGTTTTTATCAGATTCCAGTCAGTTCACTCTGGATTCAAACACAGTGAATAAATACCTCCGTCTGTCTGAGGGGAACAGAGTGGTTACTTACACTGGCACAATCCAGCAGTATCCTGATCATCCAGACAGATTTGATGGTGTTTCTCAGGTGTTGTGTAGAGAAAGTGTGTGTGGACGCTGTTACTGGGAGATCGAATGGAGTGGGAGTTACGGTGTGGATATATCAGTGTCATATAAGAGCATCAGCAGGACGGGACGGATAATGTGTTTATTTGGATATAATAATCAGTCCTGGAGTTTGTACTGCTCTCCTTCCAGATACTCATTCATGCACAATACTAAACACACTGAACTCCCTGTGTCCCACAGCATCTCTAGAATAGGAGTGTATGTGGATCACAGTGCAGGAACTCTGTCCTTCTACAGCATCTCTGACACAATGACCCTCATCCACAGAGAACAGACCACATTCATTCAAACTCTCTATCCTGGGTTTTATATTCATAGTGGATCAACAGTCAAACTGTGTCAAAATAGAAATAGAAGATAAAGTTATTCTACAAATAATATTGTCATATCACAGCTTTGAACTCCATGATAAATCAGTAACAGTTTGAATAAAAAAGAAATCAACACTTGTCACTGATATAACACATCAGATTTTACAGTAATTGAATAAAAACCTCATCAGCCAAATCATATCAGCCTGAAACAACACAATAAACAGTGAGTATATCTGATTTAATTACATTATTGTTACAGTCTTGTGTAAATTATTCTTTTAAAATTGATTGACAAATCAAATGTAACTTTGAATTGAATCTTGCATCACTTCCAATAAATGGTTAAAATTTAGATATGAATGAATACATAAACTATTTCAAATGTATTTTAAAAAATGTATATTTTAGGCCTATTTTGCACAAAACAATAAAGCACAATGCCAAAACAACTTGAGCCATTTACATTTACACATCTTCATTTGATTTAATTCATGACAAATATTTTAAGTGTAATTTCTGCACCACCAACGCCACAAAATGGAATTGCAAAAATAAATATTGTTTTTTAACAATTTTGTAAACAAAGTTTTTCCTAAAACTCCCCCGTCTCATATTATTTTAACAAACATATAGCCCCGCCCCCTCTCACGCCATTGGTCGAGTCAATGTTGTCCTATCGGGCCACTCCCAAAAATTGAGCAATATTTTCATAGCGCCACAGAGAACAAAGTTATCAGTTTTTGAGGAAATCAACCTAAACATGACTTTCTTATAGTTGTCTCTGCATATTAAACCAGAACAGGAGAAAATATTTTAACATTGAAAAAAATTACACACATTAAAACTGAAGTTCAAATACAGTATTCCAGTGATATTAAAGAAGTGGAATTGGTTATATTGGTTATATTAACAGTGAAAGAAGGTCTGAACCCTGAATTACATGTGTTGGATTAATTTAAAATGTGTATAACAAGCTACATGAACAAAAGCTGGACCATTGTGTCTCACAGTCCTCAACAGCACAAGAAACTTGACTCAAAACTACACAACTATGCTTAAAACCGATAAGCAATGGTGTGTGTTGCATGGGCTTTAAAACTGCTAAAATGTGATACACTGTAAAAATGTCCTCTTAGATTTACAGTAAAATACTGGCAGCAATTTACTGCAAATATACAGCACACTTAATGTAAAGCTCAAATGCAGCTTTTTACTGTATTCAAATACTGACAGCTACTGTTTTTCAAAGTAATAACGGTACAGTTCTACAGTACTATGTCTTCCCTTCAGTTCCCAGCATGCACTGCGACATGAAGAAATTACATGATTTTTTTTTACTATTTAATGGTTTATTTTGCTGTTGTTTTTGTTGCAGTTTTAGTTATTTGTTTTTTAAGGTTCAGGTTTGACTTTTTATCTAAAAGTATGATTGTTGATTGTCATCATTGTTGAGTGTTGATATCTGTATGTGTCTAGTTGACAACTCACAAATTCACCATTAACAATAGACATTCAGTGTAGATATCTGCATTAGAGAACTCTCTTTGAAAGTTTATAATTCAATTACTTATCTATTGTATATATAATGGTATTGCCTCATTAAGTAGCATTAGCAAATTATGATCAGACTAATAATGTGACTTGAAGTTTAGCTTTTTTCCTTCAAAGTAACACAGTGCAAACGATTGTATTGAACCACAACACATTTACACTGACTGGAAGAACATTAAGAAAAAAGAAACAAGTTCTCAGCCCAAGGGAACACCAATCACCGTAATGGTGACTTTAAACAAAACTATTTAAAACACTAAATAGTGCTAAAAACTCTATTAATTCTGAATGAAAACTTCTGTTCATGTCCCCATAAAACTCTGATGCAACCCTGAGCATATAGTACTTATTCAAGCACAAGGCCTGATCTGTATTTCACAATTTTAGGATCCCACAATGCAGTGCAATACTGTTATTTTACATTTATACAGTATTTTTTTCAAGGTTTAATTGTACTTTTTTAATTGCATTTAGACAAGTGAAAAAAAAGGGAAATACTGTATTTACAAGCTTAGTCACAATTTAAAAGGCACAAATATGTAAATAATACCCCAGAAACACAAGACATATGGAAACCGAAGGAAAGAACAGAGCAGAATCTGTTACAAAAGCCCATTACAGACCTAAAGAGAACATGTTTCAAGTTTGCAATCCTCACCTGCTCCCCATTAATCTAAGGCAAAAGAAGTTAACAGCACTTGATTGTTCATGACAACTTACAATAGAGTAAATGACTCACAAGAATGTGTGAATACAGACGATTTGTACATCATCATGGGAAACACTGTTCCCGATAATTACATTCACACCACAGTGAAATATGAGGGGCACTGCCCTCGATATCAACACATCGGTAGGCAAAAACTACCATCATCTTCTTCGCATTATGGAAGACACTGTTCCCAATAATGATTCTGGATCTGGTATAACATTGTTTCAAAAGGAGGATGCCAGAGGCTAGTATGTAATCTGATGGATATAGCATGTACGTGTTTTAAACAATGCACTGCCAGTCTCTGGTCACAGCTTTTGAAAAAAAGGTTATCTCCATAGCAGATGCTGCTTTCACGTTTCGACAGTATAACTGTGATAATTATGGAAGTCACTGCTTTACAAAATACTATTTATAGTGATCTATGTCACTGATAAAAAACAAACAAACTAATAAATAGAGATTTCAGAGCCACATAGGAAAGCATTTTTGTACTCAGATCTTGGATTATTTGTCAGAATTGATTTACCCAAAATAAAGAGCATCCAACCGAAATATTGATAGACATATTGTGCTTTTAAAGGTGTTTGATGAGCACTGAACTCCATAGGCAAGTTAGGTTACAGACATTAAAATGACAATGGCTGGTTGAGTTTCATCTAAACTAGATCTTACTTTTAAAAAGATGATCCCACATACTAAAACTTTAATATAATTTTGGCTGCAGTCTCACTGAAAACACTAAGGTAAACCTGTAATCATAGATTTCTGTTAATGGGGCACCAATAGAATTCTCTACATTCATTTTCCTTTTGTACTGAGTGATGGTTCAAAGTCAGCACATAATTAAAGAGGTGAGCTGGATCGGTTTGCCTAAATTTCTTTATCCATATCCCATACTTCCCCTGCAAGTGCGTTGGCACAGCCTTGGATGGTCCAGGTGGTCAAAGCAAACTGGTTCTTGAATTGGTCAATGTCAGCAGATTCGAGGCCTTGGTTAATATCATCGAGGTAGTCCACTAGAGCTGCCAGTGTGTGCTCGCCGGAGCCCAGAAGAATGTGCCGGAACAGACTCTCCCACGGAGACACGAAGGGAAAGAGTAGATTCCCTTCCACAATCAGACAGAGACATCATATAAAGCACTTATCTGAAATTTTATAATAACAGTTATAAAATTCTTTACTATACTAATTATAAATTTTAAAGATAAATATATAGCTTAATATCTACATCCCTAATATATATATATATATATATATATATATATATATATATAAAATTTTATATATATATAAAAATATGACAATTATTTTGGTTAAACCATGGTTTCTCAGAGCTGGTTTCTTAGAAATAGAAATTTCAGAACATTTGGACAAGTGATAGTTTAACAGGAATTTGTAAGGAGGTGTATGAGAGATGCATAAAAAGATTCCTGAAGCCTACAAATAGAGATAATGCACAGTCCGAACTGAAGGGGATTATTTTTCATTTATTAAATGATCAGCTGACTGCACATTATCCTGTTTATTACAAGGCTACTTGCCAAATAAAAATAAATAAATAAATGGACAAGAAATACTGATAGAGTTGAAATTATTTTATCATATATTAGGTAAATTGGTTACATGCAACAACAGCCAACTATACTGTTTAGTGGATATTATATAAAAATACTTGATCGCACTTACCGCAGAATGCTGAAATTGACCAATCAATCAAATGTTTTCAAAAGCTATGTTATAAGCTTGAAAATACTGCCAGTGTTGCTTACTAATAACGAAGAGGACCAGAATGGCAATGACAGAGATGCAAATGTTTTTGGGAGAGCACTGGCTTAGCTTGCTGGGGTAATATGGACCATCATGTTTGCTAGTTTTTCTCCCAACTCCATTGGCCTCCATGTCTTCATCCATTTCAGAGGAGAGCTTCATCTCCACTTGGCTGTTGTCACCCTCTATGTTCTGGGTCAGGTTAAAGTGTGTGTACTATCGTGGCTCCCCATTGATCTGAAATGTACAGTTACATGTCTCTAATGTGAATAACTGTCCTTACGGGTTTGGAACTTTACTGTCCTTGGCTCTCTTCACAGTTTGAAGACTCAAAAGCTGGTCAAGTTTTAAGTCATGATGGTGTTGCAATTGCATTGCATTATAGGGCAATGATACTTTCTATTTAAGACTGGTGATTGCATAAGGTTTAATCATTTCTCCTCAATAGAACAGAGTTTTCTGGATTTAACTTGAAACTTCCTCTTAAAAATGTCCATATATTAATTCCTAAAAAAAAAAAAAAAATGAAAATAGCTGTCTCCACACTGAATAAAAATTCCCACTTGAAAGTTCTGGCAAATATATATATATGTATGTATTTTTATTTTTTAAATTGGCATAGTGAAAAAAACTTGCAAAGTGGAGAGCGAATGAAAAGCCTTTTTGGCATTACATACCTGAAGCAATATAAGTTTGATCAATATAAAAAAAATTAATTTTTTTTCCAGATATTACTTTCCACATATTTATTTATTTTTTATGTTTAAATGATGCATGAATTACAGTACAATTAACTGCCTTAGTTACATAAAACTGTGTTTTGTGGCTTATACTCAGATTTTTTGGGCTGCTGCCTGAAATTTTTCACACTCCCTGTTCACAGTGGACTAATTTAATAAAAATTATCTCATTTGACAGATAACCCACTATATTTTAAGAAATGATTGGAATAATTAATAAATAGCTGTGTATGTTTACAATTTTATGATTTTTTAAAATTATTTATTTAAAAAAAATGTATGTCTAAAATTTAAAAGCATGCCATTTCAGTTCTGTGTCCTCTATTTTCAAGCAAAATTTCGTATTTTATTCCACTGGATGGCAAAAAGTACTAGAAAAAAATAATTTTCCCTCTGTCACCTTCCGTCACATTATACTAATCTGAAATGTAGGTGGTGCTCCACACTGCTTTGTTGAATATGTTGGTTTCTGAGTTATCTAGAAGCCCATTTTAGGTGTCATTGGAAAGCAGAGAATCCTAGCTTTACAATAATGTGCAACATTTCATCTTCTATAGATGAGAACCTATTTTGCTGACGATTTGGGAATATTCACCCAATCAAGCTAACAAACAAGTAAACAAGATATTTCTTTAACTCTTTTTAAGGCTAACAACCCAAGGTAAGATTTGATATAATGTTTGAGGCTATTTGGGGCTTACAGATCAGTGGTCAGCTCAGAAAAGAGACATTTGCATTTTATGCCTTACTGAAATAAAATTTCACTTTGTAATATTTTTGAAAATAATTAAAACTCTGATATTATGGCAACAAAATAAACTGTACTGTCACCTTCCTGAGAATGAGAGCTTTCATTTGATATTTAAGTGCTATGTGAAGAACTTTAATATTCATTTTTAAATTTCTACAATGTAACCTCTAGGTGGGGTCAGTTTGTGACACAAATGTCTTATTTTGTTATTTTTTGTACATAAATGCAAAAGTTATGGGGTTCTCTGAAAAGTTCAGATTCTAAACTTTCAAATGATACCACATATGCCTAACTTAGACTTCAGGGTTATAAGTGATAAAATGGCTTGCCACATAGTGCCCACAGAGTTTAAGAGGTTATTTTTCTCTTACATTACAATTTAATTGTTCAGATCGCTCAGATGTAATGCAATAGATAAAATAATTTAATGAAAAGCATGTCCAATGTAAGTTAACTAAATACTCCAAAACACAAAGCACAGACACTGCAGTCTAGATAAACATGCATCCTTGAGACAGTCTCAGTCAGTAAATGGATAAAAGGATAACAAATAAACAACAAAAAGGTTTCAGGATGTTCAGGAATAACTAAATAGTTATTAGTTCGAAAGTAGACTTCAAAAAGGTGAGCCAAATGGCTTATTCCTCTGTGACCCGCTCTGAAGTGTATTCAAATTTTGCAGTAGCTGTATTTGAAACATGAATGCACGAGATTAGGAACATTTGGGCTGCTACACCCTACCAGGAAAGGGTTTGAACACAATCAGATCAAACCAATGCTCACATCTGTTGGGCCAGACACTTAACCTCCTGTCTTCAGAAACTTTGCAGAATAATTTTTGTAGGGCCCATTAATTCACATACCTTGTCTGAGCAAGTTTATGGGTAAGTAAGCCCTGGTACTTATGATGTGCTCTCACTGTGAGAACAATGATAGCTAAATGAACCACTAGACAGGGAAAACACTAACTTTTATCACTCAAGGCTTAGAAAAATGGAAACACAATAAATAGCACACTGAAGCAGTCTTTCAACTCAAGTTAAGGCTCAAGCATGAGCATGAAGGCTGTGACATTTAGTGTAAGGAAAACTTCTAAATTATCTAAAACTCTCCACAAGCTGGTTCTTGTGCTCAGGTCAAAATCCTGAATGATTTTGTAATGGGTGCTGTTGGTTTAATCCATTCACACAAAAGACCCAGACCTCACCACAAGTGAGCATGTGACTGTGCCACATAAATCATTCTTTCTGAGAAGTAAATAGGTGAACTAATCTAAATGTGCATCATTTATTCACAGTGTAAAATAACCGCTCACTGTACTGTAGCGGATCATGTGATAGTCACACAGTGTAAAAAACACTGCAAAATATTTTGTTAGGTAACCTAAAAATGATACTTATTTTGGAAATATCTAATATTAATTAATTTAGAAATAATAATTATTATTAAAAATATAACTAAATTAACCATAAAAGTGGTGACCTGCAATTGTTACCTTTGGGGCTATTTCTACTTAATCTAACCTTTAAAATGAGTTTTGTTGGTGTAACCTAAGTTCAGTGATGTTAAATTATATTTCTGACTTGAATAAAACCAGTTAATTTAGATGTTACCACATGAAGCACATTTAACCTTTTTTTTTTTTTTTTTTTTTCAGTGTACATTGTGTTTTACCAAAAAAAAAAAAAAAAGTAATTTTAAGGGTCAGATCAGGTACGGTAACAACTGCACTTTTTCACAGTGCACACAAGATTGAACAGGATTTTGTAACATTTAAAAATGCATTGCCTCTCCAGTAACATCTAACACCAAAATTCAGTTACAAGCAAAATAAGTTTAGAATTACTAACTCATTTAGACACATGAGGTCTGTAACAGTTTTGAGGTTAACACACAGAACTGAAGAGACTCGAGTTCACTGTAAAGGACACTGGGTCAAAAATGACCACACGGAAAATGTCAAATCCATCTGGCAGGATTAAGCCTGTACATGCGTTTAGATAACGTTTGACAATCAATTTTAATTATATTATATAATTGCATTCCCACAGTTTCAAGTATATCTCGATGCTGTGAGAGATAATACTAAAAGTGACGTTGCAACTTCAGAGGTTCAAACATCTACAACACAGTTATTACAGTGTAAATGCCCGGAAGTTAACATTCTGCAGACCATAAAATGATCTGAAAAGACCATAAGGTCTGTAGTCTTACCAGTGCTTTAATGCACCTCTCCTGTTCAAGGCGAAAGTGACGACCGCTGCATAGACACCGACGCGTGTAGAGCTGAAAGTCTAACGGTTATGTTTGAATGACAGATGGGGCAGTCACATCAGCATCATTTCCCTTCTCTATATTAAGACAGACCTTATATCTCTCTCATTTCATGCGCTGATGGTTTAATTTGAATAAAAAATTATTATTAGCATTTTTATTTATTTTTAAATTATGACATTTTGAAATTTCGTTGCAATTTTCACAGTATTCATAAGTTTGTATATAGGCTATATACAGTACATAAAGCATTTCAATAATAAACTATGAACATTCAGAACAAAAATACAAATCATTAGACCACATGCTTAAAATTATGATAATCTAAACACCATTTTAATATTTATTGTGTGAAAAAAAAAAAAAGAGAGAGAGACTGTCCCACAGTTGTGGTGTTATTTCCTCTACTCCACCAAACAATTTGGCCATAAAAAAGTTTTATCAAGAGTTAATGTAGGCCTACTTGTCAACCAAGTCAGTAATAGTGAAGAGTGAGGGTGACAGGGTTGAATCCAGTATTGTCTTTATGTGTCAACAGCATGAACACTGACAATAAGCCACAGATCTATACTACACTTTCACCAAGATGGCACTAGAATTTTTTACGTTCATCTTCCCATAATGCTTGGCAAATAACAGTTTTTTACGGTTAAACTAGTCACTTCATAATGAGCCTGCTCTTTATCTCCCAGAATGCAATTTTTTTTTTACATCAAACTGTTTTATTTAAGAATTACAGTAGATTGCTGTTAGAATTTGGCAGTAAATTTACATACATTTTTAACAGTGCTGTTTCCCAAACCAGCACATACTGTAGATCGCTCGTTACAAAGTAGAACTTGAGTGATTCGTTATGGGAGCTGTCCAGTCCAATTGGTGCTGATCACTTTGGCCAATATATGTCCAGGAGTTTGTTATCTCAAAATGAAAATAATGTTGAAATACTGACAAACATGGAAGTTGTTTGTAACCTTGTCGAGGCACCGAAATGTATTAACTATTACAGAATTGAATTAAAGAAATAATTATTTCAGATGTATTGATGCTCAATCATAGAGATTAATGAAAGTGACACAATAAATGCATGTAACGTGAACGAACACGATGTGAATCATAAGGGGCTCTCACGTAGCCTAAAGTTTTGTTTCTTTGGCTGGAAACTGAACAAATGCACAGAGAACAGTGTTCAAATGATGGGCATCAGTATTGAACTACTCATAGACCTATCTAAATATTAATAGATCATCTGGTTAGAGTTGTAAAAAGACCTGCCTTATAAAAAGACTATAGGCGAGCGGATTTGAATCAGCCATTGGAGGAAGGAAGAAGAGGAGGAGGAAAGAAGAGAGGAAATCTCTCACTCTCACTCTAATCTCCTTTGTTAACCCTGTTTTAATAATTTATTTAGGCATATTTATTTAAGTTTTAATCTGCATGGTCACATTACTCACATATGTCTTCTTAAATAATTAGTTATAATAATAACGTTATACTGTATTATGTGTCTTCTAAAGTTAGACCTATCACATTGCATGTGCAGACTGCAGAGACTGCCTATTGATTTCATAAAGATTCATAGAGAACACTTTTTTTATCAATTAGTCATTCATTTATTTCTAAAGCACATTTAAAAACACAAATGCTGACCAAAGTGCTGTACAATAAGATTAATAAGAAAATTACACAAAAAAGTTCACACAAAATATAACACAAACACATATCCACCTACTCAGATCCATAGCTACAGAGAAAAAAAAAATAGTCTTAAAAGATGATTTAAAAACATCAATAGTGGGACAAGATCTGATATGAACTGGTAAATTATTCCACAAATAAGGGACTGCTACTGAGAGTCCTCTGAAATAGTTCATCATTATTTACAATGGCTTTCCAATGATACAATTTATTAAATGTCCCATTGTCTTAGATAAACAGTGAAAGATGCCAGAAAGACACGTTGAAGTTGCATTTAATGGACTTAAGAGCGGTTAAAGCTCTCGTTAATTTACGAATGTTTTTACAAACTACTTAGATAACAATGTTTTTAAGAAACATTTCACAAGGGTGGAGCAAGAGTAATAAATGAACGAACAAACTGGTCACATTTAATTAAAACGAGGGTACGAAATAATGAAATGTGGCCACGATTTAACTAAAATGACGTGATGATGCACTTTAGTTGACTCGATGTTGATTTTAAACCAAGAAGACGAAAACAGCGCAAAAAAATCCCTAAATTAACAATTTTCCTCCTAAAATTTTAATTAATGGATGCTTTTTTTTAAATAAAAATGTTATATTGGTGTATACATTGTTGAGACCCACTCCGGCCAGTTGTCTGCATTGATTTCTTTTATTGTATTTTCCACACACACACACACACACACACACACACACACAAAAGATTTCCTAGGGACAAAATCACCCAAAATGTTACTTGAATGGATAGCAATAATGTTTCTGAAAAGTATATGCCTACTTTGTGATTCAGCAGATGTATAAATAAATAATAAATTTCGACGGACCATTGAATTGTTAAAAAAAAATGCACACCTGAGGTGGTAATGCGGTCACAAAGCACAGCGGAGCTTATACCACGGTTACCACACCTTAAGATATAGTTCAGGGTTTTATCTCACGACATTTTCTGGTTTTCATCCCTATTACGCTCTTATGAGTGGAACTACTTTCTTCCGCCTCAGATTCAGCGTCTTAATTTAATATAGTCTGAGACTTCGTTGCTAATTCGAAAACGTCACTTTAGAACTAGCTACAAAGGATGCGCGGCTTTTGTGTGTGTGTGTGTGTGTGTGTGTGTGTGTGTGTGTGTGTCAGACATTTGTAATGTCTGGTATGTCTCCAATCCCTGACCTTACACACATACACACACACACACACACACAAAAAAACTAGTACAAACATATTAAGATTTATAAAATAAATCGATTTATTAAAATGAATAATAATTGTCATCATCATTTACTCACCCCCATATTGTTCCAAACCAATTTGACTTTTTTCTGTGGAACACAAGAGGAGGAACTGTAGAATTTCAGAGCTGCTCTTTCTCATACAATGAAAGCTTACAGGGGGCTCAAAAAGATAAAAAGAAATCCAAAAACATCAACATAAAAGTGTTGTAGAAGTAGTCAATATGACTTGCACTGTATTCTATCTACTGTATACCGTTTAAGTCTTTTGAAGCCAAACAGATTTGCATGGGGAACAGACATAAATTGAAGTAATTATTCTTTGCAATTTTTTTCTTCCACATTAGCTGTGAAATTGCATTTATACTTCTGCATATTCAAACTTGCCACATCACAGTCGGTTACGACCAATGTGAGATTGGCATCATTGACATCAAACTAGGTGCAACACGTCATTTGATCATTCTGACTGTGTACAATTATGTATATGTTGTGATTCTTTCTATTTCATTTTTGTTTTCAATCTAGCAATACTATATGATATGTCTCACAATTTAAAGAAACAACACTGACTGACAATTAGAAGACCTCACTGAACAATCCAAATCCATTCATGCAATACCGCCAGTTTTATCAAATTTGTTCAGTTCCCCTCTTAGCACTAAAACAGATCCATAGGCTTCAAAGGATCGGCAGATGTAACAGAGATAGTAGTGCATTGACTGAATCTGTCCGGAAAAACCACAATAAAAGAACAACACGATCACGAGCGTGCATCCTCATGTAGGGATAGCCTGGAGAACAAAAGGATCTATTGGCCAATTGTGTTCAGTGTCACTGCCTGGTAGTGAGAGGTTCAGAGGAAAATTGTTCATTGTCCATCCTTGTTCTGCTGTGATGATTCAGTCAAAGGATGTGGGTTAATGGTTCATCCCTGGCATTTCTACATAGTAAGGAAATACTGATCTGCCATCAATATGGAGAGGTAGGTGATCTTTTCAGTGTGTTGGTCAGTGTTGGTTTGAACTGCATGTGCTATACACTATAGAAGACTATAATGGTTTTAATGGTTTAAAAGTTGTGTTTATATTGTTTTTTATAATAATCACGTCAATGTCTTATGTCAATTTATGCAAAAATCTAGATAATTCTGGTATCTTAAGGTTAATTTGTCATCCTTACAAGTAACTAGTCCCATTTTTTTCTGTGATATGACCTGACTCTCATTCTTACAGGGATGCTGCGATTCGGTTTCACTATTAACCACAATTAAAAATGTCACGGTTGATTTAACTGCAAGAATTTAGAATCTACAGTTAAAAACTGTGAAGTGTTTTACATACACGTGGCAAAAATATTATGTATATAATGGACTGAACGTGAACTTTCAATTCACATGAAACTGGGGCTTACATACAAACACCAAAACCTGACAAGGAATTTGATCTATCAGACTCATGTCCACTGAAAAAGCGACTTAAAATCGTCTGAGAGGGAGCATTTGAATGACTGAATGAAGATGACGGAAGGAAAACATGCTGACAGAAGTCATATAAAGTTACACGTCCTACAAATGGGACAGGATGTTCTACTTAGTCATCCAACAACCAACTAGCAAGTTAATATTTTTAGCTGTGGTGCTTTTAAAAGGATGAATTGAAAGATGCAACTTTTTATAATGTTTAAGCGTGCTAACAGCACACGGTACATTTACGTGTAGTTACTATTGGGTCTTAAATCATCCTCATTATTTAAAGCATTGTTTGAGTACAAATTCACAGCATTCAACAATAAATGTCAATTTTATTCATTACTGGACATTAAAAAGCCTGCTTTAAGCAATGTTCCCGTTATTATGCATAGTCCACAGGTTTATTTGTGAGATTTTGTGGACAGATTAAAGAACAGTATTTTTATGGAGTCTGTTGCTGATTCTTTATAGAGGGGTGTCTGACAGACAATGGATCGCTTTAATAAACTGTTGCAAGAGACAAAACTGTTGTATGCCATAAACATGTTGTGCACCCACAATAATCTTACAGTTATGCAGTTCTGAAGCGACTCCAAGTACTCCAGCTATATTGAAGCGCATTTTATAGGGCTGGAGAGCTCTATCATTACTGAAATATGCTCAAACACGTGTAACATCTGAGGTTGATTCCCATCCTACTAACCACCAGAGAGAGCCCTCTCCTGAATACTGATCAAAACACATTCCTTCACTGCTCATTTCCTGTTTGCCACATGTGTATATAGCCATGCATATCCATTGTTCCTTGCAAAGTGTTGCCAGCTAACCTCTGTCTTATCGAGTGTTTTCCATTGCCTGCTAGTCATGTCTCATGTTATGACTCATTGTTGGACTGTTTGCCTGTTACTGAATCACCACCCGTTATATCGACTACATCTCTCAGCTCAGCGATTTGGATTTGTTTGCTTGATTTGTTAATAAACTTACTGCATATGGATTCTAAAGCTGCCTCTATGTCCAGTTCGTCACAACACGTTTGTTCCTGCATGTTCCAGCTTCTGGTTCAGCAACCAGTCAAGCAAGTCAAGTTCAGAGTTGAGCCCCATTCAGATTTGAATTAAACTGATGTATCAAACAAGATACAGAATTACAATTACAATTTGAATTTAAGGAGGTGTAATTAAAATGGAATTCAATTAAAAGGAATTCATATATCTGCTGTGTTTACAATAAATTTCATCTTATTAGTTTGAATGCATGTCATACAACATATGGGGTATTTCCAGATTTGATATGAGCTGAATATGAAGTGGTCAAATAAAATATGGAGACTATGGCGCATGTTGGACTGGTTGGACCTGCACCATATGCATGCTATTGGATTTGATTGGAGTGATTTGAGAGTGAAATACGACTTAAATTTTGGTCTGCTCATCACACAAAGTGTTCATATGGCTTCAGAAGACTTGGTATACAGGGCATGAGTTATCTGTTACTTTTACTGTGGTTTTCCGGTGTTTGTTTGTCCTTTAAACTGAGTAATCAAGAGGCATCAAAGACCTGTTTTGGTGCAACCTTGCTGCTTCAACATTTTTACTTTCCTAATGAACTGGTCTGACCTCTGCTATGGGTTACAGGGTTTAAATTGTCTGCAGACATGTCAACAAAGTGCAGGATAAAACATAATAAATAAATAAAATAAACAGAAATTACAGGAAACTTTGTCCTGAGGTTGGGATTTTCAAGTTTGGCTGCTACCGTAGGCTATTTGCTTGATATAGGAACAGTGGAAAAATTTTACAAAAAAAGACCCCGATACTAGCCAGGATCAGGTGAACTCTTGTTACTACACTAATAATAAACATAAAATGTCCAAAAAACTGAGAAAATAAAGTGTCTATGGGGGAAAGTGTCCAAAATAAAGGGGAATCTGGCATCCTCACGGTGAAAGGGTGGGGATGGGGAGTGTAGGATGGGGAGTGGCCAAAGGAGGATCCAGGAGGTGGGTGGGGTCCGGTGGCCGCATGCGCTCCCGTCATTGGTCCGTGGTGCTTGGGGCGGCGGCGTCCTTGGTGGCCTGTCTTCCCAGCCCCGCTCTGCTCCTGGATCTGTGAGGACGCCAGTGTGTGCGCACAAGGAGACAGAAACCGGCTCCCCTAGAAGAGGCGCACTCTACGTTTATTTGGCATTGGTGATGAGGCAAAACACACATCAGGTGTGCCTCGTTCCAACCTGCTTCCCAAACGAGGCTTACTAATTATATGCCTCTTCTCTCTCTTGCCCACTCTCGTCATGAGCATGGCTGAAGGGCGGCCCTCAGAGGCAGGGCAATGATGATAAGAGTGAGGGGCGGGTCATTCTGCTACACCCTGATGTTCACTAATAATGTTAGTCATGTTTTGTTTTGTTTTTTCACTAAAAACTTCCATGTGTTATTTTTCATGACCATTTGCCTTCCCATCTCCTAGCTTTTGAATTAAACAAAACACTGTACCTTTAAGACTTCTTACAAATGATGCTTTTTTCACAAGTGAAATTAGTAACAATGTTGATGTACTGTATCATGTCATCTCCAAAACAAATAACATCCATCCATCCATTGTGTTAACTGTGGGAAGATGCTAATCAGGCGTGACAAATGCCAAAAGCATAACATGAATTCATGTTATGCATAAGTAGTGACCCCAAAAGTGATAACATTTAACCAACAAAGTTGACACCACTTTATGAATATGATGAAAAGCAGATCTCTTTGGAGACCTTACTGCCTTACAAAAAGTACTGTGGTACCATGGTAATAATGCCATCTAGTGGTTATAAACAAGACAAAAGTGGTTACTTTTATATAACTGTTTGAGTCAGAATAACTTATTTAATTATTAGATGATTAAAATGTAATAGGTTCATAAAACAATACTCATTTACACTCTCTAATAATCTAATATTAACTATAAGCCTATTCTTACATTTGTGTAATGGTGCACATCATTTGTAGGAGTATTTGTCACTGGAATGATGCATTGGTCACAGCTGAGGAAAAGATAGTTGAGGCAATGATGAATATTTATACTGTAAATAAATGTTAATATTTTATATTTATATGACATCATATACAAAAGTATTTTTCCATGTCAGATTTGGGGAAGTTGTCACATTTTATTTGTAATTGATTTATATGTAAACAGTATCTGCTTTCATGTAATAATTTTTGCAGTTTCATGACTTTTAAACTGTTTTCCGTTGGCTAAATAAACTGCTAAATAGCCTGTAATACATGCTAAATTCACATATGCTATGTTAGGATTTTTATTTTATTTTTTTACTTTTCAAATTATTTCATATTTCAAAAAAAGTTTTTATTTTCAAATTAGTGTGAATAAACATCAGGCCCCTATTGCAACAACTTACCCCACATAGTGTGACCAAAACTGTTTTCGCTATTAGCCAAAATTAATTAAATGATGTCATGTTTAACAGTAAAATTTAACATACTTTTTACATTATTTGTTAAAAAGTGGATGACGAAGTGGGAACTGCTCTCTTGTTTTCAGTATTATATATAGTCTAATATTTATTTTGCTCTAATTGTTCAGTCATACAGCTGGTACAGAAAAGATCCCTGTGTTAATTCTCAACTGTATTTGGTGATTTATTTGGTGTTGTATTTGCAAGAGTCAGTTTATATCAGTGTTTCTTCTTTATATACATGCTATCTTTACCAGAAATCTGTATTTCATAGGACCAAATCTATATATATCTTAAAGAAATATTCCTGGTTCAGTACAATGTAAGCTCAATTGACAGCATTTGTGGCATAATGTTGATTACCACAAAAAACAATTTTGTTTAAAAAAAGCAAAAATTTAGGTTACGGTGAGGGACTTACAATGGAAGTGAATGGGGAAAATTTTTGGAGGGTTTAAAGGCAGAAATGTGAAGATTATAGTTTTATAAAAGCACTTGCAGTACATTCATTTTTCTGTAAAACTCATGTGTTATTTGAACTGTAAAGTTGTTTAAATTATCATTTTTACAGTCGTTTTAGGGTTTGTTGACATTACATCGTCATGGCAATGAAGTTGTAAAATTGGCTATAACTTTACACAGAAAAGGTTAGTAAGTGATTTTATCACACTGAAAGCACGTTTACACACATATTATTTACGTCTTGTGGCTATACTTTTGAAAAAGTGAGTATTTTAACGTTTACGGATTGATCCCATTTACTTCCATTGTAAGTGCATCACTGTCACCTCAACTTTAGCTTTTTTTTTAAGAAAAAGAGGGACGAGTCAAAATTTATCTTTGTGGTAATCAATATTATGCAACAAATGCTGTTGATTGAGCTTAACTTGTTTTGAACCTGGAATATTCCTTTAATTATTATTATTATTATTATTATTATTATTATTGCTTTTTATATATTAATACTTGCACTACCAGTCTGAAGTTTGGACACATTTTTGAACTGATGTTTTTGTGATCTTAAAAGTTGTTTGATCTAAAGGCTAATACTTGAATCCTTGTAATTAGTTTCATAAACAAATATAAACTGTGCCTAATGGAAAGTCCTTCAGAACTGTTTAAAATCCCAGGATGCACCTCATGAAGTTGGTTGAGAGATGTGGGCAATGGTAGCTACTTTAAAAAAGCTCAACTATAAAACAGTTACTAGAGAATTCTCTAGTTTAATAGATTTGATGATATCACTGTAATTCTATATGTGAAAAATAGTCATAATACAGAATGATTAGGTGTGTCCACACTTTTGACTAGTAATTAACTTTCTCACACTGTATAATATAAATATGCCGTTCCACCACTATAACCGATACTGTCATGAAAAATCTTTCTAAATTTACAGAAGTACATGAAGTGCTTCACAGCATTAGTGTGCTGCTAAACACTTAAATCTTCCATCAAAGCAACAATTAACTTGATAAGCATCATAATATGAGCTGTTCAGTGAACACACATCATGACTGTAACCTCGTCAACATGAAATAACAGTTGTGAGCATAATGATTTTGGTCAATGATGACCACTAAAACTGTCAGAGCTGAAGATTGGGGGGCCCCGTGGCATGAGTTGGCTAAGTTCACCCAGTACACTGCAGCTTTGCTGGGAGCTCTGAGGAGGAGATGTGGCTCTATGTTGCTATGACAACCTTGATGACCCTTGGAGTGAGGAAGACTCCTTGGGCTTTGCCTCGCCCTGCTCATGACATGGGCAGTTTTGACAAGATCATGTGAAAGATGAAAAACCTCAGGCTTGCTAAATTTGAGTGTTAGGAACGACTGTGTATAAGTCTGAGTGCATGTGTCGACATGCATGCAACAGTTGCAGCAAGAAATGTACAAGAGAACCGGCATCTTCCGGTAACATGAGTGACAGCAGACAGTTGGAGACAGAATGTAGCAGCATTGAGCAACGTGACAAAGTTGAGATAAGTTAAAATGTGTGCAAATGAAGGGCAAATTTACGTAAACGACTAACTACCAATGGGAGTAAAGACAGTGGAGCTCACGTCATCTGTCTTCAGTAAGATACTGGAGTTGTATCCAGACAACACAGAGGAAGAGGTGACAGCATTTTTTTTCTAGATTTTTAAGGAGGAGCTTATTAAACAAAATTGTTATCAAGTCCTTCATGCCAATTGAATAAAACAAGGCAAAAATAAAAATTTCACATAGTGTTATTTTTTAGGGATATTAAGGGTCATATCCAGATATTATTATTATTATTAATTTTATTATTATTATTATTATTATTATCAGTAGTGCCACTCCCTATACAATATTACGCAGTCAGTGTAGGGCACCAACTCCTTAGGGGGGCCTTTCTCACATGTTATACGTTGTTTACGGACCCTTATTTTAAATTGGGGGGGCATTTTTGTCAATTCGGTGGCAATTTTGCTACAAGCCTTAATTTCTGACACTGCAGTATAGACTGTGAAATCGCAGGCCAGTTGAAGATTGCACTCCTCGGCCGCCATGACAGTCAACCAAGCAGCCATGCAAGATGCTCCAGACATCAGCTCCGAACCGAGCTGGACACAGTCCTGCCATGGCTTCCCTGCCAGCTTCCCATTCTGAGCCCTGGAACAACCCGCTGCCCTGTTATGCCGGTGATCCTACTACATGTATCTCTTTTTTGACTCAATGCTCAGTGCTGTTCTCCCTCCAGCCAGACACCTTCTCATCCAAGACTGCTAAGTTGGCCTAAGTTCATGAAGTTGGATGTCCGCAATGCCTTCCATCTTGTTCGCATCAGGGAGGGGGATGAAAATTAGTGGAAAGTGTCTTTTAATACTTTCACAGGGCACATTGATTATCGGGTCATGCCCTTTAGGTTGACCAGTGCCCTGGCAGTCTTCCAAGCCCTTGTCAGTGATGTGCTGAGGCATGTGGGTAACCAGTTTGTTTGTGCACCTAGATGATATTCTTACATCCAAACACATCAGGTGGGTACTGCAGGGGCTGCTACAGAATCAGCTGTATATCAAGGCAGAGAACTGCACAGTCCACCCACAGTTAGTTCCGTTCCTGGGGTTTATTGTCAAACCCAGATTTTATTATCAGACCCATCGAAGATGAGGGCCGTTTCTAGGTGGCCGACTCCTAACGCCCGCAAGGTGCTAAAGCAGTTGCTGGGGTTCGCCAGCTTCTATCAGTGCTTTGTTGAAGATTACAGTTTTTTAGTGACTGCTCTCAATCCCACAAAGTCAGGTTTTCTCTGGTCTCCCCAGGCTCAGGCCACTTTTGACTCCCTTAAGGCCTCTCTTCTGATCCTATCCTCTGTTTCTCCGACCCTAAGAGGCAGTTCTTTGTGAAGATGGACACGTTGGAGGTCGGAGTTGCTGCGGTTCCTTTGCCAGTGGTCTCCTTAAAACTACAAAGTCTAACCCTGTCCCTTATTCTCCAACCACCTGTGCCCATTTAAGCAGAACTACAACATTGGTAGCAGAAAGTTGATGGCTGTCAAGTTGGCCTTGGAAGAATGGTGCCATTGGTTGGAGGGCTCGGCAGATCCCTTCCTTGTCTGGGCCGACCCAAAAAAATTAAAGTATGTTTGCTCCGTTAAGAGACTGAACTCCCGACAGGCTCGCTGGATACTATTCTTTGTGCACTTTCACTTTTCTAGACCCCTAGACTTCTTTATCGTTTGATTACTTGGCCATATTCCTCATCAAGCCATGATATTAGATATCATTCATATCCGTAGCACAAACAGTGTAGGACAAGTTACGCCCAGAAGTTTACTACTTAAGGTTAGAGGTTTGTTAAGGTAAGTAAAATCCTTAACTTTAAAGCACAATTCACACCACCTGCAAAACCACCGAGTGTCACCAGTTTCTGTACTGTTTATTGCGAGGAGCCATCCCTGCTGGAAGAGAAAGTGTTTTAAATAAACTACAACAGTGCTTAATGCATCATATTATGAATCAGTTCTTTTTATCAATTTGTATAAATTAATTTCATGTATATATGGTTACAGACAAATAAAATAGAATAATGAAATTGCTCACAGTAACATGAACTTCTCCTCCGTATTGTTAGTTGCGGTTTTGTAGGCTATGTTAACTTAATAGCCAAAATATTTTGTAATGCACAAATCAGAACAAAAAGTGATCCTGGAATGAGTTTTAGTCACAAAGTACAGTATGCAGTGTAGAGATCAGGCAGTATGTAATTACTGAAAAATGCCATTGTAATATTGTAACTGCAATATTCCCTAATGAACTGATATGAAATCAAATTAAAATTGGAATCTAATCGAATCAAATTAAATTTGGAAAACAACGACACTACCCAACACTACATGATGTTTATTTAATTTTATTAGTAACAGCCTACAGTATCTATCTCATTATTAAAATTGAATTTATTGATTAAATTGAAGTATTTGACACAAAAGGATGATACAGAGTTATTTTATGAGGTTAGGAAAAAAATTCCCTTTAAAAAGAAAGAAAAAAAAATGCCTCTGGAAATCAATTTCAGGCTGACCCGGCTATACAGGCCAGATACTGTCAGAAAATGGAAAAAAGGGCTCAAATGCAGGGTCAACTCAAAAGAGAAAAATGTATGTCATGCTATGGGTGTGAACTTTAATATATCGATTTAAAATTGATAATGTAATTTATCGATGAGAAACTGATGGCCAAAATGTGCTTTACTGCTTTCAAAAGAATTCTAATGTGGAGGGACATGATGGGCCATATGAAGGTGAACTCAAATCACACATACAGCAAGGAGGACACAGAAAACTGGGGTGGTCAGCTCAAAGTCATAAATGGGGTGAGAACTTTTGACTTGTTGTACACCTTGTAGCTGTAAACAACCACCCAGAACACACTAGCATATGGCAGAAAATGATCCACAGGGAAGCACTATTCACATTTTCTTTTGAAAAAGTCAACATTTAGCCTTATAATGTGCTGTTGACTTTATGATGTAACATGTCTATTTATCTGTCACATTACTGTTAAACTTAAGCTACAGTGAATAAGACAGCCTGTGTCTGTTAAACGCTTTTTATGAATTATTATATATACTGGGCTCAAGGAAATGGAAAATAGACTCTTATCTGGAAAACCTCACTATTTTATTCTGTCATCTGACATTTGCAGGTGTTGAGTTATGGCAAAAGACATTGACCAAGCAAAAAATGTTCCTAAGAAACAGACTATTCATTCTGTATTGTCAGAATACAGAAAAAAAAACATTATGTACAGGACTTAAATAGAGATGGGATGGTCGGGCCACTCAAACGAACAGAAACCATATGAATTTCAATTGTATAACAAATTTCCATTAAACTGAATTGAGTAATCCTTAACAAAATTAAATTAATAAAATGTAAATATTTTAAACATTTTTAAATACTTTGAAAAATTTTCATTTTATTGATGCAATTTTGTTAAAGGGATAGTTCACCCAAAAATGAAACATTTCTCAGCTTTTCTTGACACCCTCATTCCATCCCAGATGTGTGTGACTTTCTTTCTTCTGCTGAACTCAAACAAAGATTTTTAGAAAAATATCTCAGCTTCCTTTATGTGATTTTTTGGAACTACAAAGGTCTGATCACCATTCACTTGCATCGTATGGACCTACAGAGCTGAGGGCAGGTTTTGTGTAAGTACTGCCCTTTCGCTGCAGTTTGCAAACCTTATTCAAATGCTTGTTCAGTTTTTTTTTTTTTTTTTTAGATGTGCTCACTATGAACATGCGATGTCATTGTATGGAAAAGAGCTGCATGAAGATTCTTCAAAATTTCTACTTTTGTGTCCCGCAGGTTTGGAACAACATGAAGAAGACTAAATAATGAACAATTATAATCTTTATTTATTTATTTTGCTGAGCTATTCCTTGTTAAACGTATTGAGGATTTTTTTTTTGTTTTTGTTTTTTTTTTTGCTTCCCTTCTGTTCAAACAACCAATTGAAATGTGAGGTCACAGATCTTGGATATGTATTTCAACTCATTGACCGTGCAATGCTGCATATTTTATCACATGCTGTAGCTGGCAGTTTCCATGACATTCCAGCGATGTCCTTCTGCATTTGATAAGAGTGCAAGCAGAACAAGAGACTTCGGCCTTGCTGAGGTTAGTTTCTCTGGCAATGTTGGCATGAACCTCTGGGCGCTTGTTCTAAGTCATTTCAGTAGATTCAAGTTTTCATCAAACTCTGTGCAAGGGGCATTGACCGAAAGGCATGCTAAGCCTAGCTCAACCAGAAGATGTAAACACATGAGACTGCCACTACACAAACTGCCTATAGGTTAGCCACCACACTAGCTTATGGGTCTAGCCATTCTGTGTGTGTATGTGTTGGTGTTTTTGTCTGTAACTGAGAGAGAGAGAGAGAGAGACAGTAGGGAAGTAGATCTTTGGAAGGACTTTGCAGTTACTTCCTTGTTGTTCAGATTAGGGTCTTCTGTAAATGTTTCTCGGGGGCACTTCTCAGTCACATGGCTGTTGCATAAACCCAGACAACTGTGGCCCCAGACCAACCCTGTCAACTTAAAATTTTTGGAGAAACTTTAGAGTTGATATTAGAAAGAGCAAAAATGGCTGGTTGGATGCTCACTTCACCAGCCAGTCCATTTAAACAATTCTAACAATGCTAAGTACAAGCTGTTTGATAACGATGACATCATTTATACGTTTTTTTCCGCCATTTTCTCACCCCATGTCACCCTCCGCTGTAGCTCTCTGAAGTCTGATGACAATTACCTCAAGTCATTAGTTCTCATGTGTTTCATGACCAAATGTTATTGATGTCAAACCTGAAGCAACACGTATAACAATTGCCATATTTGACTTGGGATCTTTGATTGGGGGAGTTGCGATTAGCGGTATTTAGGGGCACAGTCGGTGTTCAGGTTAATACAACTGGTAAAAGTATCACAACAGAGCATGCATGCCTTAAAAATGACTACAGAATTAATTTACAAAAGATTCATCATACATGACAAAGGATGTCTTCTCTGATAAACCTTTTTCAAATTATTATTTCTTAAGTTAACTTTACAGGCAGCACCAAACTCCATCAGTCCTGATGGATCTCCTTACGCCACTAATAATCTAATAATATACTGATGACATTTTATACTTCCATTCGCCATAAACAAACATATACTGTAGGTATGACTAATTATTAACAGATTAGTAGCTAGTTCATCAACATTTAAATCTTTCAAATCAAACTTTCAGGACATTCATAACTACATTAATGTATTTTCAGTTTTATCTGTCTATTAAGCATTGTATAATACAATAATGCTTAACGGGTTATTCATGAAAGTTATTCAATGTTAATAAACTACCAGAAATTAGCAATTCTGCATCTGTATATGCTGTTTTTTATTGTTTTTCTATGAAAATATGAGCCAGGCCAGTGCTTCCCAACCTTTTTACCTTGAAGCCCCCTCTACTTATATACTGTATGTCTACACATACAGCATATGCAAAGGTTATGCAATGCACGTTCCCAAAAAAAAAAAATGGATTCGCACATTTTAATTTGACTTGCTATTTTAATCCGTCATTATTTAAAACGCTGTCCGTAATCTTGACACATAAAAAAAACAAGCAAGAAACTCTTCATGTGGTATATCTCTCCCTCGGTCTCTGCGTGCACATGAAAGATAGAGAGAGCGGGAGAGGACAGCGCTCGCTTTTTTGAGAGTGAAAAAAGGCGCTTTTAATGCAAAAATAACTAACACACCTCTTTTAAATGTATTTGGTATATGAGGGAAGATACATTAGGGAGTTTTAATTCTGATGGTAGGCTGCAATAATAAGTTCATAACTTTGGGCATTAGATCTGCTGTTACTTGCATTGCAAGCAGTAATTTTCACTCGCAAATGGGAGTAAAACGCTGGCACTGTAGAGCCCTGATTATTGTAAATAATTCACGAAATTGCGAGGCCTGGGTAGCTCACTTAATATTGACACTTACTTCCACCCCTGGATTCGCGAGTTTGAATCCAGGGTGTGCTGAGTCACTCCAGCCAGGTCTCCTAAGCAACCAAATTGGCCCGGTTGCTAGGGAGGGTAGAGTCACATGGGGTAACCTCGCGTGGTCGCGATTAGGGGTTCTCGCTCTCAATGGGGCACATGATAAGATGCGCGGATTGATGGTCTCAGAAGTGAAGGCAACTGAGACTTGTCCTCCGCCACCCGGATTGAGGTGAGTAACCACGCCACCACGAGGACCTACAAAGTAATGGTAATTGGGCATTCCAAACTGGGAGAAAAGGGGGATAAAATAATAATAATAATTCACGAAATTTACAGTATCCTAACTGTTTATATTAAATGGTATTTGTCATTATTAACTTTACTAAAATCAAATATTTGGGGACAAAGTCTATTTTTGACTTCTTATGTGGGAGTCTCTAATGCCTTATGAGGGGGTCCTGCCCCCCCTAGCCCCCCCTCAATTCTAGCACTGCTAATACGTATCTTCTATTATCATGATAAACCACATGTATACACAAATCAGATACTTTTAGCTTTGCAGAATACCAAATTATACATTAAAGCTTTCATTTATTCTGTTGTAGAATTACACATTTTGGACCACTGGCACGTGTGTCTCATCTGACTCATCTGTAGCATCCCCATGGGAGGGCACAGGGATGGGCAGGATCCCAAATGCTATAAAGTACGACAAGACAGTGTATTCTTGACAATGACCCAACAAGGGTACACATCATCTGGAATGTGTTCTTTCATATAAGTGGGCATAGCGGCAAAGGCTTCAGTGGATAAAGCCCAACAGCGCAGTTGAGTTGGTGGGCAGTACCCACCCGCTGTTGGTGTCAAGTCCACAGAGGCTTGAGAAAACATGAATCTGCAGAAGTCCACTATAGTTTTCTGCTCACTGAACATACAATGCTCTCTCATCATGGCACTAGTAAATGTAATGGTGGGGCACTCCCTCTGGACAACTACCTATCTTCTGCAGAGCTGTGATGAGTGGAACTAATTAAAAACATTGCATAAGTTACTGTGGTTTAAAACAACACTAACTATATTAGAGCTGGTCTCTATCTCTCTGGAAAAGTTACATTTTTAAAGTACAATTGGAGTTCATTTACGTGGATTTTCTTTTCCATGGCCATTAAAGGGATAGTTCACTCAAAAATGAAAATTCTCTCATCATTTACTCACCCTCAAACCATCTCAGATATGTATAACTTTCTTTCTTCTGCAGAACACAAATTAAGATTTTTAGAAGGATTTTTCAGCTCTGTAGGTCCTCAATGCAAGTGAATGGTGACCAGAATTCAGAAGGTCCAAAAAGCACATAAAGGCAGCATAAAAGTGATCCATACGACTCCAGAGGTTAAATCCATATCTTCTGAACCAATATAATAGGTGTGTGTGATAAAAAACAAAAACAATATTTAAGTCCTTTTTTACTATAAATCTCCACTTTGAACAACAGTAGGTGGCTGAATGTGACAGTCACTTCAGCACCAGCATGTGGAAGTGAAAGTGTAGATTTACAGTTAAAAAGCACTTAAATATTGATCTGTTTCAGACCAACAACTATCATATTTCATCAGATGACATGGATTTAACACTTGATTCTTATGGATTACTTTATACTGCCTTTTGGGCCTTCAAAGTTCTGGTCACCATTCACTTGCATTGTGAGGACCAACAGAGCTGGAAATTTTGTTTGTGTTTTGCAGAAGAAAGAAAGTCATACACATCTGGAATGGCATGTGGGTAAAAAATTAGATAATTTTCATTTTTTGGTGAACTATCCCTCTAAAGTAATAAGTGGTGTTTGTTGAGGCTGAGATGATGGACAAAAAATATCACAAAGACTTGAAGTTGGGCTCATTTGAATTGGGGCAGTAAGCAATGCCCTGGCAACCACCAAGAAAACCCTATTGCAACCACATGGCAATGCCCTGATAATCAACCACGACACCCTAAAATCATGTTGGCGATCATGGGTTTCCCCAGCGAACACACAAATATATAGCTTTAATACAATTTAATGTCACTCTGGATAAAAGTTTGAATGCACAAACATACAGTGAATACTTTATTGCATCATAAAATCACTAGCTTTGTGAGGCCTCACAACTAAATTAGCCAATAGAAATTAAGAAGAAACTGCACAGCCCAGATATTACTACTGGGCCACTAAAGAAACCAAGATCCAACTGACAGAGCTGCAGGCTAATTTGGCTGAAATGGACAAAACTTTCCAGACATCAACAATCTCCTCAGCACTTATTGTGATTCTTAGAGTTCACTGTGAAATAATCTAAAGCTTTAGGAAGACTTGTGGTCTGAAAAGTCTAAAGTTGGACTGAAAGTATATTAGTATCAAGCTAAAACGAAAAAACAAAACAAAAGAAATAATAATAATTCTTAAAATAGCGTTAGTTTTCTTAAAATATCTAGTCCTCAATGACATCTTGTAAACCTTTTTATGAGACAGAACAGAACCCATTTTATGGTTATTTCTAGGGGGGAAAATGTAAGAACTATTACAAATCAAACTTTTTCTTTTAGCTGCAGTTGAAACAAACCGTTGCAAGCCCGAGGGCACTTAGCCAGAGTAGGGTAGCCTGCTCACCAAAAGGAGTGTGAAAACGTGTGCCCACGCCATATCTTACAGCTTTCTCTGGAGAGAGAATCCCTAGCGTAAACTTTCAAAGCACTATGTTGGAAAAGACACGACACAGCACGGTGCAAGTCCCGTCTATCCATCCTATCTCTGGCTCCTTGCCTGGGTAGAACATCTAAATATTATGACGCAAGATATGACAGAGCATACCTGGCAGATACAGTCTGCACTGTGGCAATGTGCTCCAGCTCTATATTGTGTCACATCTATTATTCCTTAGATTCCTGTTCTGTCGACTTCGCTGATGCTACTTAGCCATATGCATGATGTAACAGCAATAACGACGTTCTGTTTCTAACAATGATATACTCTAACAAGCGAAAAGGTGTAGGTTAGTTTTTTCCTTAATGGAATAATTTACCCACATAATGTCGTAATTATTTACTCACCCTAATGTCTTCCAAACTCCTATGCTGTTAAAAAAATAAATAAAAATGGAACAGAATATTCATGCAACAATTTTCGTAAAATGAGAGTTAAAGGAATATTCCGGGTTCAATCAAGTTAAGATCAATCGACAGCATTTGTGACATAATATTGATTACCACAAAAATGTATTTTGACTTGCCCCTGTTCTTTAAAAAATGCAAAACTCGAGGTTAGGCACTTACAATGGAAGTGAATGGGGGGTAGTTTTTGAACGTTAAAATACTCACTGTTTCAAAAGTATAGCCACAAGACATAAACAATATATGCGTTAACATGATTTTAGTGTGATAAAATTACTTACTAACCTTTTCTGTGTGAAGTTATAGCCAAATTTACAACTTCGTTGCCATGACGATGTAATGTCTACAAACCCTAAAACCCTAAAACGACTGTAAAAATGACAATTTAAACAACTTTACAGCTCAAATAATACATTTGTTTTAACAGAAGAATTAATGTAAGTGCTTTTATAAAATTATAAGCTTCACATTTCTGTCCTTAAACCCTCCAAGAAATTGGCTCCATTCACTTCCATTGTAAGTGCCTCAATGTTAGCTCGATTTTTGCTTTTTTAAAGAAAAGGTAGGACAAGTCTAAATAAATTCTTGTGGTAATCAATATTATGCCACAAAATGCTTTCACTGAGCTCAGCTTTTATTGAATCTGGAATATTCCTTTAAGATCTGGGAATATTTTGTTTTTCTGCATTCTGGATCGGATCAGGCCTGGTTGACCGCATTGCCATTCAAAGTATACTCTTTTGGCCTCAAGCGAATACGAACGCGCACTGCACAGCAGTCAATGGCAGGCGCATGTGCCAACGATGCGCACAAACGAGGACTGTCTGTGTGTTGAGAAAATCTGGGCCACACGCGGATAGTCCACGCAGATATTGCTGATGACGAAACTTGCGCATACTGTTTCAAAAAATGGCATGACATGTCAGTTTGATGCTAAAGACAGCAAACATCATTTGTTCACTGATTTGGCAGCGCGTTCCACCAGTTTGGATATCCAGAATGGAGAATTAGATTTGAGAGCTGCAGTTCATTTTATTTATTTATTTTATGAATACAGAGTGTCATTTAAATTTGGAAGTAGCATGCAGTGGTGGTCCTGACTCACATGGTGCCCTAAACAGACAATAATAGGCCTATAAATTAAATTGTAGGCCTATATTATGTAATTTTATTCTCATACAAATCTTCTATAAATTTTTACCCAATTTTTAGCACAAAAACTATGACCATCTCAATTAGGCTGATTTTAAACCAATAGAGTGACAATATTGAAATTGAACAAAAACACATACAAAATTTCAAAAATATATACTAAATACAAACAATAAAACACTTTTCTATTATGTGATTTAAAAGTATAGTGATAACTAGCTGCAATTACATAAATATTTCGATAAAAAAAGAAGACGCAGTGACTTTGCATGGGTCCAAGTGAATCATTGACTTGTGTATTTGAACTGATTCATTTACATGAACCGTCCAAACAAACCAGTTCACTATACTGAATTTGACTTTCCAACGCAGCATGTAAGTTGATAGGTGAACTGTTTTTTTTAACCATTTCACTTACATGAAACGTCCAAATGAACTGATTCACTTAAATGTTTTGAACAGTCCATGAGAGAGTGATGAGGGTTAATGTGCGCTTGATCACTGTCTCGGTTGCTGCGTGCACAATACAATATGGCTAAAAGCAAAGTAGTGTTTTATCATGTTACTCGTTAAGTAGCCAGTTACTGGAACAGCTATTGTGATGGTTTAATTACTGTCATGCCTATGCATAATGTAATAGCTTGTATATTAGGTGTGGCACGGTTAATTGGGCTCCTCCAGGGAACCCTGCTGCCCTAAGCCATTTTTTTTTCTTTTTTTTTTTCTCCCAATTTGGAATGCCCAATTCCCAATGTGCTTTTAAGTCTTCGTGGTCGCATAGTGATTCGCCTCAGTCTGGGTGGCGGAGGATGAATCCCAGTTGTCTTTGTGTCTGAGATCGTCAACCTGTGTATCTTATCACGTGGCTTGTTGAGCATGTTGCCACGGAGACATAGCACGTGTGGAGGCTTCACACCACCCACCGCAGCATCCACGCTCAACTCACCACGCGCCCCACCGAGAACAAACCACATTATAGTGATCACGAGGAGGTTACCCCATGTGACTCTACCCTCCCTAGCAACCGGGCTAATTTGGTTGCTTAGGAGACCTGGCTGGAGTCACTCAGCACGCCCTGGGATTCGAACTAGCAAACTCCAGGGGTGGTAGCCAGCGTCTTTGCCACTGAGCTACCCAGGCCCCCTTAAGCCATTGTTTATATTGCCTATATACCAAAATCCACCTAATAAAAATGACTAAACAGATTGGCTTGAAAATGCATATGTAAAAATGTGCAGGATATAGGAGGACAATATTACAATAGAGGAGGAGGAGGAACACAATACAAAAATGCTAACAGGACAAGCCTGTAAATTGACAAACCTATAAATAGATCTCCAATGAAAGCAATATCTTAGAAACATGTTTTATTGGAAACATTTCAATTAGTGAAAGGAAAAATAAGAAGCATAGCATCCGGTGTCATGACAAAATTGACAACAGTAGTTAGAGCATTTTTTTATGCATGTTTTCTTGGTCTTGCACTGACATCTAGGGGTGTGGATGTAGCATCATTCAAACACAGCAGTTTTTAGATGCCGATGCCATTGTAAAAATTCACTATTCACAGTCAGCCATGATAAATTTAACCCATGAGTGAAAGTGTCTAATAACAAGGCGGTTACTAAGATTAAGCGAGTATATTCGGCTGGTCATGTGATCTTAAAATGATAAAATGAATATGATTTGCAAATTAAAAAAATTCAGTATTTTATCCAATATACATATGACGGGGGTATGAGAATATAGTGCACTGTAGGAATGACTCTGCAAAGTTTTACAAGAGATCACTGTAAGGTGTCCATTAAAATAACTATTTAAGTGCTTGCATCCACTAGCAGCCAGTCGCAGTTTAAACCCTTGATTCAGGGTCATTTGCCAGAGGAGCTTTTTCTTGTGCTGTTTTTTTTTTCTTCTTTTCTTTTCTTTGAATTTATACTTCCTCTGCTGCCTTTGGGGAGGTGTAAAACAAGCCGACTCAGAGAGGAGTCAGAGACATGTGTGAGGCAGACACTCTCTCAAGAGCTGTGCCGTGTGTTCAGTCTCCCGTGCTGACTGCGGCTCTAACAGCTGTTAGATGATAATGGGACATCATTTGATTTGATTATGGAGCGGCGGACACATCATAGAGCACACCTGAAATGGAACATTGAGAGACCGCCGCAGATTCACGAGAAAGTTCTGGCCGGATGGAGAGCGTGTCTTCTGGAGGTGTTTCCCTGCCACAACTTCCCAAGGTCTTTGTGTAGTTTATTTCCTCAGCACATGTGAGAACAGATAAGCAGTCTAAACTTTCCTAAAGGAGTAATTCTGTTTTCAAAATTCTATATCTTTTTATCATTATTTTTTTTAGTAACTAATATATATTTTTTTCTATTTTCTAATAACTTTAATTATTAACATTAACAAACATTATAGGAGTTAGTTGTCACGTGCAGGAAAGTTGTTACAAAGGCTATATCTCAGCTATATCAAAATAACTAAATGTAAAAAAAAAAATTTTTTTTTTTACATTTTTAGCAGTGGTTTTGTATGCTGTTTTCAAACACTAAGTTTAAAACTTCTTAAAGTACCTTTTTAAAGACTTTTTCAAAGGTTAACATAATAATAAAGGAAGAATGTAACTAAAGGGTTGAACTATATGTCGATAAATGTCCTGTCGGGGTTTTCACATATATCAGGGCGGGATCATTAGTTATAATATCAGTTGGCCAATGTTTTAATAATTTTAATAATTTTACTTTGCCTTTTACATTAGTTTGATTAATTGTTTTGTGTTTCATTGTTGCTTTACTGTTGAAAAGCCTATAATATGCTATTTATTGGCAGTTTTTAACTATTCAGTTATTTTCAAATAGCAAATATCCCCTGAAATGTATTATTGTAATGTCAAAATGCAACTTACAAGGCAATTTATCTCACTTAATTTGTTATAACAACACGTGTTTGTTTAGTTGTACTTAGCCTTCTGTTTCAGGTTTTCTTTCATATTTCTTTATTATTTATTTTGAGTAGTTTTACATATAAAATCAATGACAAACACAAATGCACAAACTAGCAGCCTAAGATGAGATCTGCAAATACAGTAAATATGCAAATAACAACAACAGCATAAAAAATAAAAGAAAAAAAGGAAAGAAAAAAGAAAGAGAAAAAAAGGGGAAAAAAATTCCACTTCCAATCTGTGATATTAAATTTTGGAGATGGAAAATGGGAAGTATTTATAACACGATGTAAATAGTTTGGATTAATTTGACACGTTTGGTCATCTGCTGATGTATATTCATATTTATTATCTGCATGTTTACCCTGTGTTTTCATCAGGAATTTATTACTAATACATTCAGTGGCTTACTTACAGTACAGCCTTTATGACTATAGGATGGAACAGCAAGGCTTTTTAAAACAAGTATGACTAACGAGAGTTCAAAAAGTGTTGTGCATCATTTAGAATATGTTATTTCGGGTCTGTGTGGGTGAAGTTTTGTAATCCTACTTTTGATTTCCTAAATGCGATTGAACTACTGAACACACATTTATGATTTTGTCATGTCATGGACTTACAGTGCCCCAAGATGTATGAATGTCTTCACATTGTATAACAAAATATCAAACTATATATCATTTATTTCAGAGAGAGATAGTACAAGCACATTTTTCTTGTTAAATAGTAAAAAAAAAAATAAAAAAAAAAAAAATATATATATATATATATATATATATATATATATATATAGTTTGTTCGGTTTCAAATGATTAAGCATTAAGATGTACTGTACAAATGACAAATGTCAATCTAGTTCAACATATCTATAGTTAATGTGATGACCTATGAAGTGGTTTCTCAGGATATCATGTGAACTTGAGGCGAACAGACTTCTTACATCCACTAAAAATCATCTTGACACAGTTGTTTAAAAGTAATTGTAAAAATGACTCAGAAAAGTGAAATTAGTTTTGAGAAAACGTTTAGCACCTTTGTAGATGTCACTTCATTACCTTTTTTGTTTCATACATTTTAAGTGTGGCTTAAGTGTCCACAAGTCTTCAAATACATTTGAGAGCCACAGTATTTTATGTTTAATAATGTTTCGAGTGGCAAACATTGAGAAATACATGCGATTGTAACAACTGAACTCTATGGTGACTTGGATAAATGAAGACCTTAACAGACATTCAACTGGATGTTATGCAACCTGAGAACCAAAAAAAAAAATTCTCTCAATTCACCTTCAGTTACAAGATATGAGACAAGTACACTCTTTGAGTAAAATCCTGTGACACAATTCTCCACTTGGGTCTCTGATGAGCTTCCAGCCTGCAAGGTTATACACTTTTTTTTTTTTACACTTTCCTTGGAAAAAATCCAGTCAGGCAAACAGCTATTCTCCCTGAAGTGTCTCAGGAAACGATGTACCATGAATAGTGAGTGCCATCTGTGTCCAGTTAACCACAATTTCCTCCGCCATACACACAGTGAGCCTGTGGCAGCCGTTCCTGTTTGTTCACACATTACATCAGAGAATGATATGCTGAAAACATGAACAGCGGCCAGTTTATAGTTGTTTTGCAAACCTTTCCAGGTTATTCGGGTGTTTTGTTTCTGTTAGCTCTTAATGTTTGTGTTAATTAAAATTGGCAGATGCTTTTTGCACCCTGGTGCAAATAATGGTATATGCAATTTACACCCCAGTGCAAATAGTGGCAGATACTATTTACACTCCAACCCTGTGGTAGATACTAATTGCACCCTGGTGCAAACAGTGTCAGATACTATTTGCACTCATATTTAAATACCAACATACAGCATTTGCATTAGCGATGGGTCGTTTATGAACGATTCGTTCATTTTGAATGAATCTTTTATGTGAATCAGAAGAACGAGTAGTCTCAGAGAGTGAGTCGTTAATTTTGTGTTGGCCGTGCATGTGCATTGCGCAACCTCCGTTCGTTTGTTACGTGAAAACCGCATAGGCGCTGTACAGGAAACAGAAATGATTAGTTCATCTCTCGAGTCTCCTGGTCCGAGTCGTTCGTTCTTTTGTCACGTGACAGCCGTATACGCTATGCAGTGACAAAAGAATGAATGACATGGACGAGAAGTTTCCAGAGGTGAACTAATCTTTCTGTTTCTCATAATTTGTCCTTGGCTGCATTATCATTTTTTTCCTTATTGGGACTATAATCAAAGTTTACGTAAGTAGACGTGTTGTGGAGGGATCTGGCTATTGAAAATGTAATATTTTAATTTAATTCTGCTCAAATGAACGAAATGAACTAAATGACTTGAATAAAGATTCATTCATTTTGCTGAACGAGACTCAAAGATTCAAGTCAGTAAAATGATCTGATCTTCCCATCACTAATTTGCATCACTGCAGTGCACTGTAAAAAAATCCTGTTGTTTTTACAAAAAATAAATAAAATAAATCAACCACAGCTGCCAGAATAATTATGTAAAAATGTAAACAACTTTACAGAACAACCTGTAAATTTCACAATTTAAAACTGTTGTAATTTACTTAACCACGCTAGCACTGTAAAATAAATAAATAAATATTTTTTTTTGTTAAATTTACAGTAAAAAAATAAAAAGTCATAAAATTTATATTAACCTTCTGAAATTATAAAAATCCGCTTTTTACTTTATAAGGTATTGTTAATCACTGTAAAAAAAAATACAGAGGAGCACATGATGACATGAAGTTGATCATTAGAGGCTCTTCCAGGAGCAATGACCAATAAGGATGTAGAGACAGTGCTCAGTGTCACTCACACAAACACTAAACACCGTCAGGGTAACACATGTGAAATTTAAATAATGCAGTAAACATTAACTAAACTACATCAAATATAACACAGAACACCCCGAAGTTCATGACTGATATTATAAATAAGAAGAAACATAACTATTCCCATACAATATAATTAAATATGATGGGTCATGCAGGGAATTGTGGGAATGCCTGATTATTATATTTTTTACTGTAATTTTAACAATAATTTACTGTAAAAAGTACATGGACTCTTTTGATAAAAATAATGTAAAATTTCACCATTAATTATACAGGAAAATCATACTTTTTACATCTAGAAAATGTCATTTTTACAACATTTTATTGTAAAAACTACTGTATTGTCTTTTACAATATATTTAAAAATGTTACTGTATATTTTACAGTTAATACTCGTTAATCAATTAACAGTTTTTTTTTTCTGTAGCATTTTACAGTCTTTTACCGTTAAAATTAAAGACATTTTTTACAGTGTGTGATTATTTTGTTTATTTAGAGTCCCACAGACAAAGTACATTAACCCCTAAACCTAACCTTAACCTTACCTTAGAAAAAATAACCTTGGTTTTACTACAATAACCAGGGTTTCACCATGGTATTGTTTTAGAAATTTACAGTAACCACAAACTTAACCATGGTCACTATATTACCACCATATTACTGTACTAACACTGCATTAAAACTATGGTTTCTGCCAAAAAAACATGGTTACTACAATATTAGTAATACAGTGATACAGTCTACACACAAGCAATGCCGAGCCATGAGAACGAGTGTGATAGACAGACCCCGCCTCTGGAACAAACTCTTATCTGCACTCCCTGACATTAGCCGTGACCAAATCACTGCGATGAAATCTATATTTATATTCATTTTTATCTATTATTTTAAGTAGTATGAAATGAAATATTAAGAGTGGAAACAGGAAATCGGATGGGAAAAAGAGTGGGACAAAACTCAGATTTGAACCGCGGTTGCTAGGACAACAGTACACATTCACACACCATCTTTACACCCCACGCCAATGCAGTGACATCTATTGTTTATTTTTCCATACATTTCTTTGGTTCCATCAGACTATTGGGGTGCAAAAAGCTGCACTGTGTGGCAGATGCTATTTATACCAGGGTGCAAATAGACACTCCGATTAAAATTAGCCTCAGGAGAGCTTTTCTGTTTCTGTGATGCTCATTATATATATATATATATATATATATATATATATATATATATATATATATATATATATATATATATACAGTAATATCACTTAAAATTTAAATGAAAGGACACAGATTTTGCCAGAATATGTTCAGAAAATTCCTTGCTCATATGCTGATCTATGACGCTTAAGGGACTTTTGACCTAGTTTTGTCAGGGTCATGTTTGGAAGCATGAATTCAACTGTGACCTAAAATAAACCACAATTCTGGAATGACATTGTTCATGGGTAATGTGTGAGAGAGAAGTACACCCAGGTGTGTACGCTGTTTCATTGCCTGAGAGCAAAAAACAAATGAACTGTACATCCCGTTACCAGGGACCACATGAACATAAACTGCTAAATTACTTGATGTTACAATGAAATAACCATCTTTGTGTACCCTTCGGAAATGGCCTTGTGGAAATGCCCTTAGAGAAGGGTTTCTATTGCTCACTTGCATTTAGAACGATGCTACAAGTAGCATCTACTTCCACACATTGCCCTTCAAGGGTGCAAAAATGCCATTTGGAGTTTGCCCAATATCTTATATATGTATGCTTATACACTTTTTTCTCTGCCTTACCTTCCTCTGTTTTCCCTTATTTACAGACCATAGATAAAAAGTCTCTTTCACGAACATGAGTTGGAGCTTTCTCACTCGTCTTCTGGAGGAAATCCACAACCACTCCACATTTGTGGGGAAAGTGTGGCTGACTGTGTTAATAATTTTCCGCATCGTTCTGACGGCAGTGGGAGGTGAGTCGATATACTCGGACGAGCAGACAAAGTTCACCTGCAACACCAAGCAGCCTGGCTGTGACAATGTATGCTACGATTCCTTCGCCCCACTCTCACATGTCCGGTTCTGGGTGTTCCAGATAATAATGATATCCACCCCTTCTGTCATGTACCTGGGTTATGCCATCCATAAGATTGCGCGTTCCTCGGAGGAGGAACGGCACAAGCACCAGAGACATCAGAAGAGGAGTTGCCACAGCCGGTGGAGAGATGGACAAGCAGAGGTTTTAGAGGAGGATGATGATGATGCAGAGCCAATGCTCTATGAAGAAGACACCCTGGATGCACAGGAGGTCAAACCAGAGACAGACAAGAGCAAAAAGCAAGATCTCGTGAAGCATGATGGCCGACGCAGAATCATGCAAGAAGGGTTGATGAGGATGTATGTGCTTCAGCTTTTATCCCGTGCCATCTTTGAGGTAGGATTCCTCACCGGTCAGTATCTCCTTTACGGCTTCCGTGTGAACCCCTCGTACGTCTGCAACAAGATCCCATGTCCACATCGAGTAGACTGCTTTGTTTCAAGACCCACAGAGAAGACCATCTTTTTGCTCATTATGTATGTTGTTAGCTGTCTTTGTCTACTGCTTAATGTTTGTGAGATGTTCCACTTGGGAATTGGTGCTTTTCGCGACACCCTTCGTAAGCGTCGAAGCCAAGGCAGACAACCTTCCTATGGCTATCCTTACTCCAGGAACATTCCAGCTTCTCCACCAGGGTACAACCTAGTGATCAAAGCAGACAAACCAGGTTGCATTCCCAACAGCATCCTATCACATAACCAGAACTTGTCCAGTGTGGTTCTGGAGCGACACTGCACAAGTCCCGATGAGAACATTCCATCTGACCTGGCTAGCTTGCACCACCATTTACAGGTAGCTCAAGAACAACTGGACATGGCTTTTCAGACATACAGAAAACAAAATGCTCAGACTTCTAGAACCAGCAGCCCTGTGTCTGGTGGCACAATAATGGAGCAGAACCGGGTCAACACAGCCCAGGAGAAACAGGGTGCACGACCTAAATCCAGCACAGAGAGGGCTGGGACAATAGTAAAAAATGGAAAAACATCTGTGTGGATTTAGATCTTAATTGTTAAATTGTGACTTGACTACTCACACAGTAAGTTGACCATCAGCTTCAACTTACTGTTACGGATCATTTGGTCAGAAAACACTGTCCCTGCCAAACCAAGCTACTGTTAGTGAGGGCATGGTTGAACACCATGTCACCAATGATCCGATGAACATTTAACAAAAATCAACATTAAATATACCTGTCTAGATTTTCTTAGGGGTAGTATTCATTTCTGAAAATGAGAACTTTCTTCTGATTGCTTTACTTGTGCTAACCCATCCTCAGAACAGTTCTTAATGTGCTTCTAGTTATATTATAGTAAGTGTTATGTTTCTCTAAATTCCAGCGCATGCAAGTGTATTGACCATATTGGAAGTCTGTTAAACAATTTTGACATTCATGGATCACTGATTTCATTTAACTTTATAGAAACAACCCCTATGCAACTACTCTATTTAAACCAAACAAGGAGGGAACTGAGAAGCTACAGTACCTTGACCCTAAAAATAAAATCCATTGAAAAAATGATATTATCCCCACCTTTCTGTTTGACATTCAGTTCTTAATGATTATGTTTAGTGCCAAGGAGCAATTCATTACAGTACATTTATTGAGTTTGTTGGGGTGGTCTTAATCAATCTCATTCAATGTTTATGAAAATGTTTTGATGATGTATTAATTTATGTTTCTCTGATGTGGAACAGCTAGGGTTAGGAGTTAGGGTTAACCCTAACACTCTAAACAGCCTAACCCCCTGTTGTTTTTGGCAGTTGGCTTGTTGAATGTTGCCACATTTTTTCAAAAGTGATGGCAGCTTTTGTGGCTCTGCTGCACCTTGTGCTCTCCAAAATTATCTAAAATCACAAGTTCTACATTTGTTTGAGAGCTTGTTGTAAGGTACACATACATAAAGATGGCAGTTATAATTTCAAGGTAGTCCTTAAAGACCTCTTATTTCTCTTGGCACCTTCCCTATCTTTGGCTCTGTTCCAAATCCTAAAGAGATCCCCACATGGACAACAATGTATCATTGGCAGGGCCATCGTCAGGGGGGGCAACTGGGAAAGTTGTCCTTGGACCAGTCACAAGGAGACCCCACTAAGGTCCTCTGTGGTCAGATCTGGTATGATATCAGATTTGTTCATCAAATTTGTTATACCTCTATGTTATGATATCAGAATTTTGAATTCATTATTGAAATGCACTGTATAAACTGAATTACGTTAGTGAACTGAATTTACCAACTCTAATGCCGTGCTTACTAGTTAAGATGTGAGACTTTTAAAAGATTTGCTTAAAGCTTTCATACTCGCCAGGACAAGGAGGGATAGCAAAACTAGAGTCTAATAATGACATGGCCCTTGGGAAACTTTTTAGTTTCTGCTTAGGTAGTGCGGTTCCAGTTCAGATAGGATACTGTCCATTGTGTAGAGTGAGGCAGCTCATTAAGTTTTTTACTTTTTCAATCCCCAATTTCTTCATTTTGAATAAATAGCAATAGTAATGTGCTTTTAGAGCTTCCTGTTTTGAAATTGGAAGTTTTTATTCTGATTTTTTGCATGAGAAGTGGTGTTCTAACTAGAATCAGACATTGGGCCCTACTTTAAGAGCGTTAGCGCTAAGCCCAGAACTATGCGATTCATCATAAGCACAAAGTTAATGGGCGTGGCCATGAAGTTTTGGTATTTTGATGCAAGCAGGCTCATAGTCTGGGTGCAAGTGGGTTTGGTGAAATTGTGTGAGCAAAGTGCTAATGGGCTGGGTCAAGTGCAATTTAATTCTGAGAAAACATATCTATGAAAAACTTACACCAAAAATATTTCCTAAAAATATTTTGAATATTTCTATATTTCTTAATTTTTTTTTTTTATTAAAACAAAAAGTGGTAAAAAATAAATAAATAAAAATAAACAATACATTTGAATATAATCAGCTACCCAAATCCAAAAAGTTTACCCTCTCCAACTTCTTCCACCAGCCTCTTTTGCAGTGACTTAAAAATCACTCTACGACAACAAGTGGAAAAATATTGATGCAAATTAGATCATAAATACAACTGCAAAAATAAACATAATAATAATAATAATAATTGAAAAATAAATCATGATCTCTAGAAGTTTAACTCAAATCTCATTTTTTTTTTTTTTTTTCATAAAACGGCTACAATAGTGATTGTCAGGGACATTATTTGATGTTCACTATACTTTCAGAGTTTGGATATTAACTTTATTACCGCCTGCAGGTGGAATCTCCAAACTGCAAATGCAGGAACTGATTTCAGACTTTGTGCTGAGAATAGTGGTGCTTCTCAAACGTCTTAGTGCAATGACTTATTTCTCAGGAAAATAGCAAATTGTGCTTTGCGCCACTTCATTAACATACAATACACCCACAGTTTGCGCACATACAGATTTCACATTCTCCAAAGATGGATATAGTTTTCAGGTTCTTGTTTTCTTATCAAAGTGGGTTATGTTGATTAAATTATACAATTATTGAATAAAAATACATTAGCCAGAATGTTAGCATGAGACAGGGCAGGTGAGGGCCATTTCATCACTGCACACCTTGTTTAGGAGTAGGGTTTGGTTGCTTCATTTTAGTATAAGGTGCAATGGCTACTGTTTGAGCACTTTTTCTGGGAATGGTAAATATGGCTTAACTTTATTTTCTATTGATTTTCAAGACCATAATGTATACATTTTATCTCTGAGCTGTCTTGAGTAACTTGTATACTGGTTATATAAGGATTTATTGTATTATGATATCAAGCAGCTGAAACTGTCAAAATACTAAAGAAAACAAATGTTATCACAAATGAGGTTTTGAAGGCTATGCAATATTTATTACAGGTAGAAAAGAAAATGTTTTGAAGACTAAGCTGTATATGTTTTTAAAATACATTTTATAATTACTCTTCCAAACTGTGCCTTTACTAATTAAGACTGTAATTATAATGGGTTGTTTATGATTAAGATTAATAATAAATTAACTGTAGGATTACATTATCATGACCCGTGAGAGTGTTTTGAATCATTAATCAAATACAATACATACTGGATATCACATACAAGATGGAGACAGGATTGTGTCAGGAACATATTGTGTCATAAAAAAAAAATAAAAAAAAAGTTAAAATAAAAAAATTCATCATAAGCTCTCTGATTTCTTGATTTATTGATTCAGTCAATGTGATTATATCGCTCAGCCTCTGTATAGAGTTAATCTCACAAAAATAAATGTCCAGGTTACATTTCACCCCAAAATCAAAAGATACAAGCATTTTTATTTTTAGGATTATTATTAGGATTTGACATTATTTTAAAATATACTGTTATACAATGATATTTTTTTAAAATAAGTATATAAAAAACATCAACACATACTACCATGATGTATAAATACTTAAAAATGAAAATAGTGTCTCATTATTATTACTGTAATTGATGTCTCAATGCAAATCTTACATCTTCCTAAAATACAAGCTTCATTTTCTTTATTCAGAATATAATTTCGTATTTCTTTCTTTTGATTTTGGGGTACAGAATATATGACCCTGGGCCCATTTTTTTTTTTTTTTTTTTATATATATATATACCCATGTATGAATACATGTTTGTCATCAAATGTAATGCGATTAACTTCTTTGTATGTAAGTAAATCTTTGCATACAGTGGTAAATATCACAAAATCAAAATATAATTCCAGATTAACAGTCTCGTTCTTATTGTCATATTGATGTTAATTTTAATCTGGTTTATCATTTAGATTTTTTTTTATTATATACAAATCATTATTTTAGCGATTTGCATTAATCATCTAAAAGACAATATAAACGTTCCTAAATTCCTAAATTGTTTAGAAGAACAAATTCAGTCACTTTTTTTTTATGAAAACCATGGGAATGCTTTATGAATATGTGTAGCATGACCCCGTAAAGAGATGCATACATTTCTATCTGGTTATTACTGTTATACAGTGGTTCTAAACTGGTGGGTCATGACCCAAAAATGAGTAGCTGGTTTGTTTTGATATGGTTGTGGGAGGGAAAATACAATGCTGAATGTAAAAAATAAAACGCAACTGACCACTTTATATTGCATTGTTAACATAGCTGAGTAAATAGACTTTAGCAACTTTTAAGAGTTGAGAATAGAGTGGAGAAACACTTCCCATATCTTTTGGTGCTGTGCATTAAATTATTCTGTCACTCAGTAATTTGGCTTGTAATATACTGTTTAATATTTGGCCCAGCTCTTGTTCCACATGTAATGCTGGTAAATCAATATTTTACTATTTCCCTTTTTATCCTATGGTATGTTAATAAGTTTGCATATTTTAATTTGTAATTTTTTATTGTACTGTTTTGCTATGCTCACATCGTGGCGGAATTACCGTAACTATGAAAAGTCAGCTTGGAGATTGAACTCGGAACTGTTCATGTCCTGGGACCTTGGCCTTACTTGTTTCTATGGAGACATTCATTATTCAAAAAATGGCTTTTGTTGATAATAAATATATTAAATAAGTATTTATCACTACATTAATGCACCGCTATATGTAGCTGCAAAGAACAAAGACATTCCAGGTAACAATGACATAATAAAATGGCAAATCAAACAGAAATATGTGTTTACTACCTTTAACTGTTTAGCACACTGGCATATTGGCTTTTTTACATAACGTCACGATGGTCAGGTTCCGACCTGACCATCGTGACGTTATGTAAAAAAGCCAGTTTCATAGAATTCAGAGATTACAACTTGTAATTCCGAGTTCCACAATCTACGGGAATTCCGACATGATGTGAACGCATCATTAATTAATTTCCATGTTTAATTTTAAGTACATATTTGGTACTTTTGTGTGATAAAACATTTTGATACTGTGTTGGGTCTGCACTTGATGTTGAATATCAAATCTTGGCCCTGAACAAATCCAGTTGAGAACCACTGCTGTAATACATGACATAATGCTGAGCCAGTGGGACAGCTTAAGTGCAAGCTAATGTTGTCCTCAGTCTCCATTTGTTCTCATCTTGTTGTCACTTGCCTATAGGGTGACCTTTTCATCATCTGCTAGGGTATGTTATTCATGTGAACTTGTGAACATATCTCTTTATCCCAAATCTGGCAGTGGCTAAAGGGGCATGTGTTTGAAACTAAATGTTGGAGCTGCAATATAAAAGTGTGGTTCCCATCTAAAAATTAAATTAAAATACATAGAGCATTTAAGACTGTGAAGAAACAAGTCAAAAGTTTAACAAGTCTTTTAAAAAGTATTGTTTTGCTCTTGATCTCTGCAGGTTTCAGGTTTCCAGATAACATTGCAAATCATGCTCTTAAAGGAATAGCACACCCAAAAATTATAATTCTCTCATCATTTACTCACCATCATGTTGTCTACAACTCATGTGACTTTCTTTCTTCTGTGGAACACAAACAAATATATATTAATGGAGATATGGCATCTGTTTGTATATACAACGCAAGTGAATGGTGACCAAATTATTGAAATTCCAAAAAGGTCATAAAGGCAGAATAAAGGTAATCCATCAGATTTCAGTGGTTTAATCAATTGCTTCTGAAGTAATCCAATCGGTTTTGGGTGAGAAAACACTAAAATATAACTCACTTTAACTGTTTTCACTATAAAACTTGCCATTGCAGTCTTTAGGCACGATCATAATTTTAAGGTTGATTACTTTTCCTAGTGTTTGACCGATTGATTGCTAGATGGCACTAGGAAGTGTAATCGAGCTTAAAATCATGATTACCAAGGAGACTGCTGATGTCAAGATTTATCTTGGAAAAAGGCATGCCCCACTCGTCTGGAAGGCTGTCCACTAGGTAAAATATTGATGCAGGGATTTGCTCCCATTTGAGAGCATCAGTTAGGTCAAGCATTGACATTGGCTTGGCTTGGTGTTGCCATTCCAATTTATCCCTAAGGCGGTCAGGTCTGAGCTTTGTGCAGGCCGGTCAAGTTCTTCCACATTAGTAAAACATTTCTTTATGGACCTCACTTTGTACACAGGGGTATTGTGATACTAGAACAGCAAAGACCCTCCCCAGTCTGTTGCAACAAAGTTGGATCTACAAATTACCTGGAATGTTTTTAATGGAATTACTGCAATAGCCAAACCCTTTAATTAGAAGGGGGTGCTTACATACTTGGCCATATGATATAAATCCCAGAGAGACACATGGATACACATGAATACACAGGTCCAATGACTGTGCAAAGTACTTGTGATTGCCACTGCTGAATGTACAATATGTGACTGCCATGCTACCGAGTTGGCAACACCATAGTGGAACCTACCATTGGAGAAAGAAGAGGATGATGAGGAGAAAGAGAGAGTGGGGGATGCTCATTCAGTACACACCAACTCAATTCAACATGTTTTCAAAAATGCATGTAATTTGGAACAGCAATAATATCAATTTGTAGCATAAGATTTATAGTAAACTCTCTGCAGTCCTGCTGGTGTCAAATGACCAAGTGTTTATTCAGAATTTACAATTTTACATAAAGTAAAATGACCTCTGCTTGAGTGAGGTAAATAACACAATGTGGCTCTCTGGGTCTGACTGCTACACGGAGGTATTTAATACCTCCAAAAACAAATATTTGTTTGCATTTCCATTCACCTAAAAGGCAGTTGCTCGGCACATGACCCCCACAGTGTAAAAACTCCAACTTGTAAAAAGTTTCCCCCAAAAATATAAATGATTGACTTGAACAGAGATTCTTTAGTTGGAGTTCATTTATTGTTTAGTGTAAACTTAACAAAACTAGCCTGTGCATGTTGCTAGGATAGATTATATTGTTGACCTTACTTAAAGGGGTAGTCTACCCAAAAATGAAAATTATCTCAACATTTACTCACCCTCATGCCATCCCAGCTGTGTATGAATTTCTTTCTACAGCAGAACACACATTTTTAGAAGAATTTCTCAGCTCTTTTGGTCCATACAATGCAAGTGAATGGGTGCCAAAATTTTGATGCTCCAAAAAAAGGCAGCATAAAAGTAATCCCTAACACTCCAGTGGTTTAATCCATATCTTCAAAAGTGATATGATAGGTGTGGGTGAGAACCAGATCAATATTTAAGTACTTTTTTCCTAGAAATTCTCCTCCCTGCCCAGTAGAGGGTGATATGCATGAAGAATGTGAATCACCAAAAACACAAGAAGAAGAATGTGAAAGTTAAAGTGGAGATTGACTGAGCAGGGAGGGTAATTTATAGTAAAAAAGACTTAAATATTGATCTGTTTCTCACCCACACCTATCAAATTGCTTCTGAAGACACTGATTGAACCACTGGAGTTGTATGGATTACTTTTATGATGCCTTTATGTGATTTTTGGAGCTTCAAAATGTTGGTCATCATTCACTGAATGGACCTACAGAGCTAAAATATTCTTCTAAGAATCTTTGTTTGTGTTCTGCAGATGAAAGAAAGTCATACACATCTGGGATGGCATGAGGGTGAGTAAATGATGACAGAATTTTCATTTTTAGGTGAACTATCCCTTTAATACCAAAGTGATTTCTTCAGAGGAAGCGTTGGAATTTAATATACATAAAAAAATATTATTTATATATATATATTAAAAAAAATAATAATCCCCAAATGTTGTTTCAACTTTCTGAAAAATTTCATATTGCACAATGGGTTTATAAGTCCCCATCTTATATTTTACTTAAATTATACAGTTACTATTAAAGGTTTATTATTTTATTTTTGTTCAGAGCTCATCTTTTGACAATTGTTGAATTATTTATTTAGTTTTGCGCATGTGAGGTCTTGAGCTCTATATGTGAATCTGGTTTCAATTAATGGATGTAACATCTTGTATTCTCAAAATAATATCCTGTTTCAGCCTCTAGTGTTTAAAGGCATAACATTCTTTTAATGTAGAAAAATGTATTACATAAATTAACTGTAAGGATGACGCAATGACAAGTCTGCTTATCAAACAATCTTATCTGTATTAGATGAACAAATTGAAGTTATCAGATTTCTTGGCTACTCAACAGATTGAGCTGGACAGTTGAATTTAAGCTGAGTTTGCTCAAAAAAGTGCTTGTAATAAGTTGCTATTTTTTAAGGTTAACTCAACATAAAAATTCTGCAAGAAAATTACTTAATTACAGTGGTTGGCTGATAACGCACATGCAGTGCCAAGCTCTTCACTAGTGACTATCATCATCCTTGTTTCCAAAAAGCATTGTTAGTCTAAGTAGATAGTAGAATTCATCTTACGATTCATCTAAGTTTTGCGGCCCATTTCCCAAAGCCATCATTACTTAAAGGAATATTCCGGGTTTAATACAAGTTAAGCTCAATCGACAGCATTGAACCCCTAAACGAATGCTGCCTTTATGTGCTTTTTGGAGCATCAAAATGTTGGCACCCATTCACTTGCATTGTACTGACCTACCGAGCTGAAATATTCTTCTAAAAATCTCCATTTGTGTTCTGCAGAAGAAAGGAAGTCATACACATCTGTGATGGCATGAGGGTGAGTAAATGATGAGAGAATTTTCATTTTTGGGTGAAGTACCCCTTTAAGGGCTCTTGTCAGATCTGGATGAATTTGTCAATGAGAAGAGAGGTTTGGAAACGTTTCTAGTAATTATTACAGTGAAAACGTGAAAATGTCCCACAAGGACATTATATATAATGCTGAAATATAAACCAAATCAAGATCATGTTTTATTAATGCCTACTTTCGCTATTTAATAGCTTTTAAAGTCCTGTGTGGATTCTTATTTCAGCGTAGTTACAGTTTTCAGTGTCGAAAGAATTTAGGTCATTAGTTCTGTACAGCAGTATCGCTGCTCTCTAAATGCAGAGTGCGCAGCCTGTGTAGGGCACCAACCCCAGTCGCAGAACACTCGCTGTGTCTGAAACTGGCCACTATCCACTATATAGTACACTATTTCGGGTGTCCGCCATTTTGTAGGAGTGTCTGAATTCTGAGTGAGCCACTTGTTCCCTACTTTTGTTCACTCATTCTTACACACAATGCACTCTAATTTCGAGTGGACATTTGATGTACACTCGACGACGGTTAATTGCCCATAATCCACCACGGGGAAGATGTACAAGCTGAGAGTTTACTGCTTCCTTCACTCCTGCAATGTTTTATTTCATGCTGGATGTATTAAATTACTTTTTGTCAAATCATTACTTGATAAAAAAAACATAATAACATATTGAGAGGCAAAACATACAGACACATTAATATGTACTGTTTATTTATATTTATACAGAAATTTGCCATTAAGCTGAAGAATTCTTTATTTACTAAATAATTCACTGAGGTGATATTATTTTTAACTCAGGAGACTGCACACAGTGGAAATGATTCTGAGGATGATTTAAATATTCAGTTATAACATGTAAGTTATGATAATTTGATCGGATGAGGGCGCTATGCACCCAGAAACGCTACCCAGCTTGTATAAGAGTTTAAAGATACTAAAATATAATAAATAAATACAATAATGTACATTAGATAATACGTGTTTACTCTATAACATATTTATTATTCGCCATACAATCGCCTTGCACCCGCACATCTCTCAAGCGCGCCCCTCACTGTGCACGCGCAGAAATGCAGTCTGTTTACGCTCCAGTTGTCAATCACATGTTCCGGAGAGCAAAAGGCATTTACACGCAACGTGGATGTTTACATGGATTTATACAGTTAATCAGCCCGAAGTAGCTGCGATAGTTTCCAGTACGAGGGCGCGGGGTTAATGCGTAAATACTGCTCATGACATGCGGGACAAAGCGCACTCTATTGCTGCACTGATTTAAAAATGCACACATAAAAACTGATGTCATAAGAACGCATATTTACAGAATCACCCTGAAAATGACCATCTCATTACACAAAAAAGCCAACGTTATCTTTAGATCCACAGCTCACCTCAGCGTGCTGCCTTAAGTTGGAGCTTCAATTTTAATCTTGAAATATCCGCTTGTCTTGGTGTTAAATGAAGGCATTGCATGACAAAACTATTCTTTTTTTCACTGTGCGGAGCAAAAAAAGTGTTTGTGTCACTTTGTTTGAAGAGCTCGATGCTGCAGCAGTGATAGACTCGGCTTGAGTGACAGTCTGTGACAGCGCGCGTAGCTGTGTGAACTTCCACTGTCGTAAAAGTAATAATCTCTCAAATTACACATTAACTCAAATTAAACCCAGACAGGAATGCTAGAAATGTACTTGAGTGAGAGTAAAAAGTACCCACTTTTAAACCTACTCTAAAAGTAAAACTGTTTTCCAAAAAAAGTTACTCAAGTAAATGTAACGGAGTAAATGTAGCGCGTTAATACCCACCTCTGTATATAATGAAGTTACAATGATGAGCAACACAACACTGTCACAATTTAGCACACATGGACAGCGACTTTCTTAGGTAGCACTTAAAGTGCATCCTCGCACGTTCATGTTAAGTGCAGCTTTGGGAAACGCACATAAATAATAAACTTTATTAAAACGTTAACAGCTAAGATCAATTTTTATTGGGAAACAGGGCCGTGAGCTGTGACACAGTAGACAGGCTAAATGTGTTAAGAGCCCTACAAAAAATCAGGGACATCTATAATGTAATGAAATATAGTAAAATGTTGTGTACATTTATAATAATAAATAATAATACAAAAAATACAAACAAAAATGCAAAAAGCTAAAAAAAAAGTTAAATAAAAAAAAAAAATGCTAACCAGACAAAACCTGACCTCTTGGTCTATTTGGTTTTCTATTTAAAGCAGATAGCAGATAGGCATATGGAAATTTTTCAAAGCAGTATGCAAATATATCCATTTGTGAAATAAAATGTAACTTTTATCTTTTTTGTTTTACTTTTATAAAACAGGATGTCTTTATATCTTCTGGATGTTCTGAGCCATTCTTCTGTTTTCTGAAACACACAGACAAAAAATAAAATAAAATAATAATAATCCAGCTTTCACTTAGTTATTATTAATATTTTGAATGAAAAATATGTTCACAACAACAAGTGTAAAATTGTTATGTCACATCATTCTTATGTTTTCTCCAATGACTCTTATTTTGAAAGTTTGAAGAGACTCTTGGTTTGAAGTTTGTTATGCCTGTCTTCCTGTCCATTGCCCTAATTGTATCCCAGGTGTTCCTTGTCTCCTTGTTAGCCCAAGTGTATACACATTGACAGCCAAAAGTTTGGAATAATGTACAGATTTTGCTCTTATGGAAAGAAATTAACTTTTATTCACCAAAGTGGCATTCAACTGATCACAATATATAGTCAGGACATTAATAACGTGAAAAATTACTATTACAATTTGAACAAAATGTTCAGAACTTCTTAAACTACTAAAGAGTTCTCATCAAAAAATCCTCCACGTGCAACAATGACAGCTTTGCAGATCCTTGGCATTCTAGCTGTCAGTTTGTCCAGATACTCAGGTGACATTTCACCCCACACTTCCTGTAGCACTTGCCATAGATGTGGCTGTCTTGTCGGGCACTTCTCACGCACATTAGAGTCTAGCTGATCCCACAAAAGCTCAATGGGGTTAAGATCCATAACACTCTTTTCCAATTATCTGTTGTCTTTATTATCTTTTTTTTTTATATTAAAGTACCAATTTCCTTCTGAAACAGCAGAATCTGTACATTATTCCAAATGCCAGTGTATATATCTTCTTCTTTTTTTTTTTTTTAACTTGTTCCTGTTGTGGTTCTTGTTTGTATGTAGTGCTTTAGTTGCCAGTAGTCTGCTGTAGAGTTTTGTTACCTTCCTTCTTCATATTATTCCTTCATCGTTGTATCCTCTTCTTTTGTTTATAATTAAAGTTCTGTGTTTGGAACCTTCCTCTCATCTCTTGACCCCGCTCCCTTCCTGAAGCCACATCCCAGGCCTCCGGACCCCACCCCCTCCTTGGAACTGCCTCCTTGGCTGCCAGACCTCGTTCCCTTCCTGGAGCCACGGCCCAGGCCTCCGGACCCCGCTCCCTTCCTGAAGCCACTTCCCAGGTCACCGGCTCTGCCATGGTCTACTGTCAGTTTCTTTTTTTGGGACTTCAGGAGCTGCCCTTTAAAGGGCCTTAACACTCAAATCCCACACTTTATCTTTAGCTGAAATAAAATAAATAAATACTGCATATTGTAAAATAACAGTATTGCACTGGATTATGGGATCGTAAACTGGTAAGATACAGATACGCCCTTGTGCTTGAATAATGTATGAATGCATGGGCAATGCATTCTGGGCTTTATTGGGACATGTACAAAAGGTTTTATTTAGAGTTTATAGAAGTCTTAGCTTAGTGTTGTTGTTTATATATATATATATATATATATATATATATATATATATATATATATATATATATCAGTAGTTGTGTTTTGTTTGAAGTCACATTATAGTGATTGGTGTTCCCTTGAGCTGAGACCTTGGACCTTCTTTATTATTATATAAAGGTTTACCTGCTACTGTACTTGTGATTTAATGAAGCACAATTGATTGCACTGTATTACTTGGAAGAACAATAAAAGCTAAACTAATGATCAACAGTTGGTGTGCTCATAACTTAATTTAGAAGTGTTATTTTAGTTAGCTGAGTGTCTGTTGTTTTATGGATGCACATGGGTATAAACACTCAGCATACAAAAATCAGCAATGGTGACAATAAACAAACATTTTAAGTTAAAAAAGTAAATCTAAAAAAACAAGCGACTAAGAGTACAACAAAAACAACAGCAAAATAAACCAGTAAATAGTAAAATCCATGGAAGCGTCAGTGGTAGTTCTGTCAGGGAGACTCGCATGGTACATGTCATCGTTTCAGCCATAATTTCCTTTAACCAATCACTGTTCACCTCTCGCTTTAAAGGTCTGCCAGCAGCCAACCACTCTGCTGCCTTCAGGTGCCAACCTGGCAACCGCCTCCTCCCCACCACCACCAGCACCAGCACCAGCAAGTCTTCGTCTGATGGGGGGTAGGCTCCTCGCCCCTGCAGTCTTCCCCAGCAGGATTTGATGGCTCACTAAAATTTTCACCGGACCGTCAGACAGGGGACTTACGCCAAAATACTTCACTATATTATTTTATTATTCATCAATAGGGTATTATTCAGTCTCACGGGAGAAAGCTTGAAAATGCTCAAAATGCAATATTGCCATGTTCTATTATTATAAGTGACATTGGGATTTTTTTTTTCATGTGTGCAAAAGATTAGGAGTTAATAAAGCTTTAGATTCATTTAGTGTTGCTGATTTTATTTTATTTTTTTAAGTCATCATTATGGTTATTAGTGTTCTCTTTGGTCAGGCACTTGAACCTTACTCTATAGTGAATAAGATTTGTTATATATATATATATATATATATATATATATATATATATATATATATATATATATATATATATCAAATCAAATCAAATCACTTTATTGTCACACAGCCATATACACAAGTGCAATGGTGTGTGAAATTCTTTTAATGTTCTGAGCAACATAGCAGTCGTGACAGTGATGAGACATATACCAATTTACAATAACATCAAATTAACACAGCACAATTTAAACATCTGTTATACACATAATTACACACAACAATATACAAATAATAACATACACTGTACAGTATACAATACGCACTATATAGATACACATTATTAATAAAAATAAAAAATAAAATATATAAAAAAGTATATATAGTATATATAGAATGTACAGTATTGTACTGTATTGACATTCAGGCTGTCGGTTGATAGTCAGTTGTTAAGAGAGAATATAATATAATAATAATAATATAATTTATGACAGTCCGGTGTGAGATATAAGAGTAAGGGTAATAAAGTGCAGTGCTAATGCATTTGAACGTGAGAGATCAAGAGTTCAGAAGTCTGATTGCTTGGGGGAAGAAGCTATCATGTAGTCGGCTGGTGCGGGTCCTGATGCTGTGATACCGCCTACCTGATGGTAGTAATGAGAACAGCCCATGGCTCGGGTGGCTGGAGTCTCTGATGATCCTCCGAGCTTTTTTCACACACTGCCTTGTATATATGTCCTGGAGGGAGGGAAGCTCACCTCCGATGATGTGTCTGGCAGTTCGCACCACCATTTGCCGTGCTTTGCGGTTGTGGGTGGTGCTATTGCCATACCAGGCGGAGATGCAGCCAGTCAGGATGCTCTCTACAGTGCAGGTGTAGAACCGTGTGAGGATGTGGCGGTTCATTCCAAACTTCCTCAGCCGTCTCAGGAAGAAGAGGCGCTGATGAGCCTTCTTCACAACGACTTCAGTGTGGATGGACCATGTGAGTTCCTCAGTGATGTGGACACCCAGGAACTTGAAGCTGCTGACTCTCTCCACTGGTGCTCCATTGATGGTGATGGGACTGTGTTCTCTGTCTTTTCTCCTGAAGTCCACCACAAGCTCCTTTGTCTTACTGACGTTGAGGGAGAGGTTGTGCTCCTGACACCAGTGTGTCAGAGTGTGCACCTCCTCTCTGTAGGCTGTTTCATCATTGTCAGTGATCAGACCTACCACCGTCGTGTCATCAGCAAACTTAATGATGGCATTGGAGCTATGTGTTGTCACACAGTCATGTGTGTACAGGGAATACAGGAGTGGGCTGAGAACACAGCCCTGTGGGGCTCCAGTGTTGAGGGTCAGTGATGAGGAGATGTTGCTGCCTATTCTAACCACCTGGCGTCTACTTGACAGGAAGTCCAGGATCCAGCTGCACAGCGAGCTGTTTAAGCCCAGAGCCCGGAGTTTCACATCAAGCTTGGAGGGCACTATGGTGTTGAATGCTGAGCTGTAGTCTACAAACAGCATTCTCACATAAGTGTTCTTTTTTCCTGGTGGGAGAGAGCAGTGTGTATTGTAGATGCAATGGCATCATCAGTGGAACGGTTGTTGCGGTAAGCAAACTGCAGCGGGTCAAGATTGAGTGGTAATACAGAGCAGATGTAATCTCAGATTAGTCTCTCAAAGCATTTGCTGATGATGGGGGTCAGAGCAACAGGATGCCAGTCATTTAAACAAGTTATTTTTGATTGTTTTGGAACAGGCACAATGGTGGATGTTTTAAAGCATGTGGGGACTACAGACAAAGAGAGGGAAGAGAGGGATATATATATTAACATTACATAGTAGGCCTATTTACATAATTAATCCTAATATACTATTGTTTCATAGTATTTAATACTGGAAATATTTAATAATGTTGTTTTCTCTCTGAATAAACACTAAAAGTTATATCATGAGTAGTCAATATGAAACAAAGACTCTGGCAAACTTCGTGTAATCTAAACGTTGGCCAGCGTTACACTGTCATGGACAGTCTCGCCATACTAATGTTTAAGAGAAGATTTCAGCAAAATGTTGCTAAATGGTGAAGGCGTGGCTTATTCTTAATAATTACGTGACGTAACGTTTGGAATACGTTCTTCTTTTACGGCGTAGGCTTGGCTCATGAATATTAATAGAAAGTGATTAGAGTTCATTGGAAGGAACAGGAAGGTTACGAAACAACCTCCGCAATGACATAATTAATATTCATAAGCTTAACCTTCGCCATTGTAGGCTTCGCAATGAACGCCGCAAATAAACAGTCAGCGCATTGCATTATGGGAAGCAAAATGGACGGAGAAAGGACAAGATAACGCAAACTCGTCTCGCTTTGGGGAACTTTACTCTTTTTAGATTCGCGCTGAGGAAAATAACAATGTATAAGCTGGATTTGTTCGGACGTGCTGTCAGAGCGCTCGCGGCAGGATCAAGCGGACTCCAGGCGAAGCGTTTCTTGCTGTCCTGTGTGAGACATGAGAGTGTGTGCAGAACTCACATCAGAAAACACAGTCAAGATCAACCCACACACACCGCAGGACACTTGACCTGTTACAGCCTACCGCACAGGACTCTTATCAACATATCTGGACATGACACGAACTCTTTTCTTCAAGGAATTATCACCAATGACATGGATCTTCTGGGAGAAGATGGACTCACAGCCATGTATGCGCACATGCTCAATGTTCAAGGCAGGACACTGTATGACATCATCATTTACAGGTAATATATATGACATTATTTTAACATCTCTTTAACGTGACATGTAAACTAGGCATGATACATATTATACAGGCGCTGGAACTGTGAATTATGATGAATAGGTGGAGTGAGATATGGGCGTGACCTCAACATTTATCTCACTGTCCCACCTTGGGTTGTTGAATTCAAAAAGAACCCACCATATCACACACTATAGGCTACTACTATACGGTTAATGTCACAAAAATGGCTTATATTAAAAACAATGCAGAAAACTTTATTATTATTATTATTTTATAGAGGCTTTGTTTAAAAAAAAAATCCCAGATTTTGAATGTGGTCTCAGACATTTGGACCCAGCTGTACATATAATGTAAAAAAAAAAAAAAAAAAAAATAATAATAAATAATATATATATATATATATATTAATAAAAAAATTGTATAATAGTAGACTTATTATAGCAAATATTTGGTGAATTTTGTGAGGAAAACAGCTGTGTTCATTTTATGTTATGCATTTATGTATTATTGTTTTGTTTGTTTTTTTTTTTTTTTTTTTTTTTTTTTCAGTTTAAAAGAAAACCCAAGTGGACATAATGGGGTACTTCTGGAGTGTGACAGCACTGTACAGGACTCCATCATACGGCATCTGAAAGTGTACAAGATACGTCGCAAAGTGAGCATCAGCCTCTGTCCCAGTCTCTCACTTTGGGCTTTGTTTCCTCAAGATAAAGATGCAGTGCTGGGAAAGTCAAAGCCAGATTTTACTGCAGCAGACAAAGTGTTGGTGCTGGGAAAAGACCCAAGAACTGAACTCATGGGCTGGAGAATGATCACTAATAGTGAGGTCAATCCAACGGAGATCATCTCGGCCTGTCGAGCGGGCAACACTGAAGAATACCACAGACACCGCTATGAAATTGGTATTAAACACATTTTATTGCAATTGCAAATTTTTGGACATAAAATAGTTGTAATTCTCTCTGATGAAAGTTTATTTGGGTAGTTGAGAGACATCTCCAGTAGTGATAGTGATAGCAGGGTCCTGCAGTGTGACAACTAATGCTTGATCTAAAACTAGTGATAGTCCAATATGTTTTAATAGGATGATATTCTGCATTTTTTCAGATTATCGGTGAATAACTGTGCCCGATATTGGACGGTTAACTAAAGTGGTAATTCCATCTAGTGCTATGCACTTTCCAAATCTACCAATAACCTTGTCAATTAATCATGTAAATGCTCAGTTTTCAAATATTTGTGAGTGAATTTAAAATATTGTTTAAAATAATTGTTCATTTAAATTTTGCGATTTTGTATACAGTACTTAAAGGAATAGTTCACCCAAAAATGAAAATTCTCTCATCATTTACTCACCCTCATACCATCCCAGATGTGTATGACTTTCTTTCTTCTGCAGAACACAAATGAAGATTTTTAGAAGAATATTTCAGCTCTGTAGGTCCTCAATGCAAGTGAATGGTGACCAGAACTTTGAAGCACAAAAGTCACGTAAAGGAAACACAAAAGTAATCCATACGACTCCAGTGGTAAAATCCATATCTTCAGAAGTGATATTATAGGTGTGGGTGAGAAACATAAATATTTAAGTCCTTTTTCACTATAAATTCTCCTCTCCACCATTCACTTGCATTGGACCTAAAGAGCTGAAATATTCTTCTAAAAATCTTTGTTTGTGTTCAGCAGAAGAAAAAAGGTCATACACATCAGGGATGGCATGGGGGTGAGTAAATGATGAGAGAATTTTCATTTTTGGATGAACTATCCTGTTAAGTTTGTATCTTAATTGCTATAAATATCTTGCATTCTTTAGATTTACAGTGATGAGCCAAAACATTATGACCACTCAGAGTTGAAGCGAATAACGTTGATCATCTCCTAACAAGGCCACATTTCAAGGTCTGGGTAGATTAGATGGTAAGCGAACAATCAGTTCTCATAGTCAACGTGTTGAATGCAGGAGAAATGGGCAGGAGTAAAGACCTCAGTGACTGGGTCCGAGCATCTCTGAAACGGCAAGGCTTGTGGGGCGCTCCCGGTCAGCAGTGGTGAGTACCTACCGACAGTGGTCCGAGGAGGGACAAACCACAAACTGGCGTTGAGCGCCCAAGACTCAACGATGCGCGAGGGCAACGAAGGCTATCCCGTCTGGTCTGAAACCGACAGAAGGTATACTGTGGCACAAGTCATAGAAAATTTTAATGATGGTTACGGGAAGAATGTGTCACAACAAACAGTGCAAACTGTGTATGGGGCTGCGTAGACACAGACTGGTCAGAGTGCCCATGATGACCCCTGTCCACTGCCGAAAGCGCCTACAATAGGCAAGCGAGAGTCGGAACTGGACCTTGGAGCAGTGGAAGAAGGTCGTCTTGTCCGATGAGTCCTGTTTTCTTTTACAACACATGGACGGCCGTGTATGTGTACACCTTTACCTGGGGAAGAGATGGCACCACGATACACTGTGGAAAGATGACAAGCCGGTGGAGGGAGTGTGATGCTCTGAGCAATGTTCTGCTAGGAAACCCTGGGTCCTGGCATTCATGTGGACGTCAGTTTGACAGGTGCACATACCTAAACATCGTTGCAGACCAGGTACACTCCTTCATGGCAGTGGTATTCCCTGATGGCAGTGGCCTCTTTCAGCAGGATAATGCACCCTGCCACACTGCAAACATTGTTTGGGAATGGTTTGAGGAACATGATGAAGAGTTCAAGGTGTTGCCCTGGCCTCCAAATTCCACAGATGTCAGTCTGATTGAGCATCTGTGGAATGTGCTGGACCAACAAGTCCGATCCACAGTGGCTCCACCTCACAACTTACAGGACTTGAAAGATCTGCTGCTAATGTCTTGGTGCCAGATATTACAGGACACTTTTAGGGGTCTTTTAGAGTCTATGCCTCAGTGGGTCGACACTGTTCAGATCCATAACACTCTTTTCCAATTATCTGTTGTCCAATGTCTGTTTCTTTGCCCACTCTAACATTTTCTTCTTGTTTTTCTGTTTCAAAAGTGGCTTTTTCTTTGCAATTCTTCCCATAAGGCCTGCACCCGAGTCTTCTCTTTACTGTTGTACATGAAACTGGTGTTGAGCGGGTAGAATTCAATGAAGCTGTCAGCTGAGGACATGTGAGGCATCTATTTCTCAAACTAGAGACTCTGATGGACTTATCCTCTTGTTTAGTTGTACATCTGGTCTTCCACATCTCTTTCTGTCCTTGTTAGAGCCAGTTGTCCTTTGTCTTTGAAGACTGTAGTGTACACCTTTGTATGAAATCTTCAGTTTTTTTGGCAATTTCAAGCATTGTATAGCCTTCATTCCTCAAAACAATGATTGACAAGTTTCTAGAGAAAGCTGTTTCTTTTTTTTGCCATTTTTGACCTAATATTGACCTTAAGACATGCCAGTCTATTGCATACTGTGGCAACTCAAAAACAAACACAAGGACAATGTTAAGCATCATTTAACGAACCAAATAGCTTTTCTGTGTTCAATATAATGGCAAGTGATTTTCTAGTACCAAATTATCAACTTAGCATGATTACTCAAGGATAAGGTGTTGGGAGTGATGGCTGCTGGAAATGGGACCTGTCTAGATTTGATCAAAAATGACTTTTTTCAAATAGTGATGGTACTGTTTTTTACATCAGTAATGTCCTGACTATACTTTGTGATCAGTTGAGTGCCACTTTGATGGATTAAAGTACCAATTTCCTTCCAAAACAGCAAAATCTGTACATTATTCCAAACTTTCAGATTTCAAAGTCTGATTTTGAATGTACTTAAATCTTGCTTTGTGATTATTTTTTATAATCAAACCTCTATTTTATTTTCATTTCTATAGGACTTCCTGAAGGAGTCAAAGACCTCCCGCCAGGTGAGGTCCTTCCACTGGAGTCTAACCTGGTCTACATGCAGGGAATCAGCTTCAGCAAGGGCTGCTACATCGGACAGGAACTAACTGCCAGAACTCACCACACTGGTGTAATACGGAAGCGCCTAATGCCTGTGACCATGTCTGCCCCAGCTGAGAATCTGGACCAAGGGGCTACTTTGGAGACTGAAGGGGGCAAACCAGCAGGGAAGCACAGGGCAGGAATTGGCAAACTGGGCTTGAGCCTTATACGCTTGGCTCATGCAAAAGAGTCCCTCAAAGTTAAATCCTCTGATGATATGACAGTGACTCTACAGGCCAGCGTGCCTGACTGGTGGCCAAAAAATGCGAAAGATAAATGAAGGGTTAATCAGCAACACCAGAATAAGGTCTGTTTTGTTCAGATTAGCACTCCTGTTACACATGCTGTTTTTTAATGGCCAATAAGACTGCTGTTATTGCACTGCAAAAGATATTTATTTAGATTTTGAGTCAATCACTACAGCCATTTTTCAGAGATGTTGATTAAAAATAAAATTCCTTAAACACATTTCTTTGTTAGTCATATTCTTACAGTAGTTGTAATTTCCAAGTTCACCTGTTCAACTCCTACTTCCAAGTTAGTTCATCATTATTACGACGTCACACATTCAAGTAAAAAAAAATAATGGCAGTAGCCGAACAATCTGACAAGGCATCAGTTTTACACCGTCAAACAACCTATATGCTTTATTTATACATGGTATCTTACAAATAATACATTTTCATAAAGCAAACCACGAAGGGTGAAATATTAGCTTTGCATTATTTGACTGTAAGATCTTAATATGATTGAAATTCAGCAGTAAATATGTGAATAAATTTGCAAAAATGAATTCGCTACATCTACTTCTATGATGATATGCCCTTTCCAGTTTCACAACTTGGGCATCATTAAGCAAGTTTATGCTGACTACTATTAAAAAATCAGCTTATTGACGAAAACTGACAATGTTAGTAGTCCTGAGATGCATGACATAATCAGATTATTCTCTGCTTTTGATGTCAAAACGTAAACAGTCATGTGCACAACACCTGTACACATTGAATAAATTGGTATGAATGCTAGTAAAGGTGTTTACATGCAGAGTGAAATCAGGTCATGGGCAAAAATATTGATTGTTTTTTGCTTAAACAGTTTATGCCCTTACCCCCATTAAGGGGATAGTTCACCCAAAGATGAACATTCTCTCATCATTTACTCACCCTCATGCCATCACAGATGTGTGTGACTTTCTTTCATCTGAAGAACACAAATTATGATTTTTAGAAGAATATTTCAGCTCTGTAGGTCTTCACAATACAAGTGAATGGTTATCAGAACTTTGAATCTCCAAAAATCACATAAAGGCAGCATAAAAGTAATCCATACGACTCCAGTGGTATAATCCATGTCTTCAGAAGCGATATGACAGGTGTGGGTGAGAAACATTTCAATATTTAAGTCCTTTTTTACTGTAAATCTCCACTTTTGACCTGCCCTTCTATGCGTGTGCACAAGAGGACCGAGTTCTGCATTCTTTGAGCATATCGCCACCCACTGGGCTGTTGTGCAAATATGATTTATTTATTCCTTTTCCTTTATCCCTCCTTTCTTTCTTCTCCATGCCCAGTAGGTGGCGATATGCAGAATGTGAATCACCAAAAAACAAAAGAAGAACTCAGTCCTCTTGTGAATATGCATAGGAGGGCTGGGCGAAAGTGTAGATTTACAGTAAAAAAGGACTTAAATATTGATCTGTTTCTCACCCACACCTGTCATATGAAGATATGGATTTAACCACTGGAGTCGTATGGATTACTTTTATGTTTCCTTTATGTGCTTTTTGGAGCTTCAAAGTTTTGGCTACCATTCACTTGCATTATATAGACCAACAGAGCTGAAATATTCTTCTTAATATCTTTGTTTGTGCGCTGATGAAGAAAGAAAGTCATACACATCTGGTATGGCATGAGAGTGAGTAAATAATGAGAGCATTTTCAGTTTTGGGTGAACTATTCCTTTAAGAAAACCCGTTTAAGGCATTTACTGAACATGACCACACATGTTAGCTTATTAGGAATAATTGGTTTAAGAACGAGCATGTAAACACACATTTACATGTGCCATGCTCTACTATCTGAGTCTTAAAATGACAGTATAAACAAAAGTTTAAAAAAAAAATATCTCAAGAGACATACATTGTTAAAATGATTTTTTAAATATTTTTGTCATAGCTGATCTTCCACATACAGTAGCACATGTCTTTTATACAATGGTTTGGACAGCCTCTCTGATCTCCTGAAGCAATTCCTCAGGTTTGAAGCTCAGGGCTGAAGGATCCAGTCTCTTAAAATCTTCATTGCTAAGCATGCTCTCAAATATATACAGTACTCTCTGCAGATCAAAGGCTGCATGGTGAGGGCCTAATGCAAATAGAGTTTCAGCAAGGTGGCCTTGACAATTATCTGCATTTCTGGGGCACGAATTCAAGGAGGATATTCGATTATTCGCGATGGTCTTAAGAAAAGAGGCAAATTCCCCGTAATCGATTCCTGTACATGATTTCATGATCACCTAAAATTGAATAAAATTACAATTTATTATTCAAAACAATTACATTTACAATTGTGCATATAAGTATTTGGACACTTTAGCCACACCTAAAAATCTGTGAATGGCATTGCATTAGATATGTAGCATTTATTCTTTCTAGTTGTTAAATGTTAGTGGAACATGTCAAAAATCATTTGTTTGCAGATGTCACTTGGTTTGAAGTTTTGATATCTAATGCATTGACATTCAAACATTTTTAAGTGTGGCTTAAGTGTCCAAATACATTTTGGGGACAATGAAAAAAGGTTCAATTAAAATGGCCCACCTAAATCCTATAGCTACTGTAAAAATAAAGTGTTACCTGACAATGCTGATGCCAGGTGTCCATAGTATCACGCCATTCCTCAATCTCTCTCTGGACAGAGGAAAGTTCCTCCTGGAGAAACTGCCACATGATGTCCAAATTAACACCATTCAGCCAGTTATGATTGATGGAGATGGTATCCTCCTATTATAAAGAGAAGCATGATCATCTGATGATTATTAGATCACACTACAGAAATATTTTCTCATAGATGACAAAAAATAAATAAATGAGATTTTGCTTAAAGAAAATTAAGCCTATTTTGGCCCATTATTTTTTAATTTTTTTCATTGTAACTATTTTCATGACAAGGACATTTCCCAAATTCTCTTCAGTGGCATATGTCCACATGCCGGCGGGTCCACAGGGGGGTGCTATATCACACTTAAAAAGGTCAGGCATATGATGTATCATTTGAAAGCTTAGAATCTAAACTTTTCAGAGAACACCATCACTTTTGTATTTATGTTACACAAAATAACAAAATAAGGCCTGAAAAGATTTGCGTCGCAAATTAGCGCCCCCTAGAGGTAATGTGGTAGAAGTATTAATATGAATACATAAGTCTTTCACATGGCACTTAAATGTATAAGTCATACATCAAATGAAAGCTCTCATTCTCAGGAATGTGACAGTAAAGGTTATTTTATTGCCCTAATACCACAGTTCGAATATTTTTTTTTTTTTAAATCACAAAATGAAATATGATTTCTGTCAGTCATCAAATACATATGTCTCTTTTATGCATCAATCATTGCAGCTGTAAACTCCAAATAGCTAAACATTTATATTTGCTTTTACCTTAGGTAGTTGTCTAAACAATTAGCCATTTTTACTTGTCTGTGAGCTTTCTTGATTGAATAATCCAATGTTATATTTTAGATGTCCAGAACAAAATGTGCCATCCAGCAGGAAAAGCAAGCAAAACAAATCATCATAAAAATATGTTTTTGACTATTGATGATAAAATTATATTATATCTCAATTTTCCATTGACACCTAGATTGAGCTTCTAGTCCATTCAGAGGCCGAGATATTCAATGAAACATTGTGGGTGGTGCATAAACTGAAAATTAGACTAAATGTCTATGGACGAGCACATCTGTGAGGGCTAAAATGCGTTATAGTGCCTCCTACATTTCAGATCTGCATATTGTGATGGAATATGATATAGAGAAAAAATCCTTTTTACTAGTGCTTGCTGCAATCAAGTGGAATGAAATAAGACTTTTCAAAGTGATATAGAGCGAAGAGAACCAGATTTACATGCTTACAAAGTTGGGACAAAAAGTTAAAAAAAAAAAAAAAAAAAGGGGGGGGGGTTCTGAAAAAAATTAGACACATTTTTTGCAATTGGTCCACAGTGTGTGTGTGTGAAATACTTTTAAATTTGAGTGTGAAAAATTGCAATAATATTAAAAGTAATATTTGGAAAAATCTTGAAATGATCTCCAAATATAAAAGCTTTATATATATATATATATATGTATATATATATATATATAGTATATATAATCAGAAATTGCAAAGATTTAACAGAAATTGCATTATATATATATATATATATATATATATATATATATATATATATATATATTTTTTTTTTATTATTATTATTATTATTATATTGATTTTGGGGTGAAATATGAATCGGGCATGTTCTTGAAAAAGGTTTTTGAAAAGCAACTTAATCTCATGAAGCAAATAATGTTTAGTAAGTAATATAATAAAACTATATTTTAAAAATGATGAAATGTCATGCATAAAAGATATAGAAAATAAAATATAATCACAACGTTACGATAACATAAAAATGTGTGCAGTACTTTTGAACACCACTGAAGGAATTCTCTCATTTACTCAGCCTTATGTCATCCCAGATGTGAATGAATTTCTTTCTTCAGCAGCGCACAAACAAAGATTTTTAGAAGAATATTTCAGCTCTGTAGATCCTTTCAATGCAAGTGAATGGTGACCAAAATTTTGAAGCTCAAAAAAAAAAAAAAAAAAAAAAAAAAAATCACACAAGTCAGCATAAAAGTAGGGCTGCAACTAACGATTATTTTGATAATTGATTAATCTTTGATTAATCGATTAATCGGATAATAATTAAATTTTATTTCCTGTATTTATTAAAATATGATTTTTCAAAAAACTGAAATGATAAAGGGGTTTAGGATTTGATTTGCTTTACATTATTGAATTAACGATTCTATACACTCACAAAACTTTGAACAAAGCCTGGATCATCAGAAGTTAAGTTTAAATTTATTATTATTATTATTACTTTCAGGACATATGCAAAACAGTTCTTTAACTTGTAAAACTTAATGAAAATTGCTCATCATTAAAGAGTAAAATGATCCATAAGACAAAAGATCAGCCCAGCAGAGGGCAATAGTGACACGAGAACAGAAATGTTAATAATTCTGATGAGCTGAAAATGTTAGATACATATGCTTGTACACTGTCACTGATCATATACATTTAAGTATTTTAATATTATAGTTTTTAAAATAGTATTTTCACTGATTACATGTTTCTAAACTATTCTTTTAAAAAAATTGTGTATGTTTATCCAGTAAAATAATGTTTGCCATTGTATAAATTTACTAGTGAAATCAGACATTACATGATGTGGCATTATCAGGATGACCAAATATTAGGACCTTTAACATTATTATACATTATATTCAGCATTACATACAGTTTAATAAAGTACAATCGTCTGTAAACCCTGTGCAAATTCACTCCCGCGCTGAAAAAACTCATCCCGGTGCTCACTGTATTACATGCACTTACATGAGCAGGAGAAAAAAACATTTTAAAAACTAGCACACCTTGACTACTGAGACTTCTGTCTGATATCCATGAAAGCTGCACAAATGATTAAACTGAAACTGAAATCGTGGTATGATGTTGGACAGTTTAATCAAAATGATTGCACTCCCTTTCTCCATTGTGATCGGTTTGATTGACGTGGATGTGCATGTGATCTGTTTCTCACCCACACCTATCATATTTCTTCAGAAGACATGGATTTTCACCACTGGAGTTGTATGGATTACTTTTATGATGCCTTTATATGATTTTTGGAGCTTCAAAATTTTGGCACCATTCACTTGCATTGTATGGACCTACAGAGCTACAATATTCTTCTAAGAATCTTTATTTGTGATTTGCAGATGAAAGAAAGTCATACACATCTGGGATATTGTGAATAGATTATGAGAGAATTTTCATTTTTGGGTGAACTATCCTTTTAAAAACTTTTACATACCAAATTGTAAACCTGATGATGCCAACCACTTGGTACAAAGATGATCTCTCCAGCTTCTTGAATGATCTCTAAAGGCTGACAGGCCTCTTCAAACTGTGCGTACAGACCTTTGTCTTGAAGTACAGGTGCAGTTACATCATAGGCCAAGTTGCCATGACAGTCTCGGAGGAACTCCTCTTGACCTGGAGGATACAGGAGCCATTTCTTCCGTCCGCAGATATTTGCAGACCAACTGTAAGAGCGAAACACATCTGCATGGAAAGGTGTCCTGCAGACAAGCACAAAAGCATTAGCTTCAAGGGTTAAAATAAGAAATACATCTTGATATATTAAACCAAATATTAATGAATTTTTCTTATGTATTAGCTGAATTTAAAAAGATTTTGAAATTGCAAAACAACATAAAACATTAATTACAATACAACTCTATCTCTGCTAAGCAGAACTGCAAAAATTAAAGGGATAATTTTCAAAAATGAAAATTCTCTCATTTACTCACCCTCATTTCATTCCAGATGTGTATGACTTTCTTCTGCTGAACTTAAATTAAGATTTTTAGAAGAATATCTCAACTCTGTAGGTCCATACAATACAATAAATGAGGACCAGAACTTTGAAGCTCCAAAAAAGCACATAAAGGCAATCCATACGACTCAAGTGGTTAAATCCATATCTGCAGAAGCCATCTGCATGAAACTGGTTTTGGGTGAGAACAAACCAAAATATAACTATTTTTTTCACTATAAATCATGACATCAGCAGTCTCTTTGGCGATCATGTTTTCAAACTCGATTACACTTCTCAAAGCCATCTAGCGCTCTGTGCATGCGTCAAGTGTTAGGAAGTGTAATCGAGCTTGAAATCATGATCGTGCCTAGAGACTGCAAGATGATGGGGGGGAAATGTTATATTTTGGTCTGTTCTCACCCAAAACCGATTAGATCGCTTTAAAATACATGGATTAAACCACTGGAGTAGTATGGATTACTTTTATGCTGCCTTGATGTGCTTTTTGGAGCTTCAAAGTTCTGATCACCATTCACTTGCATTGTATGGACCTACAGAACTGAAATATTCTTCTAAAAATCATAATTTGTGTTTTGTTGAAGAAAGAAAGTCATACATATCTGGGATGGCATGAGGGTGAGTAAATGATGAGAACTATCCCTCTAACTTCATTTAACTTCCAACAAAACAACAAGTAGCTTGGCAAGGAGTCTCTTGCAAACCATATTTTAATATGTTTAATATAAATATATTATATTGCTATTGATTCATACCATGATCCTTTAGGTCCCATGTAGACAAATCGATAATCATCCACTTCAATTGTGTCCCAATATTCATTCAGCCAATCAGAGGAGAAGTAAATTGGGGTCTTGTAAGTGTTGTGGTCAGGAAAGTTCCTAGAGACGAATACGAAACGTGATTCTCTTGTCTCACAATGAAAATGAGTATATTATGTCCAAAAGTATGTAAAATAGCTTATGGTATATGCATTAAAAGAAATAAACATGCTCTTTAAAAAAAGAGCTGTACCTCTGCATATGCCAGTCCTTCAAGTACAGACATCCTTTTGGAGAAGAATGTCCATTCTGTATGTACTCTCTCCAATACTGAATAAATGCCTTGAAAGGCATAATCTGCTTGGGATTTGCATTGTATTCTTTTGCACTGCAGTTTGCTACAGGAACAGGAGTCTCATCTGCAGAAATGCAAATATTAGGCTATTAATTTAAGAAGTGCTTTTTTTTCCTTGCACAGTGTGAGAAAACCATTTAAAATAAAGTACTTGCAATGCATGACACACAAGTGCAAAAATCAAATCAAATAAAATATATTAGCAATGATATTAGCATTCTTTACTCACCAAATTCATGCAGAAGTCTTTGAAAATTAGGTTTCCCATCTTCTGTAACCCAGTTTTTCCTGCAGTTCCAGTCCTCTGTGAATTTTTTGGAGAACATGCACGGATGGTTTGGGATCAGGTAGTTCTTGAAGAATTTGGTGTATGGTATTTCTCTCTCTATGTACTCAATGAAATGAGAGGAGTGCTGCTGCTGTATCTGTCTGGGCATTTTGACCAAACTACAGCAGTTATGAAAGGTTTCCCTGTCCATAAGCACTGCTTATTTACTAACACGAATCTTTAAAATGTTATATAATGCATTATGTATGATATATCAACATATAAAGGCAACAACTAGCACACATTGCAGCAGCCTCATGCTTCTTATTTGACAGGTTCGCGTGGTTATTTTTAGGCTATACAAGCGCAACTAATGCTTCGACGGTTAAGCGACGCGATTTTTGCGTTTAAGTGTAATTAAAATATCTATACGAAACGATTATCTTTTTCTACATGTTTACCAATCGTAAATAATTGTGTTTTTCTGCGAAAGGCTTGTGTGACGGCTAGCGAGTTGCCCACCGGAAGAAATACGTGTGTGCACCAACATGGTTATTTACTCACCCTGTTCGTGTGTGAAGGTGATTTATTGGGGTACATGTCTGCGTGTCATCTAGCCGAAAAGGCGAATACATTAAGCATTATTTTATTAACTCAACAGAACCATAAGTCGTTGTTCTTAGTTGAATATGTGTGACGCGTCATTTGATGAACCTTTAATGAGTGTCTCTGTCACATCGGACAGTAAACATGAGCGCACCAAACAACAGGCGCCGAGTTCAGTTATGTTTACATTGCTCAATCGCAGCAGGAAACCAGAGCCTAATTTCGGCTTTAAATCGATTATATACATTATATAAGGACAGCACAATAAATGTGTCGCTTCCGACTGAGATGCACATCAAAGAAAACATATGTAAGCTGCCGCTTACGATGATTACATTAGTACGCCATTGATGTCTCACTCTTCTGAAGCTGCTGTCATCTGAGAAAAACCCATCAGCAAGCACGATATTAATGATGAGTGTTGCGTTTGATTATGTAATGGTACACACGACATCATATGCTGTTATTGAGGGAACAGAACCTTGTGACTCAATAAATGTGCCACAAGATTTCACTGCCAGACTTTTAATAGTGTTTACATTGATTTGAATTGATTTCAAATTTCGTGCCTCACAATGAAATAAATACACACACACCGGTCAGCTGCAATATTAAAACCACCTGCCTAATATTGTGTAGGTTCCCCTCATGCTGCCAAAACAGCACCAACCTGCATCTCAGAATAGCATTCTCACTACAATTGTACAGAGTGGTTATCTGAGTTACCGTAGACTTTGTCAGTTCAAACCAGTCTGGCCATTCTCTGTTGACTTCTCTCATCAACAAGGCGTTTCCGTCCACAGAACTGCCACTCACTGGATGTTTTTTGTTTTTGGCACCATTCGGAGTAAAGTTTAGAGACTGTTGTGTGTGAAAATCCCAGAAGATCAGCAGTTACAGAAATACTCAAACCAGCCCGTCTGGCACCAACTATCATGCCACGGTCCAAATCATTGAGATCAAATTTTTTCCCCATTTTGATGGTTGATGTGAACATTAACTGAAGCTCCTGACCCGTATCTACATGATTTTATGCACTGCACTGCCACCACACAATTGGCTGATTAGATAATCACATGGATGATTGTTGGTGCCAGATGGGCTGGTTTGAGTATTTCTGACTTTCCAGCACGACAATGACCCTAAGCACAAGGCCAAGTTGACCCTCCAGTGGTTACAGCAGAAAAAGGTGAAGGTTCTGGAGTGACCATCACAGTCTCCTGACCTTAATATCATCGAGCCACTCTGGGGAGATCTCAAACGTGCGGTTCATGCAAGACGACCAAAGACTTTGAATGACCTGGAGGCATATTGCGAAGACGAATGGGCAGCTATACCACCTGCAAGAATTTGGGGCCTCATAGACAACTATTACAAAAGACTGCACGCTGTCATTGATGCTAAAGGGGGCAATACACAATATTAAGAACTAAGGCTAGGCAGACTTTTGGATATGGGTCATTTCATTTTTTTCTTTGTTGCCATGTTTTGTTTTATGATTATGCCATTCTGTTATAACCTACAGTTGAATATGAATCCCATAAGAAATAAAAGAAATGTGTTTTGCCTGCTCACTCATGTTTTCTTTAAAAATGGTACATATATTACCAATTCTCCAAGGGTATACAAACTTTTGAGCACAACTGTATATATATATATATATATATATATATATATATATATATACACACACACACACACACACACACACACACACACACACACACTGGCGGCCAAAAGTTTGGAATAATGTACAGGTTTTGCTGTTTAGGAAGGAAATTGGTACTTTAATTCAGCAAAGTGGCATTCAGCTGATCACAAAGTATAGTCAGGACATTACTGATGTTAAAAACAGCACCATCACTATTTGAAAAAAGTCATTTTTGATCAAATCTAGACAGGCCCCATTTCCATCAGCCATCAATCCAACACCTTATCCTTGAGTAATCATGCTAAATTCCTAATTTGGTACTAGAAAATCACTTGCCATTATATCAAACACAGTTGAAATTAAATTAAGCTTAACATTGTCTTTGTGTTTGTATTTGAGTTGCCACAGTATGCAATAGACTGGCATATCTTAAGGTCAATATTAGGTCAAAAATGGCAAAAAAGAAACAGCTTTCTCTAGAAACTCATCAGTCAATCATTGTTTTGAAGAATGAAGGCTATACAATGCTTGAAATTGCCAAAAAAACTGAAGATTTCATACAAAGGTGTACACTACAGTCTTCAAAGACAAAGGACAACTGGCTCTAACAAGGACAGAAAGAGATGTGGAAGGCCAGATGTACAACTAAACAAGAGGATAAGTACATCAGAGTCTCTAGTTTGAGAAATAGACACCTCACACGTCCTCAGCTGACAGCTTCATTGAATTCTACCCGCTCAACACCAGTTTCATGTAACAACAGTAAAGAGAAGACTCAGGGGTGCAGGCCTTATGGGAAGAATTGCAAAGAAAAAGCACACTTTTGAAACAGAAAAACAAAAAGAAAAGGTTAGAGTGGGCAAAGAAACACAGACATTGGACAACAGATAATTGGAAAAGAGTGTTATGGATCTTAACCCCATTGAGCTTTTGTGGGATCAGCTAGACTGTAAGGTGTGTGAGAAGTGCCCGACAAGACAGCCACATCTATGGCAAGTGCTACAGGAAGCATGGGGTGAAATGTCACCTGAGTATCTGGACAAACTGACAGCTAGAATGCCAAGGATCTGTAAAGCTGTCATTGCTGCACGTGGAGGATTTTTTGATGACAACTTTTTGAAGTAGTTAAAAATTGTTTTTTCCAAATTGTAATAGTAATTTTTTGAATGCCACTTTGGTGAATAAAAGTACAAATTTCTTTCCATAAGAGCAAAATCTGTACATTATTCCAAACTTGGTCGCCTGTGTGTGTATATATATATATATATGTATATATGATATATATATATATATATATATATATATATATATATATATATATATATATATATATATATATAAATCATATAAATTGATAAATTAATTAATCAATTATACAATCACCCCTGGAGTTCGCGAGTTCAAATCCCAGAGCGTGCTGAGTGACTCCAGCCAGGTCTCCTAAGCAACCAAATTGGCCCAGTTGCTAGGGAGGGTAGAGTCACATGGGGTAACCTCCTTGTGATCGCCATAATGTGGTTCATTCTCGGTGGGGCGCGTGGTGAGTTGAGCGTGGTTGCTGCGGTGGATGGCGTGAAGCCTCCACATGTGCTATGTCTCCGTGGCAACGCGCTCAACAAGCCACGTTATAAGAAAAAAAATCAATTATAGCTTTCTGTTTAATGTGATTCACAGTGGTTTGATACTCATGATATGAGCAGTCTAGAATTATCAGGGAACTTTTGAGACTGTTATTTCCAGGCTTGGGAAACTCATGCAGTTTCTCAAAATCTTTAAAAATAAATAAAAAGACATAGGCAAGTCATTAAAATTTCTATAATAAATATACACCGATCAGCCACAACATTAAATCCTCCTGCCTAATATCGTGTAGGTCCCCCTCATGCCACCAAAACAGCTATGACCCGTTGAGGCATGGACTCCACAAGACCTCTGAAGGTGTCCTGTGGTATCTGGCACCAAGACGTCATCATGAATCAGACTTGCTGGTCCAGCACATCCCATAGATGCTCAATTGGACAGAGATCTGGGGTATTTGGATGCCAATCAACACCTTGAACTCTTTGTCATGTTCCTTGAACCATTCCTGAACAATTTTTGTAGTGTGGCAGGGCACATTATCCTGCTGAAAAAGGCCATTGCCATCAGGGAATACAGTTGCGATGAAGGGGTGTAAGTGGTCTGCAACAATCTTTAGGTGGGTGGTATGTGTCAAAGTAACATCCACACGAATGCCAGGACCCAAGATTTTCCAGGAGAACATTGCCCAGAGCATCACACTGCCTCTGCCGGCCTGCCTTCTTCCCATAGTGCATCCTGCTGCCATCTGTTCCTCAGGTAAACGACACACACGCACCTGGCTATCCACATGATCTGAAAGAAAACGTGATTCATCAGACCAGTCCACCTTCTTCCATTGCTCCATGGTCCAGTTCTGACGCTCACGTGCCCACTGTTGGCACTTTCGGCGGTGGACAAGGGTCAGCATGGGCACTCTGACTGGTCTGCGGCTACGCAGCCCCATACTCAGCAAGCTGCGATGCATTGAGTGTTCTGACAGCTTTCTATCATACCAGCATTACGTTTTTCAGCAATTTGTGCTACAGTAGCTCTTCTGTGTGCTCGGACTAGACTTGCTAGCCTTCGCTCCCCATGCACACCAGTGAGCCTTGGGCGCCCATAACCCTGTCACCGGTTCACCAGTTGTCCTTCCTTGGACCACTTTTGATAGGTACTAACCACTGCATACTGGGAACACCCCACAAGACCTGCCATTTTGGAGATACTCTGACCCAGTCGTTTAGCCATCCCAATTTGGCCCTTGTCAAAGTCACTATGATCCTTACGCTTGCCCATTTGTACTGCTTCCAACACATGAAATTCAAAAACTGACTGTTCACTTGCTGCCTAATATATCCCACCCCTTGACAGGTGCCATTGTAACAATATAATCAATGTTTTTCACTTCACCTGTCAGTGGTTTTAATGTGCCTGATCAGTATACATTTTGCACAGTAATAAAATATTTCAGCTGTTAGATTTTTGTTAGCTCTTTGTAGGTGTCAATCTGTAGATGCAAAAACAATCAATCAAAAAAAAAAAAAAAATATTATATATATATATATATATATATATATATATATATATATATATATATATATATATATATATAGGTGTCTGCTGGTCTGTTCTCTTGATTTCCTGTTCTTGTTGTTTCTCTTTCCTTCAGTAGATTCTGCTTGTTAACATCAGGTGTCATCACTAATGATCAATCATCACTCAGAGAGTGTATCTACTTTATTTAATTATAACCAGCGAGTGAGAACCATATAAACACCAGGAGTGTACATTTAACACCGGGGATTGTGCTGTGTTGATATCGATTCATATGTGTATATTTCAGTTATAATGTCCACTTTGCTTACATATGAAAGAAATTCTCTCCCAGCTAATGCTATTAATTATACTGGGACCTTCTAACTAGGTACATGACATGACTAATTATATTTTATTATATATTTTAGCTTTTTAAAAATGAACAAATCAGTGTATTCCATCAATAAATATTAATCTAATATTATATTGCACATATAAGATGTTTATGATTTAATTGCATAATTTTTACTTTTTACAAGTATTTACACTGTTTTGTTAAAAAAGTGATAAAAGCCGGTACTGTCTCTTTAAGAAAAGCAGCAGTTCTGTAAAGAGCGTCTATAAATGAGCGCATATTAACGAGAGAGGACTCGAATGGCTTTACCTCATCCGTGCTATTTGTGATTAGCATTAGATGTTATTTTTTTGTTGTTCTGATCAAAAACTGACTGTAAAGAACATAAAGAGTTTTAAAAGAGACATTTTTGCTAATTTAAAAGAGAGATTGCGTGGATCTCGTCTTTGGACACACAATACGAGTCATACCAAACTTTTACTCTCAACACGCAGTGAAAGGATTTAGCTGCTGAACTTCCTCACCACTATAGTCCACATTCACTGGTGAGTGAAATCTGATCATTTGCCAGCCAGTGGCTAATCAAAGACATTTTAGTCGCATAGTGCGTCATTTGATTGCAAATTCAAGCGATTTTCTCTTATTGAAGTAAAGGGTTACGCATAGAGCGAAAGAAGAATCTTGGGATTTAAGAACCAATATCGAGCTCGTTCAAATGAAGATCGCAATGCATCATAAAATGTATATTTTTACCCAGTCATAATATCCAGTAATTATGAACAACTGGAAATGTATTGGAAATGTATTGGTCAAAAAGTGATCAATGCTGGTAAATCCCTATCAGCAGTCCATGAACAGTTACCATTATGCATTTGAGCAAGACACTTAATGCTAGGTTGTTCCAGGCGTATTCATTGTCCTTATAATAAGTGTACTGTTCGCTTTTGATAAAACAAATATCTGCTTAATAGCTACTTACTATCTACATTATTGACTTGACAAGTGAGCTTCAGTCAAAATCCATGGCATTAGTGCCAAATCGCTCCATCAGGATGAGCCGGGATGCATCCATTCACAGTTGGCCCGGCTATTATTACATCAACAGTGAGAAATGCTGGGTCAGTGGCACCCTTTCGTTAACTTGCACCACCCTGTGCTTCACGTCTAAGCAGAACCAGGAGAGTCTGGCCAGTCTGAGGCTCTCGCACATCAAGATGGAGTCCTCAAGCTTCATCTTCAGAGCTCTGACAGTATTGGAACAGGGAAACGTCAAGCACTGGTTCGGCTCCCTCAGGCCCTGCCGCACCGGCATTTACCATGTGCTTGAGCACTTCTGGAGGGAAAAAAAAAATCATTTTTCATTTGTAAATAACTTTTGAACTGTTTTCTAATTATGCAACAACACTGAGGCAAAAAAAAAAAAAAAAGTTTTAGGTTTTACAGGCCATACAATAAGAAAAAGATTATTGGAAGTTTGACATTTTGAACATTTGAACATTCCGTCAATATAAATCTAATCAGGATTATTCCGATTTTGATAGTTAACTGTGCAAAACCATAAGTCCGATCAGTTAGAAAACATACTGAACAGTCAGAACAGTCTGAAGGTCTGTGCCAAGTTTGATGGATGTAGTTTGAAAGCTCTAGAAGGAGTTGGTGTTAGAAATGTTGGTCTCTGTTTAGAGATTTTGAAAAAACCCTAAACCAAGGTCGTAGAATAACACTATGTTTACTTTGTCAAGCCAACATAATTATACAGGGCTTCCTTAAGACTAGTTGTCAAGTTTTGCACATCCCCAAACAAAAATTTCCATGGGTCAGATCAGAGTGTCCACAGTTATTTATGACCTATAAAAATGGGGGACAAGATTTTACTTCTTTACAGAGCTATATGTAATTCTTAATCCCGGACAACAGAGATTTCATCAAGGCATTTATTGATTCCCTTGTTTACATTGTGTGCAAACTACTATCCAAACTTGAGTGCCCATCTTGCCAAGGAGGAGCCAACAGGAAGCCAAATCTGAGGAGGCTGCCAAAGCAGCGTATACCAAAGGAGTGGGCAAGGGCCAGAAAATAATTACCAGCATTCCAGCTATTGTTTCCCATGGTGGGACCTCCGAGGACAAGAAACCAGGCAACCTGATGGTGTCGGCCTTCTCTCTAGAGCTCCTTCGTCGCTTTGAGAGGGAAGCGGTGGATGATATCTGTGTGCACAACCCTTATGAGATCAGTGTGCGGCAATGGTTCATCGGCAAGCCGGACATCTGTTTCCGAGTTCTCTCGGCCAGGATGGTGGAAGCTTTGTCTGTACTGGAGATGCAGTATAAGAAGAAAGTGGAGTTCACCTATGACTATGCAGCATTTTAGGTGACCCCAACAACAACACCATGAAGCCCAGAGGGTGGAGGATACATCTGGAGTGCAGGTAAAGGACATCTAGCTAACTGTTTCATCCTATGAAACCATGACTTGTTACTATGATTATACCAACAATATGATGATACTTTAATGCCTTTTACTTTATGTAAAAGTACATTTTTGAACTACGTAAGAATAATTTATATAGTAAGTTGGTTGTTGTCGCAAAATAAGTAATAAGTAAGGGATAATGTACAGCACATCAGGTCATAATTGCATAATTTTTTATTTTGTGATAATGGCACGTTTACATGCATGTTCTTACATCAATTAAGCAGACAACGTGTGTGGTCATGTAAACACATTAAGCAGCTTTCCTTTTTCTGTGTACGGTCATAAACAGCTTATGAATCTGATCGACACGGGTCGATTTTTGCCCATTACACCGATTTTGCGTTGCATGTAAACACCTTTACCGGCTTATCCAATATATGCATGTGTTGTGCTGAGAAAAAACAGAGAATAACTCAATTATTTTAAACATCACGTAACAAGGTTTTCTTGCCTTGTCGTATTTTTTAAATAAGCTGGTCATTTTGGAGTTATCAGCATATTGGTGTGCATGTGAACGTGCTGAATGACTGTACATCATCTAATAAGCTTAAACTAACTGTATGTTATCATGCACATTTCTATTACTTGCTTACACAGCTACTTACCAAATAAATAAATGGACATGAAATATTATTTACATAATATATTATTTCAAAAAGCCTTGTAATAAAGGGCAATACATGTTAGGTAATGCACTTATGTTATGACAAGCCATATATGAAGCATTTACCAACCTTAACTAACACATAAGTTTAAATGCAAAGGCAAAAAAATGCAGCAATATGAAAAACATTATGAAGACAATCCACTCCAGAGAGTTGTTTTTTTTTGTTTTTTTTTTTTTTAAGAGGATGCAAGGCAGTGATGCAGAAATATAATTTGCATGTTAAGAGTTAAAATTATTATTATTATTATTTTTTTTTTTTGCATTTGATATAACTAAAATGCATGTCCTCAATGCTTGTTCGGGGTTTCTTCCTCAGATTCCTTCAGCATTTAATGTTGGTTGTCAAAACAGCTTTCAACTTAAATGGCAACTTAAATGACACGTGATTCAGAGCTCATATTTTATTGGTCATATTTTATTTATGTGGACAAAACGACGCACTCAGCGCAAAAAAGTATCGCTTGCCGGCGCACGAATGTTCGCTGCAGGTGTGAATTGGCTTCATAGGAATTCATTGTTTCGATTCAAAATTAGTATAAGCAAAAGAGTATTTTTAAGGCTTTAGAGTGTAAAACAGCATTTATATGTGATCTATTTAAACTGCAACACCTGATTGGGTGCTTGAATTTTTGTTTTTGTTTTTTTTGTTCTAGAAATCAGCTACAAGTCCTGATAAATTACTGTAGTTGAATCTGAAATAATAGGGGAAATAGCAAAGCATAAACTGAGACTATGAACTGTTGTGAATTTCACCAGTAAAATCTGATTATGGTTATAAATAACAATTAAAGACATGACGTAGCATATTTCTACCACATGGTGGCAGTCATGCTCTAGCATTTTATGTGATCTGAATCTAATGCATATTCATTGAGAGGTGCAGATTTTGATTGTTCCATCGTGGCCCTCTTAATAAATGTTTAAACATCATTTTGTTGGTGTATAGTTCTAACAAAAATCTGTTTGCATAAACATAATGGAATATTTTAAATGTTTGCACATTTACTGAAATCAACCATACTCTCTCACCAACAAACCCTCAGAAGATTCTCAAGATATTTATCTCAGCTTAACTGGCATATTCAGTCTGGATCATATGTCCCCATTGTAGAGGTATGTGATAATTGTTACACATTGTAATAATTAAAATGCATTATGTCAATATACAGTATATAATTGTGTGTATATCCTCCTGAGACCCAAGCATGACTGCTGTGTGCATTTTCCATTTCCCTTTTTGATTTGTAATTACTAGCACCTAATATACATGCAAAAACAACAACAACAACAAAACATTCTAGATCATATAGTTTTCCTAAAAACTGATGTCCACACGTGTTGTCCATATACATTGTTTATAATGTATGCAGGAGTGTTGCTTATTCAATGTTTTTGAGATTTATAGACATTACAGCTGATTTTCTGTTTTGGAAGCTGCTTTGGAACATTGTATATTGGGAAAATCACAAATAAAAAATCTATGCAAATAAAAATGAATTTATTTGATTAGAATTTTATGTTACAATGTTTTTTTTTTCCTGCTTTGGCACCACAGTCTCAATGTTCCCTCTTTGCACAAGTGATTGCCAGTGCGGAAGCAATTTACCAATCAGAAATTATCATAATTAATTCTGATACAAGTAATGGCCAGCATCATCCAATCACAGCCAACCATGTTAAAATAAAATTATACATTATAAATTCTGAATCTATGTACTGATTATCATTGTCCCATGTCCTCAAAAATGTTGAGTGGTCCAAATATCATCTGCAGCCTGAAACTGAACATTTGGTCAGATTTTAGGAGTGAATGCACTTGCTGCATAGGAAACCTATAGGATGCTCCCCTGCTCCTTATTTAGTGAATGACTTAACCTCCAGAGTGCTGTCTGTACTGGTTTCAGAACAGTTCAAATGCACATTATTTTCATCCTTACTCCATATAAAGCCACTGAAAGCAACATATTTCAGCTTTTGGAATGAGCCCATTGATTCTCAATGTGAAACTGCACAGTAAATATAGGATTTCCAAGGGAAAATAACGCTATAGTCCACTATAAATAAAGTCTTTCTAGCAAGTCAGTCCACTGTCGGCCATCTTTGGAACGCTCTTGGGAGGCTATTTCCAGTCATACCAGTGCAGCTCCTATCTGCTTGAAATCAGAAAGACCAAAATCTCAAAAATGGTTAGTTAAGATTACAATCAAAGAACATATTTCAAATCAGCAGTAAAATCTGACAATACTGGTATCACATATCGTGATAATCTACCTCATATTTCGCTAAAAAACGCAATTTTCCCAGCTTGTATTGCTAATGCGCATGCACGTTCTAGAGTTGATTGACAGGTGATGTATGTATTTAAAAGGTGATTGGCTCTTTTAACTGTAAGGCGGGACTTCCTTTCTACATCCGTTGACTGCTGGGCTCTAGTGCTCCTTGGTTGAGCGTTCCAATTTCTCCCATTTATTTAAATAGAAGTGGCCCATCTCTGCTAAATAATCTCTGCTATAATGTAGGCCTACATTATGTTTAGAACTGTGGCGTTTACATGATAAATCGCTCAAATTTTCAAAATGGCATATCGGATGAAACTGGAGACTCTAATCTTTTGACTCAAACAGGTTTCAGTGTAAAAACTTGATTAGGTTTTTTTACCAGATATAGTTTTGCCGTTTCTCCCCAAAACTCTGCTGTGATCGGCGTCATGTTGTCACATGAACAGAATATATACTAATGTTAGTCAATATACAACACACATCATAAGATTATGCCATCAAAAGTCTTATAAATAAATAAAGTTTTTTTCTTTTAGTGGAGCTTGTGCAAGCAAAACTTGCTGCCACAAATTTCTGGTTATTTTCTATGTGGTTGCTAGGGTGTTGCTAAGGGGTTTCTAGGGTGTCGCTAAGGCCTGGCTCAAGTCAGAAGAGCCCATACCCTAGTCTCTTTAATATTCATGGTAGACTAGGCACAATTTATTTTATTTTTTTTACCCATTTTCGTCCACCAGGCTAACACAAGTCTGATTGCTTACAAAAGTAATAGCACAACTTGCTAATTGCCTTAGCAAGTATTACTAATAACTTAAAGGAGTATATGATGAAAAAAATGTAGTTGTCTAAGTACAGTGCCTAAGAGCATCTTTAGGGAGGTGGCCAAGTATGTATTTATGATAAATATAAGTGTAAGCGTAGTTCTACCAGGAAGATCTCAGGATTCAGGCATCTCACCCAATCACAATACAACCTCCACTTTATAAGCCTGCTCAGCTGCCTCTCATTGTTTGCGTACTTCCGTGTTTTAAAACGGAAAAACATGTCATGGAAAAGTGATAGAAATTCACTAGTCAAAAAGTGTGGGAACACAAAATAATGTCCTCCAATGTATTTCTAAATAGCCCCAAGAATTTAGCTAGGTCCCATGAATGTACACACAGTAATATTCTGTTAACAATATGCTGACACCTAGCAGCAGATACAGCATCATGCAAGAACAAAAGTTTTCAGTTATTGATGCCATTGTAGAAACACACTATTTTCAGTCAACCATGATTCATTTATTCTGCGAGTGAAATTATTCAGTTAGTATCTCAATTATTGAGATAAAGCGAGTAATATTCGGCTGGTCATATGATCTCAACTTGGCGACGTTCATGAATGTGCACCCAGCACCATACATAGAATAAAGCAACTTTTACTGCAATTCATTTCTTTCTGTTTATAAGTTTAGCAATTAGCCAAAAAAATCACTGAGTCCACACTTACACCTCCTCTGTCCTGTTATTTTAGTGCCGTGGGCAGTCGGCTCACTCCCCCACCACACATAGATATGAGGTCACAGTGCCATCATGTTCAGACGGCCACAGTGCCAGCTGCAGTAAACCCTCTCAGCACTCATGCTGACGTGCTGTATGGTATGCAGCAACCAGACATAAACACTGACGCAAAAACCGTCAACCATTTCTCATTGAATGCATTATTATGGCACTCTTCATGTTGAACCATTTCAAAACACAATATTATTGCTTTGACCAGAGATAATTAATGGTTGGTCAACCATCCCAAATATCACTTTTCAAGATGGTTTTGGGGTTGAGAAACACTAAAAACAAACATGGTAAAAGGCCAGGAGAAGTTGGGAAAAAAGTTTTTAAATGGGATGAGGTCTTGTCTTTGGCATGGCACTTTGTCTTATAGAAGACTTTAATGCACAGACTCAGTGCAGACTGTTTATAACAACATGAAAAATGATGTAACCTGTCACTCTCCACAAAAAGACTCAAGGACAGCACAAAAGATTACCAGTGTTCAAGTCTTAACGCAGCCATTACAAGAGTCAAGCAAAGCGTAGCTCACTGTTCTGGGCTTTAACTAACTTTTTTTCTTGTATTTTATTTTATTAATAAATTATATATATTTTATCTTAATATTTCAAGTCAAAATTTGGTAAAAGATCATTTAAAATTGATTTAAGAGAATATAAGTATTGACCCATTCAATGCATGCAAAACATTCATCAGAAGCTTTGCTTTCATGTTGCGCCAGGTTTTTTTTAATCAAAAAGATAATAGGAATTTGTGTGATTTTGTAAAGTCTAATATCCCACTTAGCTGCACATTGTATAGGAAGTTTGAAGGGTGGGAATTTCATAAACCATTATTATATTAAATAATGAATTAAAGTACATATAGGTTTGGAAAACCGAACTTTATTGTTACAAGATATTATATTCCTATGGTTCACACCCCAAAGGTAAAACATTGAAACTATTGGCCCTTATTGAAAGAAACATAAAAAAATGCCCCTTAGCAACATTATAAGAGCAAAGTTTGGAATGTGCCATTTCCTGCAAGTAGATTTTATATCAAACACTTTGTAGATAAAGAACAGGTACTGCGCAAAGCATTGTTTGCTTCTGATATCAATAATTTCCTAGAGCTTGTTCCACCCAAACCAGCATAAATGTATTGTGGCAATAAAAAGGGAGTGGTGTAGGATTCTTGCAACGTACACTGTGAAGGCACATCATAGTATTTTTTGTATGTACCAAGAATATATAAAAGAAGATACATTGTTGTGCCATTTGCCATAAAATGTACTGGCCACTGTGAACAATTGCAGTTGGAGTTCAGTGATCAAGTAGTAGACATAAAAATGTCAGGATTGTGTCCAAGAGTACTGAAATGGATTAGGTTTACTGTGACTAGTGTGTCAGTCTTGAATGCTGGGGATATTTTTATCATCACAAAACTGAAAAAATCACTCTGCTGAAATATCTTCTATTATCAAGTAATTAGTTGTGCAAAGGCAATTAAAGTATTACTATAGAAAGTGAGACTATTACAAACCCCTAAACCCAAAAAGTGTTTTTCAACTGTTTTATTTATTTTCAATAACCAGCACAAAAGAAACATGAAGACCGTCCCATTTTCACCTCTATATCAGTTGGTTATATTGGACTCAGTTGACTGTATACTATATACACCGATCAGTCACAACATTAAAACCACCTGCCTAATATTTTTTATGTCCCCCTCGTGCCATCAAAACAGCACCAACCCGCATCTCAGAATAACATTCTAAGATGATATTCTTCTCAACACAATTGTACAGAGTGGTTATCTGAGCTACCATAGACTGTGTCAGTTCGAACCAATCTGGCCATTCTCTGTTGACCTCTCTCATCAACAAGGCATTTCCATCTACAGAACTGCTGCTCACTGGATGTTTTTTGTTTTTGGCACCATTCTTGAGACTGTTGTGTGTGAAAATCTCAGGAGATCAGCAGTTACAGAAATACTCAAACCAGCCAATCTGGCACCAACAGCCATGCCATGGTCCAAATCACTGAGATCACATTTTTTCCTCATTTCAATTGTTGATGTGAACATTAACTGAACCTCCTGACCCGTATCTACATGACTTTATGCACTGCACTGCTGCCACTTGATTGGCTGATTAGATAATCGCTTGGATGATTGTTGGTGCCAGATGGGCTGGTTTGAGTATTTCTGTAACTGCTGATCTCCTGGGATTTTCACACCAATGCTGCTGGGGGCGCCGGGAACAATCGTGCTCTGATTCGGACCACAGTAAACGTTCCCAGTAAGAAAACCACCATAGAGACTTTGGGGGTAGGCTCTTTCGACTTGGGCCAAAAAAGAATAACATTTGCTTAGCAGCACCCTGGCAACTACCAACAAAAACACAGGTGTTGAGTTTTGCATGGGCAAACACCACTCACATTTTCTTCAGAAAAAATAAAAATCTACATTGTTGTACCAACCAAATACCACATGACACTCTGTGATGGTTTGTGGTGAGCATGCCTTCATTCACTTGTTTTAACCCCCTCCAAATCAGAGAATACTAGTTACTATATGACTTAGTCAATGTCCAGATAATGTCTGTGGAATTTTGAACACCAACCCCCAATAATCATTATCCATGAGTGTGTTTTGTGCTGGTTTTGTGTAGATGCTACAACAGTTGAAGAATCTGGCCCTGGAGACTGAATCCGAGCTGGAGCGTCAGGACGAGATTCTTGATGTACTGATGTCTTCCACCTACCATGTCACCATGAACATCAACAGACACACTTGGTGCAATGGTAAGATATATGCACAGTTAAATACTCAAAAAACTTTGACTTGGAGGATCATGTTTCACAATACATTTCTTCAGGACACACGTTAATCTTATTTGTTTCATCTTTATGAGTAAGGTGTGGCTATTTAGAAAGCTGTAGAGCGTGAGTTCGGTTGAGCGCTGATGCCTGATAACAGTACCAAACACTCAATGCTGTGACAAGGTTTTACCTGTATCACCTGATACACCAAAATTTTTTAGGTAGTTACGTGTTATAGAGGCTAGATAACAACATCCATCCCCATAAGAGTGAAGTGTCATATATAATATTTATAGTATAAATAACCTTAGGTGTACATTTAAGGGTAGTGGTTGTGAAAATCGCAAGGCTAAACCTAAAAGAGATTCTACCAGCCCTTTTTCTTTTTCAGATGGAATCTCAGATGTTCAAAATAGCATGCTAGTATCACAGTCTTATTGGATTTCAAAGAAACTCAGGATGCAGTACATGCACTTTATTTTATGCATGTTTTTAGTATGTAAGTAATACCCAGATGACAAATTTAACAAGCTTTTTACACACCCGTTTAGCTAGGGTTGCAATGCATTTACCCCAAACAATATACTTACACAACAGGCAGTATGTATCCATCACTGGTGGCATTTTCTAGTGGTAGGGCTGTTTTTATTATTCATATTGAATGAATCGAAATCAATTAACCAAATAATTGCAATTTATTACACAGACCTCTGGAATACTCGATTCTGATTGGTCAATGGCGCCATCTAGCTGTCTGATATTTCTGAGTAACAACCGCACATCCGGGGATTAAGACAAATCAGGGAATTGCATCACCTTTCCTAATTCTCGAATCACATTGCGATCTCTACATCTACACAATGTCCATTTATTTATTTATTTGGCAAGTAGTCTTGTAATAAGCTGGATAATGAGCAGTCAGAAAGTCATTATTTACAAAATAATAAGAACTCTGATGCAAACCGGAGGTGGATTTTAACTGTTCAGCGATTTCTTTATTCTCATATAATTACATTATTTCAAATCAAATCAATATTGTATGTCCATTTATTTATTTATATGTTTAGTAGCTGAGTGATAAGCAGTATAATGCACAGTCAGGTACAGTCAGTATAATGGTTGAAGGACAGTTCAACACCATTGACTCTAGAAGCATGTGGCAGGGAATTAATATCATCATGGACTTAAAAGGGAATAAAAACTCTGCCGTGAACATCGCTGCCTCTCTCCCAGATGAGTTAAATACTTTTTATGCTCGTTTCGAGGGAAATAACACCGCCCTCGCGGAGAGAGCTCTCACAGCCGAAACTACAGAGGTTAGTTCACTATCCGTCTCTGCAGCGGATGTTACCCGATCCTTCTGACGGGTGAATATCCATAACGTCACGGGTCCAGACGGCATTCCGGGCCACGTCATCAGAGCGTGAGCGAACCAACTGGCTGGTGTTTTTACGGACATTTTCAACCTTTCCCTCTCTTTATCTGTAGTCCCCACATGCTTTAAAACGTCCACCATTGTGTCTGTACCAAAGCAATCCAAAATCACTTGCTTAAATGACTGGCGTTCTGTTGCTCTGACCCCCATCATCAGCAAATGCTTTGAGAGACTAATCAGAGATTACATCTGCTCTGTGCTGCCTACCTCACTGGACCCACTGCAGTTTGCTTACCACAACAACCGCTCCACTGATGCTCTCTCCCACCTGGAAAAAAGGAACACTTATGTGAGAATGCTGTTTGTAGACTACAGCTCAGCATTCAACACCATAGTGCCCTCCAAGCTTGATGTGAAACTCCAGGCTTCGCTGTGCAGCTGGATCCTAGACTTCCTGTCAAGCAGACGCCAGGTGGTTAGAATGGGCAGCAACATCATCATTGACCCTCAACACTGGAGCCCCGCAGGGCTGTGTTCTCAGCCCACTCCTGTATTCCCTGTACACTAATGACTGTGTGGCAACACCTAGCTCCAATGCCAACATTAAGTTTGCTGATGATACGACGGTGTAGTTCTGATCACTGACAATGATGAAACAGCCTACAGAAAGGAGGTGCACACTCTGACACCTCAACATCAGCATGACCAAAGAGCTTGTGGTTGACTTCAGGAGAAAATACAGAGAACACAGTCCCATCACCATCAATAGAGCACCGGTGGAGAGAGTCAGCAGCTTCAAGTTCCTCAGTGTCCACATCACTGAAGAACTCGCATGGTCCGTCCACACTGAGGCCATTGTGAAGAAGGCTCACCAGCGCCTCTTCTTCCTGAGATGGCTGAGGAAGTTTGGAATGAACCACCACATCCTCACACGGTTCTACACCAGCACTGTAGAGAGCATCCTGACTGGCTGCATCACTGCCTGGTACGGCAATATCACCGCTCACAACCGCAAAACCCTGCAAAGGGTGGTGTGAACTGCCAGACACATCATCGGAGGTGAGCTTCCCTCCCTCCAGGACATATATACCAGGCGGTGTGTGAAAAAAGCTCAGAGGATCATCAGAGACTCCAACCACCCTAGCCATGGGCTGCTCTCACTGCTACCATCAGGCAGGCAGAATTGCAGCATCAGGACCCGCACCAGCAGACTTCATGACAGCTTCTTCCCCCAAGCAATCAGACTTATGAACTTGATCTCTCACAATCAATATATATCAACACTGCACTTTATTAATCTTATTATCTCACACTGGACTGTCATAAATTATATTCTCTCTTAACAACACACTGGCAACTGACTATCAAACGACAGCCTGAATGTCAATACAGCACATACAACCTACTGTATATTTTATATATACTATTTTTATTGTATACTGTGTATTCTATATTGTGTGTATGTGTATTCTATATGTGTGTATTGTATACTGTACATTGTATATTATTATTTGTATATTGTGTTGTAATTATGTGTATATTAGATATGTAAATTGTGTTGTGTAAATCTGATGTTTATTGTAAATTGGTATATGTCTCATCACTGTCATGACTGCTGTGTTGCTCGGATCTGTACCCAAGACTTTCACCCACTGTTGCACTTGTGTATATGGTTAAGTGACAATAAAGGGATTTGATTGATATGACTGATTGTTATTGCAAAATAAACCCCTTTAGGGTGATGCAAGACCCCTCCACTTCACGTTGGAGTCCCGATCACCCTGTCAGGGTTTATTTTGCACTAACAACTGGCTGACTGTACATTATCCCTTACTAATCACATATCAATATTTGCTGAAATAGGCCAACAAATAAAGATAACTCCATATATAATAATCAGAAAATTTATAAATAAATAATATTATAATAAATATAATCTTTCAGATAATTCAAAGATATTATATTATTGTTGCAGAAGACTAAAGCATTGATTAAACAATACAAAAAGTTTACTGCCCCCTGCTGACTGTGTTTGGCAAAAACATTAAACAAGGTGGCACTTCAAGCTTGAATTGCTTTGTTGGTAAGAAAATTCCTTATTACGGAGTTTAGGTACGGATCAGGGAGCATGATTGTCTCAATTTTTTTTGTATACATTATTTTTTATATAATGAATCGTACTGAATTTAACATGATTTAACATGTTAAATTGTCAGCCTTACTTTAAACTGTTGAACACAATTTGTTTGGATAAACTGAAATCAGTTTCCACATAAACATACTGTATACCATCGCCATCACCACAGCGAGTGTCTTTTTTATCCTTTCCACAGGTCCAATAGTCTCCTACAACCTAAATTCAACCCCCCAACCTGCCCCACACACACATAGTACTACAAACATTGTGTTGTTGTTAGAAGGTGATCTCTTAAACCATTTTACACGATTCTGTCTCAGGCATAATCTTGTTACATTGACACAAGTACATGTGTGCTGAATTTCAATCACATTGTTGATTAATGTAAACCCATAATTCTGTATTTATTTACTGTGCTCTTTGTGATCAAGGCAACTGTAAAATAAACTCAAACTGACATTTGTTTTCTGCCACTCTTCTATGAGGTTGGGGGGATTGATTTGTTGATAACAAACTTTGAGTGTAACAGAAACAAAACCACAAGGGAGGACTAACCCAAGCCCCACCCAGTCTTGCCCCCACATCTTGATTTGGCACATCAAAACATTTCCCAGCTGGAGTCGGAAGCTCTTAGCAATAACAGTGCTTGATAGTGCAGAGTGAAGGCTTTGTAAACAGGCTGACACACTTGCAGGGGAACCCTGTCATTACAGCATCCTGTTGGCACAAGAAGTTAAGCATCTGCTCACCACCCTGGCCTGCTACTTTCACGAAAACAAGAGAGACCACCGTGTGCTAGAGGCACAGATCAGTTTCATTTGGGAAGGGTAGTGGGCCCCTTGCAGTCTTGACTGCTGGAGGAAGACCTGTTAAAGTGACTGATGGCTGAAGTACACAATATTTAGTGAGGATAGTTTTTATATTTTTTGCAAAGGTGCTTTACTTTGCATGGTAAAATCCACTCGGAAAAGTTGCCAGAGCTAAAGCCATACACATGCTGACCAATGTCTTTGGCTGGTGCATTGAATCTTGCACTGTTTTTTGAGAGTCCTAACATGAGGATTGCATTTTTCGAAACAAGTCTGGAGACCCCTGCATTCTGTTCCATTCCTTTGTGCTCTTACGTAGAGTCCTACCTAAGAAATGCGTCAGTGCAGGGTCTGGTGAACTCGAAAATGGGTCTTCCTTAAAACTGATTAGTCGACTAATGCCGAGTTTACACGATTTTAGGCCCGATTTTCACTTGCCAACAGTTTTGTGGAGATCGCTGACAAAAGCCCGAAATCATAGGCAAATCGGAGCTCGCTCCCGTGAGCGACGAACGCAATGTATGAATTATCAAAGACGCGATCCGAGAGAATCGCCGACACGTCGCTGATGTCAGGGAGATATCTAGAATGTTAAATATCTGGACCTGTCTGCGACTCCAAATCGCGCAATGTGAAATGTGTTTTGACTGAATACAACTGCAGCGTTGACCTACAGCCAATGAGGGAGCAAGAAACGGTGCACGGGATCTTTCAGTGGGAGGAGTCCTGATGTACCTGCAACAGAACATCAACTAGCATGGCTGTGGTATCAAGAAAGTCTCATTGGACCGAAGAAATGGAGGAAAAATTTGTGGAACATTGGCAGGAGCACCAGTGCCTGTTTGATGTTTCCTCTGAACTGTACCACAACCGGGTGGAGAAAGAGAAGAGTTGGAGAGAAATTGCCAATTCTCTTGGACAGTCAGGTAAGAAAATATGTCGATTTTTCAGTAGGAGGTACTTTTTCATATTGTAACCAATAAAATATATGATGCCTTTAGGCGATTAAAAACATACACATCATATTCTGAAATGCATAACATATGATCATGCATTTGTTTTCGTATCTCTTATCACTTCTCGTGTGTACTCTGTTGTGAAATGTAATTTGGAGTCCAGGCAGAGTTGTCGGGGATTCGTCGATAGTGAAATGTTTTGTAATGTGTTCACCCCTGTCGCCGATTCCTCGTGTAATTTGAAAACACTACGACTTCCATGACAAGACAGACAGTTGTGTAATATGAATGGTACCACAATCTGACGTCTTTGAAAGTCATGTAGTGTGTAGGAGGCATAACCCATATCGATTATCCGTAAAAATGTAAAAATGTGTAGTTTTGCTCATCCCTCATAAGAGTGCCGATTGCTTTAAGACTATACAGGAAGCATGATTTGCCCTAAAATTTTATAAGAAATGTGTCAATAATCTGCATTTTTCTACATGAATATGTCCTTAGAAGACAGTGGACACTCAGCCTGTAGAGCACTATTGAAGCTGTTTCAGTGGGAGTCTATGGCAGATACCTGTAACATTAAAATCATTGATGCAAAAATGTATGTTGATTGGACAAAAGGCTCTAAACTTGTCATTTTGGGTTCCGCCAGGAGACGCTGTTTGCACTGAATCTGCATCTGATTGCTTATTGGACATTGGGCTTTCAATGGACTTTTGTCCCGCCTGGAAGACTGGCTTCTCAATAAGATTATTTCAATAAATGACCAATAATTGAAAATGTTGTTGTACATGACTGACAGTGTATGAAATGTAAAAGCACTGTTGAGTGTTTGGCAGCTCGGAGATACAGTACACGTGCCGTTATATGCAAGCTGACGTAACACATTTATTTAAATTTAAAACTGTTTTGAGCTAAGTGAATTATTTCCATTAAGTAATTTTACTGTTTGAGTATTTGTTATAGCAGCTTTTGGGAGCAACTTTGTGGACACCAAAAACTGTCCACAAAGTGTGTGCTTGCCCACTTTTTCAAAGCAAATGTGGAACACTTTTAAATTAATGTGTTTTCTTGTGTAGTTTTTGCAGAATTCAATGAGACACTCTACAATGCTAAATTGTTACTAGATCTCTTCGCTCTGGTGAGATTTTACTCTGTTTAGCCAGCCAATGTTTGACTGACCAGGGAGTTTCTCCTGCGGTCTGCACCCTAGTAACCATCTTATCCCTAGTCAGGATTCCATACCTCAAGACAACCGTCGCTTTCACCAAGTATCACTGGCAGCAATGCTGTTGTTTAACTCAAGTTTTTGTTTGCATGTTTCTCTTCTGTTGTGGAAAATCTGGGAAACATTGACTCATCCTGACTGTTCTGCTTCTGTTTACCAAAGGATACTCGGGATATAGGAGATTTACTGGTTCATTGCCCTGCTCTCCATTGCGTGATAAACAGCAAGCTCTTTATGGATTTTCTGGGTAAACTCTCAACACGTACCTTTCAGCTACTTGCATTAGGAAGCCTGAAGACATAGAGAGAATGAACACATACTGGTGTGGTTGGAAGCAGCCATGCAATGTAAGGAAGTGGCGGCGGTCTGGGCCAACCACAGTCGCTGTACATGAGATCCGGCTCTGCCTTGCAGCGGATGGTGTGGAGACACTAGTGATTTTTACTGGCCTTGACTTGCTGGTTTGTTTACATGATGGACTTGTGGTTGGCCACTCCGAGTGGAGTGGTGTCTCTATTGATGGTAAATCAATCAGTTTCAGTCTTTAACATGGGAAAAGTTTGGAGAGGGCATAGGCCTTGATTCTGTAGAGTGGTTTCACTTGATTGAAGGTAAAGTTGGGGTAGGTTCGCAATGAAGCTTAAGGACTGTTGGTTACTAATTTGTTTTTGTTGAGTTCTTTCTAGTAATGCCCATTGCTTTTTCTCCATAACTTACTTTGACCTCCAAAGATACTTGTTATCAGCAAGTATAAAAATCTAGATGTTTTTGGATATCCATGCCAACTAGGGGTGTGATTCTTTGGGTTGAAAGTGAATCGATTCTATTCAAGATTCAAAACGATTTTTTGCAAATTCAAAACAACTAAATCTGATTCAATTCACAATGAAATTCGATGCGATTAATGATTCGATTCTGCATTTTTTTTAAATGCATTTATAGGATTCTTTAAAGGGATAGTTCACCCAAAATTTTAAATTCTCTCATCATTTACTCACCCACATACCATCCCAGATGTGTATGACTTTCTTTCTTCTGCTGAACACAAACAAAGATTTTTAGAAGAATATTTCAGCTCTGTAGGTCCATACAATGCAAGTGAACAGTGACCAGAAATTACATAATGCCAGAATAAAACTAATTTATAAGACTCCAGTGGTTAAATCAATGTCTTCATATGATCGGTGTGGGTGAGAAACGGATCAATATTTAAGTCCTTTATTTCTATAAATGTCCACCTTTGACCAGCCCCGACCAGTAGGTGGCGATATGCACGAAGAATGCAATCACCAAAAAACAAAAAGTGGAAGTAAAAGTGGATATTTATAGTAAAAAAATTACTTAAATACTGATCTGTTTCTCACCCACACCTGTCATATCGCTTCTGAAGACATGGATTTAACCACTGGACAGCTATGAATCACTTCTATGCTGCCTTTATGATTTTTGGGGATTCAAAGTTCTGGTCACCATTCACTTGCATTGTATGGACTTACAGAGATGAGATATTCTTATAAAAATCCTCATTTGTGTTCTGCAGAAGAAAGAAAGTCATACACATCTGGGATGGAATGAGAGTAAGTAAATGATGAGAGAATTTTCATTTTTGGGTGAACTATCCCTTTAAATACTCCCCCTAATGTGTCTTAGGCAAGAAAAAGAAAGACAAAATACTTAAGATAGTTTATTGCACCAAATGCTGTGCATTGAACAAGCACTACACTGATGCCTTTAATGGTTGTGCACTGTTACCATGTCAACAACCACATCTCCCGCTGAAAGGGTTTAATCACGCTCCTCCCACTGGGCCCCATGGGAATTGTAGGCTGGGCCCCATGGGAGTTGTTGGCCCCTGGGCTTTAGACCATATAAGCCTGTGCATTAATGTGCCCCTGGGCTATGCAAAGGTAGGCAGCTAACTTTCTGCCTAATCAGTTAACGGCTTAACTGACAGTGTTCTGAATGAATGGAACTTTTAAAAAAAACTGGTCTCAGTACAGTTTAAAAAGCACCTTATTTTCATACTACCTGTATGCATCCTCCAAAGGCAGCATTTTCCAGTTTTCGGACGAAGCCCATGAGTTGTCAGGCTGTACACTGCTTTGAGTGCGTTTCACTTAAGAAAAGAGTACGGGTTGTCAATTGCTCAAGTGATAGTCAGTGGCCGTCCTGAGCAGAGATCAGACACGAGGTGCTTGAAAGCTGTTCAGAAAAAGTTTAAATGAGTGTTACTGAGAACGGGCATGATTCCCAGGAAGGGCGACAGAAGAATTCAGCGTGCATCGCTATGCACTGGCTTCCTGTTAAGTACAGAATCGATTTTAAAATTGTATTGTATGTTTACAAAGCCCTCAGTAATTTGGCCCCTCAGTATCTGACCTAAGTAATCGATACATCAAGATAATGAGTGAATTGTTACACCCCTAATGCCAACTTGTTTTGTTGGTGCAATGTTTTCCTCATGGACATATAAATCCCCAGTGTTAAATTAACAGTCCTGGTGTTCATTTGGGTCTCACCCACCGATGTTAAAAATGAACACTGAAGCTCTGTTGAATCTACACTTTGTAGTGTTGAATGTTAAATTGCCCAAGCAGATAATTAAATAAAGTAGGTACACTCTCTGAGCGATGATTGATTGATCATTAGTGATGACACCTGCTGTTAACAAGCAGAGTCTACTGAAGAAAAGAGGAACAATTAAATCAGGGGTGCCCAATACGTCGATCGCGATCTACCAGTCGATCGCAAAGGCAATGCTGCTAGATTGCACAAAATTTAAATATGCTTTCGTTAAATTTGAATAAAAATAAATATAATGTCTTTCCTTCTTTTAGTTTCTGTCTGACTTGCACTTGACGAGTAGATTTTGACCAGGCGAGATTTTTGTTTCTTCAGTTGCCATGACAACTAGGTTCACGCCTTCCAAGGGCTTCGGAGAACAGAGTTCGAAATTGCGAAGCTAGCAGTTTTCAGCAGCTTCACAAATGACCTTCATCCGCAAACCATAATCCAACCATTTGAAAATGAGTGCAGTACCAAGCAAAAAGCCAAAGACTTACCATTTGTCCATATGTCCTTTTCTAAATGCATTTGTCTGATCTGCCAAACACGTATAGCTATTCTGAAGAAAGGAAACATGGAGAGACATTTTTAGACACTTCATAAAAACTATGACAACAATTTTCCTGCAAGAAGCAAGCTTAGAAGAACAAAGGTGAAAGAACTGAAATTTCAATTAATTGGTCAACAGTCACTTTTTACTCGCCCAGGCCTAAAAGCAAAGGCAGCCACCTAGGCATCATTCCGGGTGAGTCACACCATTGTTAAACATAAAAAATCATTCCAAGATGGACAAATGATAAAAGACGCGCTTGTCGAGGCAGCAGACTCGTTTCGGGATTTTAAAAACCAATCTGAGATTGTGTCCGCTATCAAAGCTGTTCAGCTATCGAAAAATACAGTTACACATTGTTGTGAAATGATGGCTGATGACTTGACACAGCAGCTTAGATAGGACATAACTGACTGTGGATGTTTCTCTCTGCGGTTAGATGAGTGCACTTTTATAAGGATGGTGTTTAAAGACATGACAGCGAGAGAGGAAATGCTAACACTTTTGCCTATGAAAGAACACACTCGGGGTGAGGAAATTTTTCTTTCATTTAAGGATTTTGTCGACAAAACACAGCTACCAATGTCTAAATTGGTGTCAATCACCACTGACGGTGCACCTGCGATGGTCGGCAGTTCGAACGGGTTTATTGCCAAATGCAAGGAGGAGGATGCTTTTCCCGACTTCCTTAATTATCATTGTATTATACACCAACAAGCTCTATGTGCGAAAATGCAGAACATGAAAGAGATCATGGATGTGTGCATGAAAATCGTCTGCTCAATACGTGCACGCTCACTTCAGAGATGGCTGTTTTGTGCTTATTTGGAGGAAGCTGACTGCAACCACACAGATCTCCTGCTGCATACAGATGTCAGATGGTTAAGCAGGGGCAAATTCTTGGAAAGATTTCACGAGCTGCTGCCTGAGATAAAAGAGTTTCTCCTATCTACAAAAAATACAGAGTACAAACAACTTGAGGATGAGCAATGGCTTTTAGATTTGGCTTTTTTGACTGACCTGACTAACATGCTGAATTAGCTCAATTTAGAGCTGCAAGGTAAAGAGAAGGTGGTGGTCAACATGATCAGCTCAATTAATTCTTTCAAAAGAAAACTGCAGTTACTCACATATAAGCTGCAGCGTCATGAATTAGGGAACTTCCAAAACATTGCATCTGAGCTGCATAAGCAAGGAAAGGAGCCTGCACAACTTGACATTGAGCGCTAAATTGAGCAAATTGAAAAGGTCAGGTCAGACTTTGACAAACGTTTTCAAGACTTTGCTTTACTTGAGCCAATCGCTACATTCATGTGCTTTCCATTTGGAGATGAGCATGAGGTTGATTCCCTGGCCTCAGACATGGGAAAGCTGTTTCAGATAAACCCATCAGCACTGGAGGAAGAGATTTTAGCACTGCAGACTAACATTCAGGTGAAGGTGACGGCATTTTATGGACAGTTTTGGAACCTTCTTGCAGAAGAAAAGTATCCAAATATCAGAAAATGTGCAACCTCATCGACTGCACTGTTTGGCTCAACTTATTTATGTGAATCAGCCTTTTCTCACATGAAGATTATTAAATCAAAACACCGGTCCACCAAGACTAATGACAATTTGGAGGCTTGTTTGAGACTAGCTACCAGCAGCTACTGCCCGGATTATGCAAAACTGTCTGATTCCACTCAGTGCAAGTCATCAGAATAAGGTAAATGCCCTGGCTATTGTAATCTATTGTGCTGTATGTGTTTTGAGTTTAGTATTAAAACTGAATGATATCAACACTGTACATTATTATATATATATATATATATATATATATATATATATATATATATATATATATATATATATATTTTTTTTTTTTTTTTATTAATTAGAAGATGAATTCCATGTAGGGATACATGCAGTAGTCCCAACAAGCGATTTCTTTAAATGAAACTGTGTTTTTTTAGTTGGTAGATCTTATTGAGTTAGTCATTTAAAAGTAAATCATCATGCAAAAAAGTGTGGGCACCCCTGAATTAAATGTTAAAGAGGGCAATTTAACATTCAACACTACACAGTGTAGATTCAACACTGCTTCAGTGTTAGTTTTTAACACCAGCTGGTGAGATCCAAATGAACACCAGGAGTGTTAATTTAACACCGGGGATTTTGCAGTGTACATCACCATGCATTTCTATGCGATATAATGTGGTAGATATACAGCACTATTATCATTAGTGATACTGGCAAAGGCAAGAATTACTATTGTAATAATAAGGTTAGAGATTTAACCAAATAGAGACTTGAAGATAAAGGCCAAGAAAGCAACTGCATAGCAACATGCTACCAAAACACTCAGAAGACCTTAGCAAGCATAGCATAGCATAGCAACCGCCTTGGCAATCACCCACAACACCATAGCATTTGGCCTGGCCAAGCACCACTAACATTTTCTTAAGAATCTAGTTGTACCTAAATCTAAGAAGTAAGATCCACTGAACCTGATCTACATAGTCTGAGATTTTATATTTGTCTGTGGTGCCAATTTGGGCAAAAAGAAATACACAGCTTACACATGAGAGCTGCCCAATTAGAACATGTCTGAATGTGGAGCCTGACTCATGTGTTGGCTGCTCCAGGCTTGCTGCAGGTGCCGTTTCCTCTTACTCTGGTTTGCTATGGGAGGTTTGAGTTACAGGAAATCAGCCTTGTTGCTTAATGTTGGACCTCTGTGAAAATAGCCAAAAAATTGCAGAAGGTACCATTTGTGTTGCAGTACATTCTGAGAAATTGATAAGGCTATTCAGGGAATGTGTGTGCTGAAAAACATCTTGTTGCATATGAGATATCTAGATTACCAGGATTGGCTGCCACTCGCTTCTGGCAAGTCCTTGTGATTGTTTTGCGGTCGACATAATAGTGATCACAGTCTAAAGATATTTAGACAGAATTTTAGTCCTGAGGGCAGTTGTTCCATCATTGGAGAATATATTAAATATGCATGGTGTAATATTTACCTAACAATTACTAATGGTATGTATGTATGATTAAACTCCTTTGCATTAAAATAGCATTAAGTCGCCATAGCCATGACATTTATATAGGCATGTACTTCATTTACCAAATGCTCTGCCGCTTAACTGAGGAGAGGGATTTTTTTTTCCAAGGTTACATTGTTACCTTTAGATCAAGATCAAACTTCTGTCTTTTTCAACACTCCATTCAGCATCAACTGCCTCAAGAAGTTGTTATAGATCTGGGCTGGTAACCTATAGGTTGTTGTGGGTAAATTACTTGTGAAATGAAATCTGGTAATAATTACAAATTGCACAGCTAAAATTGTAATCAATAATATAATCTTTTAAATGACACTTTCTGGGTAATCTAATCTGATTACTTTTGGATTACTTATTGCATGTTTTGATGAAAATCAAATTATAAGTGTTTAAAGTAGGGGTGGGTAAAATATTGATTTCTCAATGCATCTTGATCTTAATTTGAACGAATCCCGATATCGACACTGGCATATGTGACCAAATTTTGCTCTATGCAAATAAAAATGTCTGTGATTAGCCACTGGCTGGTGAATTTTCAGAATTTACTCACCAGTGGCAAAGAAGTTTTGCATTGAGATGCTTTCACTCTGTGTTGAGAGTGAAATGTTTAGTTTGACTCATTGTGTGTAATGTGTGTCCAAAAAATGAGATCCACGCAACCCATTTGTCATTAAATAATGTCTCTTTTAATATCCTTTCTGTTCTTTAAAGTCAAAAACAACAAAAATAGAAACATTTAATTCTAATCACACATAGCATGTGGTAAAGAAACCCTGTGACTCCTCTCTTGTTAATGTGTGCTCAACTAAAAACACTCCACATCCAATCATAATAAGCACTTGGAGGTTCTGTATGTTTATATACACTACCGGTCAAAAGCTAAAATGTGACCAAATTAATGAAAATCTAAAGTTGAAAATTTGTAAAATCAATACTTTCATAATGTACCAAGTCAGAAGGTCTTCTGCATAAATAACAGCAGTAGCAGAGAGAGAATGTCTTTCATATGTAATCACACTGGATATTATAATTGAAATATGGCCAAATGAATCGGAATCAAATCGAATTGAGAGCTTGTCAGTCTAATTGGATCAGGAAATCTGCATCAATACCTAGCATTTACTCTCCTTACATTAAACTTGAAACATATCAAAATAAATTCAAACGACTGGCCAAAGCTGTCCCCTACACCCTTGGCGATTTTCAGTAGGTCAAGACTAATAGAATACATAATTGATATATAATCATGTAATCTATTGTTTCTCTCTTATTATTGACATGCCTCCCTTTGAAACTGGATTTTTTTTTTTTTTTTTTTTTTTTTGATTAGATTTGAGAACTAGGGCAGTCTTCCACACCCCCCTTAAAATACCTTTGAGAACCACTGATGTAATCCATAAAAAGTACAGTTACGCACATATAAAAATGTAATGCACTATAATCTCATTACAAGTACTTGAGTTTGTAATCTAATTACGTAATCCAGATACATGTGGTTCACTAGTACCCAATGCTGATTTTAGGTTCAAACATTTGACAGACTGGTTTTGCCCTTGACCAAAGCATTTAATCCCAGGTACCTACAGGGTGACTATTCCTGTAGTAAGTTGCTTTAGATAACAAACTGTCTGCTAAATGGCAAATTGGCATTGCAGTGTTGGTACCATTGTTCCACATTTTTACAACAAATTTTTTTACAAAAATTGTTTCTGTTATTAGCTTCAATAATTGGAATAATTCATAATGTGCCATTAAAAACCACAGCATGTGATGTGTCAAAGCTTTTAAGGCAAACAATGAGCAGTTTAACCTGAGACCAGCCATCAGTTTAAAGTGTTTTAAATACTTCTGCAGTGGTTCTCAAACCTGTCCTGGATGCCCCCCAACAGTACACATTTTGGATGTCTCCTCAATGAAACACACCTGATTCAACTCATCAGCTCATTAGTGGTGACTCCAAGACTTAAATTGGGTGTGTCAGAAAAGGGCGACATGCAAAATATGCAGTGCTGGGGGGCCTCCATGACCAGTTTGAGAGGGTAATAATACCTTGCCAAGATCCCTGTCTCAGCATGAATGGCCTCAATGTGACTGTAATATACATTTCTAAACACTGAAGGTCCATGCAGAGATGAACACGATATCATCAGCCTCCTGCAAATATTATTGTTATCATTTCTTTGGTCCTAGATGGGTCTGTTTTGTTTTAAGGTTATTTAGAGATATACTTGTTTCACTTCTGCTTAACTGATCGACATGCAAGCCAAGACCAACAAACAGAAGTTTTCACCTCTCCATGCAAATGGCTTGGCGAGGTAGCTCATTGCAAATATCTCAAAAACAATACAGGATTGAGTACAGTACAATACAGTAAACAATTTTAAATAAAATGCATAAATCACAGATCACAAGTTGATTGTAACAGTTAAACATACTATTTAAGAGACACATTTTAATTGCCAGCCTTCTATATAATCTTTAAAGGAATAGTTTCACACCATCCTCAGAAAATAATGAAGCATATCTGAAGGTGGCAGCACAGTCCTTATTTACATTTCTTTCTCTCTCTCTAAATTAAGAGCAAATGCTTCTCAGATCCAGCAGACTTTTATGTTTCTGCATGAGCTTTCATCACCGTTTCTTTTTATACCAATGCACCGATCCATCACACAGTACACACGGCATATCTTAACAATGGAAACAAATTTCCAACTTGTTCATGGTTCTTGTGAAATACTCACTCATTCTGTGCCGTGCTATAAGATCCATTTCTGCCAGAATCCCTCCCATGGCCATGCTTCGAGGACTGACAAAACACCTTCCCAGAAATATGTTTTAAAAGTGGAAGTAATCAATCTAGGAAAGTCCCAGTTGCCTCAAAATACTTTTTCCTCAATATCCTTCTTACTTATTACTTATTGCAAGCTCCAATTTTATTGTGTTGGGGCCATAACCTCATTATTACAGAACACATTTTTAATGGTTTACTTGAGTCCAACAGTTCATATGGAAAGTTACTTGTAATAAGGTGATATTTCTAAGTTGCTGGTAGAACATTGTGCATCTTAAAGTGCCAATATACTTCTAGCAAAATCGATGAAAGCAGGGGTGTAATGTCATTTCTAACTAAATCTGGCACAAAAGAATATGTTTTTGAGTTTTTTACGGAGGTTCAAAACACCGTGCACTGCAAACTTTCTGGAGAACTTCATACCAGCTGTTAAACACCCTCTTACTGCCATTGGTCCACGTCATCGGTGGGAGTGACCCGGTGCTGTACCTATACTTTGAGGCTGTAATTTTTTTCCCAGTTGATTTCTAAGCTTAGTCAAAGTCTTTCTAGCAAGTCGGTCCACTGGCGGCCATCTTTGGAATGCTCCCGGGAGGCTATTTCCAGTCATGACAGTGCAGCTCCTATGTACTTGAATGGGGGAACACTGAAATCTCAAAAACTGCTTGCCAAGCCTATGTTTAAAGGACAGCAAATCAGCAGTATAATCTGATGACACTGTTATCATAAACTGTGCTTCTTTACCTCATAATACGTTAAAAAACGCAATTTCCCGGCGTTCTCGAGTTAATTGACAGGCAATATCTGTATTTCTCCCACTCATTTTAATAGACGTGACCCGTCTCTGCTAAATAGTCTCTGGCTTAGAACACATAAACATGAGTGCAGAGTTGCAGAGCTGGTGCAAACCTTTCATCTTAACAATTGTTCGTGTAATGCCTATAAAATACAATAACAGATGATAACTGGTGAATATATAGGGCCAAGTATTAGCGCTAGCACGAGTTAGCGCAGTGAATGCAGAATTCAGACATGTCATATTACACATTACACATGATTTACTCCATATTTGTCACTTTGATTCATCATCAAGTGGTTAAAACAGAGCCTTTTACTGATCTCATGTGGATTCTATTCATAGAGTAAGGCAAGTACTCACATTTTAATGCCACATTGGTTAATGTTTTACATGTAGGACAACATGCATTTCATCTTCTGAATCATTTAAATCATTTACAGCCCCAGCGGTTCAGGTGGTGTAAGAAATTTCGCAAACAGTTTACCGTTGCCAAAGAATGTTTAGCCCAAGATGGACCACTTGTATTGTAAAATTAATGGGAGAAATTGGAACACCCTATATGAAAGATGTAGAAATTAAGTCTCGCCTTACAGGTAAAAAAATCAATTACCTTTACATACAGACATCGCCTGTTAGTCAACTCGAGCCTGAAAAATAGCATTTTTTATTGTTTTTGTGTGATCTGAGCTAAAGAAGCACAATTCATGATACTATTGGTGTCAGGTTTTATTGCTGATTTTAAATGTTCTTTGATCGTAATCTTGACCAACTGTTTTGGAGATTTTGGTCTTTTCCCATTCAAGTAGAAACAAACTGTACTTTTATGGCGCTTGTTTACATAGAAAACAACTGCCCGGGTGTGTTCCAAAGATGGCCGCCAAGTGGACTGACTTTGCTTGAAAGGGACTTTGCCATTGCTCAGCTGTTTCAACATTCTTTTTCAGCTCTGAGCGAAGAAGAACTTCGCTGTCAGTGTATAGAAGCCTTAATGATTTCTTATTGCAAATATAGAGCAGAGGAGACAACAGCATAAAACAGGCATTGCTATTACTGTTGCTAATATGTAGAGTTAGGGATTTGAACAAACCACTAACTTAAATTCAGCATGAAGCCATTCTGCACCATTTGTTCTACAGACATGAATGATACCCTAAATCAAAGACTTACACTGAAGCCACACGTGCCAAGTCTTGAGACCAGAATCTGAAAGTGACTTGGACTTGGGCCAGCAAGCAACCACCCAGAACACCCTATAGCAACCACATAGCAACATGCTAAAAACCACTCCTTAGCAACAGCATACAATCACACTGGCTAGCCTCATCGTGGAGAGTTTTGCACAGGCAGGAACAACTATCTAGTTCACCATCGCTCTAGTTTTTGAATAATAATGCTCTGATGAGTATGTGAGGGGCCATATTTTCTATATGATCACTGGATTATGTATTCATTAAAATCCCATCTATACGGCTCCCCAAACAGGCTGTCAGGCAAGCGGCCAGCCTCCACAGCATCAGTATTTTTACGAGAGGGCCCCCCAGAAACCTCGGTCCTGCTTGTTTTTAGTGGCCCTGGCTGCGAATGGAAACACTTAACTCCCACAATAAATTACTCTGCCTCGGTGATGCCATACTACACACGGGCCCTCCACCTCTGCAGGGCCACAGGGTGAGTCATAAAGGAGCGTTCAGGAGCATGTGGCTGGGTGGGGGCTGCTCAGTTATCAGCGGCAGGGTGAAGATAAGGTTTCAGGCCAGGTCTTCCTCTCCAAGGGTGGAGGAGGTATTCTTACAGGGCTCTTAAGTGTAGCGGTGGCCTTGTGTAAAGTGCTATGAGCTTGATGGAGAGTGTTAAGGTGTCGTTGTCTAATAGGACAGCTACAAAATAATTAAAATGAGATATAGAGTATATTTAAATAAATCAACACAAGTGAATTACTTAAAGCCATTTCAAAGATATCCAGGAAAGTAATTATAAAGGACATGGGCTGTTTCTCAATTCTAAGAATGCAGAGAACGGACGAGTGTTCTTATATGAAGACAAGTCTTGCCAAGCTACCTTGGAAGAACGTACTCGGAAGGACAGGAGGACACAGAACGCATCTATTGCGAGCTTTGAGATGTGCTGTGATCTTCCTGTTGCGCAATTAACTATCACAGCACATTTGAATCCAGTGAGAGAACTACTGGCATTATCACACCATTGAGATTTGCAGGACTATTGACATGTTAAAAGAATAAAATCTGTAAACACTCATTTTCTCCATGTGTTTATTACTATATTAAAATGATGGCCAAAAAAACAACAAATGTTGACGGAGTATAAGGACTTGCACGAGCCGTCAGACTTTCGCAAGCTTAGAGTGGGAAACTCTTGAGGAAAAAACAAAAGGATAAATGTCCTTCGTCTGCCACCATAGTACCGAGTTCTTGCCCACAAGTCACCATCTGATGCATCTTTAATATCAAGGACACATTTCCTGCGTCCTCTGTACTTGCGTTCTTGAGGATTGGAATTGAACTTTGGCAGTGGATGATTATGTAGAAGGAGTCAATGAGAATGTAAGAACACAAAAGAATGCACATTGAAAAACAGCCAGAATTGTGTGGCTTTTATGTCTGATCGCTTTAAGGCCATCTATATGACAGTGTACTCCTAAAAGTAGACAAAATGGATTATTACACATTTAAACTTTACAGTCTTTCTCTTGAAGGAAATTGGACCAAAACCATTTTCAATATTTTCAGCTTAATGATTTTAAAGAGAACATGAAAATCTAAATTGACCCTGGCTGCATTTGAATATGCATACTTCCGTATATAGTATGCAAAAAAGCATTATGTTAATGAAAATATAGTTGGCGATAAATACCTGGATGACCTACTACTGTACATCTGACAAGATTCTGAAGTGTGCATCCACTTGGACACTTTACTATCTCATAAAACCACAGGAGATGAGAAGACGTCACATTCAAATCACTGAATTCAAAAAACAGAGGAGAACCACGAGTCATTTCAGGCGACTCATTTCAACTGTAAGTGTTATACATACCAAGGAAGTTGTTCCATGTGCTTACATTTTGCATGTTGGCCAAAACCAAATGAAACCAGATGTTATTATGTTCGGTTCACGGGACAATGCCCACGTTCCCCAGATGATGTATGTCCAGGAATGTATTCATACTTCTCACCTGCACACCTAAAGAACTTTTTTTAAGGGCTGAGAAGTACGTCCTCCATCAAATGCAATACATTCTCTGACAATACGAATTGCGGCACAGCCGTAGATAAAATGGTAAATCGATGCAAGCTATCAGTCCCATGAAAAGGTTTTGTACTAACCAGTCATAATGAGTGACAGGACATATTATGTGCTTAGTTTATTTTTCTTAATTATTGTGCTGGGTAGCCCCACCCACTGAAATCTAATTAGTCCAAAATTTGCTTTTCATAACTGTACATGGAACATCAAATATGTTCTGATTGCTGGTGACTGTATCACATCGCACAGCCGTTTCGTGTTCAGTGTAGACTAGCGATGCGTCGTTCATGAAAGCTTCATTCATTTTGAACTAATCCTTTATGACCCAGGATTAACGAGTATTCTCAGAGAATTATTAGTTCATTTTGCCATGGCCATGCATGTCCAAGATTTATAGTTTGTGAATTGTGAGCCTATGCAGATTTATGTGACAAAGGAATGAAAGACTGATACCCAAAGACCCAGTCGGGAGTTGAACTAACTGTTTTTGTTTCCTGTAGAGCCTGTGCGGCTGTCACATGACAAAAGAATGAAAGACTCTGTCCAGAAGACAAAGTCGAGTGGTAAACCAATCATTTATGATTGCAATAATTTAGCTTTAGATGCATTAGCATGATTTCCTAATTCGGAAATGATCAAAGTTTGCGTAAATGGATGTGTTCGGGGAATTTGGCTATTGAAAATTGAACATAGTGCCCCCTTCTTTAAATGAAAGGAATGTCAAAGATCCAAGTCTGTAAAATAATCAGATCTTCCCATCACTAGTGTAGAAAGACAAATTGCTTGTCACTGGAATCAAATCGCATCACGCCTTGTTAGAACATGGTGTTATCGCGTATCGTCACTGTTCTTCCCAAAGAAGAAAAAAAAAATGTTTGTCTTGGTAATCTTTCATCAAAACCTTGCTTCACCTCTGAAACAACTTGCCTTTTGTACTGACATCAGCTAGGTCGTGCAAGCTAACCAGTAGCTATTAGCCAAATTCAGGTATGGCTCCATTCTAGTATTCATCAAGTTTTTCTGGTTAATGATCCTTTTTTCATTCAGAAATTTGTCACATTCCAGAAGTTAAAGGGTGGATTGCAAAAATGTCATGTTGACTAGAGAAAGGCCATACTGTACATATTAATATACAGTACCTGATCAGTTTGTATTAGCTTAGAATATTCCTCATAGTATTTACTGACTGTTCGACCATGGTTGTTTCAGTGTTTTCTGCTATCAAACGAAGGGGTGCTCTCTTGAGCATTCACACACAGCGAACTTCATCAAAGTTTACATTTCAGCAAGATGAGAGCGCATGCAGTTATTGGGTGGGACTTGGGAAAGTCCTCTCTGGCTGACTGAGGCCCCTGGCACTGGGCCAACATGGTAAGCAGAGCTTCCACTGGGCAATGATGTGAAGTCATTGTCCAGATGCACATTCAGATGGGATCCAGAGCCGCACACCCACCAGGGACTGTAAATGAAGGTAATGTGGAGCAGACGAGAGGGTGAACTCCAGGCCTGGCAGCGAGGCCTCCAGGGTTCACACACCATCAGCACTGGACAGAACATAGCTAGTCGGGCCAGCGAGACAAAAGACTTTCAAAAGACTGTGGCTTGGAAAGAGCTCGTCTTGGCATGAAGCAAGAGGTCACAGAATGATCGCCATGCCAAAATCTTGATAAGTGTCAGTTAGCCTTGATGATTTAATGAATATTCCAATATGAAGTCTCAATTGAACAAATCACAGCCTGTAGCTGTATGAAAATTCAAACAATATGAAAGTGAGTAAATGACGACTATTCCTTTCAAATTTAGCAGAAACGAAAATTTATTTAAATGTCAAATATTCCCAGTAGTGTGGTGACTCATGCTAATGCAAAAAGAGGCCAGACATGGAGAAATAACACCAGGCATAGTTTTGCGTAAAATATAGTTCCGACAAAGCCGTCTGTAACATATGAATAATAAAGGAAAATTCTCATGTCATGCTATGATAATAAGTTCCATTTCAAACTGACATTTTCAGAGAAGCAATCGCAGCATCGCATGGTACACACACAATGAGAGGATGAGAGTCGCAGACACACTTTGTGGGTTTATTTCTCTAACTGCATGGAATTCATGGACAACACCTATTTTGGTGGAAAATCCTGCTGCAGTCCAGATCATTTGTCTACGTAAGTCAGCAATGAAGCAGACTGTAGTTTTGAAATTGGAGATGATGGCGCTCCACTGAGAACACAGACCAAGGTCTACTGAGCCATCAAGGAGCGCAGTCAAAGATTCCCAGATGTGGTGTGTAGTGCGTTCCACCATGTGTTAAGCAGATACAGATCTCGTTTTGAATGGTGAACGTGCCAGAGACAGAGAGCGCAGTAGACCCTTTACAGGTGAAAAATTAGGATGGCAGATTTTTAGCCTCCTGTAGATGGTGTGGTTAATGAAAAACAATGACGTGCTCTGCGGGTCGGTTTTCCCGGCCAGAGAGATGTAAGTGTTCCTCGGGATATCGCCCAGGAATCCCCTCTACAGAAGGGAAAGCACGGCACAGTCAAAACAGCGTGCTGTAATCCCGCAGACTGGTTTCAATTATAGCATAGAATATCAAAGTTAATTACTCCTCTTTTAATGCAGCTTTTTTTTTCCGCTTTTCCTCTTCCGCGCCCAGTTTAGTTGGACAGAAATTTTGTGGGTGGAGTCCTCACTAATTGGTATGGAAAACTCGCACCTGTGGTAAACCAATGTTTTGAAAGACTTAGACGTTGAATATTTGTGTGTGCGTCCTGCTTGGAGACGTTTGGATGCGGCCCATAAGAGCTTTATAAAACCCTTTAGCCATGCTGAAGTCGAAAAAGTCATGCATGTGGTGTTTTCCTTTTGCTCTGTTTTTATGTGACCTCTGCTTACAGCTCATTTTATCTGAATGGATCTACATCTACTCCAGGAAATACTTTTCAAGGCAAATTTGTTTTTGAAAGTCACTGTACAGACGTACACCTTAAAAATACATGAAAGCCATTGATTGTTTCCAGGGTTATTGCTCAAGAAAACAAATAAAATACAGCAAGGCATTTTTGTCGCACTATATGGGGTAAGTTGTCACAGTGTAAACCACCTATTATGGACTTTTCAGTAAAATGTCAACAGTAAAAAAGTTATGAAACAAAAAACAAAAATGTAAAAGGTACCGTACTAACATATCAAACCATTGTCAATCAAATCTACCTTCGTTATTTAGTTGACTCTTATCTTTGTTTTACCAACAGCTATTGCAAAACTATTATGATGATATTGGAATTTCAGTTTTGAGTAGAGAATTCACACAAAATATTCCGATGCAGGTCAGCTTTGAACTAGGTTTTTGAAACCAACTTATAAAGCCACTGATAATGTTAAAAAATGTTTAGTTAGCTCTGTGTATAATGGACAGCTCAATGAGTTGAATGTGACTAAGGTTCAGTAATGGGGCTTTTCCACTGCATGGTACAGCTCAGCTCGACTCTGCTCGCTTTTTGGGGGTTTTTCACTGTGGATAGTACCTGGTACCTGATACTTTGGTCGAGGTTCCAAGTGAGCCGAGCTGATACTAAATGTAACGTCAAAACCCTGCAGATCACTGATTGTTCAGAGAGAATCTTCACTACCAGCGTCACTGGATTTGCGACACGGGACATCAACCCGCTAGTTTTAGCAACAGCGACAGCAATATCATTTGTTCACACGACTTTTGAATTGTAAAAAGAAATGGCTGTGCGCAAAACCATGCCGTGGTCAATAAACGAGTTGCAGATGTTCCTCTCGTTAGCAACGAACGAAACGACGCAAAGCGAAAAAGTCTTTCAGGAAGTGTCTCAAGTATTGGCCGCAGAGGACCCACCAACAGTGTAGGGAAAAGTTAAAAAAACTTAAAAGTGACTACAGAACCATCAAGGACCACAACAGCCGGAGTGGTTCAAACAGAAGAAAGTGGAAGTGGTTCGACCAAATGGCTGCTATCTTATGGCAATAGACCCGCGAGCAATGGGAGGGAGAGTGCCCTGGACTCAGCGTTGTTGGAGTCCACGAAGGAGGATGGTATGTTTTGTTACGTTAACTTTATATTCTGCTTGAAAGCTTCACTTTATTTAGTTGACCAGCTACTGGAAAGCTTGCTTCTGAAACAACCAGGCCAATTTAACTGTTACACTTGTGTAAAATCACCATGCAACAACTGCTTTATGCAGCACAATGAGCTAGTAGCTAATAGTGATGGGTAGTTCGCGAACGAGTTGGCTCTAAGAGCCGGCTCTTATAGGTGAATGTTGGGAGCCGACTCGCATATCAGAAGAGCCGAATCTATTTATAAAAATATAAAAAAATTAAGATAAGAATAATCAAAAGATTTAAATGAATAGAATTAATGAATTCAAAGAACGAAAAAGAAATAAAATAATATTGGCCTAAATGCTCAAGCGCAGGCACATTCGTTCTGACTGTCTGCTCAGACTTACAGCCTCACCTGTTGTTCCTGTCAATCAGACACGCAGTGTCAACCAATGAACCAAAGATGCGTGAGGGAGGGCGGAGCCAACTTATTATGTTGTTCAGTAGTATTCGTATTTGTTACATTTATATGCACTTTGTTTATATACATAAAAAAGTTATACTTTAAATGCAAATGCAAATGCAAACCAATGCAAACCAAACCAATTTTTAAATACATTATGGTTAAGGTAGAGTATGATTTCATTTAATAATTTAATTAGAATTGTTTTAACACCAATCACAGTCAAACTATCGCAAACTGTTTGACTTGAAAAAATAATAAAAAATGTTTTTTAAAGAGCCGTTTGGGAGCCAAAACAGCCAGCTCTTTTTGGTGAGCTGAGCCGAACGAGCCGGCTCACTGAAAAGAGCTGGATTGCCCACCACTAGTAGCTAACAGCTAGCGGTCATGTTATTGTTTATGGTCAGTAATGTTTGTGTCGCGTTTAAGATGATGTCATGAAAGTAGAGGTGGCGCAACTATGACGATCAGCCTATAATCCCACCCACGTTGAGGCGGCACTAAACAATGGAATAGCAAGCTCGGAAAAGTAAAGCGAGCAGAGTCCAGCCGAGTCGAACCGTAACAAACCGTAAGTGCCATTAGTTCAATGGGCCTAAAGAGGGAAGAAGGGAAAAAGACAACAAACCATAAAAGTGCAAAAAATGAAGCTGCTGGTTTGTTTGCTTTTAAAATGTACCTCCTCATTAGCATGTACCCGCAAATTGATCGTTAAATTGTGTCAGTGAGTTAGAAAACACACACACACACACAAACATTTAAGATTGTGGTGCTGGAATAGGATGATCTCTCATTAAAAAGATCGATTGATTAAAAAAAAAAAAAAAAAAAACTGGGAGCAGTTGTTAGGACTTTCTAATGGTTTGGAAACCTGTTCTTAGGTCAGCTCAGTCTGTTTTGCACCCCGTGTCAGAAATGACCTTTACTGTTAAGGAGCAATATTTGCCCCATGGATTTGTTTTTAAAAGAATATTCCAGGTTCAATACAAGTTTAGCTCAATCGACAGTATTTGTGGCATAATATTAATTACCACAAAAATTTCTTTCGACTCATCCCTCCTTTCTTTAAAAACAAACAAACAAACAAAACAAAAACTGTATTACAGTGAGGCACTTACAATGGAAGTGAATGGGGGCCAATGTTTCAAAAGTATCGCCACAAAACATAAAGGATATGCGTGTCAACATGATTTTATTGTGATAAAATCACTTACTAAACTTTATTTGCAAAGTTATAGCCAATTTTAAAACTTCGTTACCATGACGATGTAATGTCAACAAACCCTAAAATGACTGTAATAATGACAATTTAAACATCTTTACAGCTCAAGTAATACACAAGTTTTAACAGAAGAATGAATGTTGGTGCTTTTATAAAATTATCAGCTTCACATTTCTGCCTTTAAACCCTCCAAAAATTGGCCCCATTCACTTCCGTTTTAAGTACCTCACTGTGACCTCGATTTTTGCTTTTTTCAAAGAAAAGAAAAGGTGGGACGAGTCTAAATTAATTTTCATGGTAATCAACATTATTCCACAAATGCTGTCGATTGAGCTTAACTTGTATTAAACCCGGAATATTCATTTAAGGGCATTTTTATGAGGGCATGATGCATGGTTTTATGTAAAATGCTTAATTTTATTAATTCATTAAAATATATTTTCAACATAAATAATTAAATATGCTGTAAACTAAAAATTTAAATGAAAATCATATCATATGTTAATTAGTATAACTAAGACTAGAATATAGTATTAAGAAATATATCAGAAAATTACAATGTAAATAAGAAATAGAGGAAAACATTAGGGAGGGCATTTTTCGCCTTCACATTTTCAGTTTCAGGGGCATTTCTGTCATTTTCAGTGGCATTTCTGCCCTCAGTCCTTGCTAATATCTGCCTTTGATTGCACCTAAAATGATCAGAAAGAACCCTAGGAATGTTAACAAATAAAAAACCCAATCTTCTCTCCTACTTTCAGGGTTGTGGTACATTTGGAATTGAACGCCTTTCTGAACATGAATTGAATTTGAGTAAAAAAACAAGATGCAGAATTGTAATTTGAATTTGTATTTTAGGACACGGGAATAAATTAAATGCATTCAAGTGCTATATATATATATATATATATATAGGCTTATAAATTCTTTTAAAAGTGTTTTAAATGTCAAATATTTATTATTTAAAAATATAAAACATTACAGCTTTATTTTCTGTGAAAAGCGCTATACAAATAAAAATTACTTGACTTGAAAAATATAACCATATATAACTGCATAAAACATAGGCATGAATAGTTCAAATGAATTAATTAATCATTTATGTCATGCCACAATACTTATTAGCTAGACTAATGAAATTCCTCTGTTATGCAACTGTAAATTATAATTCAGTGAATTCCTCTACCTGTCATTCACTTTCAGCATCCTGTGGGGTGTGGTCAATTCCATTTAAATTCCAACACATGAACTAAAAAGGGAGCCAAATTCTTGCCCAACCCTGCCTGCCTCATCCATCCCATCTGTTTCCATATAAAATCTGTCTCTGGCTGAAACAACCAAACAGTTGTGTTTGTTTTCGTCTGTTTATATTTTGTTGCCTTGTGTGTTTATATTTAATCTTTTATTGGGGGACATTTTGAAAGTTAAAATTGATTCTTTCCAACCAAAGGTAACAAGGACAAATATCCCCATCTAAATAAAAAAGAATGTGCGTCAGTCACGATCCCACCTCCGTAGCTTTGTGGTTTTTGACCAAGGGAAATCTATATTCCAATTTAAGAGTCACTGACTGTGCCATACTCTCATTTGTGGTGCCATCTAATCTCCAAATGAAAGGGGCAAATCATCAAGCAAATATTCCACACTTCTGCAAACAAAATGGAAAACGGAGAGAACGGGGAACGACTTGTGGGAGTCACTTCACTCTAGGAGTGGAACGCTGGAACAGCACTGTTTATTTGCCCTATTGAACTTTTCCTGTCAAACATGGAGCTTGTAGTTAGAGTGAAGCTGTGGTGGGGCTCTGCAATGAGACTGGCACGGTCCAGCTCTTTTACAAATGCACACTCTCACAGTTTTATGACACCAGTACGCTCTTTGAAATTTACTGGTGATTATTGCATTTATCATGTGGCACTGAAATGCTCATAAATGACATCCATCCTTGTCAAGTTCTGCATCCAGAATGTGTGGCACTGAGAAGTAGAAAAAACATTCTTCTGAGAAATGTCACTCTTCTGAAAGGTGAAAGGAAAGTTTGAAAACATAAGGAAAGGTTCATCCAAAATGGAAAAGTATGTTTTAGAATGTCCAAGCTGCTTTCTTCTGTACAATGAAAGTGAACGGGGAAATGGGCCCCATTCACTTCCATTGTAAGTGCCTCACTGTAACCCAGATTTTTGCTTTTTTTTAAAAAAAGGAGGGACGAGTCAAAATTTATTTTTGTGGTAATCAATATTAAGCCACAAATGCTGTAGATTAAGCTTAACTTGTATTGAACCTGGAATATTCCTTTAAAATGACTCACACACAAGACTCCCACTGATTGTCATCGAAAAAAAAAAAAAAAAAAAACGCTTGTCAGAGAAATGGCTCAGTAACAGATAGGACTGGTCAGAAACACTCTTAAGGCGGGGCTTAGTGTAACGGTAGCCAGCTGATAGATAACTGTGCAATGTGTATAAACCTCACTCCTGACCTCAAGAGGTGGATTAGCAACGGATGCTAGAGGTTATAGCCTTTAGCCTCCTTGTTAGTGCGCCCGCCTCCCATGCCAGAGACGCCGGATCATGTCCCGTACAGAGACAGGAGCATCACATTTGCAAAGGGTCAAAAATAAGCACAGTTTTCAAACAAATTCCACAATACTTGTAATACTAAAGGAATATTCCTGGTTCAGTACAAGTTAAACTCAATCAACAGCATTTGTGATATAATGTTGATTACCACAAAAATAATTTTGACTCATCCCTCCATCTCTTAAAAAAAATCAAAAAAAAAAAAAAAATGTAAAAAAAAAAAAAAAAAGGCACGTTTGAGGCACTTACAATAGAAGTGGGACATTCCGTAAATGTTAAAATACTCACTGTTTCAAAAGTGTAGCCACAAGATGTCAACAATATACCTGTTAACATGATTTTAGTGTGATAAAATCACTTACTAAACTTTTCTTTTCTTTTCTTAAAGTTACATCCAATTTCACAACTTTGTTGCCATGATGATGTAATGGCATAAACCCTAAATCCCTAAAATTACCCTTAAAACGACAATTTAAACAACTTTACAGCTCAAATAATACACACGTTTTAACACAATAATTAATTTGAGTGTTTTAATTAAATTATAAGCTTCACATTTCTGCCTTTAAACCCTCCAACAATTGGCCCCATTCACTTCTATTGTAATTTTTTTTTTGTTTGTTTTTGTTTTTTTGAAAAGGAGAGAATATATTTTTTTGTGGTAATCAACATTAGGCCAAAAGTACTGTTGAGTTTAACTTGTATTGAACCTGGAATATTCCTTTAAACATTTACACACATCAGTTTTACGCGTAGACAGTCACATTCAAAAGACAGACTACATTTAAGAATGTTAAGCAAACTGCAAAGGTACAATTATTATTATTATTATCTCAGGCACTGCTTTTGTCTATGACATTTACTGCAACAGAATGCAATATTCATAAACATCAGTGTCTCTTTACTTAGGCCTCACAGTAAATAAGGGTAGAAAACAAAGGAGCCGCATAAACCTTCACGAGGAATGCATATGGTCTCAAAAAAAAAAAAAAAAAAAAAAAAAGAAGAAGAAAAAAAAGTCCCCAAATTGTACTGCAATTATACACTGAGATGGTGGTCTGAGTGCAGCTAAAGAAAACAGAAGCTTGTGTTGAAAGTCTATCACAGTAAGACTTACAAAGCAAGAGGCTACAATGGAATATCAGGGGGAAACAGGCCCACTTCAAACGGAGCATCCGGTCACTATTAGCACAATATGACAATAATCAGTCAAGAACTGTTTTGTGTGCTGCCCTTTAAAAATGCATATATTAAGAATTTGACAAGGGCACTCAAAGTTAACTATGCACTTCCTCTTTTCCTGAACATGCAAGACTGTTCTCACCTAATGTCCCGCTGTATTGTGCTCGACTCAAATTCAAACACATTCTGGCATTATGAGGTAATAAGACACTGATGGAGCTCAACAAATCAGCCGTTGTGGGAGATGAACTTCTTCTGTTGGACATATTTTTTGACAGTAATTTCATTTTCCATTCTTTTCATACATATAATGCTTTTAAAGAACAGTGAGTTTCCATATTTCTTGTAAATCAGTATGTTCTCGTAAGGGTGGGACAAAAATCAGAATTTAAGAATAGGCCCCCTTTCAGTTGAGTTCATGAGTTGAAATATGAATACATTTTTCACATCCTCCAGGACTGGTGCAGAACAGCACAATTCAGCAAAGGTAACCACTTAAGCGCAGCACTATGCAAACGTCATACGTGCAAAGTCAATGGTCATGGCAATGACGTTTTGATATTTTCTGGAAGCATGTGCTAAGACTAGGCGCAAGTGGGTTGGTGAAATCGTGTGCAAAGCACTAATGGGCAGGGTCAAGGGCAAGTTAATTCTGAGGTTCTTCTCCAGGTATTGCACCGTCTGCATCCTATTATATACATATGTCAAGCAACATCGATATAAATTAAGATAGCCCATTCATAAGAATTTGGTATTGTAAATGGGCTGTATGCAATGCATCCCCTGCTCTGTGACTGTACTGTCATCTGCACTGCTCCGGACTGCAATGTATGTGTTGTATGTTCTCTATCGGCCCCTCTGAGACTGTTGGCTCTCGTCCTGCTCACCCATGTCTCATCTGCTTGAACATAATAAACGTATTATTATAATTATTCGTCATATTGATCTATTGACAGAAATCATGGCAAGTATTAAAAGTGAGTAATAGCTCCTAGATATCATCTGCTGGTGGAATCCCCAAACTGCAAATTCAGCAACTGATCCATGCCAAGATTAGACATGGTTCACAAACATCTTAGCACAATTTCAATTATTATTTCTTAGGAAAATAGCAAATTATGCTTTGCACCACTTCATTAACATACAATATACCCACACTGTAAAAAATTGCCAGGATTTTACAATATTTAACAGTAATTTCTTACAATAAAATACTGCTTTCAGAATTTTACTGTAAAATCAATGCAGGCTATGCCAGTTTCTGTTATAACACAACAAATTACTGTAAAAAGAAATAACAATATCGCACTGCATTGTGGGATAACCATGTTAAGTTTGAATTCACCATTATGGTGTTCAGTAGGGCTGAAACGATTAGTCGACATTATCAACAATGAGAGAGTTAATTTTTTTGTGAGTTAAAGATGGATTGAAGTGAACAGAAAGGTGAGAGAGGGTAGTCTTCGACCCATTATACACTGCAACAAAATGTGTTTGTGATTTGTTTTTATTTTGGCTTGTTTTCCAATATAAATATCTAAAACTCCTTTAAAACAACGTACATTTACCTTAGCAGCTATACTGCAGAAGAAAAAATTGTTATCAGAGAATGTTGAATATAATATCAAAAATACAAATATTTTAAAATATCTAAAAATCCTTTAAAAAAAAGTTGTATTCACCTGAGAAGCAGCATATAAGATGTTTAGACTTGCTTTTAGAGAATAGATCTTGAATACAAGTATATTTTGTCTTTACTGTACTCGCAGAAGTATAACAAAGTGAAAAAATACACTTACTCTATATTTAAGATACATTCTCTTAAAGCAAGTCTAAATATCTTATATGTTGCTTCTCAAGTAAATGCATCTTGTTTTAAGGATTTTTAGACAATTTTAAATGGAAAACAAGACAAAAACACTTTACATTTTATTACTGTTAGTAAGCATGTATAATACAACCTTTTAAGTTGGGGCACAAGCTGAATAATCAGTTAAGAGCTAATGATTAATCATCGCAATAATCGCCGAATAGTCGAATAATCGTTCAAATAATCGTTAGATTAATCGATTATCAAAATAATTGTTAGTTGCAGCCCTAGTGTTTAGTGTTCCCTTTGGATGGGAACTTTGACTTCTTTAAAGTTAATACATTTTCTCCTAGCTGATGCAATTGTGTTTTAAGAACATTATACTTTGCACTGTGCTGTAGGGAGTCTGATCAAAATTTACAGTTTACACTAAATGGAGTATTTGTTCGAAAAAAATTCATACTGTAGTTGTAATCAAACAAGGAGGTAGTGATTCTTGCAATGGCAGGTTGTAATATGATTGATCTGTTACTGCACATAAACTTTTAGTAGAGTTGGCAACTAGATATGCACAGATATCAACACTCAGCATACAAAATTCAACAATGGGGACAATTAACAATCATTGCAGGTTAAAAAATATAAATTTTATATTTTTGATTCTACAATACAGCACTGCTACATTACAATAATTTCATGGCCCTGTTCACTGCAAAGTCACTGTATACAGTTGTCTTTAAATTGTAATAAAATGTAGAAATACTATTGTAAAATATACTGTGAACTTCATGCAACTAGAAGCTAAGAATTTACTGTAAACTCACACAAACTTTTTTACAGTGCACAGTGTGCGCGCATACACCCACAGATAGTGCAAACACTCCCACCCATGCCCACGTGTGCTTTGTGCTGGCAAGAAAATTGTGCTTAGAATTAGAGTTCTCACAAAAAATTGGATCAATTAAGACATCACAGGTTCATTGTGTTTTGCACTGTGCCTAGCACAGTCACGAAAATAGAGCCCTTGGTGTGTTCCCTTTTGACTTGGATCAGTAAGCAACAGTGTTGGTGAGTATTTAACTAAAAGTAGTGATGCTACTAACTTAACTACATTTTTCAGTAGTGTCACAGTAAGTCAGCTACTCTTTAAAAAAGTTGTTAGCTGCGCCTAAGGACTTAAAGGCTTAAAAATGTATCTGTTTCTTGCCCACAAGTCTTGTGGATTACTTTTATCCTGCCTTTATGTGCTTTTTGCACTTAAAAGTTTTGGACCCTGTTGATTTGAATTGAATGGACCTACAGAGCTGAGATATTCTTCTAAAAACCATTGTTTGTGTTCAGCAGAAGAAAGAAAGTCATACACATCTGGAATGATATGAGGGTGAGTAAATGATGAGAGAATTTTCATTTTTGGGTAAATTATTTCTTTATATATCTTCAAGGTAGTTAGCTACTTTTTCATAATAGCTTGTATTGTAGCAAACTACTTTTGTAAAGGATTAGCTTGACTGTGGTTGAACTAAGTTATGAGTAGATTGTAGCTTGGGTAGCTACAGTTTCAAAGTAGTTTCCCCAGCAATGGTAAGCAACCACCTAGTAACTACCACAGCAATAAAACCCCACAAGCACCAGTCTCATTGTCTTCAGAAAATGTAAAAATGTAAGTGTCAGTTAAATGCACTTCTGTCTATTTGCAAATATTTTCTGACCAATTGAAAGTGTAAACCTTTCAGTGTAAGCAATCTAATCTGACAAAATTCTGTTTATATGGTTGTCCTGCTTGCTTATAGTATTTTCAGTGTACACAAAGAATGTTGAAACATCTGTTTAGTTCAAGGTAGAATGGCACAGCTATCATTTGTCCTTCGTCTGGTGCAGCTGGTATCACCTCAGCAGACTGAAAACGTTCCTGGAGCCATTGCTGGGAAAACAGATCTGCTACCTTTGAGAATGGAAACAGAGAATTTTGGCAGTTTAGTTCGCTTCAATATGCTTCGGTACCATAGTGGAAATAAGGTGTAAGACTTAATAGTACAACTGATATGGTGTGTAATGCCAGAAAAACTACAATGTCTTACTGGAATTACAATATTTCATAATGCAATAACTTGGATTCAATAAGTTAGGTCTGAACAATGACTTTTCCAGAGCAAATCATGACCTTGGAGTCTGCAGACATAGATTACATGTAACAGTATAGGAAAGAATTGTTATCAATATGGGAATGCTCCCCATTGTCAAGAGACAGTTAAGTTAAAAATGATGACTGCAAAGCACAGTCGACACATCACTTCCAAAACATAATGCAATTTATAATCAACAACACAGTGGGGAGCCCAAAACTGTAGCAGTTTTGAATTATAAAGAAAACTTTAAATGAAAAAAAAAAAAAAAAAAAAAAAAAACCTGTAACATCTGGAGTTGTGCGAGCTGAGCACACAGCAAGTGGATCTTCAGTGGCTTGCAGATATACAGTTTTTCCCCCACAGTTTCCTTAGGAATTGGTCATATTAGTTTAAATGGTTTGACATCTGCATAAAGCAATTTCTCAATAATATATGGCATTTCATGTACCATTATGCCTGCATAAAAGAATAGTTCCAACCTGGTCTCATTGAATCATATTACTATACCTTTTAGCAAAATTATTTTTCCGTGGCTCATTGTACGCGGCAGTTCCCACAAGTGGCGCTATCAAAACAATGACGTTTATTCACTTTCACACAAATCAGAAGTAAAACGGCAGATTATGAGTAACACTTACTTTTTAGCCTGTTCCTCACACAATGCTATCTTATGACATTAAAACATTTTTACTATACTGCATTACTTGTTACCGTCAATTTAACGTTTGCATTACATAAACAACCACATTTACAAATTTGTTTGGGTACAATTAAATTGCGCGGTAGCTCAATTTATAGAGCTTTGCACTTGCGATGTAAAGGACCAGGATTTGAGTCCTAAAAAGCAGAGTTGACATGTGAGCCGAAAGTGTCATAGAAGCACCACAAAATGATGTGGTTGCTCCAGGTGTTTTTCATTTCGTATTTGTTTTCATAACACTATCGATTAGGTTTAGGTGGCTTAAAGGGGTCATGATATGCATTTTTTTTTTCTTCTTTAAGGTTAATTATAAACTGTCATAATGTAGTATTACATGACCTTTTTTCTACCCTGTCTTTGGCCCTCTGTCTGAAACCCTTGGTTTTGGTGTACTTCACCTTTAAGACACGCCCACTGTTATGATTGGCTAACGTCATTGAAAACCAAACCTCCTCAGCCATTACAAGTGTGGAACTGTACTTTTCAAGAATGAAAGAATGAAAACTTGCAAGCGATATACGAAATCCCCTAAAGCACTCTGTCCAGGCAATCATCGATATGAACCTATGTCCCAATTTATGTAAAGCACACAATCAAACTACAAACTACAGTTGCTTTACTGCAATAACAATAGAAAACTGAACAAAATCGTCACACTGTTTCTCCCCAAAACTTATCAGGCACACAAGATTTGGTGATAAAATAACTCTATTTAAACATCGAAAAGAGTCGAACACAAGGTGCGAATGCGAAGGGTTAATAAATGTGTGGAAGAGTGTTGTAAGGGACGGTCGGCATGGAGATTCCCCTGTTTGATCTCCCGGCTTCAGTATGGTGTCAGGAAATAAGCGATGCTGGCTGGCTGGCTGGCTGGGGAATCTCCCTCAAATGATTTGCCAGTCGACCTGGGGGAGATCTCCATCGATAAATTTGCCACTTAAATACGGGAAAATGGGCGCCTCCATGTGTTCCTTTCAGCCAAAATGTAAGACATCATGGCTAATACGAGACAGATAGGAAAGCAGACAGCCTAACTACCATAAACGTTATTGTTTTTTGGTGTGCTCTGCATTCTGCTGCCATATTTAAATAATTTAATCTCTAATCAATATTACGTGAGGAATTATGTATCTCAGTATCCCAGCCACTTTCTTTCTCTGTCAACTCACCGGTCACGATGATTACGTATGTTGTGGAGGCAGGGACTATGCAAATAACACCGCACTGTGATGTCACAATGTAGCCGATTTCAAAACAGGTCATAATTGCAGTGTGGAAATAATGAATGCTCTTTTTGGACTGGAGAGGAAGCTTTGAGTTTTAAATCTTACAGTATGTTTTTTTATAGTACAATGACCTCTTATAGCCTATATCAAATATCAAGGACAGTTTGATTCCTCATGTCATGATCCCTTTAAAGTAGGGAGGTAGGTTTTGTTGATTTAAAACTCACCAAAGCATTAACTTTAACCTTATCTGTTTGAAAGAAAATTAAACTTGCTTTTAGTTATTACTCACACGGTGGACATTTAACTTCTGAACTGCAGCGCTACATGTAATGAACCACTTAGCATCATTTTGCAAAAATATTATGCCATGCTTCAAAAAGGATAAAAAATCACCATAAAAGTAGTCAATATAAAACACTTTGCACAACTTTGAGTAATAAACATTGGGGTATACCAAGTTCACTGACAGTCTCATTCTCGGATCCGTCTCATCTCACTCCCTAACTCCCTGTTGTGAATCAGTATATCGTGAACATGAACTCGGGCACTGGCTAGGGTGTTGATCCACTGAGCATTGGGACACATATGACTCAATTACCAGCGACAAGATAACGAAGTTGTGCTTTTAAACGCAGCTAGTATTAATCAGTAACATCGCTGTATAAATGACACTATTACTTTTTCGTTGTTGATATTAAAATGTAAAGTGTTATCATGAAAGATAAATGACACAAATGAAGAAATAAATACAACCCCAATTCCAAAAAAGTTGGGACAGTATGAAAAATGCTAATAAAAACAAAAATGTGTGATTTGTAAATTATATTCACCGTTTGCTATATTGAAAGCTCTACAACTACACATTATATGATGTTTTACCATGTGAATTTCATTATTTAAAAAACAAATGTACAGTAATTTCAAATCAGATGATTGCAACACACTCCAAAAAAGTTTGGACAGTCAAGTGTTTACCAATGTGAAACATCACCATTTCTTCTAATAATGCTTATTAAGCATTTGGGCACTGAAGACACAAGTTTGTTAAGTTTAGAAAGTGGACTTTTCCCCCATTCATCCATAATGTGGGTCTTTAGCTGCACAATTGTACGGGGCCTTCGTTGCTGTATGGTGTGCTCCATAATGCACCACACATTCCCAATTGGAGACAGGTCAGGACTGCAGGCAGGCCAATCTAGCACCCACACTCTCTGCTTACACAGCCATGCACTTGTAATCTGGGCAGTATGTGGTTTGAAGTTGTCCTGCTGGAAAATGCAGGGACATCCCTGGAAAAGATGGTGCTGGATGGCAGTATATGTTGCTCCAAAATTTGTACATATCTGTCTGCATTCATAGTGTTCTCACAGATGTGCGAGTTACCCATGCCATGGGCACTGACACACCCCTGGCCCATACAGACACTGGCTTTTGGACCTGACGCTAATATCAGCTTGGATGGTCCTTTTCCTTTTAGGCCCGGAGAACACAATGGCTGTGTTTTTCAAAAAACTTTTTGAAATGTGGACTCTTCAGACCAAAAAACACAGTTCCACTGTTCTACTTTCCATCTAAGATGAGACCAAGCCCAGAGAAGTCGGCAGCGCTTCTGGACAGTGTTGATGTAGGGCTTCTGCTTTGCATAGTACAGTCTTAACTTGCATCTGTGCAATATCCATTACAGATGTATGATGTTTTTTTAAGACAGTGATGTCTGAGGGATCCGAGATCACGCACATTCAGAATTGGTTTTCGTCTTGCCCTTTACGCACCAAAATTTTACCAGATTCCTTGAATCTTTTAACTATATTGTGCACTGTAGAGGGTGAAATGCCCAAAACGCATCCAATTAGTCTTTGGGGAACATTATTCTCAAAGTGCTGGATTATTTGCTGAGGCATCTGTTGGCAAATTGACAAGTCTTGAATGATCCTTGCTCTTGAAGGACTAGGCTGTTTTTGGAGGCTCCTTATACAGTATACAGTACTATGACACAGCTGTTTAACATCTTCTGTTTCACATTGCCTTGTTATTTCAACTCATCAAATTGTTATTTGTCTTAAATTGCCCCTGTCTCAAATTTTTTGGAGTATGTTGCAATCATCTGATTTAAACTTACTGTACATTTTCAAAAAAAAAACATTGAAATTCACAAGGTAAAACATCATATAATGTGTAGATGTGGAGCTTTCAATATAGCAAAGGGTGAATATAATTTACAAATCACTCCTTTTTGTTTTTATTAGCATTTTTCATACTCTCCCAACTTTTTCGGAATTGGGGTTGTAGACAAGGAGTGTATTTTTTTTCTTTTTCTAACAACTCTAATATTTAAAAGATTGTTTTCCTTTCATGTACATTATTTAAAATAAAAAAATAAGGCTGTGACTAATCATATATTTGCACTTGCGCTTGTCCTTAATGACTTGAGAGACTTCAGAAGACGTGACAATGTTTCCGGTAAGGAAACATAATGAGCAACGATACTCCCTGGTTTTTACGGTGCATTTTGGGAATTTGCGACCTGGACAGCCCTAGAAATGGCCGACTCCCAGGCCTTTTTTCATGACACAAAATTATTTTATCGCTTCAGAAGACTTGGAATATAGTGCATCATCGTATTGATTTACTTTGGTTTATTGTGTGTATGTGTTTTGTTTTTGTCCTTTTCTGAGCTTCACAGAGCAGAGTCACTATTTACAAGTATGGCAAATAAACCATGAGAAGACTTTTTAGAGATTCACCTTTTGTGTTCCATGGAAAAAAGAAAGTCATATTAGTTTGGAGCGGCATTACAGACAGCATGCAGTAAATGGAATTTCATTCAAAAGAGACATTTGTGTACTTTTTATAGTTAATTATGTTGATCAGCATTATAACCAGACAAGCCCATAGTCAACGACATTTTCAAAAGCCAATTCAGGTGCCTGGACTGCAGGAGTGGAATGATGCTTTACAGCGCCTGTAAAGTGTGCCAGATTGTGGGAGTATGCTGCATCCTCCACAACCTACAGTAGCACTCAAAACTGTCCTGCAAGATGGGAAATTGTGTTCAGCACTGATTTTTGTTTTTGTTTAGTTTTTTTTTTTTGTGGTCATGTTTGCACATTTACCTGATTTGCATGATTTCTGCAGTGATTCCAGTGCTAAAACAATGCAGATAGTGTGTTATAATCAACAAAGTGGGTTTTCATTCTTTGCGGATTTGTCAAGTTATAGCTACAGTAGGTTGTCATTGGTCATATTTGATATGCCATATTATTTAAGTGAATGAATACTGGATCAAAGAATTGTTCTTTTCTGATTATAATTTGACTTGCTGTAATTGGCCAGATCTGACAGATTGTTCCACATTCCTGCTCCACTCTACATTCCTGCATTAAAAAACACATATAATTCACTATTCATACTTTCCTCCAGGTTGTCGAAGCTTGTAAACGAGCACTGGTAAAATGGTATGAGTTCCACCACATTTTATTCACAGTTTGGAAACCTTTGAAGTCCTCAAGAATAATTTCAAAACAATATCCAGCCCAAATTTAATTGACCATATACCCTCTCAGACCAATAAAACACCATTAAATTTGTTATTGTCAAGATCCCTCCCACTGGATTGATTTATAATGTGTTTCAGCTAGAATACAGATGGGAAAAATCACAATGCAGGTCGATTCCCTCGCAAAGTTTCCCAGCTGCCTGAGATCCCAGAGCACATTGGTGAAGTACTTTACCAAATCTCTTCTCCTCATTTCAGCTTCCACTGTAGCATTTTGCTGTAGGCTCCAATCCTCTGTCCAAGTCTCCTCTGTCTTATACTTAACTTTACAGATGTCTGTTTATGAACCACAATAACCATTATCTCTAGACCCTTCCAAAGCTGTCAGAGGTAGATTTACAGTGAAACGATATCCTGTCACATTACAATATCAGATGGTCATTATTTGAGAATGAAACATTTCAGGGGCGAATGTTAACCAGAAAGCACTTAATCAGGATGGAATATGTCAAAAGAAATCATATCAATCTTCCTGTCGTGAGAATTCTATTTACTTTCAAACAGTTGAAAGGGGAGTTTCATTTGGCTTTTGGAAAGAAATCAGCACAAAAAAGGACCCAAAAGACTGTCAAGGATCGTGAGTAGGCACTTTCCTTCATGTGGACTGGGCCATCTGAAAGGATCTCCTCACAGCAGATGTAGAGAGTAATTTATGGTTTGTGACTGGCGGTGGAAGGGTGGGAGGTTGTCTCAGTTCTCATCGGACTGGACCACACTCTAGCTCACGCAGCTGAGAACCAGAGTGGAGGAGAGTTTTACCTGCCCATCCGTCAGAACGAAGAACGCATTTCCTTCTCAAGAATTCTCAGGGAAGACACATCACATCTGGTAGCTCCTCAGAAGGGCTTTGCTTTTCGTAACAGCCCTACTTTGTTGTTTATTGTATAAAGAATAAAAAAACATATCAGAAGTTTCGATATGAAATTGCTTAATTGGGGTATCTTAGAGTCGCATTATTGAACTCGTTTTGAGACACCGCCAACAAATCTATCCAAGCTTTTGCAAAGAGCTGTAGACAAGCACTTACATACAGTGGTTATTTACCAGGTAGTCTGGTGTGTCACTACATTGTGAAGAGAATATTAGTACTTTTACTCTGATGCATTTCTCCAGACCCAAAAACCCTACGACTTCCTCAGATGTCAAAACTTGCAAACATGACTTTATTTACCGTCAGATTTACTAAATCATGTGCGCCCTCAGACAGGAGCTTGCCATTTGTAGAACCTGCTTGCACTGTACTGAAATGTTCACATTCACATTTAGAATAATTTAGTCAACTAATACCTTAAAGTAGCTGGTGAGTGTTAGGGTAAGGGTTTTTGGCCCTTTGGCCACTTTATTGTTAGTGCATAGTAGATTCTACATGAAGGACAGGAAACGATGGGCAGGAGAAGGGAACGGGATTGGGAAATGAGGCAAGCTGGACTCGAACTCGAACTAGCATTGCCCAGATGTGCACCATGGCTCAACACATAGGAGCATGTGAACGAACTGTGATTTAACTATTTAATGTTTAACGATCAAAATTAAAGGTTAAAATTCAGATTGTACTGATATTCTTGGGTAACATCTACACACACGTAAGAGACTGAATCAGTTGAAATATCTTTTTCATTAAGATCTTCATTAGGTACTGAACACAGGGTTTAAGGAAGTTTTTAAAACAAACATAAACTAGGTTCTTGACTTTTGTAAGACATTGATGAAGAAAAAAAGATAAAAGATAAAATCATGGTAAACGTGGCCACTTTACATCCGAAAGCTACAAAATTGGCATGTGCAAAGTCAATATGAAATGCCCCACCTTGTTGCAGGGCCTTTACTGTGTGTCAGTGGTTGATGAAAAAGTGTGAGTGTTTGGCAGACCATATTCCCAACATAAACCCACAGGATGTGTTGGAACAATTCACAGAATGCATCTGGGCTGGGAACCGGTTGGTCATGTGTCGTTGATCCAGCATTAAGGGAATGACCATACGTTTCGTGGCAGGCAGTCATCTACCAGAGTTACATAAGAAATTATATTTTTAAACCAAATGGGTATGTCATTTGGCATGGAATTCAGGTGATTATCAAACTTACAGACTTGGTGTTTCCGCTTAGAGCATTGTTGGAACTGCAGTTTCTCAGTCGCACCAGTAAAACAAGAGCAGAGCAGAACTGAGGTTCAGAACAGAGTCAGAAAATGGCATTTTGGCTTGGAAAGTGTGTAAGGCAGCCAGGGCTGCATACCTCTCATGCTTTAATGCCCAGAAAAAGTCAACACCATTGAAAGTCCCAGTGCATTGAAAGTTAAATTATACCAATTTTGGCACGAAATAAACACTTCCAGACTTCATTTTCTCTTCAATTTATAATCATACATGCTCTTGATAAAACTGAAGTGTGGTTTTGTTGCATTATATGTTGAGATTGGTGGCCTCATATCACGTCGCAAACGCACACAATCTGAGTGACCAAAGAGAGCAGGTTGAAGAATGAATTATGAAAAGACAAACCTGTTTAGACTCATGTGTAAGCAGACTGAGGCTGCCTCATCAAGGGTACTTACACCCAGATCAGTTATTGTAGATAAGAAGACCTAAAATGAGCACATTTACAAACATTAAAATGGCTCAGTAGGAGAAACTGCAGACATGACTTGCATTGGGAGAGAAGGCAATGTAGGCCTGAAATATTCTATGCAAGTATGTGAACGCATATGCTTTTAGCTACACAGGCTTGATTCCGTCCATTATTGTGTTCTGAAATGTGTCAGAACACAATTCTCAGAGGTTTAAACTCTTCTTCTATGGTCAGTTTTCTCAGGTCAAATACGGTGTTGGCTGAGCAAACGTTTGAGGAGAATCTTGCAGAGCAAGTTAAAGTTAACATTAGTTAAACTCTTGGCTTGTTTATAGCTAGCTACCTGAACAAAAACACAATCTGGTTTAAATCGCATAGACATTTGAAGGTAACTCTATCACCCCTTGAGAAATGAGGTCTATTACCACAACAGTAAAGTATGTATAATGAGCTCGTAATTCGTTGGCCAAACATTTGCATCTGCATTTGCATCCTTGTGTAGAGCATACAGTATTTCTGGACTTATATATTTGGTTTGATAGCATAACAACACAGTTATCCTCAGGCATGCGGAACGATACATAGAGAAATAATCTTATATATGCACATTTAGTCCGAGTACAGCTGAGGAAATATGACACACCAAATAACACCATGTTCCCCCAAGCGAGCTGGACTGCAATGAGAAAATCATACTTGCACAGTGATCCTGAGAGCTACAAGAGGCCCTGACAGCTTCCAAGGTCAAGGAAAGCACACAACATCTGGTCCAGGGCTGGCAGAAAGGCATCCAAAGTTTTAGGGGAAAGACAGAAAAGGGAAAAAGAACATCATTCCAGTGAGCTTCAATGGAAGAGATGGCGGAGTCTTCACCATGACTTGTTGCTCAGGGTGGGGGATCCAGACAGCTGGGGTGGCAAGGCTGGGGAAGCCCTTGTCCCCTTGTATGACCTTATCTCTCTGCAGCTTAAAGGTTTGGCCTTGTCTTAGAAGCTCTTGTCTGATGGTCTATAGCATTGGATGGCTGGAGGAACCAGCAGTGACTCAGCAGGTATCCAAGGACATAATTGCATTAATAAAGTAAGAGACAAACTGGCTTTACCACAATTTAAAAAAAAAAGATATGGCTCTGTTCTAAACCTAGGCCCTTTTGGCTAGCTAGCAGGGCAGGTTAGCTTCTGCTGGTATGTGCCAAAACTACACCATTTTAGGGGAAAAATAAAGCATCTTTCTCCATTGAAGGCCATTCATTTTTGGAGGGTTGTTAAAAGCATGAAATTTACTATTTTGCCCTGTTTGCTACCTGTGGCATCAAAACCAAGGACAGTCGCTAGTCAAGGGTTGTGGTCATTTTTGTCATGCTGTCAGCTAGTCAGCACTGTCAGCATGTCAGGGCACCATTTTCCTCTGGCTCCAGCGAGATTGCTCGCGTTTAGAGTTCAGAGGACTGGCTCAAAAAAATAAATAAAACTGTCTTTAGAACTGAGTGTCAATGAAAAGATGGCAGTACACAGAACATGTACATCCAGGGCATGCATCAATCTAGTAACTGCCTTTGAGATGAATGGGAATGCTAGATTTCTCTCTCCAGGTATTTTAGACCTCCTTTGAGCTGTTCACTATCTTCAGTCAGTCATCTTTTAAAAGCAACATCTTTAGTAAATGGTTTTGGAACCTTATAAGTGACTGATTTGAAGCGAACTACATTGGTACCATCTCTGTTAATGCTCACTAATGTGTGGCACTCAAATAGCGCTCCCATGTGAAGCCCAAGGCCTATAATGATTGCTACGCCCCTGATGACAACAATGATGCAAAGAACGGGGTTTGTTGGTCACACCAGAGGGTGGTACTTCCAATTTACGCACGCATTTACAAGTGAATGAGATCCATTGTCTGTTGAAGTTTCACGTTCTGTGAGGGTTACAAACATTCATTAATAGCTACTCTTTGCAAATGGCATTGCATGTTGTTAACAGTGCACTTTTACCCTCACATACATTTGTTCAGTCTCAGTAATTTGGCACAAGAGGCACACGTTGGTCCAAACAGCACTGAGGTTTTTAATGTCAATGAAATGTTGTTTAGAGTGCATATTTCCTTGATGAGCACTGCCAGTTCTTACAATATGGACAAAATACAGCAAGTGATGTATTTTAAATTAACCTTAGAGTAGAGCAGACTGCTTTTGACAGTTATAAATCACTTGCTTCTATAGAAACCAACCTACACACATATAAATAGCAACAAAGAGGCAGTGGGGATATTTTCATCCATAATTATAATTGACGTTTGAATATAATTTCTTTGTTTTTTATACTAATCAGAGGAGCCTGAACGTCATTTATTTTGCTTGTCATTGACGTACCAATCCAAAGTGATCAATTTATTCTTTCCTCCATCAATAGAGAATAACAGTGACCGGCCACTTTTTCAGCACCTAAAATAAGTTGATCAAGGGTGTGGGGAGACTGATTTAATTATGTCATTCACAGTGCTTTGTGGGAGTGGGCAGTCACTGTTTCCATGATTCCCACTTCCATGCTACCAATGCCTTCTCTGATTTGTGGATCTCTCCTCAGGATTGTGATAAATTTGGTATTTCACAGGGAATCTAACATTGAAACATCACTTTTAAAAAGGAGGTCACAATGACTTTTGACTTCTACAGAAGCATATATCCTCATTTGCTAACTGTATATCTTGCACTGTTATGGAAGCATTTTTTTTTTTTTTTTTTTTTTTTTGCAGTAGCCCTTTTGTTTTGGATAACATCAGCTCATTTAGGATCACACTTCACCTAACCATCTGTCGCTCACAAACCTTGTTTTCCATTATGCATATTCAAACAGGTGTGCCACGTTCGGTTACAACACACATGAGAACCAATAGCATTCGCATCAATGACATGACAAGATCACAGTTTATTTCCAGTATACAACAGATGATAATGCCCTCAACCAATAGTCAGAATGACTATCTTCACCATTGCAGTGAAATTTGCAAGAATTATATCACTCTAAACGGCTGAACAGTGTACATTGTTTGAAATGTACAGTGGCAGTACTGGCTGTACAGTGTTTGAAATAAATGCTTCAATAAATTCAGTTTAGTCTATTAAAATGGACAGCCTGGGTTTTGAGTGAAAGGTCTTGGTCTGGATCCTATCCTCGGTTTTGGATTTGGGTCTTAGTGGGTTTTTTATTGGTCTAGGTCGAAGTCTTGAATAGTTGTGTCTTGACTCCAGCACTGTCTGAAGTGGCACATATAAAAGCAACATGTTCGAACTGAACAGAAGCACGAATAAGAGCTTAACTCCCTGTGAGCTATGACATTACTCTGAGTGACTGTCCTTGTGTTCCAAATTGCATAACTTATGCCTTCAGAGGGCACTTCGTAAGGAGAGCAGTTACAAATACAGTTGCAATAAAAATTATTCAACCCCCCTGACCAGCAATACATTCTGGTGATGTGAATTAAAACACATCAACTAAAACCTCAGTACACAAAGTAAGTTTTGAATACACATTTGAGTGATTTTGAGAACAAAGTGTTCGGTTTACCCAAATTTTAAAATAAAAAATTACTAATTCTCTCCACAAATGTTATGTCAAAAATATTCAACCCCCTAAGTCAATCATTTGTGGAGCATCCTTTATCCTTAATAACAGCAAATAAAGGTTTCAGGTAAGTGTTCTCAGGCTTCGGACACCTCTCTATTAGAATTTTTACACATTTCTCATTAGCAAAAGCTTCCAGCTCATTGACATTCTTTGGTTTCTGTGCTGCCACTGCTTCCTTGAAATCCCAACAAAGGTTTGCAATGGGATTTAACATTTCATGACCTATCCCTGAACCAGATTTTGGACAACTTGGATGTATCCTTGGTGTTACTGTCTTGCTAGAAAGTCCAGTGATCACCGAGCTTCAATTTACACACTGAAGGCATCACATTTTTCATGCCAAAACGGCCTGATACCTGAAAGAATCCATGGCGTCAGTCACATAGTCAGGATAGCCGTTACCTGCAGCCGCAAAACACCCCCATAACAGAACTGACCCACCTCCATGTTGACTGTGGGGATGGTGTCATTCTTGTCATCACCTTGTCATCTTACTCCAGACGTACTGCTGACCCATGGGTCTAAAACTCATTTTCATTTTAGTGTCATACGTCTATAAAACCTTCTTCCAGGACTCCACAGGTCTTTCCTATTACTTCTTGAATATTCAGTCAGCTGGAGTCAACATTTCCCTTGGTGAAGTTTTGCTTTCTTCCACACCCCAAGAAGGTTGCTGTTGTACCATATTTAAAAAATATATGAATGGTGCTGCCAACTTTGTCTATTGGAAATTGAAGTGCCTTGGAAATGTACTTTTAGCCATGACCTTTCTTGTGTAATTAAATAATCTCCTCTATTAGCTTTTGAGACAGCTTATTTTTAATTGCATTTTTTGCATAGAAATACATTTTTGCTTACAACGCTAAACTTACATTTTAAAACTTAAATAAGTGCCATTGCAGATTGATGACTTCATTTTGTTTTAAAACAATTACTTGTGTAGCCTTACATATTTAAGAAACAGCTACATGCAATAGGGGTTGAATAATTATGACATGGCTGTATTTAAAAAAAATCCTGCTATTTAGACATATTAGGTTATATATTCACACTATGACTTTGAATGTGTCACTCAACTGATATAGATTTAAAGTTGAAAAATTCTGGGTCATCAGAAAAGCTTACCTTTGTAAATTCTTGGGGGGTTGAATAATTTCGATTGCAACTAATATATATATATATATATATATATTAAACAGAATTTCCAACAAAAATGACTTCAAAAAGTGAGTTTCTATGGCCCTACACTTTTCAGTCCTCAAAAGCTTCCACAGTGGATGGTTAAGTCTTCGAAGGTAATAGGGATGACCTCTTCTGAATGGAAAGCACCCTGTATGCAGCAATTCGTCTCTGTCATGACCCCCAGATCTACCATTCCTTCCTGCTTTTGTTTATGCTAATCAGGAACAAATGTGCATGCAGGTCTGTAAGTAGGCTGAATTTGTGGATGAGCTTGACTGGGAAACAGCTGGATGTATTGAAGATGAGTATGTCTGGCAGGCTGGTTGAAGGGAAATGATTGAAATACAGTCTGATATAGAAATACTGCTTTGATGCTGGACACCTGAAACTAAACACAGACAAAATGCCACAATGATTTATTATGTATTTGAAACATATGTGTATTTAACTTCACAATGATGCATCATTCTGCATGATGGCAGCTATGCAGGTTTATTCAATGTAGCTTTACACAAGAGGCCAGAGTTGCAAGATTTCATTTCCAGAGCCTGAACATACAAACATATTTCAGTGGATTTGTACTGTCCTCACAATCACTTTCTTAATATTTCAGACCTGTGGCACAAAATAAGTCACCTGGCACTCCTGTGTCTTCAGATACCACCATTAAATGACATGTGCAGTTTTCTTTCCTGGGTTGATGTATTTCCTATTTAAACAGGAAGTTGGGCCAGTACATATGGAAGGGCTCGTCTTTTTTCTTTTCCTTTTCGGCTGATGTCATCTAGGCCGCACACATATATGCACATGTGGGCCGCATGGGCGGGAGAATAATGTTAAACAATAGCCAAATAGCTGTTTAGGTATTTTTTAAAACTACTATAGCCTTTTGAAAATCTTCCAAACAGTTTCAATACAGTTAATGCTTTTCACAGTTATAAAGGTTACAGCAATAAAAGTAAATAATGATCTGAATTGTAATTCTACTTTTTAGGATACATCATGATGCTCTCGGGCATCAACTTGACCTTCAGTACCCATTTGCTGGTCAAAAATTCTTCTCAAAAGCAGGTGCTAGCTGTATTTCAGAATGAAAGTAGTAATCCACAATCCAGTGCAAACTCCATTTTGGTATGAAACACAAATTTTTCATGATCCAATCAATTCCCAATCGATAAAATTAAGTCCCACTCTAAAATTTTTTCATTGAATATAGTGTTTTACTTGGGAATACATCAGATAATGGAAGTCAAATTGGTTGCACCCGTCAAAGGGTGTTTTAAATGTATACACAGTTGACCAAATTGCCCACTGTGGAAGCGGCTTGTAGTTGGTCAGAAAGTTCTGCTAAAGAGAGAAAATAAAGAGTTCAAAGTAAGGTGAAGTTTTTAAAACACTTGTCATCTCCGTGGAGTCCAGTAATGACCAGTCATACTTTCTTGGAGTTAATTTTTGTTTCTCAATTACACTCTCTTCCTCTCAGGGAGGACCTCTGCTACATGCTAACAAAATAAACATCATTCTGATAATGCATCTCCATTCATGGACTTTGTGGTCATTAGTCATGTTTAAATGTAAAAACTCTCTCTACTCACTCTGGTTTAGTCAAACAGGCAAAAGATGGGCCTTTTATTTTTGGGCTTTTGACTTCTGTTGGATAGTTGTAGTCGAGACTCACTAGGTTGGATTCAAACCTGCATCACCTACATGAGCAACACAGCTGAAAATATCTGGAACAAATGCGGGAACCGACATTAGATACTACACATAGCAAGTCACGAAAAAAGATCTTAATAGATTAGTTGTTTCTTCTAGACAAGAGATGAGATAATGTGGAGATAAAATGGAGACTTTAGTTTAAGTCTCCATCTACTCGGACCACTTGTAATCTCACATGAGTCTCATCTAGAGTTTCAAATGAGATTTCAACAGTCTCAAACTGTGCTCAGATTTGCCAAAATACCAAAGTCTGTGATTGAAAGTCAAACATTTCTTATCAATTATTTCAAGCCCAAATTATCTGAGCTATGCTATCCACATTGTATAGCTCTATACTCTTTATCTGTCTATTTTTATTTGTCATTTTCGATTTTTTAGGAGAAACATCTGAAACACAGTTAATACCTCATTAAAACATTCCTAAAGTCACCGTGCAATGACTCTCAGTGTTTTGACTGTAGAGAAACATGGAATCTTAACATTTAAAAATGATTAATGCTACAAAACACCTTTCTTTATCAGCAAACCTTGAATGACTCAAACGTTTTTTCTCCCTATTGCATGCCTAAAAAAAAAAAAAAAAAAAACTGATGTGACGCAAGACCCACCCACGTTTCTTTCATCCACTGAGGTCAGTATGGGCCACTCTGTTATCTAGCTTGTGGGTGCTGAGATACAAAATTGTAGTCATTAATAACATCCTATAAACACTGCTGTCTTTAGGCCAAATATGTATATATTATCACTCCAGTGCCACAGAGAGGCAGACCGCTTCTTGTGAAGAGAACTGAAAGCATGCAATGTTTGATGCTCCTCATTGGCTTTCAGAACTTCACTCTGTGATCTTCACCAGATGGAGTAGTACTCTTGAAGCTGTCTGAAACGGCAGCACGGACGGGTTGGCCAGAGAAAAGTGCTGATGTGACGAGGCAGAAGAACATCATTAATAAAGATAATGAAGCAGATGGCGTCTCTAATCTCTCTGTTGAGACACATCTGGCTGAGAATGTAGCAGATTGCAGCGCAGAAAAGTTTGGGGGTGGGCTTGAAGAGAAAGTTGCGGTGTTGCTTTTGATGAAGAGAACTGTGTGCTTACCACAGCAATGTTGCAATGGAATAAACACAGGGGTCCTCCCCATCCAAAAGAGTGCTAAATAATCTAAGGACAGCAAACTAGAAAAGACAGATACTGCGCCGAGCTGATTAATAAATCACAATGTTTGTCCCCCCCGAAATGCATGAAAGCCACAAGAATGGGAATTATGATATGAACTAGAAACTAGAAAAGTGCCAATGCAAGAGCGAGGGCTCTTAAACCTACCACACCACTGGAAATAGATAATCATAACTAGCTCCTGTGGGAGCCCCAAGTTAGGCACTACAACGGCAGTGACTCTGAGAAGTAGCTCCAGCAGGAGCTGCATTCGGACAAGAGGGTTTCGACCTCCTCGTAGCTGGAGTACCTTCACCACTGCACCCGTGACTAAAACCCACAAAGCATGAGAATGTGGTAGCTTGCACTTAGTGCAGATGGGATGGCAGCTGTCCGACCCCCAAAAGTAGGTCCGTTGATTTGATCTGGGCATAAAATCCTGATTCCTCCAGTCGCAATTTATTCGGATGGGAGAGCTCACACTGCTATTAGAATGGGAGAGCCCTCAGAGTAAGTAACATGAAATCTCACACTGCATTTGAACAGGAGATCATAAGATGTGATTTTAACGGGGAGCCCACAAAGCTGAATGTCACTCTGCATCTGAACAAGAGAGTTCACATTGCATTCGAATGATGGGTGGTGCCAAGAAAAAAGCCTTACTGAACTGAGGTTTGGGACAGGTGCATACTCAAGAGCTGCACCTCTAGACTATAGCTAGATATAAGATCCAAGTGTGCTTATCTTATATACGTTTGTTATCTGGAAACACCGAAACCAAAAAAAGAAGTAGATCGACTTTGCCTGGGTTCTGAAGGCTGCATTGTTTTTCAGAGGATTCATCATCCGATGGTAAAAGTTTGATCTCAAGAGAATCGTGCATGGTTCACAGCTTGAGGCAGTGCCAAATTCGTGAAGGACTGTTGCTAGAAGGAGGTAAGCAGCATTTAATATATTCTGTAGATTAACTGGCAAATTAGATGAGCAAGCTCGTCCCGAATTGTTGTTTATTACATGGCTCTTTGGAATACTTGATTGTGATAGGTCAGTGTTTCTCATAGTCCTTTTTTTGAGTACCACTAACACTACACATTTTGGATGTCTCCCTTATTTGACACACTCAGTTCAGATCATGGAGCACTCTACTAATTAGTGCATCAGTAGAATCAGGTGTGTTAGATAAAGTAGACATCCAAAATGTGTAGTGTTAGTGGTACTCCAGAAAAGGATTCTGGGTCAATTGCTGCATTCTGAGGTCAAATATTTTAATCTGATAAACTGTATAATTGACCATTGTCCAAGTAACTCATTTCCTATAATTTACTAAAAGAAAAATCTGTTTAAAACATGGAGACATGAAATATCCTTTCATGTGAATGTTGCATTGGCAAAGCATAAGAAGTCATTCCCAAATACTTTAAGAGTGTAAACCAGGGGTTGCACCTTACTTCTGAAGGGAAACGCTGTGTTGATACGCCCAAGGGCAGTGGAAAACTTGCCCGTGTGAACTGTCAGCACCCGATAGCCACACGGCCAGCTAATCTACCCCCTCCCCACCCCAAAACACACGTACACACACACACCCTCTCCAGCTGTAATGCACTTGTGCTCCACTTTCCTGATAACTTTTGCTGAAATGTAGGAAGTGCTGGGCAGGTGTGAACGATTACCTAGGCACAACCCCCTGTGCTGGGGGAAGCAGGTTGGTAAACCGTCTTTGAGGTTGCATTGAGCTTTATTTAAAGGCTAATGTGGACACATGGATTAAAAGCTGCTTTAATTCATGCTTAAGACTGGAGGTTGAATTGAATGTTGCTGTACTCTCACAATGAAAGGTAAATGACTTAATCCTCCTCTCCGGAATTGTTTGCACAATGACTAAGGTTTGGGATTGATGGAAATGCTTCAATAAACATGACTAAAAGACCAAACCCTTGCAAGTACTCTATAAGAGCCTATAAATATCAGACTGATCATAGAATGGTGTGCAAAGAGAATGCCTCACCAATGAAATGTTGCTTTGAGAAAGCTTTCTCCATTTGAAAGACTTCAAACAACCTGGTCTCATGGAATCACGTTACTATACCTTCATTTCTTCAAAAAGATTTTTACGTGGCTTGTTGAATCTATCTCGTCAGTTTCCTGGTGAAATGAACACTAGAGGTGCTACAACAAAAACCTTTACTCACTTTCTTTTTTATTCACACAATGCGATCTTATGACATGTAAATACTTTTCCTACAGTGCATGACTTGTAAGGCGTAAGACATTTTAAGGTTTGCATAACATATCCAACTACATTGACAAAATTGTTTAAATGTGATCAAATTGCACAGTTCCTCAACTGATAGAGTGTTGCACTTGCGGTGTAAAGGACCAGGGTACGAGTGTAAGGAACCATGATCTTTAATTTTGCAGAAATGTTGCCACAGTCAAGTGATTTTCATAAGATCAAGCTGTAAGAAAATGTTTTATCTCTTGGTTACCACCCCTGCTATCCTATGAAAGCAGAGATTTCAGCTCAGAGAGTCAGCTTAGCACCTACAGACAGAACTGCAGACAGAGTTCAAAGATTGTTGAATAAGCTGCATTGTACGCTGAGAGTCTGCCCTCTGTCACAACTCTAGTGCAGTGGGTGTTAACCAGCATCCACTGATTGTTCCACTGAGTATTTGAAAAGCCACATGGGCAAGGAAAGGAGATAACCTATTCTCAATCTCTTTATACAGTATATGTGATGGCTAGACATAGCTCTTTCTTTTCCTTCTTATTTTATAGGTAGCTCTAGTAGTCTTCCTTTTTTCCATTCTTTCTCTGTATACTCTGCATTCTGCTACATTCTCAGGTAACATACGGAGGTTGCATAACAAATATCTGACAGACTGAGTTGTAAACATTTCCATCATGGTCTATTTTTATCCTTCATATTAGTTTTTCATTTTCCTGACATATTCCATTTGATTTTTACTCGACATAGATTAAAATTGGGGAACATAATTTTAGAAGTGTATTTACATTATTGCGGTATTGATTTTGAGCAGCAGTGTGCCCTGGTGATCGCTCTCACACATACAGTGTGTGCACAGAGAGCAAGAGAGGGAGAAAGCGTGCTGCTGCTCTCAGACAGAATGATCACAAAAGGACAAGTAAACACGTGAAAACTTATGCACAGTATCAAACACATAAAATATAAGATAGGCCTAAATGTAGAGAGCACATCAATATGAAGACAAAGATAAATCCTGGACATTTTAGGCAATTTTTAAATCCCAGACAGATGCTATTTTCAGGTCTGAAAAAGAGGACATGTCCAGGAAAAAGAAGTAAAAGTAGTGTTGATTAAACTAGTCTTAAAGGAATATTCCAGGTTCTATACAAGTTAAAGAGGTAGTTCACCCCAAAATGAAAATTCTCACATGATTTACTCACCCTCCTGGCACCCCAGATGTGTATGACTTTCTTTCGTCTGCAGAACACAAATTAAGAATTTTTTTCAAGAATATCTCAGCTCTATAGGTCCTCACAATGCAAGTGAATGGGTGCCAAAATTTTGAAGCTCCAAAATCTACATAAAAGGAGCATAAACGTAATCCATATGACTCCAGTGGTTAAATGCAAGTGTTCAGACACGATATGATAGGTGTGGGTGAGAAACAGATCAATATTTAAGTTGTTTTTTATCATAAATTCTCCTCCCTGCCCAGTGATATGCACAAAGTTTGTGAATCACCAAAAACAAAAGAAGGAGAATGTGAAAGTGAAAATGAAGTGGAGATTGTCTGAGCAGGGAGGAGAATTTATAGTAAAAAAGGATATTGATCCGTTTCTCACCCACACCTATCATATCACTTCAGAAGATACGGATTTAACCACCAATGTCATCTGGAGTACATTTATTTTGTCCTTATGTGGATTTTGGAGCTTCAAAATTTTGGCACTCATTCACTTTCATTGTATGGACCTACAGAGCTGAGAAATTCTTCTAAAAATCTCTGTTTGTGTTCAGCAGAAGAAAGAAAGTCATACACATCTGGGATGGCATGAGAACATGTTTTAGTAATGGCACATTTCCTCAAAGACCTACATCTGCCCATGAAAAAAGCTAAATAAAATTTGAATTAAAACTAAAGCGTATAATTTTTGCATCACCTGTGTCACTAAACAAAATATCTAAAATAATAATTTTTTTTCCAGCAGATTCCAGAAAGGTCACCCCATTTTCCATTGGTTGTACTACCCCAAATTTGCACCATTGGTTGAGCCAATGTTTCTGCGTCGGGCTGGACCATACCTGCCAACATTCCCGATTTTACCAGGTTTCTCCAGTTTTCACCCCTCCTCCAGCTGTACTGCCGATTTACAATTTCTCCTGATAAATTCATGATTTTCGGCATGCACATTTTGCTCATGAAAATGTATTAGACCTCCAGTAAAGGTTGACACCTATCCTGTAAAATACGGCATTGCCCCGTGTATAAATATGAAATGATGCGTCCCGTATCGAATCCAGGAGGGGAGCGTATGCGACAGCCAGACCCTGCTCCATATTCCTGGACCAGCCTTTTCGACACTCACCCTCCTTCACATAGCCACATTTCACCACGAGGATGCCAGATTCCCCTTTTGTTTTGGATAATTTCCCCGTGTCAGACTTTGTCTGTTGATTATTATTTAAAATAAATGCCTCTCCAAGGTTCTGTCTTCAAAACATAATTTAGTTTATTATATTGTTTTGCTCAATAAAACAATCATCTCATCAGTAATTCACTCACCAGGTTTACTTCCATAAGACTTTTGGTTTAACATCATCCGCTAGCCCTGGTTTGGCATTTATGGTCCTCTGCCTTTAGTGGAGATTAGCGCCTTAAAACGGGCCCACTCCCTGACAAATTGATGGTGTGAATGATCTCTTCCCCTAGAACACATGTCTTCCGGTTGTGACTTGAAGGGGTGAAAAAACTCTGCTTAAATCATAAATGGGTTGTTTTTGCCCTTCACTCTCTCTCTCTCTCTCTCTCTCTCTCTCTCTCTCTCTCTCTCTCTCTCTTTTCTCCATAAGTACAAGGCCACCCAAACAAAACTGTGCAACATTACAGCACTTCATAGCATTCCTGCAAACACAGAAGGGACCATCTAAAAAGTCCACACATTGTGCTGAAACGATTTATATATATATATATTGAAAAACAGAAGGTTCAATATAAATGTTCAATAAGATGTTCAAAATTAAACAGATCCAACAATGTATGAAAACTATTACAGAAGACAAGATGTACAGGTGAAGGAAATTATTAAAATGAAATTAAAAAATAGCAAAATGTATATATAAACCATCACAGATGTATAAATAAGATAAAGAAGATAAATAATCGAAGATATAAAATAATTATATTTTTTATGGTTCAGAAAAGTTCTCAGCATATAAGAAAATATATACACTTAAGTGTATATCCTGATGGTAAGGGACCATCTGAATACAATTCTTGGTTTTATTCATCTTCAATGTAGTATTACTGACCGGTACCGCCTCTCACTATATGCATATTTCTCAGTCTGCGTAGTGCACCTACTCCCTACGGGGGCACCATTTTAACTTAGGGGGGCACCAGAAACTCCACCAGCTGTCGTTCCTCACACATACGAACCACGTATAATGCAATAAAAGATAAAGATTAGGATTTTTTTTTTTAAATCCTGCATTAACTATTGGCTGCATTTAACAAAGGTATACCTAACCCTAACTGTTTAGAAACAGGCAAATTAATTTGATCAACTTTGACAGTTCGACTGCAGCATGTGCTCATTTTCATGAGAGATGACTGATTCACATCTCTTGAAATGGAAACATGTATGAAGAGTTGCTGAAGAGGGGCTGATCAAAGCAGAGCACATGGCTCCACCAATGAAGATAAATACACACTTCCTCTCTTCCCTCTCCTCTCGCCTGTTACCCACACCCGTATAACACCAGTGACGGGAAAAGACAGACCACATCAAGAGGAAGTCTGCTGCTCTCACAGAAATGGGTACAGCGAGGCCTAATCGAGCATTTAAAGAAACATGAAGTGAATTATTTTTTTAAGATAACATCTCCGTTTGAAGCAAAATTTTGCTAGATGCTAAGAATTGTTTTCAGAGAATATATCTTAAATTAGTTCATTGTTGTTATACCTTATGTGCCGATGCATTACATTTCAGTGCGTAACCCGTCTCAAACGTTTGTGCTACAGACATGATACTGTACCTCACATCGTGTGGTTTGTTGAGGAATGGTGTACAAATGTAACGGTAGCCAGCTGGTACATGATAGCTGTGCGGTATGTGTAAAACCTCACTCCACTGGCCTCAAGAGGTGCACGAGCAACTGGCGCTAGGGGCTGTAGCCTTAAGCCTCCTCGTTAGTGTGCCCACCTCCCATGCTGCCTGATGCCGGTTCGAATCCTGCTCGGAGCGTGTCGAGCAGGACCGGTTACAACTTAAATGATTAAACCTACAATTTTTGCCTGACGGATGATTGAGAGGGGGTAAAAAAGACAAACTGAACACCATAGCATCATGGTGGTGACTCAGATTTTCTTTAGAGAAGGCAAAAATCTAGTTTATTAAATCATGCTGTTGATTGTTTGTAATATAGCTAGTTTATCTTACGATTTATTGATGAGGTCTGACCGGCCTGGTGACTGTTTACAAGCCTTGCCCAATAGTTTCATGGAAACCTAATGAAATGTCAAACTTGTTCATGATTAAACAAATAAATTAAGTTCCTGCAAACATCTCTATGAATAAAACCAAGTGCAACTTGTAGATCTTAAACTAAACTTGTGTGTCTAATCCATCAATTTAGAGTTAAACATTATATTCTTGACTTGAAATCATTCTTGAAATTGTTTATTGAAATTAGAAAGATTTTCAGCTGTATTAATGATGTTGTGTCACCATATTTGGGGGCTATTAATCACTTGACTTAGTTTATTATCATACTCAAGGAGTGACCAGTCTGCTTCAGTAATGTTGTACTAACTGCCAAGTAGGACATGTAAGCAGTGTTCCTCCTTGCTGTGATAAGGCAGAGGTAAATCATCATTACATCACTCAGTAAAAGAAATGTTTGATTTTTCAGTGATGCTTCATCCTAGTCCACTCAGACCATCTACTGAAACTATTCTGCAAAAATATTCATTAAAAAAATCAATTAATTCAGTAATTCGGTAGTTTGCATATACTCTTAAAGTGACAGTAGCAACAAACTTTAATTTTAGGGGTCATAGTAAGTGTGGAAATTGTCATGTAAAATTAAATTAAAAGAAACTTAGACTATCATTATGAGTTCAATCAAATTCTACACAAGTTCAGAAAATGGTCACTCAAGAGTCAGTACATCTGCTTGTTGTCTGTATTATTTTTTACTCTGCCTGGGTGATTTCTACTGGCCTGATGTTTATTGCATTTGTCACTGTTATACAACAGCATACAGTATATGTCACTTTAATTTGAGTTGTCAGAAATTGTATCCAGACTCATATGTTGACACACAGCTAAACACAAGGAAACTATCTCCTATTATGCTCAAATATTATGAGGAATGTCCAGAGAACAAATGTGATATGTCTGAATATCATCACAGAACAAATGGCTTTGTTTCTGTTCAAATGGGTTTTCCACAGTTACACATTTTTAAATGATTAGTGGATGGGTTGTCTGAATGACAAAACAGTGATACAACTGAAGAAAGTTTTTTGTTTTTAAAATGATTTCTCCTATCCCTGCTTAATATGCAGAGACAACTATAAGAAAGCAATTCATAGGTTAACTGTATTGAAAACTGTAAACACTGTGTTTCTGTGGCACTATGTTTGTTTTGAGCGGCCCATCTCAAGAGAGACAATTAAAATTACTCGACCAATGACATGAGTTGGGGGCGGGATTGTCTCTTTGTTTGTTCAAGGTCAGACGGGGGTCGTTTTCAGAAAGCTTCAGAAAGAAATGTTTATTTTTGGATTCTGTTTGGTGGTGCTAGAACAACAGAAATTCAAAATTTCAATGCCAATATACTTAAAGCGAAATCAAAGAACAAACGAGTGTGATGTCATTTGAAATAAACAATCTGGCCAAAAGGAAGGCATTTTTTTAGTTTGTTGCTGTGGTTCAAAACAGCTTGCCAGCAAAAACTTTCAGGAAATCTTTGTGCCATCTACTTTGACGTGAGTATCTTTTCCCGGTTGATTTCTTCACTCGAGATCAGTCATTGAACACACTGGCATGCAGAAATGCCAAGCTGATGTAAACTTATCTACATCTGTATAATTGTTCACATAGAGACATTTTCCAAGCACATGTCATGTGATTTTGTTTTAAATTAGACTAAAAAGGGAACCAAATCTACTCAAATACTCTAAAGAGCACATTCACAAAATTGTTTGTTATGCTGCTTCATTCATGTGCAGTCTACAGCCAAAAGCCATTCATACATTGGCTCGAAGGGAGATATGCCTCTAATCATCATTCTTTTGTCTGTATTCTGCCCATTTACACACTTTTATACACCCATCTTTGTAGCAGTATCAGTGTCAACATAAAATACAATGACAGAGGGTACGGGTGTATATTATTGCCACGTATAGAGTGTTAGCGTTAGCATTAGCGCCCTGAATACAGAATGTCAACATGACAAATTATACATTATCTACATTATCTAAATCATGACTGAGTGGTTAAAACAGCTTTTTATACTAAGTCTCGTGTGAATTCTGAGGTATGTAGTCATTGAAAACATTTTAATGTCACGCTACTTAATGTTTTACATGTAGTCTTGTGCGTCTCATATTTAAATGCTTCCCCCAGTCGTGAGTGTATCGGAGCCTTAAGGCAGGTTTAAAAGGAGAGGAGCAATTTAATAAGCCTCGTTTGGCAGCAGATGATGAGGCACACCTGATCTGTATAGCGCCTCATCACCTCATCTCAGATTAGATAAGTCACCGTACCTGCTCCCCAGAACCCTGGCAGGGGTTAGATGAATGGCCAGGGAAGAGAGCATGTGTTCCGGCTTATGGGCCAGGAAGCCGGGCCGCTAAAGAAGCCACCACCCTTCGCTCCCAAGACAAGGAGGGGAGTGCGTGCAACTGCCAGACCCCGCTCCTTATTCCTGGACCAGCCATTTCAACACACACCCTCCTTCACATTTCACTGTGAGGATGCCAGATTCCCCTTTTGTTTTGGATACTTTCCCCATGTTGGACTTTGTCTGTTGATTATTATTTAAAATAAATGCCTCTCCAAGGTCTGACACCACACTCAATGTGTCTGTCTCTTACTCACCCTGCCACAGGGCATAGGCAACATTTATCAATGTAACCAATCATTTACATCGTTCTGTCTTCAAAACATAATTTAGTTTATTATATTGTTTTGCTCAATAAAACAATCATCTCATCAGTAATTCACTCACCAGGTTTACCTCCATAAGACTTTTGGTTTAACATCATCCGCTAGCCCTGGTTTGGCATTTATGGTCCTCTGCCTCTAGTGGAGATTAGCACCTTAAAACGCGCCCACTCCCTGACAAATTGATGGTGTAAGTGAACTCTTCCCCTAGAACACACGTCTTCCGGTTGTGACTTGGAGTGAAAAAAACTCTGCTTGAATCATAAATGGGTTGTTTTTGCCCTTCACTCTCTTTCTTTTTTCTCCATAAGCACAAGGCCACCCAAACAAATTGTGCAACATTACAGCACTTCATTGCATTCCTGCAAACACAGAAAGAACATGCCAGCCCTTCTAATAAGCACTCAGCCTATATCCAAGTTCCTTGTTGTATTTTATTCCCATCTCAGAAAATTGAAACGGGCTTGTAAATCTCTCCACCTGTTTAGAAATGTCTTTCATGTATTTTGGTACCTGTGAAGAATCATAAAGGAGGTACCTATTAAAAACATAACATTTGGTTATGCTGAGCACTCACTCTGGATAGAATGAGTCATTCCAGCAGATGCATTTCTGCTAACCAGCCATTCATGTTATTTTACATCATATTTACAGTCAATGTCAAATTCATTAGGAACACACCTACTAATGAAATGGGCTAATATTTGTACCAGTACAAGATATATGTAATTTTGGCAGCATAATTCATGTTTAATTGCTTGTCAAATGACTAATACAAATTGACTGATTGCTAAAAGAAACAATAACGCTAATCAGGCTTGAATGTTCCGGGCTCAATACGAACGAATCTCTATGAACAGCATCTGTGACATGCTGTTGATTACCATAGAAAATAATTTTAAAATGACCCTTAATTTGTAAATGTAAAGGAATAATATGTAGAGTAATGTGCTTACAATGGAAGTCCATGGGGCAAGTTATTCTGGAGGGTTTAAAACAGAAATATGAAGGTTGTATTTTTGCTAAAGTGCTTATGAATGATGCCGTAAATGCTTATTATTTAATCTGTAAAGTTGTCTAAATTAGCGGAGGGACAACTTTATTAGGTGGACGAAGTTCTGGTTATGCATTACCAATGTAATTCCTGTTGATGAAATTGAAAGACTGCATAACTTCGAAACAGGCATTTTTAAAGTTTAAGAATTACGGTCATGCTTTCAAAACAAGGTGACAGTTTAATATTTTCGCAGTCTCACAATTTCATTAGCCCTGCACTTCCAATGAAAGTTACTATATACACACATTTTTTATTTGTTTTCACAAACTGAGGGGTGAGTCAAAATTATTTTCAGGGGTATTCGAGAGCATATCACAGATGGTGTTAACAGAAATGACTAAGTGTAGGAATGAAACTGAATGATGCAACCTGACTGGGTTCTCTCACTGCATGCAGCGATAGTTTTCTCTGAAAATGCTATTTGCTCAGGTTGTTGCTCGGGCATTTTTTTCCCATAAACTTGCACATTAAGGTCTACGACTCATAGAAGCATGTCTTTGTCAAGGTAAAGCCCAAAGTATATTTGAGTCAGACAGTACAGGACGCGTGACGCAAATCTCATCATCAGCAGAGTGCTCGAGCACTCTACACATGCAGCCCGATTTTTCTAACCACGCTTTGAACGCACAGAATGCACATGCGCCTGGAATTATTTGCACAAATGAGTGGATCCACAAGATGGAAATACTCACATTTGAGCCATTGTGGTCACGAAGAAATGCTAGAAGAAGACATAATCACCGGTAAATAACAAGAGACAACGGTAAAACAAAACAGTAGATATGCACATCAAGAACGCATGTGCGAGGAGGTCAGGAGATACCTGCATTTGTATAACTTGAGTCTGAGGGAATATAAAGCCATCTTTATGGGTCTAAACTCCTGAAGAAAAATTGTCCGGTGTCACATAGCAGTCGTAATGTGCATGCGCCAACCGCCTGTGTATGCACGCACTGTCAAATGGAGTATACTTTGACAGGCTCACGTTTGACTGTACGCAGACGCTGAATGTTCGCGTCAAAATCAAAATATACTTTGGGCTTAAGCCGTAGTCATATCAGGCACTAGCACACATCTCTATCTCAGGTCATTTGTTTCAATAAATCCACACATAGCTAGGCTAAATCACTAGCTCTGGGCTTTTCAGGTCCAGGTACTCATTATGAGTCAGGTCACTAGCCGTTTAAGCCATTCAGCCAAGCAGACTCAGGCACACATTGAGATTTAGTTCATTAGTGTCGTGAGTCTGCCAAGCAGGCCAAGGCACACCTAACTAGCATACACTTGGTGCACATGGCTCTTCGAAGCAGCAGCAGTACACAAGTCTTGGAGGTGGATCTGCTTGTTTGGGGGTTGTATTTTGTGTTCCCTGCTTATAGGAGGTGCCATACATGCTTAATGCAGCATGTCAATTTTTCTCATTGAGCAGAAGTAGCTGCAGCATATCCACACGCTTAACTCAGTATGCCTTTGAATGTCAGGGCTCTTCAATTACTTTCTTGCAAGGGCTGGATTATCCGAATGAAACATGATGGGGACCAAACATTTTTCAGTATTTTTCTTAGCTAGCAATTTTATTTAATTATATCACTTCTATTATTGCTGTGTCCACAGGCTGTCCTCTTCAAAGCATATTTCACATAAGAACACTAAGTGTAAATTATTGTATACTGATGTCTGTAGCTAAATCTTAATATACTGTATACACACGACTAGTAATGTCTTACTGTGTACTGTGATAAGAATTTGTACTAACTCTTGTTTTTCTGTACATGCACAGACAGTCAGGGGTCCCTCCTTATGTAACTCTTGAACCTGTACCTGTGTTTTCTACCCTGACTGAACTGAAGTCTGCTTTCAGGGAAACAGGATACGTGAAGGAAACACCAGACCTCAAGCAGTCAACCACAAACATATGTATGGCCAAAGCCTCCTAAGAGGCTCAGTTCAAGGAATTCAAGAAAACAATGCAACAGAACTGTTTAAAGTTGATTGGAGTAAAGAATCTTTAAATTCTGTTTCCACTCATTTACTTATATAAACAATGTCAATAAAGCTTGGCATGGTAAATTGACTTGTACACATGCAATGTATATATGGACAATGGAGATTACTGCCAAAATATATATTTTTTTATTATAATTTGTATCTTGTTTTCTAGTAAAATATCTATACATTCCAAACAAGATACATTTCAGATCAGTCTAGCTGTGATTTTGCCGAAAGTTGGTTAAAAGTTCTTCAGTTAAAATCGGTCTGTGCCTATCGAAATTCGAACCAGTGGCCGAAGCTTAAAGTGTTTTTGAATGTATGGGCACATGTGAGTTCCAATTTCTGGGTGAAATGTCCACAGAGTGGCATAAAAAGTGAGTTGTACAGCATTAACCATATGCCCTAAATGGAATTTTAGAGCTAAAATGCAACCTCAGAATTACACTCATCATTGAGTCCGTTGACATGCACCACCAATACGCTGATAACTCAACTTTTGTTTATTTTTTTTTAAAGCGCATTTACATGAGATTTTAAATAATCTAGTTATGCTTTTGCTTTTGACATGAAACCGTATAGAGGCATGAGCACAACACGTGCGTACATTAGATAAGCTGGTAAGAACGGCAATAAATGTGTTTACCTGCAACACGAAATCGGAGTTATGGGCAAAAATCTACCCATTAGATTGGTTTATTCTTAAGCCGTTTATGACCTTATGTAACGGGAGCCAGCTGGTACGTGATAGCTGTGCGGTATGTGTGAAACCTCACTCCCCTGGCCTCAAGAGGTGCACTACTGACTGACGCTAGGGACAGTAGCCTCTAGCCTCCTCGTCAGCATGCCGCCTCCCATGCCGGCTGACGCCGGTTCGAATCCCGCTCGGAGCGGTTGGAGCAGGACCAGTTACACTTACACCAATAAAGGAAAGCCATTTAATGCTTTTACTTTACCACACATGTTGTCTGCTTATTAAAGCGAAAGTATGCAATTTCTGCACCATTAGCGCCACCAAATGGAATTGCAAAAATACATTTTGTTTTCAAAACAGCTTTCTGAATAAACCACCCATCCGCCATTGGTCAAAACAAAAAACAACTCACGCCATTGGTTGAGCAACTTTGTTGGGGCAGGTCTAAATGGGTCATCCTAAACAAACACAGGAATTTTCAAAGAGCCAGAGAGAAAGAATGCCTTAAGATTTATAGAAAATTAACCTATGAATGGCTTACTTATAGTTGTCTCTGCATATTAAGTTGGAATAGGAGAAAATATTTTACACAGAAAAATGCATGTACATGTGCTCATTGATTATATGAATGTAATTACTTCCTGGTTTCCACATTGGACCATGACCTGTGTCACTGAGGCTGCTCGTGCAACACACTATTACGTAGTAGCACCACAGGAAAAGGTAAACACTATTGAATTGATGTGAAAATGTTTGTTGGGGTATGGAGCTTGACTGTAACTCTGCAGAATGGGGTCGATGTCAGGGTACCGGCACATTTGATAGCAACTAGAGCTGTCAAAATTAAAGCGTTAACACATGCGATTAATTAAAAAAGTTTAACATATAAAGGTTTTTTAATCGTGATTAGCGCATTTACCATTAATAAAGCATTAACCAGCAAAAACACTGGTGGGACTAGGGCGGAACCTTTGTGATGTGTCCGCCTGGAGTCATTACACTGACGCACACACCCCAACACACACAATAGCGATGGGAAAGGACCTCAACACTATTTGTATGTACAAAACAAGCCCAGATGGGACTTGTGACAGAAAGCAAGTACTTTGCAGCCTCTGTAAGGCACAATTGAATTACCACAGAAACGCAGTATGAGACGTTGTCTGCAGCGCTTTTCATGTGGAATTCAAAGCGGGGCTTGCCGCTGGCATTGACACCCTGACTCGAATCATGAATGCGGCTTCAAGATTGCTGTAACAAAGCGGATAGCCACAGTCTGCCAGCTGATTAATACTGTGGAGGATTAGAGTAAAAATAAAAACAATTTTACTGAAATGATTTCTTGTGGTATAGTCTTATCAAACCTGACATTTGACAATTATTTATTTTCTTCCAATTTTTGAAATTCTTCAAAACTGTTAGCATAGGACGCTCCCTTAACCCACTCTATAACGTACACCTTTCCTTACCATGTAAAATTACCACACTGGTGGAGGCCAAAGCCCATCCAGAAGCCACTGCAGGCCTGATTTGTTTTGGCTGGGCTCCGCTCTGACATGCCTGGGAAGGGCAAGGAAAGGAAATGGGTGGACCAGCAACTTTCAGCTCCCCCAGAGAAGGCCTGGGAGAAGCCAAAAAGAGAGAGAGAGTGTGTTTTCTCTGCACTCTGTGCATGTAAGACAGAGCCTGGGCCCATCTGGATCTAATAGGCAGGCCCGGGCTGCTGCCCGACAAACTCAGCCTGGATTGCCAGCCCCGCTTAGGGAGCACTGTATTAAATGCGGTCGCCCTCGGCCAGGGACGAATGGGGAATGTGCCATGGATGTCAGCTCCATGGTCCCCAAGCAATTTGTTCTTTCAACATTGATGAGCACCAAAAGCAAGCCCTTAAGAGCACACTTGGGTCTTGTGGTGGGCATACGGCCTGATTACTGTAATGATTCGTAGTTACCAAAGGTGGGCAGTATAGCACTATTTCAATCAGCTATGTAGGCATGTAGGTTGATGGGTTTATGTTGTATGACAAGTGTTACATCTTTGATGAAGGAAGTTCTTCAAAAAATGAATTAACCACAAACAATTTACTGTTTTGCTTTGTATTTGCATATATTACACATCATCTTTTACAATCTTGAAAATGGCACCAGCCTCTTTCCACATCAGACATTTCTTGCAATGTAAAGACAGCTAGCAGCCTACTGACTATTCAAAGTGACCCTGTTTACATGTACTGAAGAAAAAAGTTAATTCCAGGGTTTTTGCTCTTTTACTTATGTCACTTAAGGGATTAAGAGAAAGCGGTTTAACACACCTAGGTTTCTCCTGGAGAATGCAGCTTATTTGATCATGTAACACATTTTTACAGGTTTTTTTTTACAGGAAGAGTGTGGAATCCCCAGTAGCCCTTACAAAAAAATCTAATTCAGCAATCATTAATTTTCACATGCAAATGAGCTTTTCGGCAAACTCTTCATTGTCGCCAAAGGTTTGCTGCAGGTTCACTACTACCAGTGAAGAGCAGCAAACTTCTGGCAAACATTTATGGCAAGTTTGCCAGAACTCTAATTTTTTTTAAGGGATTGCAGCGTAATGTGGCAGTAGACGCAATGAAAATCTGAGAAAGCAAACACAGCAGCAACAATGAAACATCTAGAAATAAAGACAAGCAATGGAGAACAGAAATAGACAAGTCTTTCCTGGATGCCATGCTCGCTGTTTACACCAGAGTTGCAAAGAAGTTACATTTTTGTGGATAAATCTGACCAAGCCACATGTATACAGTGTAAAGAGAAAACCGCTTACACAGTGCACATAAACGTTGAAAAACGTCATGCAAAAGTTGAAAGCTATACAAAAGTAGCTATTTAAAATTAATTATTCTGCAAGCAACATATACTTTATAAAACAGATATTTACAACTAAATTCTGATTGGAAAAATACTGTTCTGAGTTGTTGCAAAATGACTATAAACCTACAACTTTAAGCTCACATTCTATAATTGTAACGAGATCAGCCGTATTGATTTTTTACAACCGATATGATACCGATTATTTGTTTTGTTTATATGGCCAATAGGGCTGCAACGGTACACAAAATTCATGGTTCGGTACATATCTCAGTTTTGGGGTCACAGTTCAGTACGGTTTCGGTACAGCAGGGAAAACAAGACATTTTTTTGCAAGAGGAGCAAGTATGGAGAATCTTTCCTCATTTTGTTTCAACCATTCAAGTGGCTTGCCCTTCCTGTTAATCACTGGTTCAAAAAGGTATTTTAAGACATTATAATTATGAATATAATTACAATTAAGACATTCTTTTTCTGTCTGGGGCTTTTTTGAAGGGCTGCTGTAATCAGCTGAACTTCGTAAATCTTCTGGTCCTGCCTGTGTCTCCTCACCTTGTGTGGGTTGTGTGTTGTTTTGCTCTAGGTCATCTGCCACCTCCTTTGGCCAATCTTCAGCATTTCACAGGGTGGTGTGTGATGAATGACAGGCTAAAACCCCTCATTACACCTCCTTCACTTTTGCAAACCATGGGTGAGGCTCACTAGCATCTCCTGTCTCATTGATTTAATCCCATGACATTGAACCCTTATAGTGGCTCATCTCCAGAGTGACCGCCTCCACTGGACTAAGCTTGTCAATATTCCTGACAATATTCCACTGCTCAGCAGTTAGGCTGGTGAACCCACCATGCTCACTGGCATATACATTCAATGCACTTTTTTTAGTTCTGGCATCATGACCAGCATGTGTAGGGTGGGGTCGGCACAGCTTGAATGATGCACGTACAGGTAGGACAAGGTCCTGTTGGATTTGTGCTAAAGGCTGTTTTTCCAGGACATCCTGGGTGATTAAAATTAGTAGCACAGCTCTTCAGCACTGTTAGGTTTTTGGACAGCTCTTTGTGATCTAATGCCATCATTTACAACTAGTTGTAAGGTGTGGACATTGAGCTTTTGTCATGTACTGTAGTTCAGCAATTCTCATGCACCACTATACCTGAGAACAAGTGCCACTCTGTCTTTGTCAGTTTCCTATTCTTCCAGCATGCCCAGGAACATTTCACTATTGTACTCTCCAGTACTGCATGTGATCAAGTCATTGCTTTTGTGTTCAGAATTACTTGCCAGTGAATTGAATGATCATCAATGAAATGGCATGTTAGACACAACAGGGATTCAGTTGCACCAGTCCAGCAGTCTATGGTAAAAGCTAAGTTGTAACCTGCTTTATCAGGCTGGAGCAGCATTGGAACCTTCTCAACTATCTTGCTATAAATACTGGGGAACACGTGTGTTAGAGCTTTTCACTCTTTAGTGAATAATTTGGTTCTGCAGTAGCCATGTGTCTCTGGAAGCCTTTATTTTGAACCACGTGAAAGTCTGATTATCTGAAGCAATCATCTCTGTAATCCTGTCCAGTGTTTTTGAGAAGACATCAGATATCTGCCATCTGTCTGCTTTTCAAACATTTTAGGAAGAGAAGCTTGAATGTTGTATGATGTATTTTTCTCTTCAATATCTCTTTTTCCTGTGCCTCTTCAAAGACAGTTGAGTGATCAATCATTATGTGGGCCCATATGAGATATTTTTGTCGCTTTCGATTTTGACCCCATGCTCACATTCATTTTGCATTCTTTGCAAACGACCACCCCTGGCAATGGCTGTGTGTAGGCCTGTCGCGATTGTTAAATAATAGTCTGATCGTGGTTATTTGATAGATAACCACGATTATTGTGAATGTCTATGCTTTTACACAAAACTTATCCTCGAACGGTGTTGCAGAGATAATACATTAATTTACACAGAGCTGTAATTACCTAGATTAAGATTAATAGCTAAATAAAGGAATTTGTTAATGTGAATATTATTTAAGGAATTTTAAACAATTGGATCTTGTTAAAACTGCACTGGCTACATACAGTGGCCATCTTGGAACATGTGAACAGCAAATTTATCAGACTAAAGTGCAAAGGCAACAGATAATTTAATTAAACTGTTTTATATCCAATATGCACTCATCCAAGGATCTTTGGTTTAATTAATTTAATGTTAAGCCTTTGGGACTTTGCAGGAGTTGTCTTCCACTATGCGAGTTAGTCTCTGTTTCTTAGTGTTAAGCTTAAACTTGCTTAAACCATCAAGCATTTATGGGCACATCTCACTTGAGCATGAATGGTTGTTACGTTGAATAAAGTTTATTAATTCAAGCAATACATTGCAAAAGCAAGTTACTTTACCTGTGAACACCATTGGTTCACCACTACTGGTGAAGAGCTGCAAGTTCATTTGCATGTGGAAATTTTGCAGCAAATTTGCGGTAATTTTGTCAGAACTTTAGATTTTTTGTAAGGGATAATGGCAATATACTTTCCTCTACAACAAGTTAAATGTCATTGTGGAACAAGAGGATGGAACATGTGTCTTGTGTTGTTCTGACTACACACATCAAAATGGATGAGTCATATTTCAAAAGATATTTTGCTGTCTGTATGGACTGATGGCATTACAACCTACCCTTTAAAATTTTAGTATCCAGTTCAGTGTGGCAAAAACACAGCTGTGCCTAAAAATGGGTAAAACTGCAAGAATGTAGAAGTCTCATCTAATAAAGGCCGCAAACAGCAGGACAGCACAGAAGGGACACAGCACAAGACTTCTGCCAGCAGGCCTGCCATTAGCTCATCATGACGCTCTGTTGGTAATGTCTGTTTTCCCTTCCTGGATGTTATTTATGACTTGCCAGCAGTTCAGAGCTGAATGCTGTTGCTTATATTTTCAAATCCATCCCTTTCAGTATGAAGACCAGGGTAGGGTTGCACCAGCTGTGCGTAAGGTCTCACGTAAGTTGAGGGCTTAGTAACTACTAGTTAGTTTGTATCTAAGTCAGTGCTTCATTTGATTGCACCACCTGTTCTTAAGGCAAGACTTAACTAGTAGGTCGTAAGCTCTCCGTAAAGTAATGCATAGTCACATAATATGATGTTTACCAGTATTGATCCAATTAACAGCCTTCAAATTTGACACAGATGTGTTAAACAGCTGTGAATTTCAGTTTGATCTTGTTACGGTTGATGTTCAGACCTTGTTTGCTCATGTAACTCAGCTGTAATAAATTATATCCCAATTAAAATACGATAGGCCTACGTAATAAAACAAGATCTCATGTAAATAACAATATGCAAGAATGGTATCTAAAATGAACAAGGGGCAATAAATAAATAAATACTAACACAACAGGCTGGAAAATTAGACATTTATTCATTTCAATATCTTATATATGTTGTATATGTTGAAACTTAACACCGGGCGGCGTACACAGGAAAGTGCACCGTTAGATCAGTTTCATGCTGAAGAAGTTTTTTACATAATGTTTTCTCCTGTAAATGTAAACGAGTGTAAGTGTCAACATCATACTGTATGTCGAAATGATTGATGCCTGTCACGCAAAACATGAGCTCATTGATGTCATTAAATGAGTCTGCTTTTTTCATTCCATCCTTTACTCCTGGTCGGAGTCTTCCATAAATATTTAGTTCACACGTAAGGTTATGTTCTACCTAAGTTTAATGGTGCAACGCTCACATATTTAGTGGTGCCTAAATTGTGACTTAGTGCCCATTTACGCCACAACTAGGCTAAGTTGTAACTTACGTATAACTGGTGCAACCTGCCCCAGGACACCTGTCAGTCTCCATACTGTTGCAGACCTTCCACCCTCTCTGTACCAGTATGTTAATCTCCTTTCAAGCAGCTTTTAGTTTAAATGTTATATTTACATCATTTTTCCCCCCTTTTTACATCAGTGCAAAACATGTATAATCCTTTCACTAGTTAATGTTTTGTTAAAAAGAAAAATGAAGAATTCCTTTTTGCATATTGTCAGAATTACGGAGTAAATTTGCAGGGCAGATTTGCTTCAGTCATTCTTGTCACAACCACATATCAGAGCACACGTGAACATGACAGTATAATTGATAAAATACCTCACAGGCATTACACCTGTAAACAAAATGTGGAATAATGTGATTAAATCCTTGGCTGCAGAGTATGGACCACACAAGGGAAAAATTTCGTTCTGCATTATAATCTGATTAAGACCTGAAAAGTATTTCAGCATGTGAATGACAGCAAGTTCAAAGGAATGCTATCATCCATATTTTCTAGCTTTCCTAAAACAGAAAATTAACTAAACTAGATTTTTATATTTTCTGAAGAAAATGTGAGTGGTGCTTGTCCATGCAAAACTTTCTGACAAGATTGGTGCTCTGAATGGTTTGATATTTTGGTACCTAGATATGGCTTATGACCTTCATAAATGCCAAAGTGTGATCTTGTGTTAAAATCCCTAACCCTAAGTATGACAAAGAGGTACAGTATATCTATTATCCACTAATAATCATGTTAGTGCTTTGCAAATATATCATGCTTTGTAAACAAATAGAACTCGAATTTCGCAAAATGCATTTCATTTTGAAATTATATAATGTTCCTTTTCATTAGTCAGGACTCATTAAATGCAATAATTTACGTTGACAACAGAGATTGGAATGGTTAGTTGGAAGCACACCTAAACTAAGTTATCCCTGATTCAGACAAATAATACCATAGTAATTTAACTATGATTAATCACTATCCCGGGAGAGTATAGACATTATTACTAGTTATGAGCAGGGGTTCATCTGATGACATGTTGCTGGCGAACAAAAGAGTGAGATTATTATCAGAGAAAACCTCCCTATGCTCAGCAACATGTCTTAATTCATGCATAGGCATTTTTATTGCGATATCATTTTATGACTGTTGTAAAAGGGATAGTTTGTGCTGTACTTTTAACAGCATTATATTCCAAGTGGCGCGAACAATCTTTGAGACTGATAAAGGTTATGCCATATTAAGCTGTAGTGCTGATTTAAAAAAAAAAATAAATAAATAAAAAACATGTGAGCATGCCCCAGACCCCCTTAGAAAATAAAGGTACTATTTGACTTAATGGGTGAATGATGAAATTCTAGAAATGTCTTAATATGTAGTTCTTTAGAAACAACATGCTCTTTTACTTTTTATTGTTTTTGAACTTACTTATTATGCATTAATACCATACCATAAATACTGTACCATACTATACCATACCATACCATACCATAGTAATATACAAAACTATAATTCCCTATCTGTCACTCACTCGACGTTGTGTCAATGTAGTGACACTAGGGGTCACCCCTGGAAGCCCTAAACACCTCTGCTTTTTGAAAAAAGGCCAATGGGAATTGAGGAGTGGAATTTGCATGCCACTCCCCCAGACATACGGGTATAAAAGGAGCTTGTATGCAACCACTCATTCAGATTTTCTCTTTGGAGCCGAGCAAATTCAATTCATCTCAAACTGCTGGATTTTACGGCACATTTCAGTGGCTTCTCCCCTCTGCACCCGTGGAGTGCAGAGAACGCCCCTGGGCACTTCGGCAGAACAAACAAAAAGAGTATATTCTAAAAAAAGATAATATATCTTCAATTCTAAAAGAGCGGCACACATGGAACGTATTTTTAAAGATGCCTTTCCCCCCCGGCGAATTCCCCTGAGGAAGGACCTTCTTTCTCAGGGACGGGGCACCATCTGGCACCCACGACCAGACCTCTGGAATCTCCACGTCTGGCCCTTGGACAGGACGCAGAAGACCTAAGTGGCCTACCACCCGCGGTGGTAGACACGATCACTCAGACTAGGGTTTCCTCAAAGAGGCGCCTGTATGCCTTGAAGTGGCGTCTGTTCGCTAAGTGGTGTTAGCCACTAGACCACTAGACCATTAGACCACTAACGCAAAGACCCCCAGAGATGTGCAGTCGGATTGGTGCTTTCCTTCCTGCAGGAGAGGTTGGAGGGGGGCTGTCCCCCTCCACCTTGAAGGTGTATGTAGCCGCCATTTCGGCGCATCATGATGCAGTGGATGGTACGTATTTGGGGAAGCACGACTTGATCATCAGGTTCCTGAGAGGCGCTAGGAGGTTGAATCCCTCCAGACCATGCCTCATCCCCTTGTGGGACCATTTTGAAAGTCCTTCGGGGTCTATGGGGAGCTCCCTTTGAGCCCCTGGAGTCAGCTGAGCTTAAGGCACTCTCTTAGAAGACTGCCCTCCTGACTGCGCTCACTTCCATCAAGAGGGTAGGGGACCTGCAGGCGTTCTCTGTCAGCGAATCGTGCCTGGAGTTCAGTCCGGGTTACTCTCATGTGATCCTGAGACCCCGACCGGGCTATGTGCCCAAGGTTCCCACGACCCCTTTTAGGGATCAGGTGGTGAACCTGCAAGCGCTGCCCCAGGAGGAGGCAGACCCAGCTTTGGCATTGCTGTGTCTGATGCATGCTTTACACATCTATTTGGATCGTGCGCAGAGCTTTAGAAGCTCCGAGCAGCTCTTTGTCTGCTTTGGTGGACAGTGGAAAGGAAGCGCTGTCTCCAAACAGAGGATCGCTCACTGGGTCGTTGACGCCATCATGATGGCATATCATGCTAAGGACGTGCCACCCCCCGTGGGGTTACAAACCCAATCTACTAGGAGCGTAGCGGCCTCCTGGGCCCTTTTCCAGTGGCGCCTCTTTGGCAGACATTTGCAGAGCAGCGAGCTGGGAAACACCCAACACCTTTGTGAGGTTCTATAATCTTCGGGTTGAGCCGGTTTCGTCCCGTGTGTTGTCAGGTATGAGCAGGTAAGTTCCGGGACAGCTGGCCGGGTGTACCTCTTGCGCATAGCGCCTTTCCCCTCCCTTGAGTGGAAGACGTGCACTTTTGACTCCCAGTCATGTTCACAAGTTGTGATCCCTGGATGACTTTCCTCCTTAGCCCTGTGGCAGACGAGTTTGCAGAGAAACTCGCTGCCGACCCAGTACATGTGCTAACTAAGCCCTGTACTGGGGTAGGTGCTCCACATGCGCTAGTTCGCCATAGGTGACCCCATGTGATATATTTTCCACTAAATCGTTTCCCTGTCTGTAAAATGCGTCTTCTTGGGCAGAGGTTCCTCTGCCCCCAGTCACCATGTTTGTAGAAATCCTCCCCCGTTGGGTAAGACCTACCATGGGACTTCTCCACATGACATACTTCCGACAAGACTCGGTAAGACCATGTGACGTATTTCCCTCTTGCCACAACACTGAACTACCCGCTGAAATGCCGGAACCTTGTCTCGGCTCCTCAGCAAAAACCTGAATGAGTGGTTGCATACCAGCTCCTTTTATACCCGTATGTCCGGGGGAGTGGCATGCAAATTCCACTCGCCAATTCCCATTGGCCTTTTTTCAAAAAACAGAGGTTTTTAGGGCTCCCAAGAGTGACCCCTAGTGTCACTACATCGACACAACGTCGAGTGAGTGACAGATAGGGAACGGAGGTTACGAAAGTAACCAGGACATTTTCTTTGTTAACACCACATTTTGTCTATTTTTTATTTTATTTTATTTTTTTGTAAGCCCCTGCTATTTTGGCCTCAGCCCCTGACATTATAAAATTCTAGAAATGCCTTTAATCGTGCATGTAAATGCGCTCACTGAGATCACTGTCAAACTCAAGAGTGCCTTTGTTGGTCGTATACCTTCATTCTCTCTTAAAGGTGATGTGTGTCTTTTTTTATTAATTAGTGCTGTCAGTCGATTAAAATATTTAATTGCGATTAATCGCCTGATATTTCATAGTTAATTGCGATTAATTGCAGATTTTTAAAGTGCTGAAAATGGACTCTTATTTACTTATTTTCCTGTCAAAATGCATTAACCTCCTTTTTGGGAAAGAAAATTAAACAATATGAAACAACACTTTATTAATGGCAGAGGCAATTTGCACTAAGTGTAAAAAGCAATAAAAAGCATCTTTGCACTAAGTGCAATTAGCGTTAGATGCTATTTGCACTCTAGTGCAAATAGTGGCAGATACTATTTAAATACTAATATACAGTATAGGGGCATCACTGCAGCATTTTATTGTGTTTATCTGGAGTCCCACAGACACCCTACACCAACCCCTACCCCTAACCCTACCTTACAAAAATTAACCACGGTTTTACTACAGTAAACATAGTATCACCATGGTATTTTTCTAATAAAATCATAATAACCACAAAATTAAACATGGTTACTATTAACAACATGTTACTGTAGTAACACCATGGTTAGTTCATCAGAACTACATAGTTTCCACCAAAACACATGGTTACAACAATATTACTACAGTAAAACCATGGTTAATTTTATCCGGATCAAATCCTTCTCTCAACTCCCCGACCTTCACTGTGACCAAATCACTGCAAGGAATCTCTTTTCGTTATTACTATAAGTAGTATTATAGGAAATAATAAGAGTAGAGATATGGGAAAAAGTATGTCAAGGGGTGGGATTCGACTCAAGTCCAAAGAGACAGTGTTTAAGTGTTTTAATGTCATTGTTTTCACTATTGCAGCATGCTTATCTCCCATTTGTAAATATAATGCAGTTGTAGACACTGGGACAGTTTCATCTCTATGTTTTATTTACATTGCATTCTGTCGCGACTCGCAAGTGGATGCTTCAATCATCGTACTCAAACCACGATGATATAACCCCACGTTTACATGATTTAACCAGTTAATTTCTGTAATCGGACTCTGGGATTGAAATGGATCTTATATCATACATGGAGATTATATAAAGTAAGTACATGAAAGCAATGTGATAATTATCATCGCAAATACTCTGCAGAATCTTTACTCTGAATATAATTTTTTTTATTTTTTTTATTTTTTTTTGTGACTTACTGTATACACGTCTTGTTCTAATGCTCTTTAATGTGTAAAGGTACTCTTGTGTGTATTATATTCTTGCATTCCTCTTATAAAAAAATGTACTTATACACTGTGAAGTGGGTTCTGCTCACATACATCCTGTTTAATGTAATAAAACAACATGACATCGTTTTTTCTATACATCATTATTCCTGAGTAATGATTGTAAGGTGGGGTAAGTCTGTTTAGATTAGGTATTTGAGATGAATTGTACATAAAATAGGCCATAATAATTCCACGCTGTGGGCACAGCCATTGAAACAAACTGCAGCGGAAGTTGTTTTACGCTACTAAGCAAAGCTTCCGCTCTGCGAATGCGGAAGTGTGATTAAGGCCTATAGACACTCCATTTATTAATATTTTCCAAACAAAGCATTACACAGTATAAAGACAGAAATGCACTAAAGTAGCACCAATTCAAGTAACATTAAATGATTCCCAAAATCTAAGTGGGAGGTTGACTAATTGAAAGAACTAGTCCCCATAGGTTGCGTATTTATTGCAATGGGCATTACATCTTTAAACCCTCATCCTTCACAATACAGTATTAATTGTGGCTATCCATTTTGCTACAGCAATCGTGAAGCCGCATTTACCTGATTCGCACCACTTTAAACTCAACATAAAAAGCGCTTGCAAAAAACCTATTGTTTTGCTTTTAGTGCTGACAATGTCCACATAATCATACTTCATCCAAATTGTTCAGTAAGACGGAAGCGCAACACAATGCCAAAGAAATTCCGATGCTTCATTTCAGCAGATCGTGTGAATGCAGCTTTTTTACAAACCCCACCTGGGTTTATTTTATTCCAACCGGTGTTTAGAACTCACACAGAGCTGAATGAAATGTCTGAATTTAATGTAAAAATTGGTAAATGAGTTAAACATTTTAAATGCATCAACACATGCAATAATTTAAAATGTGTAACACATTCATTTTTCTTTAAAACGTTAAACATTTTAAATTATCCAATGCGGTAACGTTTTAATTCCGACAACTCTTGTTAAAATACTTTTGCCTTTTTTAGCTTTATGTGGATAGACTGTATGTAAGCCATTTATAGGTTGATTTCTGCCAAAAAAAAGTTTAAAAACTGTGGCTTTGTGGTGCACAGTGTGAGACAGCAACATTGGCTCAACCAATGGGTTGAGTTTGGGGCGGGACACCCATTTGTCTAACCAGCATCTTATGGGGGGGTAGGGTTTAAAATTATTTTTGCAATTCCTTTGGTGACGTTACTGGCACAGAAATTACACACTTCGGCTTCAGTCTTGTATAGTTCTTAGGACAGCTGATTATAAGGACAACTGAAGTTAGAAACTACAAGTGATAATCTCTTTAATCTTTAGATTATCAGAGAAGTACAATACAGTCTCTCTTTTAAAGAAGGAAAAAGGTAGGATGTCTTTGAGGGATTGTATTCAGTTCCACACAAAATTCAGGCAGACAGCACAAAAATCTAACCAAATGCCTGCATGCTCGTATTTAAGGACACTGATGAGAGTCTGCAAATGTTTTCATGCATTAATTAAAGCAGTGCACAAATAGATGAAATGGTGGTTATTGAATGCATCATATTATAGATTTTGATTGGAGAGTTGGAACTGATTATCTCTCCACACTAATCTCGCCATCTGACCGAAAGACTCTGGCAGCCGCCCACAGGAGAAATATTCTTTGCATGTTTGAGATCACTTGCCATTTGCAATGAAGCTCAGGAATTTCTATTGTACGATCTGTGCATATCTGCTCTGGGAACCGTAAGAAAGTGGAACACCTGTTACAGTTATCAATAAATTTAGCTCATAGAAAAAGAGTTGCATGTGAGCAAGCACTTTTCTACTTAAAATTAGAGTTAAAATGGGTTCATGGACATGGACTTTTGCATACACTGTGGCACGCACATGTCCAAAGACATTAAAACACACGGCAAATGGCCTTAGAGGCATAGCATCATTTAGCAAAGATATCTTTTGGAGTTTGACATTTGTAAACACTGGGAGCAAAACAGCTTAAAAACAGAGATCTTTTGTCTAAACATCTGCATAGTGTTACTGATATTGAATAATGCTATCCATGAATAACCTATTCAGTTAAAAATGTGCCTTGTCTGTAGCAGTTTGTCAGCATTGTTGGGCAAGCTACTCAAAAAATTTAGCTAGCTAAGCTACTTTTATATATGGTTACCATTCTGTATATTTATATGTTGTATTTGCATGGTGCTTCAAGGTAATTCAAAAAATATCATGGTACTGCAATATGTGAATGCCATATTTCTATACCACTGTATTTACATGGTGCTCCCAGGGATTGGTACAGTATGTCAAAAAAAAAAAAGGTAATGCCATGGTACTTTTTTGTGTTTTGATACACTTTTGGTTGGAATATCTTCTCTTACAAAAGTAAAAAGTTCTGACAAACTTGCTGCAAACTCGCCGCTAATTTGCCACTCATTATTTTGACATGCATATGAAGTAAACTGTGCATTGTTGCCAAAGGTTTGCTGCAGGTTCACCACTACCGATGAAGAGCTGCAAACATCTGATGGCTGTTTAAAAAAATAAAATAAAAACAGCAGTCAATGGGGCCGTCTATATATATATATTTCTTTTTTTTTTTACATTATGAAATATGGTAATAAAATAAGGTACAATGAAATACGGTAGAGGCCAATGTCAAAAGAAAACACAAAAAGAGCATTAGCCTATCCATCCACTTCAGCATACATCACCTTAATACAGTACACGCTTATATCATTCACAGCATTTTATGCATTTAATACATGCTTAAATCACTCAAAGCATCTTATGCATGTCTAACCAGGCTTTAAGGACATATATAACAGTTTAAACAATAAAATTCTCAAATTTTCACATATAACACGTATTACACTTATTTGGAAAACACTCTGGGCTATAAATCATTAAATAAGATATGATTAATTATACATTTACATAATCAGTTCTTGCACGTTGCACAAATGTGGTCAGACTCCACACATGCAATCCATATGCATCCTTCAAAATGATACATAACAAACACTAAATTTTAACATTTGACTCGTGCGAACATATATTTAATGCAATTTAACAACATTTTGTGTAGAATTTCTTATTTACCCAAAGAATTATCAACCAATGAACAAAACTGGAAGCTCTCTTGCACAACGCATGCTCTCATGTTCTAATCAGCTCTCCTGTGTGTAACACGAGAGAGTACTGGAAAGCGAGTGTTGCAAAACTCTTAAAAGGGCCACATCCAATTTATGAGTTAAATTACATGTAATTTCTGTTACATTTTTAAAACTAATTCAGAAGCTACTGGTATGCTAAAAAAAAAAAAATACTTTGGCTGAGGTTCATTCATTCATGAACAGTGGTTCCTTATGTTTAAAATAAATGTTCTTAAACTAAAATTACCATGTTATTTCAACCTTATCACTTCAAGAACCTAACTGAATCAAGTAAACCCAACAGAATGTAACATTTAAAAAAAAACTCAAATGAAATTCTTTTAGTTATATGCTAGCTACGGGAAATGTTAGCATGCTAAGTACATGCTGGTGGGAAGCACTACTGAGTGCAACTTGGTCACTATGCTATAGTTAGCATAGAAAATTCTCAATGGATAAAGCAACATGTAGGAGACTTAAATTGTTTTGGTCCTTAACCTAGGCTCAAGCTACTCTCTTCACCATGGTAACCCCCCAAACTACAACATAACAGAAATTCATCTAAATCTCAAAATAACAAAACAATCAATAACAAGTCTCCCCATTTATATTAATCTTGCACAGACACATAAAATGACAATTGTCCCAACACAAATGGATTAAGTAAAGCTGACAAGACACTTTTTAGTTTAATCAACTAATTTGAAGTTCTCTTGGTACATGCATTTTTTGAGTAATATGAACATTTGAGGATAGAGTAAAACTTACGATAGTGAAAGTTTATTTTATTGAGTGTAGAGCTTTTATTTTGTTTGGTTTTGTGAAGTTGCTTTTTTCATAGTGTCATTTAACTTACCTGGATAAACATGATCAGTTTTGTGTACCATGTAAATGGAATAACAGGAATAAAGGCAAAATGTATTTGTGTCGCTTTTAAAAGTCTCATATAAAACGTTTAATAAGTGTATTTTCATAAAAGCTGAAGAAATAACAAAAAGGACAGGCAACGTACTAAACCAGTATTATTTTGCACATTTATTTGGCATGTACTGAACATTTTAACAGATGCTTGAGACTAAATAAAGAGTTCTCTTCTCAAATTTTCAACTTAATACCCCCATTTTAACACACACCCTGCTACGAAAGAAATCATTATCATAATAGCTTCATCATGATTGTGTTAATTTCATTATCACGTTTAAGGTGGGTGGGATCATTTGCTGGCCAACAGATCATCGTTAGAGGAGACAGTGGCGGTACGGTAGGACGATAAAACTTCAAACAAATGTTGCACATCCTGTCATGGTTCATGATTCATCATGTCTCCACGGACCCCTGAGGCAACGTGTTTAGAAGACGAGCCACCAGAGATAAGATGTCGCCCAGATAGTCCCAAACAATGGAATGTTAATCCTTACAAAATTGTTGCCACTGTGTAAATATTTATCATGGCAAATTTGCCGTTGTTTTGAAAAAGACACCGTTGCTCATTTTCCCAGGCTTCCCAATATATTTCACAAGCTTTTGGTAAATAAATAAAATTCTGATCTGAAAAACAGAAAATGCAAAGAATGCAATATTATCAATTTGGAGCAATCCTAGAGGGGATGGTAACAACACATTACAGATTTACAGGTGAATCAATATACTTAAAAAATTTAAGAAAATAATGGTGTGCAAAATGGTGTAATCAAATACTTGTAATTAGATCAGTTAGATCGCAATTACACTGATTAGATCAGGAAACGGCAGTAAACTGTTCATAATTTATTGATCCCCCTAATTCTTCTTTTTATTTTTTATCTTTTAAACTTTTTATTCTAAATCTGCCTACCGCCGATATTCTGTACGTTAGACCATGCCTTCTCATGACGAATTTTTATGCATGTTACTAAACACTGTTGATGCACAGAATAGCTCTGAAATATTTTGTCTACATCATATCCAGTGGCCATCACTAATGAAAGAATAATTCACACCATTTTGGCCAAAAAGTAGCAAGTAAAGCACAAAAAAAATCATACAATTCTCATAGTTTGATTAATTAAGTACAGTTTTCTTAAATGTATTTAAGCAACATTATGTCAACATAGTCTAGATGATCCTACTCTAATGCATCATATAAACAAAAGTTAGGTCAGAGGTAATGCAAAAGTAATTTTTTAAGTTTTTTCACCATTCTGATGGTTGAGGTGAACATTAACTGAAGGTCCTGACCCATATCTACATGGTTTTCTGCATTGCACTGCTGCCACACAATTGGCTTATTAGATAATCGCATGACTAATTAGGTGTATATATGTACCTAAGTGGTCAGTGATTGTATATATATTATTCAGTGAGATACAACAGTAAATAACGAGTAAAATTTCTGTCTGTTTCTCACTCAAAGCTATCATATGGCTTCTGATGACTTGGAATATAGCATATCAGTCATTTAAACAATTTTTATGGTAATTTTATGGTATTTCGTTTAATAATTTCTGGAATTTAACAGCCCCCATGCAGTCCCCCTTCACTTTCATTGTATAGAAATTAACATTCTGCAGTGTTAACATTCTACAAAATATTTCCTTTTGTGTTACATGGAAAAGAAAGTCACATGGGTTTGGAAAAACATGAGGGGGAGTAAATGAAAACAGAAGTTAAATTTTTGCTTGAAATATTCCTTTAAATAAATATTGCTCTTCATTTTAACAGGTAAAAGACAAAAATCTTAGATGGCAAGCTGCAATGTTTCATATAATATAGTGTAATATAGTATAACTCAGAAGATATCAAAGAAATATTATAGTGCATAAAATAATGATTTTAAATAATTAGTAAATGTCCTAAATAAGATTCCTGCCCTGAAAACAAGTAAACAATTTCAAGGGATGCCAAAACACAACTCCAAACCTGCCAACCAACCCAAACTAACCAATCAATAATTTGCAAAGTAAATACACAAACAACTGAATGGGTGACTTGTTTGTGTTACCCGCATGTCGTGGTTTGAGTCACTCGTACCTTTCCCTGTCCATCATTCACCCAGTGCCTCCTGGTTACAACCTTCAATGCACATGTCAATTGACTCAATAAATAAACAAAAACAAACAGGCTGAGAGGTGTGGAAAGGTGAAAGGACCTACTCCGAGCTCTCCTGATGAAAGTCAGTCATGAGAGCATTGGGTTTGACAGCAGAAAGAGAAGGGAGTCTTTCTGTTTGGACGCTCTGCAGGTGTGGGGGAAAGACTGAGGTGGAGAGGGTCGCGCCCAATAATGCAGGTGACTCATGGGCTGCCGTGGTTCACTGTCGGGTCAGTGCAGGGACTTGGCTGCTGTGACGGCTATTGGATTTGGAGCTGAGGTAAGAGAGATGTGTGTGGTTCGCTTGTCCACTGGGGCGGCAGTGTAAATATAGTGGTGCTCAGCGTGAGGAAGTTCCAGTGTCTAACGAGTGATATCTAATGTTTTTTGTCTGTACAAGTGTGCCAGTGCCTTTACTCAATCTACTGAATACATAAGAGTGAAGTTTCAAAGGCTACGTTCACTCTGCAACAGAATGTGCTTGTCAGCCCTGTTATTGAGTGCAACATTTTGCAGCCTGATCTCATGAAAATTACACATCTGTCGTTACATTTCTGTAAAATAAAAATATATGGTTCATTACACCTATTGCGGCAGTTCCAAAGTAAAATGTCCAACTGTGTGGCGCTAAAAACTAGTAATGTGTTCTCCCAAACAGTTGAGGTTTTTAAGGTTAATGCTTTATCGATTTTCAAATCAACAAAACCTACCTCCCTACCCTAAACCTTAAACCTAAACCGATAGTCTCATATAAGCAAATTTGGTATAAAAAACACAATTGCTGAAGCAACCACATCATTTTGTGGCACTTCTCACGTACTCTTCAGGACTCATACCCCAGTCATTTGCATCGCAACTTCAACGCTCTATCAGCTGAGCTACCATGCATCTAGATCGCGCATGAAAAAGCGGTTAAGTAATGCAAACGTTACAATGCCCAAAGTATGAGCAATAGTAGTATTGTTAGCAACATTTTCATACAAATTTGTTTTCAGAAATGGCTCACATTTTAAATATTTATGACCTTTAATTGCATCTACAAAACATGTAAGCCTAAAAGAGGTCTGTCTTTTCTCACCAGAACAGAAGAAAACATTTTTCCATGAGCCTTTCAACAGAACATGTGAGGACTAGAACCGAGTCGCGGATCTAATTAGATGGGATTTTTCATGTAGATTATCAGACATTGCAGACTTAGACACAGCAGACACAAGGGAGAGCGAGAGAAAAAAAACATCAGACAAAAATCGTACAGTGGAATTTCTCAACCAGCTGTTTTTGTTTTAAAAGAAATTTATAAAAGCCCTTGTTTTAGAATTCAAGGTTTGACCTATGGTCCACGTCTCCCCATTCCTCACCCCTCCAATCTCGTTTAAAGCTTTAATCAAATGCACATCTGGATTGTATTGCAAGGCTGCAGAGAGCGGCTTGATTGCTGTTTAGCAGACCACGCAATGATGTCACATCACATTAATAACAATGTTGCCCAAAGCAACCGCATTTATCTTCTCTTCTGACCATGCCCGACCACTGATCACGATAGTGCTGAAATAATCAGTCTAACTCGACAACGAGCCATGCGTTTGCAGGAATGATCCTATGGCCAATGTGAGTCATCACATGATGTTTGGGTTTGTTTTTGAGTAATGCTCAGCAGCAGTAAACTATAAATATTCATGCAGTGTCTATATGATACACTATTGCTACAACAAACAGACACACAAACAAAAGGTACATACAACTTTACATGAATATAATCTGTTAGTGAAGTGGTTTGCATACACTAGTGGTGTCATGAACTTGTGGTGTCTTTCGAACTAGCATTGCTAACTTTTTGCCACTTTTGAGCCCTTAAATACCATATGTTTCATCATCAGACTGGGGCATTTTGATGCTTCAATACAGGAAACGATGCCTCTACTACATGACATTTTGCCGTTTAACCGGGGACTCCCCCTCTAGTGTTTCCCCTTCTGGCAGGGGAGGGGCGTATCATTTCGCTGCTTAAATACAGGACATCTTCATTTAGTCCAAAATACATGATTTTCTGGCTAATAAAGGACAGTTGGGAACCCTATATCGATCAATGATTCAATGACTCAAAACGTTTGGTGTATTGGTGCAATTTGCAGAAATGGTCACTGAATGAATCAGTGAAAGAATTTGAACAAATCTTTTTGGTGAATGGATTTAAAAGTCACTGGGATAAATCAAAATCCCTTTCATTTAAGTGCACCAGTTCTTTATCTTTGATGTAGCAAGGTCACGATGGAAAACAATCTAATTACAGTGTATCGGGCCGTTCAAACCAAACGCCTATTTGCGTTAAAAAAAAAAAAAAAAAAAAACTAGACGCAATTTATTAAATGGAACAGAAGACAAGTGTCTCAAGACACATTTTTAATAGCTGAAGTTCTTTTAACTAGACACAGTGTTTTTAAAAACAAGTGCCGCTCTTGAGTGAAACGCTGAAAAAAACAGCGAGGCGTGGAGCAACAGTCAAGGAAATCAAGAGTACATCAAATCATGCAGCTATTACTTTTCTAAGCGATTAAACTTACAATTTTCACTTGGAGGATGATAAAAAGGCCAAAAAAATCCTAGACTTACATTGATGCACCAGAGTCGGATCTAGGGACCAAAGTATCATAGAGACTTGGGGGTGGCCTCTTTTGCCTCAGACCAGTAAACAACAACCTAGCAACCACCCAGAACACCCTAGCAACTAAACAGCAATATCTTGACAAATTAGTATTGTGGCTGCAAGGCTGGTTGACGAAGGAACACTTGCTGGTTAAGCTAGTTCATAAGCCTGGAGGAAACACTGGCCAACCAGCATCCCATGGTGGGGACCAGCATCCAAGTTTAAATGCTCACAATTATTTCCTCAGCGGAGAGATTGGGAATTATGGATCTCTCCTATTACTGTATAATCAGTGAAGCCACTCAATGAAGCTGTCTGTGTGAACTGCAGACAAGGTAAGGATTTTGTGTGTGTGTGTGTGTAATTAAGGACCAAAGTCCTTATGGATAAAAATGTCTGCTAAATGACTAAATTTAATGGTAAATTACTTGCGCAGCTTCGTTCATTCTAACTGGAGTGATCTATAGTCACTTTTATAGCTCTACCTATCAAACTTACAATTAGTTGGTAAAAATGTCATTCACCTACCAGAGATAAGATGTGTGCTACAGTTTTTAGTACTGCACGTATACAGCCGTCTCCCTTCACTTCAGGGGTTCAAGCGTCCATTTGCGGTTGCTTTTTCGAAGATCTAAACACTTTAATTTCCGTTAGTTCCAGGCATCTTCAGGGAGCATCCAGCCACTAAATAACATGGTCCACATTTTAATAATGATATTTTATGAGTCATGTTAATGTTAGTAACACTAATCATGTTAAAGTCACTATGAATGAAGTGCCTCCCGCTGTTGTTTTGAATGTGTTTGAGAACTACTAGGAAATGTTCAAGGAACAAAGACATCACTTCCTTAAACTGACGAATAGTCCTTGAAATGGTCTATAGTCTCACAGTCTCCTGGATAAACCAAAGTCAGTTTACTCTCCAGGCCATTGACCACCGGGAATGGGAAAGCAATGACTCTTAACAGCCACCTACCATTAGATGAATTCTGGAAGCAGCAAGCTCTCTAGTTTTTAAAGCTGGTTTATTCACCCCTACAATCAAAACCAAAAATAGCCATATGTGTCATTTGATAGGATTATGGCAGCTGACCTTTTTTCAGGATCAAAACACAACATAGTTTCCTCTTTTTTTTTTTTTTTTTTTTTAAGCAATTTTTAACTTACTTTAATATCTTATAATATCTGTGACAACTATTTATTTTAGAAATTCTGATGAACATGTTTTGACTTATGCCCACTGTGTGTGTGTGTGTGTGTGTGTGTGTGTGTGTGTGTGTGTGTGTGTGTGTGTGTGTGTATGTTTTTTTTTTTTTCACTTTGAATTGTTTTTGAGTGATGCTGGTGGTATGCCAGCTGCCAAACTGAGTTTATAAAAAAGTAAATTATCCCTATTTACAAAAAAATAAATTAAAAAAAATGTTGATCTAATGGCGTGGTGTCTTACCTTGCAATGACTCTTTCTATGACTATGTCATGTTAACCACATAATAAGGTCATTTGCATTCATTTATTTTTCAAAAACACTGTTTCACATCAAATCTGTTTTGCTCAAATTTAGGAGCTACTCTTTTATAACACTTTAAAAGGTCACAGATCAGTAAACTTCCTCTTCAGTATGAAATGTTCTTTATCCGTGTCTTAAGTGCCATGTCTTATGTCATATCCTGCATTTTCCAAATTTTGGTAATGAATAATATTGTATTACATTAATTGTTTCCATTTTAATGCAGAACAACAACTTCAGAGAATATTCTGATGACTTCTGACAGATAAAAAACATTGCATAATATCTGTCTCTTGGACGTGGTTGCGATGACACTGGTAATCCCCTAATTTAACCCCAGGTCATTCCTTTTAAGCAGTCCATTTTTAGATCCCCATTTTACAGTATGTGTCTTACTTTAAACATAAAGATGGAAGTCATATGATTGGGGTGTTAACCAATCCATATTAAAATTACCAGTTGACATATATGCTTGTACAGTTACATGTAAGAATACATATACATACAGTTATACTTTTATTTCTTCAGTTATTTCAAAGAGGGAGGGTTGTAGTTCTTTCAGAATTGACTATTAAAGGGTCCTATATTTGGTAAAAATTTCAGGTTGATCCTCTAAGAGATTATTTATTTTTTTCAGTTTTTAGAAACATCATTAAATCACTAAACCATAATGAAGCTTTGGGTGCTTTAGGCCATTTCTACTCCAGAGGTATTCTCTTTCTAGCTATCAGGGTTGCAAAAGCAAAGGCCTATTCTTTATTGTTAGTCATTTGATCATTTTCACCCCGGACACCAAACAAGGCCATTATAGGGTTAGGTTGAATATTTAAATTAAAAGCTTCATTTGAAACACTGAAAACCAAGATTCTCTCATTTTAGAACAGGACCAAAACATGTGGGATAAATCTGCCTGCCCTACATTGCAACGATCACACATTTCATCCAGATTTTAGCCAATTTGGTTTCACTGTAATGAGTCTGCTAAAGAATTTTTAGCTGAATCAGGTTGTCTTGCACACGAAGAAGTTCCATTAACTCTAATAAGAGCTTTATCCCAGGTATCCTCTGTTCTTTTGTCCATTCTATTGATATATTTTGGAGTGACATGATTAAGTTGTATATTTTTTAGATGAGGCCCTTAATGTGTAAAGGGGCCTGTAAAATAGCTTCCAATAGTGATTCTGAAAGCAGTTCAGAGAATTCAGAGCTCTGAGCTTGAATGAAGTGACGGACTTGAAGGTAGTGGAAAAAAATGGATTTGGGAAGATTGAATTTTTTTAGCAAGATCACCATAACTAGCAAAAAACATGATCTATAAAAAAGTCACTACATTTAACCAAACCCAGATTTTGCCATTGCTTAAAGGTAAAATCTAGTTTAGTGGCTGGAAAGTGGTGGTTGTTACATATAGAGTTTTGCCAGGAAAAGTCAATGAGTTAAAATGCTTGTCTGAACTTGGTCTATATCATGAGAGTCAAGCTTACTATTGGACTTGAAGTGAAGTGTGATGGCAAGGTAATTTTGTTGTAATCAAAGCAGCAAGAGATCATGACTTACATGATTTAGCCTCTGCCACACACCATTCCGTATTTGGAGCTTGGAATCAATATACAATTTTTTTGCAAATTTGCTGCCTAGTAATAGTTTATTAAATTGGGAAGTGCCAATCCCCCATTGCTTTGTCTCTCAAGAAGCTCTTTACATATCCTTGGCCCTTTACCCTCCCATAAAAAAGGACATCAGCAACTTTTTAGCTGGAAAATGGACTTTGGCAGAAAGATTGGGAGACTCTGAAATAAATACAATAATCTGGGAAGCATGTTCATTTTAACACAATTAATTTTACCCACCAGAGAAAGATGTATAACACTCCAGCGGTGGAGATCAGATTAGAGTTTTTTAAGTATAGGATTATAATTGGCTTTGAACAGACCAGAGTATGAATGGGTGATATTAATTCTTAAATATTTAAATCCTGATTTTGATATGCAGAAGGGCAAGTCTGTGTCCATGATCTGATCTGCCTAATGATTAATAGGGAAATGTATACTTTTTGAGAAGTTAAGTTTATAGCGTGAAAAACTCCCATAATCAACCAGTATTTTTACAACTTTAGAGACACATGTTAATGGATCAGATAAATATAATAAAAGATCATTGGCATATAAAGAAACTTTGTACTCAACACCCATTCTACTAAAACCACTGATAGACTGTGATAATCTAAGCACTGATGACAAGGGCTCTATAGCCAAGATAAATAACAGAGGGCTCAGGGGACTTTGTTGTGTACCCCTGGACAAAGTGAAGTACTATAAGCAGACCTTATTTGTGACTACAGCCGCTTTTGAATGGGAATTCACAAGCGAATCCAGGAAATACATTTTGGGCCAAATCCAAATTTAACCCAAAAAATCCTGTCTGGTTGCTTGAGATGATATCTGGAATTATGTTTTCTACTCTGGAAGCCAAGATTTTAGATAATATTTTAACATCTACATTTAATTAATAAATAGGCCTATATGAACTACTATATAATGCATCTTTACTTGGCTTCAGGATAACTGTAAGAGCCTGTGTGAGGTTGGTGGTAACCTCGACTGTTCAAGGGAGTGATTGAACATACTAAGAAGCAGTGGAGCCAATTGTGAAGAAAATGTTTTGTAGAACTCGACAGGAAAACGGTCTGGCCTTGGGGCCTTTCTGCTCTGCATAGCCTTATTCGAGTCCTCTATTTCCTGAAGTTGTAAAGGTAGGTCTAAATTTGTCCTTTTGTCTTGTTCAATTGTGGGCATGCTCATGTTAGCCAGGACTGCAGACATAGGAGAGTCATCATGTGGAAATTCTGAAATGTATAAATCTGAATAGTATTTTTGGAAAGTAGAATTAATTTCTTGGGGGATCTATTGTAACTTCTTTAGACATTTTCTAATCTTGGGTATAAGTTGTGATGACAATTTTCTTTTTAACTGTTGGGCAAGGACACGGCCCACTTTTTCACCATGTTCATAGAACATAGCTTGTGAATATAATAAGTCTCTCTCAGTTTTTTTCTGTTAATAGTAAATCATATTGTGTTTTAAGGCTAAATTTTTCTTGGTTTAACTCTGGTGTTGGAATTGTGGCATATTGGTGATCAATTTTCTGAATGGAGTCAATACATTTTTCCTGCGTTTGTTTATTTACTTTATTGCATAAGGCTGAATATGATATAATTTCTCCTCTGTTTACAACCTTGAATGTCAACCACAATAATGATGGTGATACTGAATCTGTTTTATTCATTAAAAGAAAGCTATCGGGGCCTGGGTAGCTCAGCGAGTATTGATGCTGACTACCACCCCTGGAGTCGCAAGTTCGAATCCAGGGTGTACTGAGTGACTCCAGCCAGGTCTCTTATGCAACCAAATTGGCCCAGTTGCTAGGGAGGGTAGAGTCCCATGGGGTAACCTCCTTGTGGTCACAATTAGTGGTTCTCGCTCTCAGTGAGGTGCGTGGTAGGTTGTGCATGGATCGCGGAGAGTAGCATGAGCCTCCACATGCGGAGTCTCCACGGTGTTATGTATGATGAGCCACGTGATAAGATGCGTGGATTGACGGTCTCAGAAATGGAGGCAACTGAAACTCGTCCTCTGCTACCCGGATTGCGGTGAGAAACCGCACCACCATGAGGACCTACTAAGTAGTGGGAATTGGGCATTCCAAATTGGGAGAAAAAGGAAAAAGAAAAAAAAGAAAAGAAAACTATCTATTGCTCTAGATATGCATTGGCAAAAGGCTGTTTCTGAAAGTAAGATTGTAATTTGCCTCCAGACAGGACGCACTGGATGATTGAGTAAGAAATAAACATAGAGAATTAGAGGTGCATGGCCAATCTTCAGAGTAGCTGAATATTCTACATTCTTAATTGAGGGTATACCTTTTTGATCAATGAAGAAATAGTCTATCCATGAGTAAGTTTGGTGGACATGCGAAAAGCAAGGGAATTCCTTTTTGTCAGGAAACAAAAATCTCCATGGATCCACACAGCCAATTTGAGTCATAAAGCCATCAAGAGTTGTGACATTTTTGAGAGGGGTACAGTTTTGGGGTTTGATCAGTCCATAGTTATATTCATCACACAGTTCAGATCCCCACCAAATATTAGTTGATAAGTGTTTAAGTCAGGTAACAAGGAGAATATTTTTTTTTTAACAAAGTTAACATCATCCCAATTAAGGGCGTAAATACTGATGTAGAACTACTGGAGAATGACAAAGGTGTCCTGTTACAATAACAGGAGTTATTCACGTGAAGCTACCCGTCAATCGTAAAACTGCTGAGCTTTGTCAGGCGTACTGAAGAGTAATGTTTCAAATTCAAAGTGAACGTGTAATCGTGCTGGATGGAGCATCTGGAAACATACTCCCTTCTGGTACAGTTGCTGCTTAACGTTTTTAAAAGCTACGGGTTTCCTGGCAAGAGCCGTAGAGATGTCTGGATAAATCCTCAAAGTAGAGCCTTTATATTATGCCTCATGTTGTCTGTCCCATCTTAGCTCTCTTTCCTTCCGCTGGAATCTATGAAAACACACCACCAATGGACGAGGAGTTCTTCCTTCCTGTGGTTTTGGGCCCAGAGAATGGTGAGCTCACTCCAGTTCAGAGGCTTCTCAAAAACTTCTTAATCCAATACTTCCATCAGTATCTCGGACACAAATGTGGTTGTTGGTTGGCCTTTCTCGCTGTCCATTTAAGATCCTGAGATTTGCTCTCCGAGATCGGTTCTCCAAGTCCTCTTCTCGATCTAAGAGTGTCGCATTTTGTTCTTGCAGAGTTTTAATAGTTGTTTCGGCAGCAGCCAGTGCATTGTAATTATCACCCGCCAACGATTCTGTTGCACACAAACAGGCCTGAAAACCAGACTGTCTCTGTTAATGCATTTACGGATGCTTGAAGCGGGGCCATAAATTCCTGAATAAGGGAAGAGATATCTTCTTTTAGTGAAATTCGTTGTTTTGTCAGCTCTGTCATTAGTTGGTTCATAGAGACACCATCATTGCTTGAAGAAGCTTCTTCAGACTTTTCCGTGCTAGGCATTGCAGCTAATTTGCTAGCTATGCAAGTTCGTGTTGTTGGAGGAACATTTGCTACTGATTTGTTCTTGCTCATCCTGCTGTGTCATTACAATTGTGACAAACTCCACTATAATACTTATAAGAACGACTTAGATGCCTTAAATGACACTTTAAAGTGTATATTATCAGAATATGCCGGAAGCTCTGCTTTCTTGCATCCTAACACCGCATCGCCAAACCATAAGTCCTTAAATGGGTTTCTTGTGACTGGAGCCAAATTCCTTAATGAGATCATTTTCCAGGAAGTGATGTCATATTGGTGGGAAACCAGCATTAGCATTAGCAATGGATTTTAATGAAATTACTTGATTTGTCTCACTCTAAAACATTCAATCTTGATATCAGAAATCAGTAAGATATAATTTCCAAATGTTAGTTAAAGATATAAACATAAACAAGTTGACACCCCCATGTAAGCTAACTCAATGTCCCTTTGACAATATTTTCTACTCATATAATCCGCAGTAATGCCACAGTAAATACATGGAAGATCTTCTGCAAGCATCTGCTCTCTTGCTTCAATGTATATTTTGGCCAAAAGGATTTTTCTTGGTGCAAGCTCATGCACAATACTAGTGAAGCCCTCCTTGAAGCACTAGACATTTGATGAATGGATTCGGTCAATTTCATCACATAACTGAATTGATAGTAATGGAAAGTTAATCATTCACATTAACTTGATATTAAAGTGGTCACACCAGTCTTATAGAAATAGTTCACCCAAAAATGAAAATTATGTCCTAACTCACCCTTATGTTACTCCAAACCTGTATATATTTTTCTTCTGTGGAACACAAAATGTGAATGTTTGGAATCTTCATAGTGGTTACTGGCCATAATGTCAGTGGACGGTGACTTAAAAAAAGCTCAAGAAGTAAATATATCCAAGTTTGTTCACAGGATGCAATGAGAACCAGTGAGGTTTTCAGAGCTTTATTGCTTTAATTTGATGGTAAATAACAACTAAAATTATGTTCTGTTCATCAAAGTGATCACAAAAAATATGGAATACATTTCACCTTTTATTTCAAATACTTTTACTGTGGTTTATGTCTTGCCACCAGAAATTCACCTTTTGTGTTACAAAGAAGAAAAGAGTCATGTTGGTTTGAAATTACATTAGGGTGAGTAAAAGACTTTTTGGGTAAACTATTCAACAACTTTTCAACAATATTAAAATGCCCAAGTGACAGAAAAATTCTGTGCCCCTCTCATTTTCATGTCCCCCTGGTCTTTACAATGTAGTTCTAACCAAGTGTTCCACGTGAAACACTGAAATCAAACATGTATTTTAAGATGATAATAAAATTATCTGTGATATTACTTACACTGGAGAGTTTTTTTATCCACCAGCCATTCCATCTTCTATCTCCCTTCTCCGCCATGAAAAAGTTTGCTGCATCCAGTCTTTAACAATCAAGGTATCTGGTAGCATCTTGCCATACAGTACATGCAAAATATTTACATGTCCCCTCAAAGGTGCATCCTCATCAATGACAGCAAACTCCTGTTGGAGCCAAATAAAAAGTGCAGAGGAAATATGTGTTCAATCTCAAATTAAGATCTTCACTGTGGTGAACCTGCAGCAAACCTTTGGTGACAAAGAAGAGTTTGCCGCAAAGCTCATTTGCATGTGATTATTAAGGAGTGACGAGTTTGCGGCAAATTTGCCCTAACTCTCAATTTTTGTAAGGGTAGGGGAGGCATATGTGACGTTTCTGGCAGAGGATTCGTAGGAAGCATTACGTCATTTAGTCATTCAATTCAGGCATCTCATCCAATCATGATCCAGCCCATGCCTTATAAGCGCTGCACAACTGTTCCTCATTGCTTCATTGTGCCGCGTTGCTTTCATTACCCCACCCTTGCCACCCCAACACCACCAGTTTAGGTCCTGTCCTGCTGCAAGGGGTAAGCTTCTCTCCCTTGCCACCATCGCCTTCAGCAGGATCTGAAGGGTTGAACAAGAATCCTGATGCTGAACCATAGGACAAGGCTTGCACCAAGGGAAACTATTCTTTCACTAAACTCATGTTGTTCCATACTCTCGAGTCCTCTGCAAGAAATTGTGTGATGTGAGATGGCGCGTGTCAGTGAGCTGGCACAACCCTTACAGAAAATCTAGAGTTGCCGCAAACTTGCTGCAAAAGCTCATTTGTATGTGAAAATTAAGGAGTGTCGAGTTTGCGGCAAATTTGCCCTAACTCTCGATTTTTGTAAGGGTATGGGAGGCATATGCAACGTTTCTGGCAGAGGACTCGTAGGAAGCATTACATCATTCAGTCATTCAATTCAGGCATCTCATCCATTCATGATCCATCCCATGCCTTATAAGCGCTGCACAACTGTTTCTCATTGCTTCGTAATTCCGCATTGCTTTCACTATCTCACCCCCGCCACCCTAACACCACCAGTTTAGGTCCTGTCCTGCTGCAAGGGGTAAGCTTCTCTCCTTTGCCGCCATCGCCTTCGGCAGGATCTGATGGGTTGAGGAAGAATCCTGACGCTGAACTGTATGACAGGGCTTGCACCAAGGGAAACTATTCTTTCACTAAACTCATGTTATTCCATACTCTCTAGTCCTCTGCAAGAAAATGTGTGATGGGAGATGACGCTTGTCAGTGAGTTGGCACAACGCTTACAAAAAATCTAGATTGACACAAACTTGCTGCAAATTCGCTGCTAATTATTTTCACAAGCAAATGAGCTTGTCATTCACCACAAGCCAGACGTTTGCAGCTCTTCACCATAGCAAGCCTTTTGCAACAATGAAGAGTTAGCCGCAAAGCTCATTCACATGTGAAAGTTAATGAGTGGCGAGTTTGTGGCAAGTTTGCAGAAAGTTTGGGAATGTATCCAGTCCTGGGGTACTGGAACTCTCGGAAACAACATGCCGACTTTCCACGTGCTTATGTTACATACTGGGTATTCCAATTTCTCCTATTAATTGTAATACAAGTGGTCCATCTCAGCTAAACTGTCTCTGGCTAACTCCTTATCCCTCATGAGCAATGGCCAACATAAGCTATTTATTTTCTCTTTATTGTTAGATTCCATCCTGTCAATTGCCATTTTGTAAACAACCAAGGTATTGTTAAGTGCCTGAGCTTGACCAGAGCATATTTCTAAAAGTCATGTATAAATTTATATACATTGCCTGGCCAAAAAAAAAAAAGTTGCGTACTCTAAAATTTAGTTGGACCATCTTTAGCTTTGATTATGGCTCGCATTCGTCATGGCATTGTTTCGAAAACCTTATGCAACATCACAACATTTATGTCCATCCAGAGTTGCATTATTTTTTGGCCTAGATCTTGCATTGACAACGGGAGAGTCAAACCACTATGGGTGTGCAATCACACACCCGTAAAGTCCTCTCCAGCACATCCCAAAGACTTTTAATGGGGTTGAGGTCAGGACTCTGTGGAGGCCAATTCATGAGTGAAAATGATTCCTCATGCTCCCTGAAACACTCTTTCACAATTTGAGCCCAGTGAATCTTGGTATTGTCGTCCTGGAATATCCCCATACCGTCAGGGAAGAAAAAAATCCATTGAAGGGATAACCTAATCATTCAGTACATTCAGGTAGTCAGGTGACTTAATTTTATTACCGCATAACGTTGCTGAGCCTAGACCTGACCAACTGAAGCAACCCCAGATCATAACACTGCCTTGAATCCAAACAGTAACTTTTTTTTTTTTATTTTGTTTTAGGCCAGGCAGTGTACATACTTTTTTTTAAATTAATATGCTTTTAAAGAGTTACATTGTTCATAAGGTACTACATGACAGGAATGACCCTCCTCCTTTTATTAAACCCACTGACAGAAAGCCTTATTCCTAAACTGCTGTGCACAAGGAAATACACATCTGAAATGCATGATTCCTCCCTCATTAATCTTATTTAGTACTGGACACTAGTCTGTCTCCACCTCATTGATATCTCAGGGTGCCTCTCCTACAGATCAACTTGAATTCATCACCTCACACTTACTCTTGACTGTACTTCTCTTCCACTAGGCTCAGACCTCCTCCATTAAAACTCTCTCCATCTGAGTTAAAGGTCACAAATCTGTGATGATCGGTTGCCCATCATGAATCACATTGCAAATTATGCTTACACTACTAGTTAAATAATATCTGGGCTTTTCTGGTTCAGATACACATTATGAGTTGGGTAACTTGCCATTTAAGCTATTCGGCTTAGCAGCATGATGCATACATAAGAATTAAGTTCATTAGTATTATACCATCTGGCCAGTGGCCAAGGCACTCTTGGCTAGCATACACTTGGTGCACATGGCTCTTCAGAACAACACTATTTGTGGGTGCTTCAGTATACTAAAGTGTATTGCTGGGAGGCTATAAATTGGTATACTTAAAGTCTGCTAAATTGGAACAACTAATTTTGTACTTAATGCACTTTAGTTTGCCGAAAGCAGTGCTGTGGTGCAACTAAAGATATAGGTATACTTAGTTGTGCTAATATGGAACTATTTCAAGTATACTTTAGTACTTTAAATATCTACCCTTGTATTTAATTTTTGAAATACACAGAACTGACTCAGTGTAAACTTATAATGTATTTTGGTGATATTACAATTGCAACTCCATTTCACTGTAAGAGTGGACATACATTAATGTTATACTGATAATATATTGCTGACCCACACCACAACTGAATTTTGGCTGCCATTAATATATGTACTTCTGGTGCTTTCATTAAAAGTATTACAGCATGGGCATTACTGGGAAAACAGTTGGGGGACCAAGCATAGAGCATCTTAAACCATTGTATAATCATCACTGAAAACTTGGTAGAATTGTATTTTAAGATTCATTCATTTACACAGGATCACACTATCTCAAAGCAACACTAATCTCACCAAGAGTTACTAAAAAAATAACCCCTTTTCATGAACTAAAATGACATATTTAACATTAAGCTGAACTTGAAACATAACTATAACCCCAAACAGTCTCCAAAACCTACACAGACTGAACTAATTAATTATGCAAACACAACAGCCAATAGCAAGTCCCCTCAACAGACGTTACAGTTTATTCCTTGAAAGGACTATAATCCTATGTAGTTTTAACACATAGGATGTTTATGTAGATAGTTATAACTTACATTATATGACTTGTGTGATAGTTGTAGAATGACCATATGCTGATTGCACAATGTTAACAAGCAAATTAACAGTTTACATTCTCTGTTGGAATTGTGTTTATTCTTCTTTCAAGAGGGAAATTTGTCTTAATTCAAAGTAAGACAAGATTGAGCAGACAAGCAGCATTAGACAAAGTAGGTTAATGAACAAATATTGCTTTGTACTCTATTATGGGGATGAGGAAATTACTTTAACCCTTACCTCTTCAAGTCACACAATATTGAATGCAGCATGCTGCTTTAAAATGGTATAAGACACAGGGCATACTGTATTTGTGTAACGTTGTTGAATGCAGACACAAACAACAAAAGTCTGATTGAGACTTTAATAGATACATAAAGAGGAGGAACCCATCCACAAGATCCCGCAGTTTAACCAATTCAGTGTTCCAGTAGTATCCTCATCGATGACTTAACAGACAGCATTTAATTTTGTTGAGAAAATTTTTGTTTTGTTTGAGCAGCAATGTGTGTGAACTGAAAATAATGACAAGCACATAGCCAGTCTCTCTTTGTGGAAGCAGATTTAAATCTTTTTAGTTTGATTGCATCTACATTCGAACTGTGTAAGGGGACAGTTTTTGACTAATATTTATGTTGATAAGTAACTATAACCACAGTGGTTTTGACAATTTTGGAAGCTGGTCTGGTATAAATTGGGTGTACAACCCACTCTGCATACTTACTACTTAATGTTGTAGTGATGATGTCACAACCAGCCTGGTTCTGGTGCGGTGACTGCTGCACATGTACATTTAGTATCACTCTTGTGTTTTAAGGAATGTGCATTGTGCAATTAAAAAATGTACTCAAAATAATGTTTTAATGATCATTTTTAAATTAATATGTTTCCAGCGTTAGTAACCTCTTGTCATTAGACATCCGAGTTATAAGACAAATATAGAGTTTGTTCTCTGTTAGTATGATAACATATTAGTACATAGATACGTTAATGTATCTGTAGTATACTTATCATGAAATAAATATGTTTTAAGTACAATTTGTTAAATTACTTTTTCACTAGGGTTGTCATACATGCTCGATGCAGCATCTCTTGCATTTTGCCTAATTGTGCAGAAGCATTAGCATGTCCACATACTAAACTAAGTATGTATGTGTATTTTCTAGCAGTAGCAAGTCTCCGTATTGCTCTGCTGCAGCAGCAGCAGCAGCATGCAGCGTAGCAAATCTAGTCTGCCAAGACCAAACTAATGTCGTACACACATTAACATGCTAAATCTTTCCAAATGTTCCCTTACAAAAATTGGGAGTTTGCTGCAAACTTGCTGCAAATTCGCCACAGATCATTTTCACATGCAAATGAGCTTTGCAGCAAACTTGTGGCAAATTGCCCATTGTTGCCAAAGGTTTGCCGGAGGTTCATCACTACCTGCGAAGAGCTTTACACTTCTGGCAAACATTTGTGGCAAATCACAAGTTCATTTGCATGTGAAAATAATGAGCAGCAAATTTGTGGCTATTTTAAAAAATTTTGTAAGGGTTGTCATGATTGAACTAAAATTATACTAGCTGTTAAGATGCTACATGTTGGTCAAAGTAAGGCAACACATCGACCATGTATTGATAAGGCACTCCTGTAATGTTTACGACAGTCTTAGCTAAAAGTTTTTTTATGTTGATCAACTACATTAAGCCTTTGATAGAAAATACTTTAATCTAATTAAAGTGTCACTCAAAATTGTGTTATATATATATTTGTATGTGCTATGTATTTTGTGCTAATTAGAGTATTAGCTTAGCTACATGATAACTTGTAGTTTTGAGGAAACTATTTTGTAAAGCTGTAGCTTACTAAGCTATACGTTACTGATAATTTAAAGAAGTTTAAATATAGTCAAGTTACCCTTCTACAAATAAATAGTTAGTTACACTACAATAACTAAGAAAAATCTGAATGGAAACTGGGTCTATCAAGCTCATAAACCGAATATAAAAGTAGTCCACACGACTTGTGCGCTATATTCCAAAGGCATTCAGAACTAAACAGACCTGGGGCCGGTTGCACCAGCTAAACGTATGTTAAAACTTAGCCTCGTTGTGGCGTAAATGGGCACAAAGTCACAATTTATGCACTACTAAATATCTGAGCGTTGCACCATTAAACTTAGGTAGAACGTAATCCTACGTATAAACTAAATATATACAGAAGACTCCGACCAGGAGTAACGGATGGAATAAAAAAGCAGACTCATTTAATAACATCAATGAGCTCATGTTTTGCGTGACAGGCATCAATCGTTTTGACATACAGTTCCTATATATTATTATTTGCACATGGCAAATATAGGCTACTATTAATCAAATCTACTTTTATTACGCATCATATTTTAATGGGGATATAATTTATTACAGCTGACAGTTACGTGAGCAAACAAGGTTTGAACATCAACCATAACAAGATAAAATTTAAGTTCACAGATTTTTAATACTTCTGGGTCAAGTTTGAAGGCTGTTTATTGGATCAATACAGGTAAACGTCATATTATGTGACTACGCATCACTTTACGGAGAGCTTATGACCTACTTGTTAAGTCTTGCATTAAGAACAGGTGGTGCAATTAAGCACTGACTTAGCTACAAACAAACTAGTAGTTACTAAGCCCTTAGTGTGAACTTTACGTCCTAACTTACGTGAGAACTTACGCACAGCTGGTGCAATCCTACCCTGGTCTCCATCATATGAGAAAGACCAAAAATTGCTAGCATGTTAGCAAAAACCTTGTAGCACTTTATCAGTGTTCCTTCTGTTAATGTGATGTGAAATTGATATGCTAATGACTTACACTCTCCAAAACAAGTGGGATGTGTGTCAAAAGTTTAGTTCCTTACAAAACCTTTACAAAAAAACCTTACCACTTGTTATTTTCACATACAAATGAGCTTGTGATTCACCACAAATGTTTGCCAGATGTTTGCAGCTCTTCACTGCTAGTGGTGAACCTCCAGCAAACTTTTGGTAACAACGGACAATTTGCTGCAAGTTTACCGCAAAGCTCATTTGCATGTGAAAATGATCAGTGGTGAATTTGCTGCAAGTTTGCGTCAAATTTGCCATGAACTCTCAATTCTGGTACAGCAGCTCTTGTCATGTAATTTTATTTTTTTTATTTTTAATAAGCAAATGAGAGTATTCAGCTGAAGTGTTTTGCTGATTATGCTCCTTATCCCAATGCAGCGCGGGGGTCTTTCAAAAGAGGAAACTGTTTATCTGACCCCGGACAGCACAACTGCTCTGGAGAGACTTAAACCCTGTCTCTTATCGCCTCTGTGTTTTAGAGCTTATTTGATGTTGGTTGGTTAGTGCGCTGTCTATTGTCAGCCAATGAACCCGCTGGCTTCAAATGTCCACTAACCCCAACGCTTATCAGAGACTTGCCACTCTTAATAACAGATCAACATCATGGCTGTTTTTCGCAATGCAAGTTCAGTGTAAACCATCCCAACTTCTGGAATTTATGCTAAAAGGCATGCACTTTATATACTGTGAGGAATCAATTTGAAACTTCTTATCATGGTATGTTTGAATTATGTTTGTTGAAAATATTGTTAGCAGTAAGCAGAATAGTTAATGCAACTTTACACTGTTAAGCAGCCTCATCTCGTCTATAAGGGCTGGAGGGGCAGTGCTCCACCAAAATATTTATTTATTTGAAATCACAAATCCATACTATAAACTGCCAATAATGTAATTTGTTAACATGTAAATGTGTTCAAAATACTGACACATGTTTTTAAAAGTAGGCCTATAAAAATGTTTATTCTATATTTAAGTCATAATGTAGCTGAAACCTCCGTTTAAACTTTGTTTGCTGCTCACCAGAACTCCACAGCACCCCTAATTTTTCCAATGGAAATCTGTGGGCAAATATGAAACTGCAACAAGCCCTAACTGAGGCCCATTGGGGCAGAAATTAGTCTGCTCCACTTGCTGCTAAACATACTGCCAAGCCCAAGGTAACATATTAGTCTGTGCCAGCAGTGTGTGACAGGTACCCTTACAAAAATCTAAAGTTCTGGCATACTTGCTGCAAATTTCTCACTCATTATTTTCACACGCAAATGAGCTTGCGATTCGCTGCAAATGTTTGTCAGAAGTTTGCAGCTACTCACCGGTAGTGGTGAACCTGCAGCAAACCTTTGGCGACAATGAAGAGTTTGCTGCAAAGCTCATTTGTGTTTTAAAATAATGAGTGGAAAATTTGTGGCAAGTTTGCCAGAACTCACAATTTTAGGGAAATGCTGCTTCTCATGCTTCACTTAAAGGAATAGTTCACCCAAAAATGAAAATTTGCTAATAATTTACTCACCCTCAGGCCATCCAAGATGTATCTGAGTTTCTTTTTTCATCAAAACAGAATTTAAGGTTTTTAGGATTTCATTTCAGGCCTCCTCCTTTAAACAATGCAAGTGAATGTCCTCCATTTTTTGACGGTCCAAAATGCATATTTAGGGTGCATCAAAATAATCCACATGACTCCAGTCAACAAATAAAGTTGTTCTGAACCCAAACGGTTGATTATTTTTAGAAACAAAACAATACTTATATACTTTTTAACTACAAATGTTCGCTTCCATACATCTCTGTGATGCGAACTCATGAGAGGGATGACGTAAGCTCGTTGGTAGGGTCGCATGTCACGTGGAGGAGGACGCAGGAAGCGCGTCATTGTTTACAAGAGAAGGAGCGCTGTACAAACATTTAATTATCTTTGCTGTAGATTTGTATTTGTAAAAGTTTTGTGTGTGTATCCTGGATGCTTCAACCTTCAGAAACCCCAAAGAAAATGCACGCCGGGAAAAATATAAACTTTTCATCGATTGCCTATACATGATCATGAGCGATTGAAGCTCTGGCTTATCACGCTGAACCTGGATATCAGTACACCCCTACATTCTCTCAAATATTGGAGGGTGTGCAGTGAACATTTTACCCCTGAGGATTTCAGACCATCGAAAGAAACAAAGGGTCGATATCTGAATTCATCGGCTGTGCCTGTGCTGTTTTTCCAGCAAACTCAGGTATGTGTGAAAACGTTGTCATTGTCACGCCTCCCTCGGGCTCTGCACCTCCCTCAGCGCTCCGCTCCTCATCACCCGATTTCTAATTCACCGCACCTGCACTCAATTCACTCGCTCATCACTACCTGCATAAATAAGTTTGTGAAGCTTCTCTTCTGTGTGATATCACCTGTACCATTGATCTCACTGTGTAAATCCTGTGAATCTCAGTAAACGCTCTCGCACTTGTTTTCACTAACTACAACTTGTGTGGCTTGAATTCCTGACAGTCATATAGCCGATATATTTCTGTTGAAGAAAAGGCACAAGTAGATAACGCAACAGCATTGCTCCAAAATAAAGGATGGTTATTTACTGCAGTAATGTTTTTTTTATTATTTGGAAATGATATATATATATATATTGTTTTGAAATTGTTTTAACTGTTTTGGTTTGTGAACGGCGCTTGATATGTGGTCTGTGCAAGCTTCTCTTGTAAACAATGACGTGCTTCCTGCCTCCTACTCCATGTGACGCGTGACATTACCAACGAGCTTACATCGTCCCTCTCATGAGTGCGCGTCACAGAGATGTACGGAAGTGAACATTTGTAGTTAAAAAGTATATAAGTATTGTTTTGTTTCTAAAAAATAATCAATCGTTTGCATTCAGAAGAATTTTATTTGTCGACTGGAGTCGTGTGGATTATTTTGATGCACCCTAAATATGCATTTTGGACCGTCAAAAAATGGAGGACATTCACTTGCATTGTTTAGAGGAGGAGGCCTGAAATGAAATCCTAAAAGTCTTAAATTCTGTTTTGATGAAGAAAGAAACTCAGATACATCTTGGATGGCCTGAGGGTGAGTAAATTATCAGCAAATTTTCATTTTTGGGTGAACTATTCTTTTAATAGAGTTCAATGCATTTGGCAATGTTGTGAAAGGGTTTTTACAGTACAGATTCTTTTGTTTCAATCTGTTCTGAACAAATTAATTGTGTGCCAAACATTCTCTTACAGATGACATTGGGATGTTGTGCAGATCATGCCGTTGTTTGAAGAGCCTTTCTGATCAAATAAATGATGCCAGCTCCCAAATAATTCCTGCCAATCATTTGCTATAAAATATGGATGAAAGTTTACAGGCCTAATGTGCAATTGCCTTAAACATATCCAGTGCCACAAGTGCGTGCTATCTGTTTCATCTTCACCTGAAGGAATCAAATGCAAGTAAGCACAGATGTGGAGTAATTTCAGAAAGAGCTGCATGAGCTTCTGGCAGAACGGCCTCTTCAATCCCTTCTCTTTGAACATTTTCAGGATTATCAGTCACATCCTTGTAACAAGCCTAGTATCGCTTTTTTCTTTATTCAATGTTCAGACCTCAAAGATGGATTTATGTACTGAAACAATGAGTTATGGTGAGGGAAAGATATTTCGAACGGCGAATCTATTGTTTAATATTTGAAAACCCTACTAACTTAGTTTTCCTTGAAAAGTGATTGTGCTTACTTTCTTTAAAATAAATGCCAGTGGTGAACCTCCTGCAAACCTTTGGCAACAATGGACAATTTGCCGCAAGTTTGCGGCAAAGCTCATTTGCACGTTAAAAATATTTGTGGCGAATTTGCGGCAAGATTTGTAGTAAACTCTACATTTTTGTAAGGGCTTGTTTATAAAGCAAATACATATTAAAATATATCTAAAAAATCAATCTGGTGATCCTATCGAGCAGTAAGACACATCAAAATAGAGGCCTTGATGGATGAGTTTAAAAATGTGATCTCCAAACCTCCATTTGTGGCATACTATTCACCAAGTTTGGAATTCGTTGACAGTCATTGCCAGAATTGTTACTTTTAAAAGTACCCCCATCAGAAAGCATGAATAATTGTTTGTGCAGTTATTAAAATGATCATATATAATTATAATATACGAAGAGAAAATCCTTCTGGCACTCAACACTTTTTTGACGCTATTGACGCAACAAATTTATTAGGAGCTGAGACCCATGTACTGTACTAGGTTTGGGTGAAATCCATTCCATCATTCATACATTTTAGAATTGGATCCCCAATAATTCATGAGTTGGAATTTGAATTAATTTGGTCACACCCCACTGGATGTTAAATTGGAATTTGAATGTTACTAGTCCCACACAACAACAAAATGTGCAACACTATTTTTTTTTTTTTTACTTATCTACAAAATGGCGGTTAATTTAATAATGGAAAGACATATATATATATATATATAAATTTCAATTATTTTAAAATTTTGATTATTATTATTATCATGAATTGTTGTGTGTATGATAATGTTAATGGAATATGAGATATGAGAAATTAAATGTATAATTTAAAATAACACTTAAAGCAGTTTCTTTGAATTACATTCCTTTTAATTTTACTATCCTAAATTAGATTTGGAAGTCTGCATCCAATGCCTTATTCATATTGTTTCCTGCCTCAATTCAAATTTAGTTCAAATGCAGGAATTAAATCGGAATTCAAAAGGCATTTTCAATATAACACTGTTAACAGTGTTTGAATATGCCAGCGATCTTTGTGAAAAAATGTTGTTGAAAGGGTGTGTCATTAACATCGAAGAGAGGAAACAATGGCTGACCTCATAACAGTGATCGGAGACATACGATTCTGAGAGCAATGGTTAAACCCAAGTTTAACCCAAATACGCATAAACACTGTAAATGTAGCCGCCCATCAGGTCATGCATTTTGTCATTTAATCTACTGTCTGTTTTATAAAGCAAAGTTCATATTCCATAATGTGACATACACCCTAAGGACAAATAGCAAGCAAATCATTACAGTTTGGAAATAAGAACATAGCTGACATCACAACTCCTATCAGATAAGTGTTTGTGAGACAGAGTGCAGAGAAGCACAAGGTCAATAGAAGACAACATTCCTGGAGAACTTGAGACAAAGAAACTGGCTATTTTTATAAGAATTTTTGTAACTTTAATCTAGATAAATCAAACCCTTTCTGAGTGTAGTATTTGTAAGATTTACCATCAATAATGTTACTCACACATGAAAATCACTCCTGGAGATCTTTGACATTTTAAAATAATTGTTATATACCATGTTCATTGTGTCACAGTCTCACAGATTACAGTGAGAGCACTGAGCTTAAACAGATGATCACTAGAGTTGAAATGGGATAGGAGTGGTGGTGCTTTGTGTTCTTCAAGCATTGAAAGCCTGTTAGGCCCCACCCATTGTGACATCAAATGTGAACCCTGACAATCTGAGGTCAAGGACTTGGTTTTGATGTTTTTGAAGTACATAAAAAAATAATATTAAACAAAAATGCATTTCTTAGTGTTCTTTGTGGTGTTCACAACTGTGATGGTGCCCTCCCCTGAGGGGAAGTCAAAACAGCCATCATAGGAAGGAAAAAAACAACTGTTATTAATCACATGCTTTATAGACCATTAAGAAACAAAATAAAAAATAAAAAAAAAACATAGTTTTTGCTGTAGTTCTTAGGAATTTCAACGTGTAATGCCATAAGGCCATTGTAAGAATTGGTTAACTCCAAGACAGTGAACACGTTTACATGCACACCAATACGCTGATAACTCCCAAAAATCAGCTTATTTAAAAACCAGACAAAGCAAGAAATCTGCATTTACATGAGGTTTAAAATAATCTATTCATTTTCTGCTTGTGAAGAGGCATGTGTACAACACCTTTGCACATTGGATAGCCAGTAAAAATGCCGGTAAAGGTGTTTACATGCAACACAAAATTGGGGTAATGAGCAAAAATCTATGAAGGTAAATCAGTAGAAAAACTCGAGAGCTTGCATATTTGGATTTGAGAACTTGTACAATAAATATTTGTACTCGTACAATGTGAAAACTTGTAAAATAAAACTTTTAAGTTGAATGTTGCAATCTGCACTCACAGACAATAATTCAAAGCTTGTGTTTTGAATTCATAATTGCAGACAAGTAGTCACAAATGTGTAAAATGTCATTCACATAAATACAACTACAGACACACACTTGTATTACTCATTAACTTTTGTATTTTAATTCATTTTTCGCAGTACAATCACAAATCGGCACTTACAACCTCTCAAATCTGGCATTGCAAATTTAAATCTTCACTCCTTGACTTTTGTAACTACTTTTGCGAAAAACCTGTAGCAAAACTCACTTGTGCACTTGTAAATTCCTGATGCAAGAGAGCAAGACCAGAGTTCGGCGGGGGAGGGGGCAATGAAGTCGTTTTCTTGGTTGATGCCTAGCCAATAAAATGGGATGTTTTTGTACACGATGACATCACTCCACAGTGCCAGCCCATGCCTTTTTGTTAGGGTAAAGCAGAACCGTTGTCATGAGAAATCAAGCCCCCCCCTGAAAATCGGGTCTCCCTCTGATGTCACAGCAATTCCATTGGCTGAGGGACCTATTATTGGGTACTAAATTCACTGCCTGAGTAGAAATCCTTTAAAATCGTTTCATGATGTATGTCAATATAACATTTTAAATACGACATTTGACTTTTATAAATTACTTTTAAACCATAAGTTACACATAATAGTATATAACTGAAGTTATAGATTGTGAAATTAAAGTGTGTTTTACAGTTAGCCTAGACTTAAATGATATGCTATCATGATAACATGATAGGTTTTTGCTAAGGCATTACAAATGGTTACCCCCATAGGGACTCGATTTACCAGGCAGACTCAATTTATCAGTGTTATGGATCAACTGGGGATCGTGTTAACTGGGGATGTGCACATGCATGTGAATAATTTAATTGCCTTTTCAGTAGATTCATTCAATGTGAATTGATTTAGAGCAAACAAAAGACACTTTGCACATTATAAAAACAATGTTGGTATCATTATTAACCCGCTTTGTTTCATTGATGTCAGTTCTAATGAATTTGACACAGTTTAAGTTTTTAACGGTTTCACAGGGTATCATCTGGTTTACCATGTTAATGTGGGACATTGGTTTGAATGGGAACTGGCGATTACACTTGTCAGAGCAGTAAATCGCAAGTGGAGTTATTTTATTTGCAACATTAAAGCATCATGGGCTGATATGTGTCAACAATATACTTTCAGTTGCTTTTATTTCTTTATAATGACTTGATTAACCTGAAAATCAACAAAGTGTCAGATCTATTAGAGCTGGGATACTGGTCCAGTGGTTAGGCTTACTGGCAGTACATTCAGTGACCCAGATTCAAATCCAGGCCAGACAGAATGCATTTGTAGCTTTGAAACCACACATACACAGACAAATAATTTATAAAATTGTTTTAAATAAATAAATCAAAATTGTAACTGAATCTGACAGCCAGCAATTACAGTATAATCTATTGAATTTTCTGAGAATGCTTGCATTACTGAGAACAAAAATGAACTACATTTTCCATACATATTATTGGTCAAAAGCAATTTAAGATTGAAAATCTTAAGATTTTGCCATTCATACAGAATTATTAAGATTCTGAAGAAATTTATCATGCTTTCTCTGAGTTTATTCTCATTTATTCTCACCCATTGGCCAATTTGACATTTGTATGTGCTCTCCACAAAAAAAAAAATAAACAAAAATAAAAATGCTGTTCTGAAAGATCACCTTTTGGCAGTGTCACGGGTAGTTATTAACATACGACATCATCATACTGCTAAAAATGAATTAAAATGAGTTAAAATACAAAAGTTAATGTGTAATACAAGTTTGTGTCTGTAGTTGTATTAATGTGAACGTCATTTTACACATTTGTGACTACTTGTCTGCAATTGTGAATTCAGAACACAAGCTTTGAATTATTGTCTGTGAGTGCAGATTGCAACATTCAACTTAAAAATTTTATTTTACAAGATCTCACATCGGTGCTGTGAGTGTAAATTTCAACTTACCGAGTACAAATATTTATTGTACAAGTTCTCAAGTCCAAATATGCAAGCTCTCGAGTTTGGCTACTGATTTACCTTCATAAAAATCTACCTGTGTTGATCGGTTTATTCTTAAATAGTTAATGACTTTACTTCGATAAAGGAAAGCCGTTTAATGCGTTTGCATGACCACGCACATTTTTCGGCTTAAGCATAATCAGTGTAAGAATGTGCATGTAAATGTGCTCAGTGTAGAATACAAGTGCAACGTTGTTTATAAAAACTCATACTTACACCAGAAAATGCCCACAAAACAAATCTATAAACCCACTGAATCACGAAAGCTTGAACACTAGATAAACATCAGGGAAATATATATAGGAGTAAAGATACTAATTACTTCAACAAGGAGCATACAGACATAATTACAACAGAAATAGGAAATCAAACCAACAGTAATATCCCAGACAAAATACAGTGCCCACATATGGTCATGGGGGAATCCCAAAATGCATTATTGATCCCCATTCCTTACTCAAGCTCCCTCCGCCCAACAAAAGAGTCCACAGAATCCAAGTAATTCTGACGCAATACAGAATGTTGATCATTGTCAGGGATGGCTGCTGACTAGCAGGTAGTAAGCCTATTGATAAACTCCCCAAAACCGAGAGTGAAGAAAACATGACAACAGGGACTGGGGTGAGTACCAGTCAGAGGACCAAAGACGTCCTGGTTACTTTCGTAACCTCCATTCCCTGATGGAGGGAATGAGATGCTGTGTCGATGTAGTGACACTAGGGGTCACACTTGGGAGCCCCAAACACCTCTGCTTTTTTTTTTAAAAGGCCAATGAGAATTGGCGAGTGGAATTTGCATGCCACTCCCCCAGACATACGGGTATAAATGGAGCTGGTATGCAACCAATCATTCAGGTTTTGTGCTGAGGAGCCGAGACCAGGTCCCAGCCATTTCAGCGGGTAGTTCAGCATTGTGGCAAGATGGACACAACGTCTCGTTCCCTCCATCAGGGAACGGAGGTTATGAAAGTAACCAGGACTTTCCCTATCTGTCACTCACTCGACGTTGTGTTGATGTAGTGACACTAGGGGTCCCTATACAAAACGCCACAACTATCTGAATTGTGTTACGTGAACTGGTGGTGTGTGACGGGCAGACCGCTGTGTGCCTCGTAGCCAGCACACCAGGCCATCACATTACCTCCCCCAATGCTCTTATGAGCATCGAACGATCCATCAGGAACAAGTCGACTGCCTAACTATAGGGACAGGCTAGCCTAGCCGAGGCCTCTTTCCCTCTCTTTTCTCCCCAAAAAGAGTGTAATTTGTTATCTGACTGGGAGCCATAAGTGTCTGCGTCGGGGGGTGTCCCTCCCAAGGGGAAGACACTGCGGAGACCACACCCCGCCCATAAAGGGGGGGGGGGGGGTATTTTGAGTGGAATACATCACATGGTCTTACCAAGTCTTCTCGGAAGTATATCATGTGGAGAGGTCCCATGGTAGGTCCTACCCAAAGGGGGAGGAGATTCTACAGAGCATGGCGACCGGGGGCCTCTGCCCAAGGAAGATGCAGTTTGCCCACAGGGAAATGATTTTGTGGAAAATATCACATGGGGTCACCTTCGGGGAACCAGCACATGTGGAGCACCTACCTCAGTACAGGGGCTCATTAGCGCACGAACTGGGCCGGTCAGCGAGTTTCTCCGCAAACTCAACTGCCAGAGGGCTAAGGAGGAAAGTCATCCAGGTATCACAGTCTGTGAACACGACTGGGAGTCAAGAGCACACGTCTTCACCTCCTCCTGGGGCAGCGCTTGCAGGTTCACCACCTGATCCCTAAAAGGGGTCATGGGAACCTTGGGCACATAGCCCGGTCTGAGTCTCAGGATCACATGAGAGTAACCTGGACCGAACTCCAGGCACGATTCGCTGACAGAGAATGCCTGCAGGTCCCCTACCCTTTTGATGGAAGTGAGCGCAGTCAGGAGGGCAGTCTTCAAAGAGAGTGCCTTAAGCTCAGCTGACTCCAAGGGCTCAAAGGGAGCTCCCTGTAGACCCCGAAGGACTACAGTGTGGTCCCATGAGGGGACGAGGTGCGGTCTGGAGGGATTCAACCTCCTAGCGCCTCTCAGGAACCTGATGATCAAGTCGTGCTTCCCCAAGTACTTACCATCTACTGCATCGTGATGAGCCAAAATAGCGGCTACATACACAGGGTCTGTGCAAGTAGGCTCACTGGGGGCATATTTGCATAGTCCAGGGGGCCAGCTGTGTGCCAACGCATCTATACCGAGGGGTGCCTCGGTCAGGGCGTACCAAAGTAGGCAGTGGGAAGATTCCTGGGAAGCAAACAGGTCTACCTGTGCTCGACCGAATCGATTCCAAATCAGCTGGACCACCTGAGGGTGGAGTCTCCACTCTCTCCTGAGGGTAACCTGACATCACAGCGTGTCCACTGCGGTGTTGAGGTCGCCCGGGATGTGAGTGGCTCGTAGCGACTTGAGGTGCTGCTGACTCCAGAGGAGGAGACGGCGAGCGAGTTGTGACATGCAACGGGAGCATAGACTGCCTTGACAGTTGATGTACGCTACCGTCACTGTGTTGTCCATCCGGACCAACACGTGCTTGCCCTGGATCAACGGCCAGAACCTCCACAGGGCGAGCAGTACTGCCAACAACTCTAGGCAGTTGATGTGCCAACGCAGCCGCGGGCCAGTCCAGGAGCCGGCGGCTGTGTGCCCGTTGCATCCGGCACCCCAGCCCGTCTTGGAGGTGCCTGTTGTAACCATGACGTGCCTGGAGACCTGCTCTAGGGGAACCCCTGCCCGTAGAAATGCAAGGTCGGTCCAAGGGCTGAACTGCTGTTTTATTTGAAGTGTGTTTAGGGTATACAGTATTTAGAAATTAAGGGCTGCCATCCTTGAGGTATTGAATGATTTCAGATTCAGAACAAGTGGAAAATGGCACGTGAGTCGTATTGACTACATTTATGGTTCTTTTATGGTGTGTTTTGTCCTTTTTGTTAGCTTGACAATCGTGGTGTGAATAAATGTTGTCACGGTGGTTTCTATTCAAACTAGCTCTAACAAACTTAGAGGCCTCAAAATGTCTGCATGGGTTGTCCATTGGGTTAAAGCTTACTTAAACGCTTACTCATGCACTGTGCTACAGCTTGTTAACTGCACTGTCTTCAGAACTCCCAACAGAAACAGTTACTACTTTAAACATACCAGACTACTGTTCCATGTCAAAGGGATTGCCAGTTTTAGTTTCAAGTCCATTTCCTCCAATCACTTTGCATGCTGGCGAGTTGGTACAGGTAAGGTACTGTAGGGTGTTATTTGTTTATTGTTAATTTTTAGGATATTAAAGTTACATTACATTTAGTATTTCTGATGGACTGCATTTGTCATCAGCCATCATTGCCAAGAAAACAGCAATCAAGCAATGTGTGATGAGCCTTTGGAAGATTACATAATGAGGTGCCATAAACCCACCCAGTAGGAACTACTCAATTATTTTGCGCTATTTGCCTCACATTCACCAGAGAGTTGTGCTCCTTGACAGCTTTACAATGTGTTAACCTACTGTCTGGAAAACCTTAAAACTGTGACATAACAAAGTAATATGTAATTTTAAATAACAATCCATTTCTCATATATATTGATATACTGTATATTTATTGAGACTTTCTGAAGGTAATACCAAAAGGCAGGAAAAGGACAGTGTTAATTTTTCAGGTAAACTTTAAGGTTTTAGGCTTTGGGTTTGCTCAATTTAATGCGGTATCAGAGCCACATTGTTGTAATGACACTTTGCACATGTCTTATTTTCTGTCGGTTGTGTACTATATTCAACACGATGTCACTGTAATGTGTAAAGCATTTATATTTTTCCATTGATCATTGTATAAATACACAAAAACAATACTGGATCCAACCCTGACACCCCCATTCTTCACTTGACTAAATGCAATTAAAAAACTACAATTAAACCTTTAAAAAAATACTGTATAAATGTAAAATAACAGTATTGCACTGCATTGTGGGATCCTAAAATTGTGAAATACAGATCAGGTCTTGCACTTGAGTAAGTACTATATGTTCAGGGTTTTTTGGGGACATGTACAGAAGTTTTCATTAAGAATTAATAGAGTTCTTAGCACTATTTAGTGTTTTTTTTATCCTAAATAGTTTTGTTTAAAGTCAATAGTATGGTGATTGATGTTCCCTTGGCTGGGACCTGGGACCTTATTTATTTTTTTCTTAATGTTCTTCCAGCTAATGTTAATGTGTTGTAATTAAATACAATCATTTGCACTGTGTTCCTTGGAAGGAAAAAAGCTAAACTTAAAGTCAGACTATTAGTCTGATCATAACTTGTAAATGCCACTAAATGAGGCAATATCATTATGTCATTATACAATACAGAAGTAATTGAACTATAAGCATTCAAAGAGAGTTCTGCAATGCAGATTTTTATACTGAGTGTCTATTGTTAATGGTGAATTTGTGAATTATCAACTAGACACATACAGATATCAACATTCAGCATACAAAATTCAACAATCATACTTTTAGATAAAAAGTAAAACCTGAACCTTAAAAAACAAGTAACTAAAACTGCAACAAAAACAACAGCAAAATAAACCATTAAATAGTGAAAAAAATACATGTAATTTCTTCATGCCGCAGTGCATGCTGGGAACTGAAGCGACGACATAGTACTGTAGAACTGTACTGTAACTACTTTGAAAAACAGTAGCTGTCAGTATTTGATGAATACAGTAAAAAGCTGCATTTGAGCTTTACATTAAGTGTGCTGTATATTTGCAGCAAATTGCTGGTGAAATTGCTGCCAGTGTTTTACTGTAAATCTAAGAGGAAATTTGGAGATTTTTTACAGTGCATGTGAAGTACATATATCTGCGTGCCTTATTGTTTACAGCCCACACTTATTTCGTGACTGTCTCTAACATTTCCGCCAAGTACAAGCCACATTCTTAAATCTCTAGGTTTGTTGGTTGCAAGATAGACATTTTTTATTTATTATTTTCTTATGTAGTGGAACTCAAAAAATAGTGGAAATCAAATCCAGAATATGCATGTTACACAAATATAAATTTAAGTGGAATGAAAAATGTGTGGTAAAGTGTTTGAGATAGTACAGTTGCTCAAACTGATATTTCTACTAAAGAAATGAGCAGAACCCATTCACTTAATGCAAATGTATGCTAATAAAATTTGATCAGACTAAAGTTAGTCAAACAGTTAGTTTTTGGCTTTATTTACAGAAATCCAAGTAGACAGATAATTTGAGGCTAACCGAGGATCTCAATAAGTCTCGGAAATAAAATCCCACACAAAAAAAACAAAAAACAAAAAAAACAGGGTGGAGTTTGTGCCATTATACACATTTTAGGGCACATGTTTTAATAATTATCGGTTTTAGGAAACCATGATTTCAGTCATGATTTCAGGATTTCAGCAGGGTTCTCTTACTGGTGAGCAACGCTGCCCCCAAACCCCCACCACACTCTATGAGTTGTTTTTGGAAATGCAGGAGAACACGCCGATGTCTCTGGCAGACGGAAAAGTGCAGCTCTCTCACATCAATCTCAAGTGTAACGTGGTAGGTAAAGCAAGGCCAAATCCACCAGTTTGCACTCTGTCAAAGATGCGTCTGCCAAGATGTCTGTTTAACTCGTTTTATGACTGTGCCATTAAAGTATTGTACAAGCACACTAATGTACATTCTACTGTGAACTGATGGGGTTTAGTCCTCAATCTAAAGTGATATGGATCTAAAACTTTTGTAATGGAGTGAATTGCTAGTTTTTATTTTTTCATTTTTTTTATTATTATTATTTATCAGTCAAATGTTGATTGAGAGAACACCCAGAGTGTGCAGTGTTGTAATCTAGCAACATGATCAACCAGGACATTGACCTGTAACTTCTGAAAGTTCATGTACCCTGAAATCAACCCCATTCAGCTAAATTACTGATAAGCGCCATCCCCATCAGACATATTTGCATCAATTCAAGGTTGATCCCATTTCCCTTTGGCTCTACTGATCACACGAGCAATCTAAGAGACATGGGTTCTAAAGGCTTAGGGTTGGGGTTTTGGTTGGGACGTAGAGTTAATAATAAATGCATTTCTTCCAGAAAGACTCAGAGAATTGAATGATTTCAGTCCTCAGATTCTCGCTCAAACTGCTGGAAGAAGATGATGGCATGGGAGAGTAGCTTACCCCAAAAGGAAATGAATACCTAATATAAAACTTATACCCCCCAAAAGAGAATATTATCTATTCCAATTAATACCAATTAATTCAACTCAGAACAACAAACCAGGTCTTCAGAAGGCAAATGACAAATCTGAAAGAAGCAGAAATAATTAGGAAATGATACAAATACCGTTGTCCATGTGAAATGATGGCATTGCTTTGCGAGTCAACAGTGGCCATCCTATTTGAAATCACACCGTATGCATTTTCATTCATGAGGTTCACATTTAAGTAACATTGGCTTTACAGACTAATAATTTCATTGCGATTTAAAATATTGCTTTATCCTTGTGTTTCTTGGATGATCAGTCTAAAGAATGTTTTTTTTCTTCTATTATTCAGATGAATTAGTTATACATTTTATTCATTCAAGTCCTTTCCAAATAAGATATTCAGCTGCATGCACATCCCTATATATATATATATATATATATATTAGAAAATGTTTAACAGCATCACATTTTTTTAACACAGTTAACACATTTACCTAATGGTTTCAATATGTTCTGTATGATTTCTAAAGGCCGGTCAGAACCATTGTGACAGCATACACACACAAACACAGACACACCCATAAATTAGTACATAAGTGAAACGTACATTAATGCTACACCGTATATTTTAAGCTATGATAAATAAATTGAGCAATGCAAAGAGTGCAAATGACTTTTACTTAGACTTTTATTACTGTTATTAATCCTATTCAGATAAATCAATTAATATGCAGTTCAAAAGGTACCTCTTGGATAGAGTTTCTCAATTGTTTTTTTTTTTTTTTTTACTAAATGAGAGTCCCACTATGGGTTTGTGTCTGAGTATTAAACTCGGTCACTTGCAGCGGTATCCTCACAAAGGATTTTCGAAACTGGAATTTCAGTTCCGACCAGTGTTTAGACTAGAGGATTCGTAAAGACTTTTCTGTTAAATTAAAGGGTTTATGTTTTAGATGCTGGCAATATGTTGATGTTTAAGTAAGTGTACCCAAACATACAAAAACGTATGTGTATAGTACATGCACAAAAAACTATGAATATTAATGACAGTACCCATTGCTTTGTTAAGCCCAATCAACACAGGATTAAGAAGTTGTAATTAAAATGTCATAGATGTGTCATTTATGTTAAGCCTATTATCAGTATTTTAGAAACCACCTCATTGCTGTCCCATTTGCATGTTAACCAAAGTATCACAAGATGACGTGAATTTAAAAGTTGAAAAGCGCACCATGGAGTCACCAAACTCTGGTTTAAGAGGGTGATCGCTCAGGGAACAACAATTACAGTCCCATCAGTAGATATATCAGCACTTGTGTGCCACTTTCCCACAGCCTGTCCTCGTCATTCTGGGACAACCCGGCAGATACTATCAGCCTGCAAATGTTTACTAATAATATCCAAAAAACCTTAATGAAATTTCACGGACTCTTTCATTAGGTGGATTGTTTTGAACGGAACATTGAGGGAACACCTGGAACATTATATCCACATGCCAAGGTCAAAGCAATGTTGATTGTGTTGTTTCCATGAAGTAAGGATAAATGTAATAGATGTGGGTCCCTTTGAGCATTATCTCCCAGAGCTGATATAAGAGGAGCTAATCCAAACAATGAACGCCCTGTAATTGAGAATAATTGTTCATTGTGTACCACCCACCCACCACCCAACCGCACAAGGCAATGTCTGGCAATATGATTGTTACAATAAATTAGCTTTATGATCAAGTCAGCATTCATAACTGGGCACCCCGCATTTCTGAACAATTATAGCCCTAAACGCGACACTGAAACGTAAAAAAATTGACATATTGGCAGCATCTACAGCACAGTATAACAGTGTGAATGGAGAGCATTTCGAAAACGAAAATGCTTGCTGTTTTCAAACAGATCCAGATTAATGTGGATGTAGTCTGAATAAAATAATCGAAAACTTTCAACACTCAGGGTTGGGAGGGTTACTTTTAAAATGTCATCTGTTACAAATACAGATTACTTATTAAAAATGTATTCAGTAACTTAATCCAGTTACCTCAATAAGACCGTAATATAATCAGATTACTTTTAGTTACTTTTTGATTACCTCAAGGTCACATATATGTCAATAAAATCAAGAGAAAAGCAATATTTTCTCAAAGATTTTTAATCATGCTGAATGGAAACAAACTGTATTTGAATAATGTTATGAGTGATGTAGCTATTATTATATACAGTATAAGAAACAAACATGAAAACAGGGACACTGCCTCCTTAATAGGAAAACAGAATTTGTTCAAATATAGAACAGCTCTGCATTTTTATTTTATCATCAAGCAAATAGTTAGAACAGATGAACTGAATTATGTCTTGGTTAACATTATACAAAATATAACAGGATATACCTCAGATTCAAAAACACTACAAAGTTGAATTCTGCCATGTATTGCAGTTAGTGTGTAGACTAATTGGCAATGACCATTCATTAACTTCCGACTGCAATAGGTAGATCATCATCATCATCATTATTATTATTAATGCCTCCAGTGTCTGTCCTCTGCTTGCTCTGCTTGATCCAGTCAAACATCACCAGCTAACATTTATGGGTGATTCTCTGTTTGTTTAAGGAGGATATTAATGACAAAAAATAAAATAAAATAAAAATAAAATATTTTAAAAAATCTTGTTTTAAAGAATAGATAAAAATAGATTTAAACCTTTTTAGTGTGTCTTGATTTACTTATTCCTACTTTCTATGAGTTTTAAAATGTTACATTTGTCAGTATTTCTCCCTCAACCATACTTTTGAACTGTTCTTAATGATACATTTATAATAAGTATCAACATCAGATAAATGATCCATTGCACTTTCCCCTAAGAGCTTAATAACATTTTCAATTCATTTGGTATTCATGTGTACAATTTGGATTTTTTTCAACAAAGAAAAAAAGAAATGCTGTCCCAGTTACAGCTGTCATTACAACATGAACGCATTTCAGAGAACAATTTTAGAGTTTCAACTGAATTTAAGATGGAAATGAGAAGTCATACTAAAGTTTCGACAGTAGGCGTCCTGTGTACCGGAATACAGGCTGTTCGCCGGGGGGGATCGAGTGGTCGGTTCTCCGCTTCTATTCCTGCTCCTATGAAAACAATCGAAAGACGGTCTGATGGGGAACTTTGGGAACACTTATGACTAATTTTAACCATCCTAGCTAACATGATTTTCATATGGGACTTACCTTTAAATGCTTCTTTATATTATGTATCGGGTCCTTGGAAAAACACTGTATCTTCACAGCTGAAAGGTATAAATTGCACTGAACTGTAATGTTGTTTCCTTTTTCTCCATTGAAGTGACAAGAATGTTGGAATTTCCACAAAAATTATAATATTTCTCCAGTGGCCATTGCGATAAAACAGCCCTTTTAATGGTTTGACCCTCGTTTGGAGAGCACAGTGTTGATGTGCGACAGGTGTTATTTGCGCATGTGACAGTAAGTGACACCAGATTCATGTGAGTCACGAGAGAGAACCAGAAGAGATTTCGAGAGCGCATCTGATCATATCTGTACCACTCTAAAGCAAGCAGCGGTCTTTATGTTAGGAGGATCTTTTGTTTATATTGTAATCCTGCTAGTAATCCCAATTTTTACCAAATGTAACTGTCACCTGAATACGTTGAGTTTTTAATGTAACTGTAATGGATTACCGTTACACATTTTTTTTTTTTTTGTATCCTGATTATGTAATGCCATTGCAAGTCTTCTGTTACTTCCCAAGCCTGCAAACACTTTTTTATATTTTAAGAGTTTCACACCCTATTTGCACCCTGTTTGTGGATAGTGCCAATCAACATTTCATAAACAAAATTGAAAAATTAATTCATGACTTAATTGCTGAGTAATTCAACAAAACTATAATCTGCTAAATTATCTTTACTGCTTTGGGTCTCTTGCAGTCAGTTAAGGCAGATGGGAGATTGTTTTGCTGGCAGATAGGGATATTTTCGGGGTTTTGTGGGGTGCTCCAGATTATATATTTCTCCTTTTCCTGTATAAATTTCACATTTGCATGGAAAAATCTTTGTGGTGTGGATTTCCACTGTGCAGACAACACAAGGCTCTCTGGAATGGGATGTTGGAACCAGGCAAGCACCCTTTGCCTAAGTGCATGTTTGGGTGCCTGTTTGACAGCGATGGTCATTGCCTGAGGTCAGAGAATCCATGTAAATCCAGTGGCCCGTCCATTCCCTTGTTTTTTCATGTTGCCTTTTTCCTCTTTAGCCACAAAGAAAACCATTGAAAAGCTGCCTGTGAAGATATCCCAGCTCTCCACACATGGAAACAATGGGCTTGCCTCCAACATACACAGTGGCCAGTCATCACTTGAAACATAGAGCATTTAACGCAAATTAGACATCAGACCATTATGGATGCAATAAGATCGAAAAAGGGAGGTTCCCTGGTACTTTTGGATTTACTAAGTGGTTGTTTTGATGTGAAAATCCTTCTGTCTCCTGAAAAACCTGGCGTTGGAAATGAGAAGTCAAGGGGTCGTTTGCTGTGGCATTTCCCACAAGCACTGCGTTTGCCATGAAGGAAGTGATACTGCCGTGCAAGGAAGAAACTTTCATAGCATCTCAATTTCAATAAAATCAATCATATCTTGACAGATCATCTGTGCTGCAGTGGCCTCATGGCCTTTTCTTTAATTCTCTTCTAGTATTAATATGAATGCTCTGTGCATTGATCTGCATAAAATGTTAATTATAGAGTGGCCCCAAAAGGTATAACCAGAATATGAACCTCAATAAAAAACAAATGATGTGCATGTAAACTTGATCAGGATTTGGTAACATTTTACATTAATCTTCCCTTTTTGAAGGGTTTATAAAAGGTTACAAATGATTGTTATGCAGTTATAGCATGCCAAATAGTGAGCCATTTATCTCATGTGTTATACATGCGTTATAACACTTATTTAACATTAGTAACATTTGAAAATGTACCCTATTGTAAAGTGGACACATACTGTATGAAGGAGTTGCCAACAATAGAAACCTGTACATACTGCAGCGTTCAGTATGGTTTAATGGTTATCAGGCTTAATTATATGATATATGCTGTGAATGAGCATGAAGACTTGAAAAGTGTTTTTGCTGAGGTCTTTGGGTTACTAAGACTAGGTAAATTGGGAATGCACTCGGAATAGCACCATTCTTTTACACTAACATGACAAGTAACAGCACAAGTGCCAAGACATTTCTGTAATTAACAAAAAGCAGACTGTGGCAAAATGACATAATCATAACTTTTTTCTTTCTTTTTTTATCCCCTTTTTCTCCCAATTTGGAATGCCCAATTCCCACTACTTAGTAGGTCCTCGAGGTGGCGCGGTTACTCACCTCAATCCAGGTGGCGGAGGACAAGTCTCAGTTGCCTCCACTTCTGAGACAGTCAATCCGCGCATCTTATCATGTGGCTCGCTGTGCATGACATCGTGGAGACTCACACACTGGAGGCTCGTGCTACTCTCCGCGATCCACGCACAGCTTACCACGCACCCCATTGAGAGAGAGAACCCCTAATCGCGAACATGAGGAGGTTACCCCATGTGACTCTACCCTCCCTAGCAATCGGGCCAATTTGGTTGCTTAGGAGACCTGGCTGGAGTCACTCAGCTCGCCCTGGATTCGAACTCGCGATAATCATCACTTTTGCTCTATTTTGCATTGTATTTATCTGCATTGTGACTTATCATGAATAATAATGAATTAAGGCATTATATATGTTTTTGATTAAGAATGAGTGTTTTTATTAAGCATTTATAACAGGTATAACTGCATATAAAGGATTTATAATGTGTCTGTAAATGACTTATTAGTCATTGCTGAACCCCTTTATAAACAAAGTGAACATTAATATGAAGTGTTACAGAAACTTTCAGAATCTTTCTGTCATTTTGTTCAATTTCTTTCTTTTTTTATAACAGTGGCCTGGCTAATACCAAATTAACAACAACTTTTTTTATTGGGTGCAAAGAGTTCATTTTGGCATGCTTTTATTTTTTACAGAGGGAAACAAAAGAATGAATTTTCAATTTTCAGATGCCAATGGGATGAATTCTGACATGCTCGACATGTATAAAAAAACTTTTCAGTTCATGCAGTTCGTTCAGTAATGCTTTCATCAAGACATGTGGAAAAAAGATACATAGGGAGGGTGTATAGGATGGTAGCTCTCTGACAAATGTTTAGTGGCGACACCTCCCTTAGTGTAATGGAGACAGAGTGCAGAGTCCCGGTGCCAAACACAATAAAATGCATGACATGGGAACATCTCAACTGTCTGCTTCTCCAATACCGGACACCATGAGTCAAGTCTGGGGCGGGTGGTCTGGAGCACTCTGCGCTGAGTTTTAGTGTGCTTGGGTGTATGTGTACAACAGGGGAAAGTGCGCAAGGGGGTCCCTCTGGGTTCTTCAATGACTATACAGGACTTCTCTGCCCTGTATCCTGAGTCTTGCCTACTAGGAAAATCACACATGCAGGGCTGGAAACCCATGATCCCATGTCACTTTCCCAAACTACTGACATTCTCTCTAGCCGCCATCCAAAACGGAACAGGGAAAAGTGTTTCCAGAAGCCTGGAAACTTGTCTGAATACATTTATGTTTACTATTATCATATTTTTCTTTTTGAGACAAGGAGCAGCGGTATTGTAACTAAGTAAAACCATACTGTGGACAAGCCCAGATTCATCAAGTTCCTTTTGAAGTTGTTGTGTTAGTTCTTCTGCCATCATATGTGGGCATCTACAATATGTTCTCAAAAACAAGTCCAACTTTAAATGAATCCCAGATAAGCGAGATGTCTCAACACTGTTGTTAAGAAGAACATTTTAAAAGTAAAAATGTTTTCACTGTGGCCACAAAGAGATACGCATACAATACTTTATCTAATTCATGTTCAACTTTCATGTGTTTTCAAACTAGCTCTTGGCATTTCATTTAAGTGGATGGTTGACAAATGGACATAGACATTTGACAACTTTTTGCTTTCACTAGTTCATTTCAGTGGCCCTTAATATCAGATCATGAAAAATGTATGTACAATAATTATAATACAATTTGAAAAATGCTGTAGAAGTTTAAATTTAGCATGTCACACTACAGTTTCAAGATATTTTGGCTCTAAGTGCACTTTAAGAGTGCTAAACGCAGCGATATGTCATATGCACAAACTCAGTGGGCATGGCCGCGAAGTGCAAGCATGCACTAAGTCTAGGCGCAAGTGGGTTTGGCGAAATTGCGTGCGTAAAGTGCTAATGGGATGAGTCAAGTGCAATTTAATTCTGAGGTTCGTCTCCGGTTATTGCATCATCTGCATCCAATTATATAGTCTATTCCCTGTCAAGCACCACTGATATAAACAAAGACAGCACATTCATCAGAAGTTGTGTAAATGGAATGTATGCAATGAAGTTGAAGAATAGAAATATGGACTTACATTGTTTTGTGCATTAACTGCGTCCTTGTTGAGTGTCTGGCTTATTTTTAGTGACACGCTCCTTTTAAATGCATGGAAAATGTGGTTCTTGTCTGGACTTCAATGTATGCTCCGTTTAATGTAAAATCTATAATTTTACTTCAACCATACATATAGGAAAATTATTACATTTGGCACACTGATGGGCTGAGCATGAATAGACCCCAGACAAAAATCGGGGTCTCAAGGAAAAACTCTATAGTGCCACCACCATGTCAAAAATTTACTTTTCTTTTGTGCATTTTCTTTTAAACCGTTTCTGCTAGAAACAAAATTCTTTTTGCATCTGATTGCTCTTTTCCTGATGATTTCAACTGACCCCTTTACATTAAAACTCAAAGTTGCAGTGGCCGCCATCTTGGATTATGACATTTACAATTTAAACTTTTCACATCCTTCAAAATTGATCTGACTTGCCCAAACAATGGCTCAAAATAATCTGAGAATGTATTATTATTCATACTGATCAAGTGACAAACAAATCATGGCTAATATTAACAGTGATTGTATTGCCTGTCCAGTTTAATGCTGTGGATCCAGGGACATTTTTTTTTTTTTTCTCAAGCTTGAAAAATGTCTTATTTAGTTCCTGTTGGGACTTGATCAGCAACTTTAAGGATCTTCAAGAGATTGCTTGTTTGATTTTGTCACATGACTCAATAATTGGTGAGAAATGTTTATAGACATATTAACTTTGTAAGGTAATCAATATGTAAATTCATGAAAAGTAATTTTTGGATATAGACTCAATCAGGTAATGCAAATAAATTGTATTTCTATCCAGTAGCAGTCCCCATCTCCAAAACCAGTGTTTCTGTTAAGTTCATATTGATACGTGCGACATGCAATTTCAACATTTTACTTGAAACTGCTGAAAAACTTAAAAATGAAAATTCTCTCATTGTTTACTCACCCTCAGAATATCTCAGGTGTGTATGTCTTTCTTTCTTCACCTGAACACATTTAAAGAAAAATATCTTAGCTCAGTAGGTCCTTAAAATCCAAGTGAATGGAGATTTCTCTTTTGACGCTCCAAAAATCACAGATAGTCAGCATAAATGCCATCAATATGACACCAGATGCAAATGCGATGACATCACACGTGCATTCCACTGCTGACTGGAAGAATGATTTAGAGTTTAAAAAAAGTACTTAAATATTCATCTTTTTCACACCAAAAGCGATTGTATTGCTTTAGAAGACATTAATTTAACTGCTGGAGTCGTATGGATGACATTTATGCTGACTGTCTGTGATTTTTGGAGCTTCAAAAGAGAACTCTCCATTCACTTGGATTTTAAGGACCTACTGAGCTGAGATATTTTTCTACTTTTCTTCAAATATGTTCTGGTGATGAAAGAAAGACATACACGTATGGGATATCATGAGGGTGAGTAAATAATGAGAGATAGTTGGGTGAACTATCCCTTTAAACAGATAAATTTAGGTTATGTACAAACTATGTTGTTTGCTGTACATCCAAATGATGAAAATATAAGAAACAATTTTCCTTGAGGACAGTACAATTACATGTCATGTCAACTGTCCATGTGAGTGTATAAAACTTTCTACACAAATGGTGTAGCAATCCCTTTATGCTTTTGTCTCAAATTAACATTCAGGGTTCATTAGCAAGGCCATGATGTAATGTGTTTCTTTCATTTCATGTCTTTTGATCCCAATATAAATTGGCACTATCAGTCATATTGGGGTTGGAGAGAATATTCTTTTCTCCACAAATCTTGAAAGACTTGACCTTTTCACCTAAACCATACTGCGACTGCACTGGCTGCAACTCTAGCTGTGCAAGGCAGGATTTGTTGGAGTCTAGACTGTTACACAGAAGGGGACAATTGTTTTGTTAAAAGGATTTGAATTTAAGATGATGTCCATATGTTTATATTGTATGTTTCAGCCTCTATCAATATGTTACGCACAAATACCTATAAATACTGAGATCATCTTCTGCTTTCCATCTTGAATGTACAACATTTGCAGGCACACAGAGCAAGAGAAACCAAAATGCTAGATCAGCAAGCACTAATGCCCTAGTCTGAGCTGGCATGTTGTTTTGCAAGCACTGTGGCTGTGGAGTAAGGAAAGGAAAGCTGTAGTACTGCCCCATGCTGAGCTCTTATGGGTTTAGAGCTGCTGGTGGCACCTGTCTCCTCTTCAGTGCCAGCTGGGAGAATGCTCTGTTCACCCTGATCTCCAGGATAATTACATCCAAAGCAGGCAGGATTTAGACAGGGTCTTCCACCAGGCGCCAACATGCCCACCATGCCCTGCCGGCTACCACTTTCACCCTCTGCATGTGCTCATATCAGTACAATGGCTCTTATGAAGTCTGCAGCACTAATTTAAAAGTCTTTTCAGTATTTACACCCTACCATTGTGCAAATTTCCAGGGGGATCAGAGACACCTTGAAAAGCTAATTTGGGAATTCTTGGGGAAAATGTTGTGAATAATATGTTAATTATTAATAAAGGAGTTAAAACTAAGGTGGTTATTGTATACATTAAACATGTATTAAAATTTTTTACACATCTATGGTGAAAATCGTTGTACCCCTATTATGGAGTAAATAATGACAACATTTTTATTTTGGGGTGAGCCACTCCTTTAATTTTATTGCCCATCAATTGTCTTTTCTCTTTGTATATAGGTTCAGGTTTGAGTTAAATAGAATACAAATGAAGGTGTAAACCCAGTTTATACTGAAGTGATTAGGATTAATTATCAACACATACCCAACCTTGACAACATGGAACTTGGGCAGCAGTCCTGACAACTGTATGGATGATGTTGTCGTTTTGTGCTGGGTTGCAGCGAAAGGTCATCGCCCCATAAGGATTTATATTATACAATAAATGAATTAATGTTACACCAACATTACACCAGTCAAGGAATACACATTAAATCAACATTGTTTGTATGAAAATGACATTTGTTACCAGATGGATGGTTGAGTAGAAAAAGGAGGAATGCTAATATCTTTATTTTTTTTAACTACAACTGTCACTCAGACAAAATATGCAGTATCCCAACAATATATAAATGTTAAATCCACAAAAAAAAAAAAAAAAGAAAGAAAAATGGAAAACACAAGTTTAATTGCTGCCTGAAGTTGTTCAATTGGTGTAATCTGCAGTGATAAGTTTATTGCAATTACAATGTTTGTTTACAGCAATTAAACAATGCCACATTTATATATATATATATATATATATATATATATATATATATATATATATATATATATATATATATAAATAAAATTGGCATCTTAGCTGTATGCAATCACAATAGTTTTGGTGCACATTAATGCACATAAAATTTAACTTGCTAAAGTCACACAATAGCTCAACAGCCGGCATGTTGTTTCCAAGAAATCAGGTACTCTATGATCGGCCACATTTTGCTGACTCTACGACAAGCCTGTAATATAAACTGAAGTTATTCTGTCATTTATCAGCCATAGCTGCATTTACTCTGTCCCATATCACACAGGTATGAATTATCGCTCCACACCCCACAGCTCAGAGATGTTCATCAGATTGGCAGCACCATAAAGGAGCTTTTGTTTTCTTTTTAATTGAACAATTGGCAGGGGTGCTATTGCCTCTTATTGCACACATGTAGAATGTTTTGTGTGTGGTCGGTTTGTAAAATTAGCATTTCTCTTCATGTATTACAGCCAGAGCAGCTGAAAACAACTCGCTTTTGACGCCCCTCCATGGACAATACACCCGGAAAATGGAGCTCACATGTGCCGCTTACATTAGCGCTTTGGCCACTGAGACATTTTGGTAAGCACAGAACGATTTCAACTAAAGAAAATTCAACCTACTGTTTCCGATTGCACTGTGAGTTCAGTCTAAATAGTCACTTCATAACAAAATATGCTTAAAAGATTTTAAGTCAGTGGCTTCCTAAAAACACATTCAAAGAGAAAAAATGAAAATACATCATCAATCTCTATGCTTGGGTCTCTGAGCTTTAAATGTAATTATTGAAGAAGAAAATCAAGTTGAAACTCTGAAAAACTCATACAAGCAAGTAGAAATGACAGAAATTATTGTGACAAGTTAAATGGGTTTAATCAAAGACATTGAAAACATTTTTACAGTGAATTAAAAATGAGTTTTTAATTACTAGAATTTTAGTTACAAATCAATTGGTAAGAAAAGTTTAAACACTGTACTAAGTTCTTTGCAGACAGTATATTTGAATGGTAAATATAAGGTAACTATAGTTTCCACCATATCTTAGATATTTCCAATATCATTGCTATAATAACTTATAAAATAACTTAGTATTAGCCTTCTGACATCAAAGAAATAAAAAACTTAAATTAATAAAATAAATTAGTCATCTTACACAGTAAGTAACTATTAACTGAGATGTTTTGGTGGAAACTATGGTTACCACGGTAAAGTTTTGAAAGGATAATGCTGTTATCAAGGGTTAGACCTGTTTGGTTTTTTGAATGTGCCATGTGCCTTGCCTTGGGGAGGCTGCAGCTCAGTAAGTTTATTTACTTTCCAAAGCTTTGTGTATCCATTTGTGTTTTAGAACAGCAAATGAGCGAAACACTCTAGCCCGGCAAGGCCTTCTCAAATGTTAATTCTGGGCCCACTGGACACCTTTCATGTATCCTGCACTTGTTCAAATATCAGGACAAGCTAAGAAAACAAACCTGTCAAAAGCTCTGGACAGGTGCCATAATATACAGCTGAGATAAGTTCCTCTTTCCCTGATGTCATAGGCATTCAGCTGACATACATAGGTTAACTTCTCCATGACCTTGCCAGTGTTTCTTCAGCCACACCTATCATTTACAGTGACGCAACTGACAGGTTAAAATCTATTGAAGGACATTTAGGTATTTCTTCATAGTTAATAACACTATTATAAATAGTTAATAAAACGTTGCTTATCACAGTGGCTGCTTTGCTGTTATTCCACCATGAGAGCACATTGTGTTGCCATGGCACAGGGAGGAAATGACCTCATGAGTGATGTTAGCAAAAGAACAACTCATTAACTGTTATTTAGCAGCAAATTAGCAAGAAAGTGTATAGAGAGAAGGAGGTAAAGAAAAAGGTTGGCCGGTGTTTAAGAGTTAAAATAAACATTTCAAAAGTGAACAAATTTCCTAGAGAGAGGCACATCTTGTGCTATCGAAAGCCTAAAATGAGCAGAAAAAAAGCCAAAGAAAGCTGTTGATTAGTTTGCGACCATATTGATGTTTGTATGATGCCACTTAATCAAAAATATGATACATTATTTTTTCATATATTTAGTCTTCTGAAGAAATAGCTTGGTACTGTAGTTCAGGCATATTTTAGTCACTCTCCAAATTAAGGATAGACTATTGTTCTTTTCAGGGCCGTATCTAGGCATATGCAAAATAGGTGGTTGCCCAGGGAAAAAGCAGCTAGGGAAACCAATGCATAAGCCACCCCACCACCAACACCCGCCCTGTTCCTCACATAATGTTATCTCATGACATCTAAACACTTTTAAGCACATGACTTAAAGACAGTTCTAATTTGAGTTCATTCAGTCTTTCAAGGTGATTAAAAATGTATGAATGTGATGTTTAGAGGGTAATACTTATAAAGTGAAATGTTTGGTTAAAGTTAGGGGTTCTTTAAGTAAGGTTATTTTAATAAAGCGTAACAGTTCACATGACCAGAGTTGAGTCGAGTGTCATTGTGGGTCAGAACTAACATGGATGCAGAGGAAGGACATACAGCCCCGAAAATACCTTTATCTGCATGTGGTCTAAGAGGCGCACATGGTAATTTACTTTTGTTATTATAAAAACAGCGGTCGATGGGGCTGTATTATATTTACAAAACATATGAAATACAAAAATAAAATACTGTAATGAAATATGGAAAATGAAATACAGTAGAGGCCAATGTCAAATGAAAACTCAAACAGGGCATAAGCCCACCCATGTGCCCCAGCACAAATCACCCCATTACATGCTTATAACATTCCAAGCATTTTATGCATTTAAGAAATTTCTTAAATCACTCAAAGCATTCTATGCATTTAACACATGCTTAAATCACTCACAGCATCCTACTTCAACCAGTCTTCAAGGACACGTACCGCAGCTCAAAACAATAGAACTCTCACTACACATGTTCTCATTAAACATGTTTTCACATATAACACGTATTACAGTTATTCACTAAACTGAAAAACACTCTGGGCCATAAATCATCAAATGAGATATGACCAATTCCAAATTCACACACCCAGTCATCACATATGCGCCAAACCTGGTCAAACTCCACACACGCAATTCATATGCATCCTTCAAAAATAACCTACAACAAACACTCAACTTCAACACGCAAACCCTCTGAACATACATCCAATGCAATCCATGAGCATTTTGTGCAAAATTTTATATTTACCCAAAGAACTATCAAAAATGAACAAATCCGGGAGCTCTCCCGCACAACGCATGCTCCCACGTTCCAACCAGCACACGTGTGTAACACAGTGAGCGTTGCAAAACTGTTAAAGGTGCCACTTTCAATTTATGACCAAAGCCAAATCACACGAAACCTCTCCACTTGGCTACAAAAAGATAATTGAAATAACTGGTATAGGCGTTATGCAGTATATAGGTGGAGATAGGGAGGTGGAGGGATGCCAGAAGAATCGCTGTCGAAGCGAGGAAAGCAGGCGCTTATATATCCTTGAAATAAGATTGGCAGGCCAAGATGAACAAGCTCCTCCCGAACTTACATTTGGAACTTCATTTAAAGTCCAATTCTGATCAAATTGCACAGTAGCTCAGCTGATAGAACCTTTGCAGCTGCGATGCTCGTGGTCGCTTCAGCAATTGCGTTTTTCATCTCACATTTTCTTTTCATGACACTCTCGGTTAGGTTTAGGTTTAAGGTTTAGAGTAGGGAGGTAGGTTTTGTTCATTTAAAACTCTATAGAGCATTAACTTGCTTTTAGTGCTACACAGTGGACATATTGCAATATTCACAAAATGTCGCCACAGTCACCTAATTTTCATGAGATCAGGCTGCATATTCAAATGTGTTTTACAAAGCGCTTTTTACTCTATTATGTCTATCATTGTGTGGTTCTCTTACCTATCACATAAACAACCTTTCACTGAATCAGGTTGTGTCAGTTCAAACCATTTTATCTTTCATCTAAAAATCAGTTACAATCTGTGTGCCAGTTCCTTGGATGTGTTCTCCAACATTCAAGCAATTCTTCAATGCAATTCATGAAATCTAGTTTTCTCTTGCAGTGACTTCCAGGGAGGTGGACTGCAGTTCAGTGTGCCTCAAACTACCTGTTAATATTATTTATGGTGGAAACAGGAACATCAAAGTCTCAAGAGATGAGGTTCTGGCCTTGAGATAGTTTGGCTACATCCTTGTGTCTGACCTCCATAGATTTCTCTGGATTCTCTTCTCATCTCTCAGCTCACTGTGGTACATGAGAATGAATTATTTTCTCGTTCCAGACTGGTTGAATGATATTTTATATTGCATGCACAGGTGAATTAATTTCCAATGTAAAGGAACAGTTTTCTGGAAGAATGTAGTACTATTAGAAAACTGGTGCCACGGATTCTGGCTACAAGTGGATTTTGTTATATTACGATTACAATGCAATGTGTTCTATGGCATATTTCAGTGTTTGCTTGTAACAGGGCTTGGAACCTTTAGTTGTAGTTGTCCTTGTTTAAGGTATATAATATTAAATTTTTGGCATGGGATTCATGCTGTTTGCAAAACTTTTTTGTGATTCATTGTATTTAATTTAATTTTACAGAAAATTATATAATTATATAAAGTGAGAATAAACATTGCTCACTAACCATGCTGTACATCGGTGCAGTGTCCCATATCTGGACACTTAGGCCAAATTTGTGTTGTATGAATGTCATTGCATTAGATAAATATCAAACCAAGAGGCATTTTTTATCAAAGATAGCATATGCACACTTTGAGCATCATTTGTTTGCAAATGCCACTCGATTTGATATATTATTATCTAATGCAATGACAGTCAAATATTTTAAGTGTAGTTTAAGTGTCCAGTTACATTTTGTAGCCACTGTAGAACTCTAGTCACAAAAACACCTAGGCTAGATAGGCAAGCAGCCCTAAAATTGTTCCTCAACCAGCTCCATATTAGTCATCTGTAATATAAACTGAAGTTGTTCTGTGATTTATCAGCCATAGCTGCATTTACTCTGTCCCATATCACACAGGTATGAATTATCGCTCCACACCCCTCAGCTCAGAGATGTTCGTCAGATTGGCAGCACCACAAAGGAGCTTTTGTTTTCTTTCTAATTGAAGGATTGGCAGGGGTGCTATTGCCTCTTATTGCACACAGGTAGAATGCTTTCACACAGTATACCGCAGGGAGTCCAGGGAAAACAGAGCACTGGTGCTTGACCTTTCCTGGGACTCGTGTAGCGACAGGCTCTGCTTACAACTCATATCAGCTTCCCTTAAAATCCAAACCAAAGCTCAGTAATCGTAAACGAAATAAGACCAAGAACAAGACCCAACCACCAGGGGCAGAGCAGTCTTATGTAGAGAAAGGAACAACATATTTTATGAGGACACAAGGACATCAGTGCTTTGTGATGGTGCATTTCATAGTCATCTGTGGCCATATTTGTTGCTTTTTCAGAAAACAAATATTTAACAGAGCATCTTAATTGCAAAAATATCTAATTGGAAGCAAAAGTAATTTGTAGCTAAAAATAACTCATTGCTTTTTTGTTTAGGTAAACAAGCAATCAAGACACTGAGTCATAGGCTACATCTACATTAATCTGGATACATTTGAAAATGGTGTTTTCATTTTCGAAACTTTCTCTGTCCACACTCAGATGTATTTTTCAGTCATCCACACAAAACCTACCCCACCAACAGAGTTGAACAACAGAAAATGAACACAGTACAACTCAGTTCAAATTATGTACAAAATATGGTAGTTGTAAGTGTGTTATGACAGGATTTATTCACTTCTTTTTATGGAGCTTTGACAGACATAATCTTTCCAGGAGCACAGTGGAATTAATTAGCTCTGGTCATGTCTGCACTGTCATTTAAAATTGACAACTCTGTGCAAAATACATCAAAAACTCCTTTTTGACCCCGGTCACAATTGTAACTGATGGGATTAAATGGGCTAGTAACAGTGTAGATTACCTGCAGGGTTCAGGCAATGTCTCCAACTTCTGCATTGGCTAGTGCACAGAGACACTGTGACAGAACCTTGTAGACAGCAGCAGAGTTTCCGTTAGCCAGTAATCAGTACCGCCGCTCCCTATACGCATATTGCGCAGTCTGCGTAGGGCACCAACTCCCTAGGGGGGGCACCAGAAACTCCACCGGCTGCCTTTACTGGCACGTAAAACGTTATTCAAGGACCCGGTAGCAGTTGCGGAACACAGATGACCGACTCGCGCTCACACTTTCAAATTGTGCTCGCACCATGCCTCGCAACTTTTGTACTGCACCTCGCAGTGCGAGGCAATTCTTCAAATGGCAGCTCTCTTGCCACTGCAATCATGTTACAAAGTTCCGAGCTCTATCTGTGCTTTGCGGGCATGTTCGTTCTACTGCTGTGCTACATTGATAAAATGATTGGTGCAGATATCAGCATAATGTCTCCCAACATCTGTTTTCCCAATGGTCAATGCATGTGACATTAGCGGCGTTTGCGCGAATTGACTAGCTTCTCATGAACTAGAGTTTATTCAAATGGTCATATAACGTGATAACGCCATTAAAAAAATTTGTGGCATAAAATTTTCCGTTATTAACTTCGACAGCACTAATGAAAACTCTTAAAATCGTGTTGCATGTACGGTATGAAACGCAATTCTCCTTGTGTTCCATCGCCGGAAGGAATGCAATGTAAATGTTGTACAAAGTAACATTTATCTTTAACTATGAAAGTAAATTACAATGGCGATTTATAAATTACAATAATATTAGCGTAGATGCCATTATATTTTTTTGTTGTAGAGTTAAAGAGCATGATAAATGTTTCTGTTTTTCTGGCAGACCTAACTAAAGCAGCCTAATTGTGAGTTGATGGATAAATTAGGTGTATGCCTGGCTAAATAGATGAGTCTTTAGTCTAGACTTAAACTGAGTGAGTGTGTCTGCATCCCGAACAGTGTTAGGGAGACTATTCCATAGTTTAGGAGCCAAATAGGAAAATGTCCTACCTCCTTTTCTGGATTTTGATATTCTAGGAACTATTAACAGGCCAGAATTTTGCGATCGCAATGAACGTGATGGAATATAGAGTGGTAGAAGGTCACTTAAGTACTGCAGAGCTAGACCATTCAAAGCTTTGTACGTAGTTAACAAAATTTTAAAATCAATACGAAATTTAAAAGGTAGCCAATGTAACAATGATATAATGGGGCTAATATGATAATATTTCTTGGTTCTAGTCAGCACTCTGGCTGCTGAATTTAGAACCAATTGAAGTTTACTTATTGAACTTGCAGGACATCCTCCCAATAATGCATTACAATAATCTAGTCTTGAGGTCATGAATGCATGAATTAGTTTTTCAGCATCAGGAACAGAGGGCATGTGTTGTAACTTAGCAATATTTTTGAGGTGGAAGAATGCTGTTCTACAAACATTGGAAATTTGATTTTCAAAGGACAGATTGGTATCAAATATAACACCTAAGTTCTTCGATGTAGAAGACAATGTAATAGTACATCCATCGAGAGTCAATTTATATTTTAGCTGCTTATTTTTAGAGGTTTTTGGTCCAATAATTAGTACCTCTGTTTTGTCGGAATTGAGTAGAAGGAAATTTCTGGCCATCCAGTCTTTGATTTCATTGATACACTCTGCTAATTTGGAGAATTGTGAATTTTTGTTGGGTTTAGAAGAAATATAAAGTTGGGTATCATCGGCATAACAGTGAATGGTCTAGCTCATGGAATAAGTTTATTCCATGATTCCTGATAATATCTCTCAGCGGAAGCATGTATAAGGAGAAAAGCAGAGGTCCTAAAACTGATCCCTGTGGCACTCTATACTTAACTTTTGTTTGATTTGACAATTCCTCGTTTACACAGACAAAGTGGTAGCGGTCTGCTAAATAGGATCTAAACAGTGCAAAGCATTGAAGTTGCTTGTGAGGAAAATTATGAGATACTGTTTTCTGTGGTACTGTGACAGACGATTGCATAGTTCCAATTTAATTTCTGATTATTTCAATTTTATTAGTAAATAAATTCATGAAGTCATTATTATTGTGCTGCGATGGAATATCTGGTTCAGTCGAGGCTTTATTCCTAACCAATTTAGCCACAGTACTGAATAAAAACCTAGGATTGTTGTGGTTATATTTTATTAGTTTGATCAAATATGCTGACCTGGCAGCTTTTAGTGCTTTTAGTCTGTAGCTTCAGACTCTATCCATCCATGCACCACAAACACCTCTATTTTGTATTCTTCCACTTGCGCTCCATTTTCTGAGCTGCTCTCTTGAAAGCATGAGTGTGATCATTCTGCCATGGTGTGGGGCTTTTTTCTTTAATTGTCTTTAATCGAATGGGGGCGACACTATCAAAAGTGCTAGAGAAGACAGTATTTATATTTTCTGATATTACTTCAAGTTCTTCTTGATTTTTTGGTTTACTGAGATTATGAGATAAATCTGGAAGATTATTAGTCTATCTTTAGTAGTCGAGGTAATGATCTGAGATGTCATCGCACTGTGGCAGAATTTCTATAGTACCAATATCAACTCCATATGACAGAATTAAATCTAGCATATGATTATGGTGATGAGTTGGTCCTGTCACATTTTGTCTGACTCCAAGAGAGTTTAGAATATCGATAAATGCTAATCCCAATGTGTCATTTTCATTATCTATGTGAATGTTGAAGTCACCAACAATTAAAGCTTTACCCACAGTAACTACTAGATCTGATAGAAAATTAGCAAATTAACCAAGGAAATCAGAATATGGCCTGAGTTATCTATATACTGTAGCAAGCACAAAAGATGACATATATTTTTTTTAATTGTATCTGATGGTGTCATATTAAGCATTATTTCAAAAGACTTAAACTTATATCCTGTCCTCTGAGTAACACCAAAAACCTCACTGTAAATTGCAGCAACACCTCCTCCTCAACCCTTCAGATGAAGCTCATGCTTATAACAATAACATGGGGGAGTAGATTCATTTAAACGTATATATTCATCCGATTTAAGACAGGTTTCAGTCAAACAGAGCGCATCCAAACTATGATCTGTAATAATTTCATTTACAATTTGTGCTTTGGTTGAAAGAGATCTAATGTTTAATAGCCCTACCTTTATAAGATGTTTATCTTCTATTTTTTTTTTTTTTAATCAGATTTTTTCTAACTGATTTAGGGAGGGGTTTATGTTTGGTAGCTCGGGGAAAAGACACAGTCTCTATGTAATATCTAGGTGATACAGTCTCTATGTGTTGTTGTTTATGTGACCTGTGTGACGTCTCAAGGCAGCTAGCAGATGTTCAGATTAGCCAGTTTGTCTGCTTCCTGACCTGGGCCCCAGTTAGTCAAATACTATCACTATTAAGACTATGAGCCAAATTACCAGAGAGGATAGCGGCACTTTCCCTGGAGGGATGGAGTCTGTCTCACTTTAGCAGGTCAGGTCTACCCCAGAAACTCTTCCAATCATCTTTAAATCCTATGCTATTCTCCAGTCATCACTCAGACATCCAGCCATTCAGTGACACTAATCTACTATAACCCTCATCATCACGAGTCATCACTGAGTGGGGAGAATCAATTGGAAACCCTAACCCCAAGCACTGAAAGTGCAGAGGCCCTATTGTTCATCTAAGGATTATTAGGACACAAGCACTGAAAGTGCGGAGACCCTATTGTTATTCTAAAGATTATTATTATTATTTTTTTTTTTTTTCAAGGTTTTCTGTACTTTTGGTGTACTTAACATGTGTGAAAACTCAAAAAAAAGCTAAATTTTGGACACACATCAGAGTCGTCAGCCATTAGGGCTGGGCAAACGTTTCGGGGGGGGGGGCTCTGTAGTGCCCCTTTAAAATGGGTGTGTAAGGCAGCCTCTGTAGCACCCCCATTTTTACCTACAGTCACCAAAATTGGTACATTTATTAGTTCTCTTCAAGCCGGACAACTTTCATAATTATAGACATTAGGTCCGCCCTACATGAAGTTGGCCAGTTTGGATTTTTTTCATTATTGCAGTCTCTGAAATTTTAAATAATCTTATGTGATGCAGCCAGTCAGGATGCTCTCTACAGTGCTGGTATAGAAACGTGAGGATGTGGTGGTTCATTCCAAACTTCCTCAGCCGTCTCAGGAAGAAGAGGCGCCGGTGAGCCTTCTTCACAATGGCCTCAGTGTGGACAGACCATGTGAGTTCCTCAGTAATGTGGACACCGAGGAACTTGAAACTGCTGACTCTCTCCACCGGTGCTCCATTGATGGTGATGGGACTGTGTTCTCTGTCTTTTCTCCTGAAGTCCACCACAAGCTCCTTGGTCTTACTGATGTTGAGGGAGAGGTTGTGCTCCTGACACCAGCGTGTCAGAGTGCACCTCCTCTCTGTAGGCTGTTTCATCCTTGTCAATGGTCAGACCTACCACCGTCGTATCATCAGCAAACTTAATGATGGCATTGGAGCTGTGTTGCCACACAGTCATGTGTGTACAGGGAATACAGGAGTGGGCTGAGAACACAGCCCTGCGGGGCTCCAGTGTTGAGGGTCAGTGATGAGGAGATGTTGCAGCCCATTCTAACCACCTGGTGTCTGCTTGACAGGAAGTCCAGGATCCAGCTGCACAGCGAGCTGTTTAAGCCCAGAGCCCAGAGTTTCACATCAAGCTTGGAGGGCACTATGGTGTTGAATGCTGAGCTGTAGTTGAATGCTACAAACAGCATTCTCACATATGTGTTCCTTTTCAGTGTGTAGTGTAAGTGTAATGGCATCATCAATGGAGTGGTTGTTGCATTATATGAACTGCAGTGAGTCCATATCTTCTGCATGCATCGTGTGATTTACATCAGAATTGAGCTAAATGTTTGTCCTTGCAGGCTGGCTATTGTGGGTCATGTCGTAGCACCACCAACTGGCGGAAGGAAATGTGGCACGTTTAACATACTTTGAAATATTCGTCTTATGTTTACCTGAATTGCTTAAACATTTTTTAGAATAATGTCAAAACAGTGCAGATTTAAGGGATCTGAAGGGATTCTTGATATCTTAAATACTGTTGCCATGGCAACGCATTAAATGTCATTATTCCTTTTTATGTATATTCACGATTTTAAAGTAATTGGCATGCTTGAATTTTTATAATATTTTGCACACACATCAGAATTATTGGCCATTAGGCCTGGGCAAAAGTGGACATATGGGTGTGGCTGGGGAGCTCTGTAGCACCACCTTTTGACAAAAGTCGTGGGGTCAGTTTCTTCTACGGTAACCAAACTAGCTATATATATTGATCTCATCAAGCTGGATAACGTACAAAATTACAGTCATTAGCTGGGGGTTGACAGTTCAATGGTTTTATTAACAAAGTTCTCGATGTCAAGATAAGGCGCACCCAACACCGGCTGCAGAAAGCTGAAATCCAGTGAGCTGCAATGGGCTAGTGAAGGGTGTTTTCGTATGTTAAGTGTGTGTGTTGTGGAAGTCAGGAGCAATCCGAGGAGAGTTTGTTGAAGTTAGTGTGGTGCGAAGCAAAGCCCAGATGATATACTCCCTGAGACGCAGGCAGAGACCAAGGAATCCTCTTCCACATGAACTGGGCACAGAACTGGCGAGGGCGATGGCGAACAGGAAGGTAACCACACCTCTACAGACAGGCAACCAACATACACAAAAGCACGCTCCAGCTACACAAGAGAACACAGTTAACATGACAATGAACAATAATCGGGCAAAGAAACAGGGGAAACACAAGGAATAAGTAGAGAGTGCAATCAGAGTGAAGCAGATGGAAAGGGGTGAGTAAATCATTGCCGTGATCAGCGTCTCCCCGAGATCGATCAGCGTTCTCGTGGAAACGCTGATCAAGCATGCCGGCTACACCTGTGAGACACGAGGGACAGAGAAAAACAAACAAAAGTATGAGCCAGCACAAATGCCGGAACCATGACAAATAGTTGTTTGTTGGTAACCAGTTGGTAATTTTTGCTTTTAATAATTATTCTATAGGCGGACATGCAGTATTCTAACATAATTTAAGTCCTCATTTGCCCAACATTAATTTAGAGGCTATTTAAACAGTTGTGCATATGAATAACAATTGCAGACTCAAAGGAAATGTAATTCATTTATTTTGACAGTGAACCGAGAAAAAATGCAACAATAAGAGAAACTGAAACGTACTGCCACAGAATTGCAACGAAATTACAAGCCTAAATTACTTCTGTGCTCATATTAAAATCTACTTAGACTATCTTAACACCTAATGCCTTGAATTACATTTGTTAATTTAAAGCCATTTTAAATAAATGGATAAAATGGTAAATGACTTTACATTACAATATAATCTTTAGATCTACATATTTTTTCAATAAATAATTATATTAAATTATAACAAAAATTTCAAATTAATCAGTTAGCAAAAAATTTAAAATTACAATTAAAAATTGGTAGATAGATAGATAGATTCTCTGAATTCTCTGAACTTTTAAATACTCCTCCTAGGTGATTCATGAGACTGTCACCACATTAAGACAACATTATGCCAAGACATCGAAGATGCTAAATTGCGAACAGATTTTTAAATATTGAATGGTGTTGCCATGGCGATGCACTAAATTAATGGCAAAAATAGGGAATCAGGAAGTGTCTAATATCTTCTGCGTGCATTGTGTGATTTAGATAAAAATGTAGTTGTATGTTTTTTCTTGGGGGCTAATCACATGGATGTGGATATTGTGGGTCACAGTCATAGCACCACCAACTGGCAGCAGGAAGTGTGGCACTTAAAACAGACTTTGAAATAGTCCTCTTACATTTACCAAAATTGCTTCAAAATTGTTTAGACACTACTGATGGAAAATATTGAAGGGATGCTTGATAGCTTTAATGTGTTGTCATGGCAATGGATTAAATTACATGAAGTTGTAGTCAAACTAGAATAGTGGCATACATCTATTACACATTGTAGGATTAGAGTCCAAGTTTACATTAATGTTGAGTTGTTGCTGTGTCCATCATGCATTGTTTTCCGAAAACCACAGAGTGGAAATGGACTCATGGTGCTTGGGCCCATTATCGCTGCTTGCAGCTATATTTATTATTATTATTATTATTCTTTTCAAGGTTTTTGGTACTTTTGAGGTCCTTAACATGCATGAAAACTCTTGAAATTTTGGACACACATCAGAGTCTTTGCCATTAGGGCTGGGCAAAGTTGCGGGGGGGGGGCATGCAGGGGGGGCTCTGTAGCGCCCCCTTGAAAATGGGTAAGGGGGCTCTGTAGCACCCCCATTTAAACCTAGTCACCAAAATTGGTACATATATAGTTCTCATCAAGCCGAACAACTTTCATACTCAGTCATTAGCTCCGCCCAACAGGAAGTCGTCCATTTTGGATTTTCTGAAAATCGTTCTGATCTTTTAAATAGTCCTCCTAGGGGATTCATGTGACTGGCACCAAATTTGTGCCAATCATGCCAAGACATTGTGGATGCTAAATTGCGAACTGATTTTTGATATTTTGAACAGTGTCGCCATGACGAAGCACAAAATTAATGGCGAAAAATGGGAAAGAGGAAGCGTCTCATATCTTCTGTGCAATGTGTAATTTAGATCAAAATTGAGATGTATGTTTAGTCATGGGAGCTAATCACATGGATGTGACTATTTTGGGTCATGGTCATAGTGCCACCACCTGACAGCAGGAAGTGTGGCTCTTACAACAGACTTTAAAATATTCCTCTTATATTTACCCAAATTGCTTCAGAATTGTTTAGAATGATGTCAAGTGCCAAATGCATGTGTTCTAATCCTAAATATTAAGCTTTGGCATTTAACTTACCCAATGCATTTGTAAACATGAATTATGTGTCAAATCATGCAGCTTGTTGAGAACAGGTATGCTATTCTTCTGTAAGTGTATGGACTCACTATTTTCATTTGGCAGACAAAAAAATGGGTGTGAAATTTTGTAGAACATTGAAGGAGGAACCTGAGATATACTGTATCTAGTGACTAGAATATCATAAGCTACATCCCAAGTCACATACTTTTGCACTATACTACGCCATTTGTAGAGTAAGCAGTATAACGAGTACCCAGATAATGCACTTCGTCAATGATATATATATATACAGTGCATCCGGAAAGTATTCACAGTGCTTCACTTTTTCCACATTTTGTTATGTTACAGCCTTATTCCAAAATGGATTAAATTAATTATTTTCCTCAAAATTCTACAAACAATGCCCCATAATGACAACGTGAAAGAAGTTTGTTTGAAATCTTTGCAAATGTATTAAAAAATAAATAAATAAAAAATAAATAAAAAAAAATCACATGTACATAAGTATTCACAGCCTTTGCTCAATACTTTGTTGAAGCACCTTTGGCACCAATTACAGCCTCAAGTCTTTTTGAGTATGATGCTACAAGCTTGGCACACCTATTTTTGGGCAGTTTCTCCCATTCTTCTTTGCGGGACCTCTCAAGCTCCATCAGGTTGGATGGGGAGCATCAGTGCACAGCCATTTTCAGATCTCTCCAGAGATGTTCAATCGGGTTCAAGTCTGTTTGTTATCTTGGCCGTGTGCTTAGGGTCATTGTCCTATTGGAAGATGAACCGTCGCCCCAGTCTGAGGTCCAGAGCGCTCTGGAGCAGGTTTTCATCAAGGATGTCTCTGTATATCGCTGCATTCATCTTTCCCTTGATCCTGACTTGTCTCCCTGGTCCTGCCACTGAAAAACATCCCCACAGCATGATGCTGCCACCACCATGCTTCACTGTAGGGATGGTATTGGTCAGGTGATGAGCGGTGCCTGGTTTCCTCCAGACATGACGCTTGCCATTCAGGCCAAAGAGTTCAATCTTTGTTTCTCATGGTCTGAGAGTCCTTCAGGTGCCTTTTGGCAAACTCCAGGCGGGCTGTCATGTGCCTTTTACTGAGGAGTTGCTTCCGTCTGGCCACTCTACCATACAGGCCTGATTGGTGGAGTGCCGCAGAGATGGTTATTCTTCTGGAAGGTTCTCCTCTCTCCACAGAGAAATGCTGGAGCTCTGTCAGAGTGACCATCGGTTTCTTGGTCATCTCCCTGACTAAGGCCCTTCTCCCCCGATTGCTCAGTTTGGCCAGGCGGCCAGCTCTAGGAAGAGTCCTGGTGGTTCCAAACTTCTTCCATTTACAGATGATGGAGGCCACTGTGCTCATTGGGACCTTCAATGCTGCAGAAATTTTTCTGTACCCTTCCCCAGATCTGTGCCTCGATACAATCCTGTCTCGGAGGTCTACAGACAATTCCTTGGACTTCATGGCTTGGTTTGTGCTCTGACATGCACTGTTAACTGTGGGACCTTATATAGACAGGTGTGTGCCTTTTCAAATCATGTCCAATCAACTGAATTTACCACAGGTGGACTTCAACCAAGTTGTAGAAACATCTCAAGGATGATCAGTGGAAACAGGATGCACCTGAGCTCAATTTTGAGTGTCATGGCAAAGGTTGTGAATACTTATGTACATGTGATTTTTTTTTTTCGTTTTTTATTTTTAATAAATTTGCAAAGATTTCAAACAAACTTCTTTCACATTGTCATTATGGGTTATTGTTTGTAGAATTTTGAGGAAAATAATGAATTTAATCCATTTTGGAATAAGGCTGTAACATAACAAAATGTGGAAAAAGTGAAGCGCTGTGAATACTTTCTGGATGCGCTGTATATATATATATATATATATATATATATATATATATATATATATACACACACATACACACATACACTGGCGACCAAAAGTTTGGAATAATGTACAGATTTTGCTGTTTCGGAAGGAAATTGGTACTTTAATTCACCAAAGTGGCATTCAACTGATCACAAAGTATAGTCAGGACATTACTGATATAAAAAAACAGCACCATCACTATTTAAAAAAAGAATTTTTGATCAAATCTAGACAGGCCCCATTTCCAGCAGCCATCACTCCAACACCTTATCCTTGAGTAATCATGCTAAATTGCTAATTTGTTAATAGAAAATCACTTGCCATTAAATCAAACACAATTGAAAGCTATTTGATTCGTTAAATGAAGTTTAACATTGTCTTTGTGTTTGTTTTTGAGTTGCCACAGTATGCAATAGACTGGCATGTCTTAAGGTCAATATTAGGTCAAAAATGGCAAAAAAGAGAGAGCTTTCTCTAGAAACTCGTCAGTCAATCATTGTTTTGAGGAATGAAGGCTATACAATGCTTGAAATTGCCAAAAAACTGAAGATTTCATACAAAGGTGTACACTACAGTCTTCAAAGACAAAGGACAACTGGCTCTAACAAGGACAGAAAGAGATGTGGAAGGCCAGATGTACAACTAATCAAGAAGATAAGTACATCAGAGTCTCAAGTTTGAGAAACAGACGCCTCACATGTCCTCAGCTGACAGCTTCATTGAATTCTACCCGCTCAACACCAGTTTCATTTACAACAGTAAAGAAAAGACTCAGGGGTGCAGGCCTTATGGGAAGAATTGCAAAGAAAAAGCCACTTTTGAAACAGAAAAACAAAAAGAAAAGGTTAGAGTGGGCAAAGAAACAGACATTGGACAACAGATAATTGGAAAAGAGTGTTATGGATCTTAAACCCATTGAGCTTTTGTGGGATCAGCTAGACTATTATTATTGTCCTGACTATACATTGTGATCAGTTGAATGCCACTTTGGTGAATAAAAGTACAAATTTATTTCCATAAGAGCAAAATATGTACATTATTCCAAACTTTTGGCCGCCAGTGTACATATATATTGTATATATATATATATATATATATATATATATATATATATATATATATATATATATATAATTATTGGATACTCATGCACTCAGAGGATGCTGCTTGCCATATGTAGGAGAAGGGGCAGGGTTAGCCAACTTTGCATTGATTCTGACCCAACAAAATATTTATAAATAATGGTGAATGCAACTAGTGAAACTTTGGGAAGACAGCACCTTGCAAATGTGAGATGAATGTTGTACAATCACCCCACGCTGTATGTACATTATTTGAGATATAAGTGTTGAGGTTGGCTAACACGCTATAGCTAGCAAGCTGCAATACATTGCGTGTGTTTAAAACTTCCCTTCCGTCAGCTGAAAAATGGCAAATGTTTCTGTGTGGTAAAAAAGTAAGTGTGCTATTTAAGATACTACACTTTATAAATGCATACATTAGATGGCCAAGTGATTAGTGTATTGTGTAAGTGCAAAGTGTTTAGTGTGTCATTTGGGACACAGCTATAAAGACTGGGGGTGGACTCTTTGACTTGGTTCAGTTTCGCAACTCATTAGCCCTCAGCACACCATATGGCAATATTCTAACAACCACTCAGAACACTTTAGCATCTACATAGCAACACCCCAGCAACCACTCATAACACCCTATAGCACACAAAGCGGTGAGCTTTGCACCACAAAAACCTAACAGCCAAGATTACAATAGCCCCTTTCCCACCTACAGTCGCAGTACTTTTCCTTTAGTAACTTTCTAGATGAGAACCCTTACAAAAAACTTGCCACAAATTTGCAGCTCGTTATTTTCACATTCAAATGAGCTTGTGATTCACCGCAAATGTTTGCCAGAAGTTTTCAGCTCTTCATCAGTAGCAGTGAACATCCGGCAAACCTTTGCCAACAATGGACAGTTTGCCGCAAAGCTCATTTGTATGTGAAAATTATCTGTGGCGAATTTGCGGCAAGTTTGTGCCAAATTTGCAGTGAACTCTCAATTTTTGTAAGGAACTCTTACGAGGGACACCCAAGGAGACTTTTCCATTTGTTGCATTTGCACTCACACAAGTAACCCCTGTAGTGACGTCATCTAGTATCGACCATTTTTCTTGTGACATTGTTTGCACGTGTGATTCAATAGCAACAACAACAACAAAATCAACAAAACCGACGGAGGATGGGAAGTTTGCGTACAAATGGTGGCTGCTGACTCCTCAAGTTTCTCAGTGCTTTGTGCTTCACAGGTTTTTGACCAATCACAGGCTACAGCACCTCCCACAGTCCCTCTACGCCCCCAAAAGTACCAACGTACCTCAGAGTAGGAGCTAAAAATATAGTTCCTCAGGTGCGAAAACAACTAAAAGTACTAGTCACAGGGAAAAGTACCTAAAATGGGCTTTAGTACCTGCAGTGAGATAGGGTCTAATAGCTTAAGAAAAGTTTGCTAACTGTGTCAAGCTTGGGCTTTTATTTTTCAGAAATCAGCAGCCTTTGTTGTCATTAACTGGCATGCAGCCATCTCGTGTTACCTCACATTCATGCTGACACCCAGAGAAATGGTACTGCCAGTGGATAACCCACTCCATCTGATTTGTAAATATTTAGGCTTAGCCGTGTTAAGCTGATTTGGGTACTTTACACTGCAGTTCTGCCATTAGTGTCTAAAGCGGCTCTAATCTGTACTGTGCCACCCGGCGTGAGCCGTTCAATACACAGGCCACATTAAATTCAGCCAACAGTTTAGAGACATCATCACTGGATTCTTGCTGTATCGAAACCCCATAAAATCAAAATGTGAGGTAATGCTAGTTTGCTTTGAGGTAATCTATTTGTTAGTGTACCAGTAAACATTGACTAAATGTTACTTTAAGCAGATTTATGCATTTAGAATTTACAGTCTTTTATTTACAGATAAAAAATATAGATGGTTCATTCTTTTGTTCTTTTTTTTTTTTTTTTTTTTTTTGCAAGAATTTCAGCTTTTAGTGAGACCAAATAACATGTTTGACTAAGCCCAAGAAATATTTCAAAATGACTATGAACTCTTTTCATCACATAAGTGGTGTATTCAGGTAATTGTTTGAGTGAATTGCTTTTTTAATTTGTTTTTGAATAACTTATTATATAGAGCGTAACGACATTGACCCTCATGCTGCACTCTCTCTAAAATGAGAATATCCCTTTGCAATGGACCGGCCAGTAACAAATTTCATCAAGCAATTTCATGGGGCTTTTAATGTTTTATGTGTTACACAAGACTTCTGCAGTTTGAACGTGACCACTTTCCCCATCCATGTCCCAGGTTTCCTCAACGTTGTGCTTTTGACATGTTGTCTGAGACGTGTTTTGGTTCAGATATTTGCCTTTTCATGAGATTGTGAGCCAAGGAATTGTGGCAGGGGTCTGATATGGTACCAGGGATTGTGTGGTTAGACAGCGGAGATGGTGTGGTAAGGGTATAGGCAGGGCTGTTTGGGGTGACTGGCGTTACTCTCTGGAACCAAACTGAGAGAAAAGATCAGCAGACAGACAGGGCCCAGCCTAATGGTAATGTGCACAAGTTCGTACAGAACCAGATATGTTTGTGTTTCCAGGCAATTCAGATCTACTGGAAATTTTGGCCTGATCAGAGAGGGAAGAGGGGCAAGATCTGAGGTTCATCTTTGATCTTTTATTCCAAGGCACATACCCGACCACATCATTAAAAATGAGAAGTATGACTGGGCTAGATTGTGAAATTACATGAAAGAGTAGTAACTGTGTTCCCTGCAGTTTTAAAGGAGACTAGCAGTGGACCAAATTCTCTGTAGGTCACTTCATTTGTTTCAGGATTTGTTTCAGCAGTGTGAAAGTCTTCACTTTTTACCCAAAGCTAAAGCCATATTAGAATGTTTCTTTAACTTTTATGTCCCAGGGGTTTAAAGCTAACAGATATCAACTTATTTTATTTTTGTTTATGAAAGTCACATTGCCTTGCCTTCATTTTTACTTATAGATTTGATTGTTTTGTCTTGTCCCAGACCCAGTCTTTCAATTTAAAAAATATATTAAATTTCAAAAACTATGATAATCTAAACTATTTCAATAATTGTTTTTATTCTGTGACAATGATTTTATCAAGTTTTGCAGAATTACGACTGTCCCTCAATTATGGCTTCATTTCCACTATGAACAAAAATTTTGTAAAATATGCTATAAAGTTGTGTACTTGTTTACTAAGGAGACAACAGTCTCAGCAAAGAGCATGTTTGAGATGAAATCCGAGACGTGATGTGTGAAGAAAAATCAAGGTAAATATAATCTGAAAGCAGAATATATTTATTGGGCAGTTTTCCAATAAGGCTGTAATTTTGTCAAATTATACTAATTTTATAGAATGCAATACTCTATATATTATAGTATATATATTATATTTATTATATGTTTTATTCAGCCCCATGTGAGTTCTTAATACTGGTTTGTATAGGGCAGAACCTTTGTGATGTGTCCTGAGTCAATACACTGACGTACACACAACAAACCCACACAACAGCGATTAAGTGTTTGTCAACAATGACCAAGTGGTGGAGAAATGACCTCCTAAAAAACAAATCCAGAAAAAATATATATATAAATAAATAAATAAAAAAGTACTTTGCGTCCCTTGCAAGGCGGAATTTAATTATCACAGAAGCACGTCAAGTCTTAATTATTTCCTACTGTAAAAGCCACACACGAACCACACGAAATATGGTACTTAAATCAAACTTCAAAGCGCCGCTTGATGCTGGCGTTGAATGGTGCACTGGCGCCATGAAGCGAGTCAGGTGAATGTGGTTTCACGATTGCTGTAGCAAAGCCCTTACAAAAACCCAAAAGTTCTGACAAACTTGCAGCAAATTTGCCGCAAATTTCCTGCTCCTTATTTTCACATGCAAATGAGCTTGCGATTCACTGCAAATGTTTGCCAGAAGTTTGCAGCTCTTCACCAGCAGTGGTGAACCTGCAGAAAACCTTTGGTCACAATGAAGAGTTTACCGCAAAGCTTGCATGTGAAAATAATGAGTGGAATTTGCAGAAAGTTTGCCAGAACTCTGGAATTTTGTATAGGCATGTATAGCCACGGCCTGCCAGCTGATTAGTATGAGGGCTTAATAAATTTAATGTGCATTTCTTCGAATACCTTACCTATGGAGACCAGTCCTTTCAATTAGTCAAACTCCCACTTACACTTTGGGAAACGTTTAATGTTACTTGAATTCGTGCTATTTTGGTGCATTTCTGTTTTTATACTGGGGAAGGCTTTGATTGGAAAATGTTAATAAAGCATTAGTGTTACATATTGTTTTGCTTTCTTTCCTAAGAAGGAACTATTTGCATTTTGACAGGAAATGAAGTTTATATATAGAGAGAGTCAAATTTCAGCTATTTCAAAATCTGCGTTTAATCTGTTTGCGCAACGTGCTATCGTTTGCACCGCAAAAAAAGAAAACGACATATGAACTGATACAAAAATGTATCACTTCATTTTTGTATCAGTTCATATGTGGTTTTCTTTTCTTGTGGTGCGACCGATAGCACGTCTCAAAGACACGGGTCCTTGTCTAGCATGGAAACCAGAAAGTAATCGCATTCGCCTACTTAATGACAAGTGTGATTCAAAGGTTGCATTTTCCCTAGAAGATTACATTTTTACTTTGCCGACAGTTAGGTTTAGAGTTGGGGTTTGGGTTAATAAAATGTGCATTACTGTTGATTGTATTACAACATTTACAACTAAAAACAACTCGCTTTAAAACTCACTTTTAGCACCTAATGTGGATATTTCACCTGGAAACTAAACAACTCTTCCATCTTCGGCCACTAGGGGCAGTGTTTGAATTTTGGTAAGCACAGACCAATTACAGCTAAAGAACTTTCGACCTACTGTTGCAGAATTCGCAGTTAGATCAGTCAACTACAGAATGCTATAAACACACAACATTATGTTTTTTTAATTACTGCTAAAAAAAAGTTGACAGAATTCTCCTGTGAAGCATGTGTCCACTGTAACTGTTGAACATAGACAAATTTAATAATCTGTGTGCAAGTGTGTTTTAGGGGAGTTTATTTTCTAAAAGTCCACAGTGCCAAAAACAACCAGAGTTGAAAAATTATCCATTATTGTTTCAAGATAAAATAATACTACTCTATAGTTTATTGCATTCACACAAGACTAGGGATAGCCTACTCTTACGGTGCCACTTTCACATGTACCAATGAGCCCCTCCAACTCTCATGGCTGATTCCTCTTCTGTGATCTCAGGCCATGGCTAAACTTATCCTTTGTCAACTCTGTTACCTCAGCATCGCAATGAATCAATATCTATGACCCGCTGACAATGTCCAGGTCTGTCGCTCCCTGCCACCACTTCATCTGCCCAATCTTCAGCAAATTCTCAACACAGTCACCGGTGAGCCAATGACAAGCTGGTCACACAAGTATTATGTTTTATGTTACTCCATTACTGTCTACTGTTTCACATGGAGATTGGGAGCATCGAGGCAAACTGCAGTGCACCAAATAATGGGCCCATTGATTCCCCAGAGGAACAATTTTAGCTAAGGGAGAGTTAGCACTGGGCCAGACTCAAAAGGGGCTATTACCTTCTTCTCCAGGGCTGTGATCCATGACTGGGGAGCCTTAGCACAAGGGGAGTGAGGGGAACCATCCTGGCACTATTTCACCCAAACCCAGCCACTTAGCCATATACGCTCTTAGGTGCACATTGATGTTCCTATGAAATTACTGATATGAGCTTACTGGACGTATATTTAAATTCTAAGTATGTTTCTTTCATGTTGACTTTATCTCTGTTGACTTAAACTTGTTCAACAGTCAGTTAAAAGCTGAAGTGTGTAATTACAGAATTACAAAATAATCACTGTTTTCTAACACTGTCTGTCTGTCTGATTGCCAGTTGGTTCCAGCAAATGCTGTTCTGGCCCAGCATTTATCAAATCAGCCAATGCACCATAATGGAAAGCAAAGTAGTCAATCACAAACATAAACTCCACACCTCCTCCTCAACATTTACCCATCATGTCTCTTTCCTTACACTTTCCCCCTCCCTCATCTATGTCAACACCATGTCAGACTTAGATATCAGCTAACACATTATCCTCTTAGTCCTGTGAAGGATAGAGATGAAGTGCTGGTGGCTAGGAAAGAGCTGGGGAGGGTTTACACTGGCATTACACAATAGATTGTTGAAAGTTTCCAATTACATAATTGATCAATAGAGTCAAAAAACATAATAAAGTATTCATGAAAGATATGCATCTTTCACTTTCATGGAGAAGCATTCATTTTGTAAGAGCAGCCTGACAAAGTTTTTATGTACAGAGGGCACAATTTGTGTAGTTTAAAGCCTATATGTAATAAGATGTATTATATGTAGTCAAATATATTACATATTACACATAAGTAACAGAGAAATACAATTTTATGATGATTGTTAATATTAAAAAAATAAACCTGTCAGGTATATTGTCAATGAGACCAAACGCTGTGGACCAAACGCATCTATAGCACAAATTGTATGGAAATATCCACAGGGTGTCACCAAAAGCAAGTTGTATTTCTAGTTTAAATGATGTAATACAGTCAACAGTAATGCACATTTTATTAACTCTACCCCCTAAGCCAAACCCTAAACCTAACCGTCAGTGGAGTAAAAATGTAATTTTAGAGCAAAAATGCAGCCTCTGAATCATGCTCAACACTGTTGTTGGGAACATGATTATTTCCTGGTTTTCATGGAACAAGAACCCGAGTTTCGGAGGTTGCTCGTGCAACACACTACTAGCAGCACCACAGGGGAAGATAAAAATGTTTGAATTGATGCAAAAATGTCTGATGGGGGATGGTGCTTGTCAGTAATTCATCAGAATGGGGTTGATTTCAGAGAACATTAACATCCGGAAGTAGTATGTTCATTTCCTTGTGTGATCATGTTAAGTTACACAGAAGAAAGAAAATCATATGGATCTGAAATGAAATAAGGGTGAGTAAATGATCGAATTTTCATTTTACAGGAACAGCTGAACATTCCCCTCCAAAATAAATTCCTTCAAAGTCAGAATTGATATGTACTAAACTGCTAAATTCTTTTCTCACAATATGATGCAAAATGTGGATCTGTAAACCTTAATTGAATTTTGTTAGAGCTAATACTTTTACAGTTAATTTTTATTTATAATTCATAACCAATGCAGGTAAACTATAGGTTTAACAAATAATTATATGTTTACATCCACATTTTGCATCATATTAGAGAAAAGAATTTAGCAGTTTAGTACATATAAATAATTCTGACCTTGTGAATTCTATTTTTGAGTTGTTCCTGTAAAATGAGTTCGAATATTTACTCACCCTTATTTTCATTTCAGATCCATATGATTTTTCTGTAAAATTTAACATCACATAAGGAAATGAACATATATTCCGGATGTTAATGTTCTCTGACTATTCTGATGAATTATTGACAAGCACCATCCCCATCAGATATTTTAAAGACACTAAACATTTTTTATCTCTCAGGCTCGTGCAACACACTACTAGCAGCACCACAGGGGAAGATAAAAATGTTTGAATTGATGCAAAAATGTCTGATGGGGGATGGTGCTTGTCAGTAATTCATCAGAATGGGGTTGATTTCAGAGAACATTAACATCCGGAAGTAGTATGTTCATTTCCTTGTGTGATCATGTTAAGTTACACAGAAGAAAGAAAATCATATGGATCTGAAATGAAATAAGGGTGAGTAAATGATCGAATTTTCATTTTACAGGAACAGCTGAACATTCCCCTCCAAAATAAATTCCTTCAAAGTCAGAATTGATATGTACTAAACTGCTAAATTCTTTTCTCACAATATGATGCAAAATGTGGATCTGTAAACCTTAATTGAATTTTGTTAGAGCTAATACTTTTACAGTTAATTTTATTATAGTTTACCTGCATTGGTTATGAATTATAGTCACAACCAATGCAGCTCCAAAACATATCCCATCATTTACAAGTGTCCTGAACTTCGCTAGTGGACAGCATATACAATATTTATGCCTATGTAGAGTTAAACATGCTGCCCTATCATGTGCGCTTGTTCTCATTGCTGCAGCGTGATGTCTGCCCTCTCGTCTTAAGGCTCATGAGTTTTTGGTTGTGTACTTTGGCTTGAACATCCTGACATATCAATGCAGGAAGCCAAACCCACCAGCTTTTCATGATTAAATTATTACATTTCTACTCGCAGAGTAGAAATGCTGTAAGATTTATGAAGTCAACAATTTTGGGGCCTTGCATTCACCTTTGCAGGGGATTTTAATGTAATAGCTAGAAAGTGTACATAATAAATGCGTCTTCAAATCTTGGGGTGTTGGGACAACACGGCAGCTGGCACTGCACCAAGATGCACCCACACATTTCGTTTAGTGCACAGACATGCAGCGCTGCTTTGCCTCTCTCTTTACATCTCTCTCTTCCACTAATTCTCACGCACTCTCTTCTCCACCTCTTTCACATCATTGTTCATGTCCTCTCTCTTACTATCTCTCCTTTTCTCACTATTTGCCGTGTCTAGACTTGCTGCACCTGTGGTATATTAATATATAGAAGTCCTGGGCCTGAAACAGCTTCTTAACATGACAGCATGGACCAGTGACTTAACCACACCTTGCCTTCCCCTGCAGAGAACAAGACTCTTGACCAAGTTTAGCCTTTAATGACACATTGACAAGGTTTCACAAATTCTCAATGCTTTGTATTGATTTCAATATAAGGAAAGGAAATTCACAACTCTGCAAGCACAAAATGTTTTGACAACATATCACAACGTTGCTTTTTGGTTGCCTTCCATTACTTACTGCAAACTTGCTGAAAATTTGCCGCAAGTTTCCCACTTATTATTTCCACATGCAAATGAGCTTGCGATTCACCGCAAATGTTTTTCAGAAGTTTGCAGCTCCTCACTGGTAGTGGTAAACCTAGAGCAAACCTTTGGCGACAATATTGTTACACAACAATAAAGGATGCATATCGCTCTGTCCCTAGAGCAGCTTTGGGACTCTCTGATCACTGTCTGGTTCATCTTCTTCCAACCTACAGGCAGAAATTAAAATCAACCAAACCAGTAGTAAGGATTGTAAAGAGATGGACCAATGAAGCAGAGCGGGAACTACAAGCCTGCTTCGACTGCATGGATTGGAGTGTTTTTGAGGCTGCAGCCACAGACCTGGATGAGCTCACAGATACTGTTACATCATATATCAGTTTCTGTGAGGATATGTGCTTTCCTACTAGGACCTATTTAAAGTTCAACAATGACAAACCTTGGTTTACAGCAGAGCTCAGGCAGCTTCGTCAGGCCAAAGAGGATGCTTACAGGGGTGGGGATAAAGTCTTGTACAATTAGGCCAGGAACACACTGAACAGGGAAATCAGAGTGGCTAAAAGAAGATACTCTGAGAAGCTGAAAAACAAGTTTTCAGCTAACGACCCTGCATCAGTGTGGAATGGCATGAAACAACTCACAAATTACAGGACTCCTACCCCCAACCCTGTAGGGAACCAACAAGATTTGAAAGGCCCAATCTCACACCCCACACCCACTCTGACCTTCACTTCACACAAATACCAACACCTCCTGCAACCCCCCTCCTCCCCCCTCCTGCTACTCAACCTGCACTTAAGATCTGTGAAGAGGATGTGAGCCGCGTCTTTCGGAAACAAAAGACGAGGAAGTCTTCAGGCCCAGATGGTGTCTCACCAGCGTGTCTTCGATCCTGTGCTAACCAGCTGGCCCCCATCTTCACACAGATCTTCAATAGATCATTGGAGCAGTGTGAAGTCCCATGCTGCTTCAAATGCTCAATCATTATTCCTGTCCCAAAGAAACCAAAAATCACAGGACTTAATGACTACAGACCTGTCGCCCTGACGTCTGTGGTCATGAAATCATTTGAGAGACTGGTGTTGGCCCACATGAAGGACATCACCGGACCCTTTCTAGAACCCCTTCAATTTGCTTATCGAGAAAACAGGTCTGTGGATGATGCAGTCAACATGGGATTGCATCATATCCTGCAACATCTGGACAGACCAGGGACATATGCAAGGATCCTTTTCATGGACTTCAGTTCAGCTTTCAACACTATCATCCCAGCTATACTCCAGAATAAATTACACCTACTCTCTGTTCCCATGTCTATCTGTCAGTGGATTACCAGCTTTCTGATGAACAGGCAGCAGCTTGTGAGACAGGGGAAACTCATTTCCAGCACCTGTACAATCAGCACTTGTGCCCCCCAGAGATGTGTGCTCTCCCCACTACTCTTCTCCCTCTACACCAATGACTGCATCGCCAAGGACCCCTCTGTCAAGCTCCTGAAGATTGCAGACGACACCACTGTCATCGGCCTCATCCAAGATGACGATGAGTCTGCATACAGAAGGGAGGTTGAACAGCTGGCTGTCTGGTGCAGTCAAAACAACCTTGAGCTGAACATGCTCAAAACGGTGGAGATGATTGTGGACTTTAGGAGAAACACCCCAACACTGACCCCCCTCACCATTCTAAACAGCACTGTGGCAGCAGTGGAGTCATTCAGGTTCCTGGGCACTACCACCTCACAGGACCTGAAGTGGGAGACCCACATTGACTCCATTGTGAAAAAGACCCAGCAGAGGTTGTACTTCCTTCGCCAGCTGAGGAAGTTCAACCTGCCACAGGCGCTGCTGATACAGTTTTACTCAGCAGTCATTGAGTCTGTCCTCTGCACTTCAATAACTGTCTGGTTTGGTTCAGCTACAAAATCAGACATCAGAAGACTACAAAGGATAGTTCGGACTGCTGAGAGGATTATTGGTTTCCCCCTGCCCCCCCTTCAAAAACTATACACTTCCAGAGTGAGGAAAAAGGCTGGAAAAATCACTCTGGACCCCACTCACCCTGCCCACTACCTTTTTGAACTGTTGCCTTCTGGCCGACGCTTCAGAGCTCTGAGCACCAGAACCGTAAGGCACAGGAACAGTTTTATCCCTCAGGCTATCCATCTCATGAACAGTTAAATTGCCCCATTGAGCAATAACTATGTGCAATACACAGTTTAGTCTTTCTTATATTTATCCAGCCCATCCAACCTCTTCTGCCATTTAATTTCTCTGAGAAAAAAAAAACATTTGCACTGTACATAACAGATTGTATTAGATTTGCACTACCCATATGTATGTGTGTATGTGTGTGTCTATATGTATGTGTATAATTAGTTTTATTTTTTAATTTTTTATTATTATCATCTATGTCTTGCTGCTGTTTTTGTATTGTTTTTGTATTGTTGTGTACTGGAAGCTCCTGTCACCAAGACAAATTCCTTGTATGTGTAAGCATACTTGGCAATAAAGCTGATTCTGAATAAAGAGTTTGAAGAGAAAAAGCAGCAAATTTCTGGCAAGTTTGCCAGAACTCTTAATTTTCGTAAGGGGTTTGGTTACGTTGCAGTACAACGTTTTAAAAACATTCTAGAAACCACACCTAATTTTTTTTAATATAATGTAACCAAAACATGGCTTGAAATCTACATATTTGGATTTCCAGAAATGACCAGTACCACACTACAACTTTGGGAAAAATAACATTTTAATTGCAAATATGTCTTCATTTCATACAGCCAAAATAAAACATTTGGAAACAGTCAGGTCGTTTATTACATGCACTTAAAAAGTTTGATTTCAGTCAGATCAGAACAATAATTAATCTTTTTAAAATGTCATGTAAACACTTTATTCAGAGTGAAATACCAGACTGATTTTTGCGAAGTCCAACTAAAAGACCTAGATAATGCTGTTGTAGCTCAGCTTGGTCAGCATGTACAGGTATACAGTACACATTAATCAGACCTTAACTTGCCTCTGCATTGTAGGCATGCATGCTCTGAAAGACACGTGGCACGTGAATTGGCTTTCCAATCATCCATCATAATACAGAATCGCCCTGTAACAGCATTGTGTTCTGTATTAAATCCATACAAGATGCAGTTTCGGTATTTGTTTGCTTTTGAACCATCTTCACATTCAATTGTCAATGTTAAAATATAACAGTTTAGAGGTTAGAATGGAAGAAACTTTAGAGAACTGTACCTTCAAACATAGACACCACAACTACTACTACACAGTAGTAGTAGTAGTAGTCACTTGACTCAATGACAATTTACACATCTTCTGTTGTGTTTTTCATAAAAAATATAACATTTGAGTGTGCAATAATTGTTTCTCACCATTGTGATTCCTGTGTACTGTAAGTACATTTACTGTGTACATGTAAATATAATTTTTTATCCAATTAATTACATGATATGCTGATTAATCGTATTAAATACATATACCAATATTTGACAAGAAGGGCCCCCTAATAAAAATCATTTAATATATAAGCTGTGTGCTGCCCAAACAGCTGGAGTTGTGCTTACTGCCCCCTGCTGGCTGGGACTTGCAAAAACATGAAGCTGGTACTTCATGGTTGAATTGCTGCGATTGAAGGAATATTTGTCATTGCAGTCTGGGGGGATGATTAATTACATACATTTTTTAATATAATTAATCACACTAAATTACGTCTTGAATTGACAGCCCTAGTTTTAAATGAACATTTAAATGAAATGTTTTATAAACAGTGAAAATACTTGTTTTATACTTTATGTTAATTACCAAAATACAACCATGCTACATTAAAGTTTTCAAAATGCTTTGTTTACATAAAAAAAAAATTTATAATAATAAAATAAAAAAAACTGTACAAACAAAGCTTACAAATAGTTATAACTTCAAAAGCAAATAAAATCTGTGCCAACAATGGGCAATTTACAATACTGCCAACTGCCAAAATATATGTGAGTACTGTAAAGTTACTGTTAGAAATTTAAGAAGTCTTTCCATCTTTGTTACGCTCGTTACACTTTTAAAGATGTAAATGACAAAACATTCAAGTTACAGCAAGCGTAGTACCAGGTTATTAAACATTGCAATGAAACATCAAAAAGTTCTGCTGTGCTGTGAAAATATGTATTTATTACACTTTAAAAGCAACATCTGTAATATTAAGAATGCAGGATAGGGAGCCTGGGTAGCTCAGCGAGTATTGACACTGACTACCACCCCTGGAGTCGCGAGTTTGAATCCAGGGTGTGCTGAATGACTCCATCCAGGTCTCCTAAGCAACCAAATTGGCCCGGTTGCTAGGCAGGGTAGATTCACATGGGGTAACCTCCTTGTGGTCCTGATTAGTGGTTCTCGCTCTCAATGGGGTGCGTGGCAAGTTGTGCGTGGATTGCGGAGAGTAGCATGAGCCACAACATGTGGAGTCTCCGCGGTGTCATACACAACGAGCCACGTGATAAGATGCGTGGATTTACGGTCTCAGAAGTGGAGGCATCTAAGACTTGTCCTCCGCCACCGGGATTGAGGTGAGTAACCGCACCACCACGAGGACCTACTAAGACTAAGTAGTAGGAATTGGGCATTCCAAATTGGGAGAAAAGGGGATAGAAAAAGAAAACAAAAATGCAGGATAAAAACATTATCGCAACATTTTCCCAACTTTATAAAGTCTTCCCAGTTAACTAGAAATTGTCTGGAGGCAGCACTATGGATTACTGCCGCATCAGCAGGTGTGGCCATGGGGCTCTTTGGCTGCCTTCAAACACCTTTGTGTTTTTGTTCACAAGTGTTTTTCTGGAGCACTGCCACATTCACGCCCTGGTTCTCAGCCTCTCCTGTACTCGACCTCCACCAGAAGCAGTTGGCTTGCTCAACTGCTCACGTCACTGTTTCCTACATTTAAATGCAGCGGTGCCTTCACTGCGTTTCTTGTGAAGTCACAGCATTCCCCTATTTACTCCCATGGCAGGGACACTTTAACAAGCACCATATTTACTATGTATAGTTATTGGGCTTTAAGAATGTGGGTTATTGGACATGCTCAATTTAATCTAGCTGTTATTAACAGTTGCTTTTTGCCTTGAAATCATATCCAAGACTTGTTTTGTTTTTTTGTTGTTGTTTTTTTGTATAGCGCTTTTCACAAGTCACAACACACATATTTTTAAAGCAGCAAATGGTATCCAGTTTTCCTGGCCAACCACTGGGCAGCACCACGATGATTCAAAATGCCGATTGACTGTTTTCTCTTTCCAGTCACCATAAGAAGTAAAGATGGATTGGCCGTTGGGAGTACCGGGACATTTCCCGGTGGGCCAGTCAAGTAGTGGGCCGGTTGGCCTCCCTTCCCCTGTCGGACCATGAATAGATCAAGGGTCAGTCGCTTTCTGCTTCGAATCTGAAACACCAAAACCCTAGCGTCACTGTTTTCTCTCGCTTCAAAAGCGCTCCACTAATGCGCCATCACGGGCACAGCACCTGATAAAGGCCCTTAGTGCAATAATTCACCATGTGTTAAGCAGTGTTAAACACTGTTGGCATGAAGGAAAGATGGAATTTCTGATATAACCATAAAGAAAATCAAATTTAAAATCTAGCGGCACTTGGTAATATTCAACCTCCCGCGTGAAGGTTTCTTTCGCTTTCTCTCTCTGTATTCTGTTCATGTTCCCTATTATTGAGGTAAGCTTGCGGTAAAGCTTGAGTTAATACATGTTCATGTCTCATCTCTTTATTCGTACATCAGCTGGCGTATATTGAAAATTAATGATGGGACAGCAAAGGAGAACACGAGTGGGGAGGTGACTGCCACGATCAAAGGTTCATTGTGAAATCTTAAAAGACATGTCTTGAAAACACGATGATAGTCCGTTCACAAGTGGAGAGAAAATCTAAAGGTCAGTAATACATATATATCACTCTCCCCCCATTAAATGTTTTGAATAATCATATAATCATTCTAATCTAATGTATCGCAATCTTAACTGTAGGCTATTATGTCCCTCATTAAATAGAATTGAACTTTTAATGACCTAAAACTCCAACATATGTTAATATTGCATAGTTTGACTTGGTTAAGCGTAAACAATTGTTATGTTATGTACTAATGCAGCATTAAAAATTACAGAAACTTGATAGCAAATGATCACAGAATTATAGCGAGGTGATATTGTTCTTCCCCACCTATCTGTTAATGATTATGGGTTTGAGGATTATGGCCAAATATCGCAAATAGAAGTTATTTTGTTGAGTCTTTATCCATCGATGGAAGAACATGAGCAGAATAACCGCCTAATATTAGCACCTTTACAGCTATAAAGTTGGACAAGTTTTGAGAACTGTAGATAATTATGTTTATTTTAAAGCATATATAGAGTATAGTCAGAACCTGAAGAGTTTGTTGTACAGAGATTATATACTTACTGCAGATACAGGGGAGGTCTAGACATCAGGATGTTCGTGTATTGCAGGACTCAGGCGATGATACAGTCATGCTGCCATTTTTCGGATAAAATATAATTATATTGCGGGAGATGAATGTGTAGTAAGCTCAATCTAGCTTTATAATTGTTAGTTTACATACATAATATCTGTATCTAAATGCTATAACCTACATGAAATGTTTTAGTGTTGACTGAATCACTGATCCTGTTGATAGATTTAATTTATTGTTCTTGTGTAGGAAATAATGTCTTAGCAGCCACACAATCTGTAAAGCAACTATAAAACAGTATGCATTACTAAAAGCACTGTACAAATAAATTTAACTGATACTGAATTAATGTCCACACTGTTTCCCAAATCACCTTTTCCCCATAAGGGAAGACATGCACATTCTGCAAAGACACTCAAAAGAAAGTGAATTGCAGGCAGGAAAAATGCAGGAAAGATGAAAATCATAATACAATTAATTTAAAATGTGATAAAACATCTCACTACTGTACACATCTCATCTAATAATTATGGTCTTCCACTGTAGAATTTATCCATTTATCATCATAGCATGAAAACATTCTCTACTCACAGACAGTTCAGGTAAAACACTGTTCCTTTTTATACTCCGTAAAAATGCCATTTCAAAACACGTGGAGCATTCACAAAAAAAATAAATAAATAATAAAAAATAAATTCTAAATAGAAAAGAACAAAAAAAAAAATTCTAATGAACTTTCAACACATGTACAAACACCTGTTAGCACAATAATGCTATTGTTAATGTAACTCATTGTGCTCCATTTCTGGACGTCCATCGTAGCGGACTGTAACAGTGGATAATATAAGTAATCCCCGCTGTTGACTTCTTGCCAGTAAGTGAAAAGGGCACACAAACAAATTATTCCAAAGCTTTTTCAAACAGATGTTCCTAAGTCAATCCTTCTGTAGGCAGTTGATGGAAGAAGCAGCATCTGGAACTGGAGTGCTTTGCGAATGGTTTCTGATCATAATATTGCAGTTTTAGACAAAACTTTAGTTTCGCTTGATTATTAGGATAACCATTAACTGCACACATTGTCCATTATGACATCTTACAACATTTAAAAAGCAAGAATCTAATTGCATGACACGCAAGCATACAGTGAACAGCTACACACAAAACGCACTTCCGCTAGCCAACCGGAAATTCCACCCACCTTGCAAAATACAATGGACTCGCTGAGAATATTGTGAATAGTATGCATTTCAGTGCTTCATTCAGCACTTTAGTCAGTGCTGTGTGAGCAAGGAGTGCCCTCTACTGGTCTGGACAGTAATATCCATTATCCATTACAGCACGATTGAACTTAAAAGGCTATTTTGTTCTTTTGGTTAAAACTTTTCCATGATGTAGTTGACATTTCTGTGGAGTTGCCCAACACATGGATATGATGAATTTGTAATGTTCTATCCATTGTTGCCATATCTGCTTATAATAAGCAACTTTGGGCTTGTTTTTTTCATGAAGTCACATATAAATATTAGCAGTCGCAAGTTGTAGATTTTTGGGCTTGTTTCCAGAGTACACCTGTGTTTTTGGGCTTGCGCTTTCAGAGCACAATAAACTGCAGTCTAGGGATGGGCGGATCGATACTAAAGTATGGATACTTCCGACATTGAATTCCTCACATAAAAATATAGATTCTGAGTTTTTTTTTAAAAATAAGTTATCTTATTATTTAGATTACATGAATATTAATGCATCTCATAAGATTCGAAGTGGAAAAAAAAAAGAATCATATTACTGAATGGTTGCATGACACAAACTATTTTTTCTTCCGCTCATCTTGACGTGCAGAAATGCTAAAATACATTAGCAGTCAGACAGCGCTCACCCTTTCAGTCATAGCGCTCGTTCAAAGAGGGAGCAGTGTTTTCCTGAGGTAATGACAGAAAAACAGCATCTGGAGTTATTCACACTAAGAGGCCATTTACACGACAACATTTTCAACTAAAAACAGAAAACTTTTTATGCGTTTTAGCTGTTCGTTTACACGACAACGGCATTTTGGGCCCTGAAAAAGCAAACTTTTGAAAATGGGTTTCAAAGTGCAAGTTTTTGAAAACGATGCCGTTATTGTCTCCGTGTAAACATACAAAAACGCGAATTTGTGAAAACGATGACGTCAAAAATAAAGAATGATGGATTGATAGGCATCAATTTGAGATGTATAATTATCAATATGAATACTGGTGTCTGTGTAAATAACAATTTGGAGTCTTTTGTATGGAGTGTGAACATTGTACAGTAGGCAGAACCTGCAATTTGAAAATATTGAAATTAATGTATGGATTCAGATGGGGAAAATGTATTTGTACTTTAAATGTTATTTATTTATATACTTTATTTTACTTGATGTACCTTTACCCTGCAATTCATTCACCCACCGCTTATGTATATAGCCTATAGACAGAGATGTGATGCCATGTACAGTATTCAATGATATGCTTAGAATATGAAAACATGAGGCAGTGAAAATGCATGTTAGATCCAGTGTACACAAGACCTCTCTCTCCGTCAGAAGATATCCATATATCAGAGTTCAGTCTGATATCCAAAACCAGTCAACATCAACAGCTTGTTATGTTAACTTACTCTCCTACCAGCCCAAGAGTCAGCAGGGGGAATACAGAAGAAGGCAGGAGATGAAATGATGGTAAAAATGAGCAGAGTTTATTGAATAATCTTGAGAGTTCAGTCTATAGGCATGCGCACGAGTACTTCAAAACAACATGCGAGACATTCAAAACTACAATGGCGGACTACAGGACTGTGTTTGTGCTGCTCAAGATTTTGAGTTTATTGACGCTTCTCCATCAAAGTAATTGTAGTAATAAAGCAACCTCATCATCCGTCCAGACAAAATTGCTCGATGCTTTCTCCATCTTCATTGTTTGTATTCACCGCTCTGTGGAAGAATGCTTATGTGCACAGGCGTGCAGTGTTTCTTTACAAAGTGACATCGCCAACTACTGGCCTGGCACGCATAATACAGCGTTTTTAGTCGTTATCGCGGATCCGTGTGAACAGGGATCGTTTTGAAAACATTGTCGTCTGTACACGAAACTTTTCAAAAACGCAAAAGGAAAAACTTTTCTGTTTTTAGTACATCGTTGTCGTGTAAATGTACCCTAAGTAATGACAAACCTAGACGTGATGTATTATAATGGGCTTGTTTGACCATTTTTACAGGTTTATTGAAATTCAGAATTGTTAAAACATTGATAATGATCTGTAATCCTCGTTAATAAATGATACCCTTATGAAAACTTACCACGGCTTTACTGTAGTAATATTGTATTAGTAACCACGACTGTAGTAACCATGTTTTTTTTTGTTTTTTTTGGCAGTAACCAAGGTTTTGATACAAATACTGTAGTATCCATATGGTGAATTGGTTTTAGTAATGGTAATAGTAACCATATAATAAAATATATGGTTTATTTTGAGGTTTTATATGTGGCTTATACTAACTAATTATTAAAGGGTAAACAAAGCAGCCTAATAATTTTCTGTTTAGGCCCACAAATACATAAAAAAAATTCAATAATAATAAAGTTACTAATTTTATCCAAAGAATTCGTAAAAATTCAATTTAAAAGGAGTATTGCTATCAGCCTAAAAGTATTTGGTATTGAATCAAAACGAATATAAGTGGTATCACCCTTCTTTACTGTATTCCACCAGCTGCCAAACAGCCCCATGTATTGTTTGTGCTATGCTCTACGTCAGTGGTGTCAAACGCATGCCAAGTAGAAGATTCATCTGAATTCCGCACTCGTGGTCTTGCGAATAAGCAAGTATACACGCTTTTCATCTGAAACTGGACAGCAGCCCAGTTAACTTCCTAGATCACGGCAATAATGACAAACGAGACATATACAAGGAAAAATTAAAGGTAAAAGTTCATTTCTGTATTGTTTCAGAGTCACTGCTTGGTTAATTAGATATGATGCATTAATGCAGATTTTATTTGACCGGAGTTTGGCGGAGAAGCAAACCTGTAATTAAAATAATTTGTGCAGTTTATTTTTATTCAAGCCTTAGTTTGTGATCAGGTTTCAGCTGGGATATTACAGCTAAAGTCAGGGTTCCCACCCTTTTTGACCTATACATTTCCATGTCTTTTTCTCATTCAAAATAATTGATTCAAAAAATGCTTCAGTGACAAATGAGATAATTTTGTATTGGTAAGTTGTAGGCTACTTTACACAAGCAATTTCAAGCTCCAGAAATATTTAGAGTAAAACTACTCTAACTATATTCTATATTCATTATAGAAGAACTTTATTCATTATCAACTTGTAATATTTTAATATTCCCTGATATTTTTAGGTTTTCCATGATAGTGGGTACCCTGTAAAGAGCAATGAGTGTGTGCTCCCTTTTGTTTTATTCCAATGTACATTATTACATTGATTCAGGACTTTATTAACTCCAGAAGAACATGTGCATGCGCTCTGTGGGTGAGTGGTGTTCAATCTACTCTGTATTGTGCTGAATGTTGAATTGCCCAAACAGTTCATGAGATCAAGTAGCTACATTCTCTGAGTGATGATTGATCATTAGTGATAACACCTGCTGTTAACAAGCAGAATCTACTGAAGGAAAGAGAAACAACAAAACAGGAAAACAAAAAGAGAGAACAAACACAACAATGGTGACAATTAACAAACTCATTTTCAGATTCATGCTGCAATGCATTGTGTGTGTTGAACATTGTACAGAACTCAACATTGGCACCCAGCATGCCTTGCGGCATGAATCTGAAAATTATTTTTATTTATTTATTTTTTTATTTTTTTATTGTCACCGTTGTTGCATTTGTATGCTGAGTCTTGATGTCTGTGTGACTTACTGATAGCTCAAATATATATACTTTGAAGAAAGAAGCTGCTTGTCTCATCAATGTTGTATTGACCCATCTAAATTACATTACTCAAGTATGTTTTTTGTTTTTTAAGTTAAATGTGAATCTGAAATTATATTTTGTTTTAGTCCTTAACAGAAACTTGAACTCAACCAAACATTTTCTCTCCATCATAATGCAGTACAGTTGTTTTTGCATACAACATTGCACTGGTTGGACAAAAACTGTTGTACATTTATCTAAAGTGCCAAACCAAAGTTAACTAATCACCGTATTGGTGACTTCAAATGAAACAAAATGACAACAGCGGCACCAAGTAGAGCCAAACCTCTGTTAAAAATAACTTTTGCACACATATGAAAAACAAAATTACCCACATTTCTTAAACATCCTCACATGACATATTAAGAGATTGTTGTCCAATAATCTATTTTATTTGCAGTTGATGTAAATCTCAGACAGATTCAATTGTTGTGGTGTCTGCTGGTCTGTTCTCTTGTTTTTCTGTTCTTGTTTCTCTTTCCTTCAGTAGATTCTGCTTGTTAACATCAGGTGTCATCACTAATGATCAGTCATCACTCAGAGAGTGTATCTACTTGATCTCACTAACTGTTTGGGCAATTCAACATTCAACACAACACAGAGTAGATTCAACACTACTCAAGAGTTAGTTTTTAACTACACAATAATTTTAACTACACAATCATTACTGCCACTTTCACACATTGGGACTTGAGTTTGGGTGGTTTGGGACCCATGCCAGCACCTTCACTCCAGAAACTTCAAAGGATTAGCAAGTTTCTCCTGATCTTAAGGGGGCAGAATTTAACCAACATATGACTGAGCTCTAAGAAAACTGACCCTCCTCCATCCTGATCTTCCTCATGAAGGAGCCTCACTCGCTGTGAGGGCTTACCCACCAAGTGTTTTTCTGTTTCTCAAGACCTCCTGATACTTAGAGGATTAAGTGTAGTTAGCAAACACTGCAGGCAAAACTAGAATGGGTGGGAATCTGGCTGAGGAAGTGCATCTCACATTTGTGGACGGGATTATGGCAAACGCAGTTCACCTCATTTGCCTAGTCTCATTTCACATGTTGACCATGCACATTCTTGTTTCCTGTTTGTAAACTATTATTTAAGTAACTAAGTCTCTGATAGTAACAGAGTCAGATGATGATAGGAATGGTTTCAGTGTCAAAAGACTGATAGGACTGATTAATTGCAAGAGCACCAAACCTGTTTCTACAGGCAATGATATTTTAATGCTGCCTACAAGTGGACCTGGAAAGCCCAAACCTCAGAGTTGGGCATTCATTACTACGACATGTCATGTGTTCAGTTGGGAAACAAAATACGAAGAAGACAAACTTAAACAAATATAAAATAAACGACAGCAAAAGCTCTTTTTCTGTTGTACCGGTGAATAAACATAAGTTAATAAACCTGCATTACTTATAAACGATATACACTCACCGGCCACTTTATTAAGTACACCTGTACATCTACTTATTCATGTGATTATCTAATCAGCCAATCGTGTGGCAGCATTGTAATGTATAAAATCATGCAGATATGGGTCAGGAGCTTCAGTTAATGTTCACATCAACCATCAGAATGGGGAAAAAGATGGGCTGGTTTGAATATTTCTGTAACTGCTGATCTCCTGGGATTTTCACACACAACAGTCTCTAGAGTATAAAGAGAATGGTGAGAAAAACAACCAATGAGCGGCAGTTCTGTGGACGAAAATGCCTTTTTTGATGAGAGAGGTCAACAGAGTATGGCCAGAATGGTTCGAGCTGACAGAAAGGCTATGGTAACTCAGATAACCCCTCTGTACAGTTGTAGTGAGCAGAATAGCATCTTAGAATGAACACGTTGAACCTTGAGGCGGATGGGCTACAACAGCAGAAGATCACGTTGGGTTCCACTTCTGTCAGCCAAGAACAGAAAACCGAGGCTGCAGTGGGCCTACCATTTGTGTACCTCAGCAGAAATCCAGATTTGTCAGACCAGGTAATGTTTTTCCAATTGTCTACAGTCCAGTTTTTGTGAGCCTGTGCCCACCGCAGCCTCAGATTTCTGTTCTAAGCTGACAGTAGTGGTACCCACAGGGGTCTTCTGCTGCTGTAGCCCATCCGCCTCAGTGTTCAACGTGTTGTTGTTTAGAAATGCTTTTCTGCATAGCACTGTTGTAACGCGTGTATATTTGGGTTACTGTCACCTTCCTGTCAGCTTGGACAAGTCTGGCTATTCTCCTCTGACCTCTGGCAACACATTCTCACTCCCAAGGCATAAAAGACTGACACCTGTGCAAGAGCCCAGCACGTCAATCTACAGTTGCCAAAAGCGCCCTCTGTCGTCAGTTTTACGACGCCTCCGGCAAGTGCATTCTTTTCAATGAGAAACCTTTGACGTCAACTGACTGACGCAATGGGCATTTGAATTTTAGCATCATTTAATTATAGGTTGGGGTACAATGTTGTCATCATGACATATGTTGGGGTATGATTTTCACTTCATTTGAAATTAGCAACATTCACAGTGGTTAATATTTAATCTGTTGTTTATCTGTTTATTTAATTTGTCTGTACAAATTCTGCACTGCTGAAGTGACCCGTTTCATTCCAGGTGTATTTAGAGTATTACAATCATTTTATGTAGTCACCCGGCATCCACTGTAACACATCCTGCACAAGTTTCGTTATAACAAATTAAAAATTTGCCGCCTCAAGTGTAATGACACGGGTTTGACGTCAGAGACTGTACGATTATACCATTTGGCTCTCACGTGTCTACAACGACCTTTTGTCAATGTACGTGTATTTTTTTTTTTAATGAGACATGCCGGTAAAATCAGGATGACAGTTCCTTCATGGAGGGGGAATATTTTCACCAATTAAAACCTTCAGTTTCACTCTGCTACTCACACAATGCCACTGTATGGTTTGAAATATTATTATAGTGCATTTTTAAAAATAAATTATCGTACCTGTCTTTTATCTGCTTGTTACGTCTTTTCTATTATTGAGAACTGGTTAGGTTTAGGCATAAATATGCGGTTGGGTGCTTTAAAATATCTATAAATAGTATAATGTATTTCAAATTATGAATATCGTGACTCATGTTTTATATTGTTGATCATCAGTTAGGTTTAGAAATGGGGTTGGGTTAGAGGATCTAAAATATTATATAAGATTGTATAATGTAATATCACACTAATGTATTTATAAATATTATAAAACACTGAGGTTAAGCACACAAAATAATATTCAAAGACTGATAACTGACGACAAAGTTTTCTCGCTTAAAACAATGGGGTTTCTCACCACATCAATGAGAGGATGCCAGGGGCACCTTTCGCGTCATAATGCAGACGCGGACGGCTTCTGCACCAGCGTCAAAATTGGACGCTTAGGGAATGAGAACGGGTTGGTCATTAACAAGCCATTTCACCCACAAAACTGCCGCTCTCTGGATGTTTTTTGTTTTTCACACCATTCCTTTTACACTCTAGAGACTGTTGTGAGTGAAAATCCCAGGAGATCAGCAGTTACAGAAATACTCAAACCAACCCGTCTGGCACCAACAGTCATGCCACGGTCTAAATCACGGAGATCAAATTTTTTTCCCTATTCTGATGGTAGATGTGAACATTAATTGAAGCTCTTGACCAGTATCTGCATGATTTTATACATTACACTGCTGCCACACGATTGGCTGATTAGATAATCGCATGAATAAGTAGATGTGCAGGTGTACCTAATAAAGTGGCCAGTGAGTGTATATGCATAGTATCTAACATACTATTATTAATTTTCTTAAAACAAACCACGAAGGGTGAGTCATTAGTTGACTGTCATACAGTATGACAAATGAATATTATTTAAAGTACTGAAGTTGGAAAAATTTAGCAAAACCACTGGTTTCCATCATCTTTCATGTCAACACTCCCCTTCCAATGTCCCAACTTGGAAACTCTGGTATCATCAAGAATTCCGACATCCCCACACTTTAATAAGACTTTGCCTGGTCATTCGTGCTCAGAACTCATAATTACGATATTTCCGACTCCACTTGAAGGACACATAAGTGTGTGAATCAAACAGCTGAAGGCTAAGCATTATTCTATGTATTATGGAATTTAATGCAATCTAATTCTGTAATTGCAATGTTGTCATGACATAATTGCATAATTTTCCCAAGAGGCTGTTATCATTCATGTAATGTCATTCTACATATTGAGAGACACTTAGGTATATATTTTTTACCTTCATCAGACATGAAAGTTAATTTTTCATTCAGATAACATGCAATACTGTATATTTAAACTCTAAGCCAGGCACATCACTCAAAATATGAGTAGCTTTCACCAGCAATTTCAAACTCATTCCTCATTCTTTTTTTTTCTCCCCTTTTCTCCCCAATTTGTAATGCCGAAATCCCAATATTCTAAGTCCTCGTGGTGGCGTAGCGAATCTCAGTTGCCTCCTCGTCTGAGACCGTCAATTCGCGCATCTTATTACGTGGCTTGTTGTGCGTGTTACCGCGGAGACATAGCGCGTGTGGAGGCTTCACGCTATTCTCCATGGCATCCACGCACAACTCACCACGCACACCACCGAGAACATTATAGCGACTACGATGAGGTTACCCCATCTGACTCTACCCTCCCTAGCAACCAGGCCAATTTGGTCGCTTAGGAGACCTGGCTGGAGTCACTCAGCATGCCCTGGATTCAAACTCGCAACTCCAGGGGTGGCAGTCAGCGTCAATACTCGCTGAGTTACCCAGGCCCCCCCACTCATTCCTCATTCTTGACTATGACAGTAAAGTTATGTGTGTGCGCGCGAGCATGTGGGTGTTTGCCTGTTTACCCGGCTCACAGCTGTGCTCTTCTGTGCGCGTAGCCAGTGTGTCACTCTGTTTGTCATCCCAAATGTCACTCGGGTTCCAATTGCCTCGTTTGAGCCAACGATTGAGTAAAGAGATACAAAGACCCCAGAGTGCTTCCTGCAAGTTCCATAGAGTTTTCCATGTGCCGTGACCTTTCCTCCTATGTGTTACCCAACAGATCGGAACATAGAGTGATTATTTTTCATCTTAAATTGCAAATCACAGAAATACGGTTAAAAACTAATATGTTGAAAAATGTCAAAGACTTTATCTTGATTTTATTTATTTTTTTAATTATTATTATTTTTATTATTTTTTTGCTTTTTCGACTGAAAATGTTGCTTTTTGCTTGAAATGTGTGTTTGTGATACAGTTCTTGGGTTGGTTTTTATTAAATTAAACCGATTTCAACATATTTTTGTATATCTCATTAAAACTGAATTTAAAACTTTTTACCAGGCCTTCATAATCTATTTTTAGAACTTTTCAAATTCCTTTTACATATAGATTTTACTGTTTTAGCCTGGTCCCAGACCCATATGTTCCATATTAAAAATCAATAATGAAAATAATAATTATTACGTTTAAAACTATAATAATCTAACAAAGAATGAAATAAACATGAACCTCAATATTTATTGTGTAAAAATGATTTCTATCAATTTTTCAGAAACCACAACACTCCCACAATCGTGGCATCATTTCCACCACACCAAACAATTTTGTACTGTTGGACGTTGTAAATTAACAAATTAAAAAATTATTAAGAGTGTGGAAAATTTTCTAAAAATCAATGTCAGAAGTGCTCAAAGTTGAAGAAACATCCATAATGTTTATCTGTAAAGTAAATCAAGTAAACCATATATGAAGCATTTCAGATTTTCACATCAGTTAAGTGCTCTCAATTCCTTGTTCTACAAGCATCAGTAGATAACTAGACGCCTTAAAATCAGGGTTTTGTTCAAATTATCCAACAGACAGGATCCATCTCTGGCAAGATAAAGCAGAGAATCTAAAATGCTGCACCTGGAGACTGGGATGGTACCAGCCTGCCTGGCATGGCACATTCCCGGAGCAAGAGGCGCCTGCTCCAGCCACGGTGCCATAAGGCTTAAGCTTTTAATCACTAAACTTAATCCACTGGACAGCTGTAGAATCTTTAGGAGCCAAACCATGCACGATGTGGCCTGTTATTGTGCCCTTTATCGATCTGATTCACAGTTATATTAGGATGATGCAAGGTTAGCCTATGAGGCCACCGGAATGTGAAACCACTAAAGTCCTTATCGAAATGTGATACCACTGTCATGTTAGAGAGTGTTACTGTGCTGTAGAATGCCTGAGTTTTCTCTTTTAATATGCTTTGGGATATTCAACACATCATGTATGTGTATCGTTTGTCTGGGAAGGTTTTCTTTACAGAATGGCCATATAGAATGGATTTCTAGCAGTTTAAGATATTCGCCACACTTCCTTCATTGGATGATTAGGATTACCTGGCATTTGAGCCTGTTCACACAAAGAGGACTGTGCCTAAGCACCATAGCAAAGCACAGCTTCACAATGGCTTCACCATTGCTTTTCATTTTACATGAGTGTTAATGTTGTCAATGGAAATACTGATGACAAAGGGTTTTTTTATTTTGTCAATGACAACAAAGGTGAAACTAAAACGGTTTAACTGAAACATACTACAAACAACAGCAATGCACTAACTCTGTTTTTTTATTATTTTTTTTAAAGAAAATAAAATCTAAAAATAATTGATTTAAATAATCTAAACTCAGTATGTTGGGTATTTCCCCACTTGAGCTGCTTAAACAAAAAGAGCTAAACCAGAAAAAGATATCACTTTACAAATTACCTCACTCACACACATCCTATATATGTGAGATTAATCAGATATATCCACAAAAAAATTAATATTACTTCTATCAGAAAGATTTGCAGACTAAGTAAAGTTGACATGACATTTATTTGATAAAATGATAATGTCTCTTTTGACACAAGCCCCATCTGGTGGTCCGATGAGATTGCTACTCGAACCATCAGATTCTGCCGGTGATAGGAGGCAGGGGGTGAGGAGCCTACTCCCGTGCAGGACGGGACTCAACTGGTGGCAGTGGGGAGGTGGAGGTTGCTATGTTGGCACACTGAAACGCAAGTGGTAGATTGTAAGCAGACTTTTAAAGCAATGGCTGATGTATGATTGACTAGGAGCTAACTATATAATGGCGTGACGATGTACAGCTGCGAGTCTCCCGCTAGAACTACGTGGCTTCGAATGAGGGAGGTCTCCTACATGACTGAGATCTGGATGGAGATACAGATTTGCTGATCATTTACGCCCCGTAGGTTTGACGTGGAGCGGAAAGTTGAGGTGGAGTGGCGGCATCGTCAGGGAGGGAAGTCGGGCTTCCAAAGATGTTATGGATGAGCTAGCTCACTTGTGGCCTGGAGAGATCAGGGATGACGGAAATGCCTTGCTAACATTTCTATTATCATTCCGAGAGGGCCGCGATCCCGCTGAGACTCTGGAAATTGAAGATGCACATTGTGGCGAGGAACTACAGATCCTGGATAGAAAGTAGGGCACAAGTGACTAAATCCATGTCCAGAGCTGGATATAAGATCATCAGGGAGTGAAGCTGACTCAACACTGGACATTGTGAGCTCGAATTAATTGCTGTGTTGGCACACTGAAACGCAAGTGGTACACAGCAAAATCCTCGGTGTTAAATTAACACTCCTTGGTGTCTCCACAAGTCCACTCTACAAGAGTGTTAAAAACTAACACTGAGCAGTTTTGAATCTACTCTGTGTTGTATTGAATGTTGAATTGGTCAAACAGTTCATGAGACCAAGTAGATACACTCTCCGAGAGATGATTGATCATTAGTGATGACGCCTGCTGTTAACAAGCAGAGTCTACTGAAGGAAAGAGGAACAACAAGAACAGGAAAACAAGAGAACAAACCAGCAGACAGCACAACAATTGAATCGGTCTTACTGATATGTACATCAACTGCAAATAAAATAGATTATTGGACTACAATCTCTTAATATGTCGTGTGAGGATGTTTAAGAAATGCAGGTTATTTTGTTTTTCATATGTGTGCAAAAGTTATTTTTAAGAGAGGTTTGTCTCTATTTAGTGTTGCTGATGTCATTTTGTTTAATTTGAAGTCACCATTATGGTGATTATTGTTCACTTTGATCAGACACTTGAACTTTATTTTATTGTACATCAAATTCTGCCCGGGATATGAGTGGCCCGCGGGGACCTCAGCCACTGCTGACTCCAGAGGAGGAGATGGTGGGCCAGTTGCGACATGCAACGAGAACGTACACCGCCTTGACGATTTATATATGCTACTGTCGCTGTGTTGTCGGACTGGACCAACACATGCTTGCCCTGGATCAACGGCAATAGCCTCCGCAGGGTGAGTAGTACAGCCAGCAACTCTAGGCAGTTGATGTGCCAAACCAGTCACAGTCCTGACCAGGAACTGGCGGCTGCATGCCTGTTGCACACGGCGCCCCAGCCCAGTTTGGAGGAGTCTGTGGTGACCACGACATGTCTGGACACTTGCTGTAGGGGAACTCCTGCCCGTAGAAATGCAAGGTCTGTCCAAGGGCTGAATAAGTGGCGGCAGAGCGGCGTGATAGCTACGCGATGTGTAACGCAGCGCCATGCCCATCTCAGGACTCGAGTCTGAAGCCAGTGCTGAAGCAGTCTCATATGCATCAACCCGAGTGGCGTGACTGCTGCTGAGGAAGCCATATGCCCCAGGAGCCTCTGAATGACTTCAGGCATTTCAGCACCAACTGCGCGTGCTCGCTTGTGAGGCACACTATCATTGAGACCGAGTCTAACTCCATGCTGAGAAAAGAGATGCTCTGAACCGGGAAGAGCTTGCTCTTTTCCCAGTTGACCTGAAGCCCTAGACGGCTGAGGTGCCTGAGCACCAAATCTCTGTGCACGCACAGCAACTCTCGAGAGTGTGCTAGAATCAGCCAGTCGTCGAGGTAGTTGAGTATGCTGATGCCCACATACCTTAACGGGGCAAGAGCTGCCTCTGCGACTTTCATGAAGACGCGAGGGGACAGGGACAGGCCGAAGGGGAGGACCTGGTACTGATACGCCTGGCCGTTGAAAGCAAATTGTAGGAAGGGTCTGTGTCGAGGTAGAACCGAGACATGAAAGTACGCGTCCTTCAGGTCTACCGCCACGAACCATTCTTGATGCCGGACGCACACCAGAATGTGTTTCTTCGTTAGCATCTTGAACGGGAGTTTGTGTAAGGCCCAGTTCAGAACTCGCAGGTCCACGATTGGCCGCAACAACCGCCTTTCTTTGGTACGATGAAGTAAGGGCTGTAGAACCCTTTCCCCATCTCGGCTGGAAGGACAGGCTCTATCGCGCCATTGTGTAGAAAGGTCGCGTTCTCCGCACGCAGGGTGGTGGCATTCTCACCCTGCACTGAAGTGAAGTGGATGCTGCTGAACCAGGGTGGGCGCCTGGCGAACTGAATCGCATAGCCAAGTCGGATGGTCCTGGCCAGCCACCGTGACGGGTTGGAAAGCGATAGCCACGCGTCCAAGCTCCGGGCGAGGGGCACTAAGGGGATGATCGTGTCTGACGTACCTGGGGGAGGAGTGTTGCTTCGACCCGAGGCGGCTGCGCTGAGGGGGACCTCAAAGCGCTTACATTGCTCTGCGTACACGGCATAGGGCAGGTTAGCGACTGAGAAGGAGGGCCTCTTGGACCATCCTCGAGACTCGTCACAACCAGCTGGCCGTAGTTGTGGCACGGCCGGGTGCACGAAGACCGCATTCGTGGGGCCTTGGCTGCGAATGCTCGGTGTCTGGCGGCTGTGACAACGGCTGCTGTGAACATCGATTATGTGACCCAAGGAGTGAGGAAACCGCTCTTTTTTGACAATTTGGGTACTGCAGCCCGTTTGGGGTGCGGCAAACAAAAAAGAAAAGGAAACAAAGGATTTACCTCCCAGCCCTCCAGCGGGGGATGGAGTGGTGTGGATTCCAGCTCCGTAGCGGACGTCTCACTCCCTGGGTCATCCGTCTCAGGGGTGCTTAGAAGCCTTCCAGGTCCTCGTGGCGGCCCGAGAGACGGGGGGCGTCAGCTTCCTGCGGGGGGCTCTACGCTGGGGCGAGAGCTAGGCTCGGGCTGAGGCGGAGCCGCCTGGGCTTTTGCCGCCGCAGGGGGACGCCCTCGGTGAGCAGGCGGGGTGCGGGATCTTGAGCCGCGCCGGGGCAAGATGTGCTGGATGGCTTCTTCACCGCCGAGAACTGCTGGGCGAAGTCCTCAACGGTGTCGCCAAAAAGTCCAATCTGGGAGATGGGTGCATTGAGAAAGCGTTCTTTGTCTGCATCCCTCATCTCGACCAGATTCAGCCACAGGTGGTGCTCCTGGACCACCAAGGTGGACATCGCCTGCCCAAGTGCTCGCGCCGTGACCTTCGTCGCCCGGAGGGTGAGATCTGTTGCCGAACGCAGCTCCTGCAGCACATCGGGATCAGCACTACCCACGTGCATTTCTTTTAGTGCCTTGGCGTGGTGTACCTGCAGGAGGGCCATGGCATGCAGGGCAGAGGCGGCCTGTCCAGTGGCACCGTAGGATTTGGCCGCCAGAGACGACGTAGTCCTACAGGCTCTGGAGAGGAGCACCAGACGATCCCGCCAGGTGGCGTCGTTTTGCGGGCATAGGTGCATCGCAACCGGCTGATCCACCTGAGGGACCTCCGTGTACCCGTGGACCGCCCCACCGTTGAGGGTAGTGAGAGCGGACGAACCCGGAAGTCTGTTTCGGGCAGCGAAAGGTGCCCTCCACGAACTCGTGAGTTCATCATGCACCTCCGGGAAGAAAGGAACCGGGGGGGCATGGCCGTGAGCGGCATCCCGAACCCAGGAACCAATCATCAAGTCACGAGCGCTCAGGGGAGGCTGGAGGGTTCCAGTCCAACCCGATACTCGCGGCGGCCCGGGCAAGCATGGCAGTCAGCTCTGCGTCGGCCTCAGACTGGGTGGGCAGACCCAAAGATGGCCGCCCAGTCGAGTCCTCGGCATCCGACATCGCCAGTGCACTCTCCGATGCATCAATCGAAAACGCATCCTGCTCGCGGGCACTGAAAGAGATGTCAAGCAGGCCATGAGGCAGGCTGGTCTCATTTCGGAAACAGATGGGAGCAAACGAGCATGCTGGGGAACGGGAGGTCCGCGGGGAATTACGCGACGAGACCGCGCCCATTGAACTCCAAAAATCGCCTCCAGCGCCAGCCGGGCCGGCCTCACACTCGTGGGTAGAAGGCACAGCGCGTGGGGTGGCTAGAGTGGCTTTCCCTCGGAAGAAGGAAAGCCGCAACCGCAACGTTGCCATGGTCATATCCTCGCAATGAGAACATAAACAATCCACAAACGCTGCCTCTGTGTGATCGCTGCCCAGACATGTGAGGCAGCACCCGTGGCCGTCGGACGCGGAGAAATAACAACCGCATCCAGGAATCACACAAAGACGGAAAGGCATTTTTAAAAAGAAGCGTCTTAAAAAAGACGTTCAACGTCAATGTGTGTGCTCTAATAGAAAAAATATACTCTTTAGCAGGAATATACACTCTTTTAGCGCTGTCGAAGCGCCCAGTATATCCAACAGCATACACTTCTTAAGAGGTGAATGGAACAGCAGTAGTATTCAGCTCGCTGATAGTACAACTGCTCGGCTCCGAAGAAAAATCTGAATGAATCCTGCATTCCAGCTCCCTTTATACCCGTATGTCCGGGGGATTGGCATGCAAATTCCACTCGCCAATTCTCATTGGCCTTTTCTCAAAGATCTGAGGTGATTGGGGCTCTCAAGAGCGACCCCTAGTGTCACTATATCGACACAACGTTGAGTGAGTGACAGAAGGGGAACTTAAGTTTCCTGTTGGTAATACCATAGCTGCCTAGTTTCTGCTGTCAAAAATACTGTTGGTTGAATAAATAAATAAACACAAAAGATTCAATTATACTCTTTAAAATAAAAAAAATAAAAAAATAAATAAATCATGCATTTGGCAGACACTTTTATCCTTTACTCTAGGCCTTAACTCTATCTTTATCTTTACTCTAGGCCTTAAATACAAGTAGGCTTATACAAACTATTCTCTACTGTAAATAAATTCAAACTGAAGTTGAACTGATAACCCATTGGTGTAATTAAACTTAAAGTGAAACTTTTGGTTAGTTTGTCACCATTTTATTTAATTATTTTTATTCATTATTTTATTATATTTCATTTAACAATGCTTTATCTAATTATTTTATATAGATTTATTATATGTACTTTCCTTCCTTTTCATTTTGTTGGATGTTAGTAAAATTAGTTCCGCTTTCACTTGTTGCCGATGGGAGTGTAATAAGGGCGACACACTCTCTCGTGAGGTAAACAAATGACAAGAGAATGGAGGAAGATCACATGTTTCTGGATTATACAGGTGCTACTGATTATGCTGTTTGCTCAGTAATCATTTAATAAAATTGTTTGAATTATACCCCATCTTGTATTCCGCATTACTATTATTATGATACCTGTGCCGGGCGGTGACTGAGATGCTGCTGCCACAGATGATAATAAAACCGCTTCACGCAGGACGTGCCGGTGTAGTGTACTTAAAGCACTTAGCGCACGTACGGAAACCGAATGCTGAGCACTTCTGTTACTCTAAGCATGAGATGGAGTTGCGTAGCACAGAACCACTCTAAAGACGCTGTAATAATGCTCTAACGTAATATAGACTGGACAGAGCAGTGCAAAAAAAAAAAAAACAAACTTTGAAGCAAGTAGATTATTTATTTCAATAAATCACAGCCCTTTACAATTTAATAATCGCACAAAGTCATATCGCGATTTCGATTTTATTTCAATTAATTGTGCAACCCTAGTATCTACTTGATCTCATGAACTGTTTGGCCAATTTAACACAACACAGAGTAGATTCAACTCTGCTCAGTGTTAGTTTTTAACACTCTTGTAGAGTGGGCTCGTGGAGACACCAAGGAGTGTTAATTTAACACCGGGGATTCTGCTGTGTAGATTGTAGGCAAACTTTTAAAGCAATGGCTGATGTATGATTGGCTAGGAGCTAACAAGCATGACGATGTACATCTGCAAGTCTCCCGCTAGATCTACGCTTACGTTTACATAACTTTCATCTGCACAGACAGTGAGGCGAATTAACTGGTGCACTTGAACTACGTGCTAGTCAGAATGTGAAACTTGCGTTGTGAATATGCCGTTTCCTTTAAAACGTGTCTGAACGTGAATAATTCATAACAGATTAACATCTATAAAGTAATACTAATACTTCAGTGCATGCATTTTATGCTATTATGTCAGGAGCTCAGGTTTCAGGGCAGTTTCCTCATGTTGTTTAATCTGACATATTAAACACTTTAATCTGTATGATGTATTTTAAATAAATAAAAGTAGTTTTTTACATTTTTCATTTTTTTTATATTCTTTAAAGTTGGTTTTTACAGTTTGATACTTGTTTTTGTCATTTTTTACATTAATTTTGGCTATTAAAATGTTATTTATGTTGACAAAATAATATGCCATTTTAGTCAGCATTAAAATGATTATGAGAATATTTATATGACTTGTCTCTCTCCTACTATTCCAGACAAAAAACACTGATCCATGAACACTGCTATAGCTTTCAAAGAATACTTTATATTTATTAACACTGCAGGATATTGTTCTTACAACCTTCGTCAGGCAAATAATTTTTCTTGTTTCTTTAACTAAGAGCCTTTGTTCTCCACCTGCTTGTAACCATTCAGGTGTGCAAGGGGTCTTTTATTTGTTTATTTGCACTGTCACTCTCTGCTTCTCTCCTCCTTGGTAACACACAATACAGCTTCAGAATATTTGTGCTTTAAACCATAAAAACAATTACACCCTGTCTGAACACGTTGTGCAGCTCTAGGCTCTTGTCATCTCAAGACCGGACCACTGCATTGCTGCAATGCTTGGTTGGCCTTCCAGCTAATGTGACTAAGCCTCTATAGGTCTCTTTCCCTGTGGGGAAACAAACTTTAAACCTCCAGTCGATTTCTTCAAAAGACAAAATCTTTTCACTTTCTCTATTTTCTTTATTCTACTTTTTAAAGTAACAATTCTGCTTTAGCTTTTGTACTACGAAATTTAATATTGTGGTACAGCTAATATTGTTGGCTTCTGTATGAGAAATTGTTTGTGTTTTTCTATTTTGCAAGTCAAGTTGGATAAAAACATCAGCACCCACTGACATATTACTAAGTCAAGTTAAATGTGTCTACCTGATACAAGGAAAGCAGACACTCCAGAAAGTTACCAAGAAAAGGTGTTTGTTAAAAAGCTTGGTAGACACGGCTTATTATAAGAAAAAGACTGACCATGCCATCACAACATCCTTACAGCATCAGCTTCATTCAAATTCACACCTTCAGGCTGGAAAGTCCCACAGCGACGCAGCATGAAATGGTATTAACCATGTGAAATCCCCACCATAAGACAACTAATGAAGCTATTCAGACTTCAAGAAATAATAAGAATAAGAAATAATTAATATGCCGCTTTAAAAAATCTTTAATTTTTCATGCATCAGAGCACTGATAATGATGTCCACATACATGGATTTTGGGACATTATTCCCTCAAAAGTTGAAAAAAACGTGGGTTGAAGGATTTTACATTTGAACACATCTGTAGGTCATTTTAATATAAATTTGTTATCACTGTATGTTTATGTTTACTGTGCATATTCACATTGACAATCAATGGATTCATCCAAAAGCTATCTGGGCTTTATATGGAGTTAGGATGAAAATAAGGTGCATTTCGCACTGTTCTGAGAACAGTGTAGACAGACAGCACACTGGAGGTTAAGTCATTCACTAAATAGGTAGCAAGAGAGCAAGGGGACATCTTATAGCTTTCTATGCAGCTAAATGCATTCACTCCTAAAATCTGACCAAAAGTTCAGTTCCAGGCTGCAGATGATGTTTGGACCACTCAACATGTTTGGAAGGCATGGGACAATGGTCATCAGTACATAGATTACATTTAGAATTTTGTAATGCAACATTTTATTTTAACATGGTTGGCAGTGATTGGATGATGCTGGCCATTACTTTGAATAAGAATTATTTATTCAGCTTTACAGAAAATCAGCTGTAATGTCTGTAACGTCTCAAAAACATGAATAAGCAACACTCTTGGAAACATAATGAACAATTTGATTAAAAAAAAAATCTGACTTTCTATAGCTTGGTATTATTTGAAATTTCATAACTTAGTCCTGCACACCAATTTTTTGTAAAAACGATATGCTCTAGGTAAAAATAAAAAAAATAACAAATTGGCTTGTTTATTAAGTGCTACTAGTTACAAACCAAAAAGGAAAATGGAAACTGCACACAGCAGTCATGCTTGGGTCTCAGGAGGTTAAAGGTGAACTGTGTAGTTTTTTGAATGTTAAAATGTTTTAAAACACTAGTATGATTTACTCCACCCAGTCTCTAGACAAGCTGTAATACATGTAATTAAAACAAGATGGTGTAATCATAAGAAATCATACAAGAGTCATACCCTTACTCAAACCCTAAACCTAATTTTACTGTGAAAATACTTTTGTGTACCAAGGAAGAAGAAAAAAAAAAAAACACTGGTCTTTGGAGCGAGAAAAGGGAAGTGTATTGCAGGTTACTGACATACATATGTAGGGCTTCAACTGGTTGTTTAGATCAGTGTTACTATCAGAAATAATTAATAATTATTTCTTTAGTTATTAATTAATATTTAAATTAATTAATTGAATCTAACTCATTAAAACCTCATATGGGACTCCAGTAAATGTAGTGCGCTACGTTTAGGAGCAAGTTTGGTTATTAGCAATAATTAATAATTATCAAAGATAATTATGAATTATTAAAATCAATAGAACATTGATGAGAATCAATGTTAGCTTTTTTAATCCTTTAAATCAACAATTATCAAAGATAATTGTTAATTGTTAACATCGATGAAACATTAATTAAAATTAACACTAGCTTATTGATCATTCAAATTCAACAATCATCAAAGATAATTATCAATTATCAAAAATCAATAGAATATTAATAAGGATTAACATTGATGGGGCACCACCCTGGAATCAGGGACTAATAACCAGATAGTATAACAGTCTCAGTATTAGATTGTTTTCTTAGGAAAATCGACATCCGAAGAATATCGATTTTCGGGAAAAAAAACAATGAATGAAGGCTTGAATCCGAGCACTGACATCCCCTGTCAGCGTTTGACACAGGTGTATGCAAAACAAACCAAAACACTTCTCTTTGAAATATAAACAAAGTTTATTTATGCAGTAATATCAATTAATAATTCATACAATGCAGTCAATAAACTTCCGACTTACAACTACAAACTAAACAGTGATATGATTAGATATGGAAATCAAAATAATCCAATAACACATAAGGGTGTGTGTGTGTGTGAGAGAGAGCAAGTGTGTGTGTGTGTGTGTGTGTGTGTGTGTGTGTGTGTGTGTAAGGAGGGACGTGCACAAAATGGCAGACGTGACTCTCATGGAGAGTATATCACACGAGACTTCCGGCCAGGGAATATGGCCGTGAATGTGGGCGGAGAGAAACCAGTCAATGGCGTCTACCAGTTACCACGTGTATCCGCTTGTACGATAGCTTAGGAACAAAGCTGAGCTTTAGCATGAAGCTATCTACGAGCCAAAAATGTGTGCCAGAATGTTTGTGAGGGGTCGCGAGTGTGTGTGTGTGTGTGTGTGTGGTTAGTACGAGAGAGAGAGAGAGAGAGAGAGAGAGAGAGAGAGAGAGAGCGAGAATTAAGTGACGGCCCCAAAGCCGATTTCATGATCGTGGGAGTGAAAGCAGCTGTTAGTTTATCACTCAGAGATGCGGTGGACGACTCGTAAACAGTCCCGCGTTCTTTGATTCTTTAATGGATAAACTCAGTTTGCCGGTCTCACCTGCGATGGCGAAAATGCACAACAGTCCAATTTGGTTGGACCACAATACAGCAAATCTTATTCGTGATAATTAATACCCTGAGTATTAATAATGAATGGACATGGCGGTCCGTAAACTGTACAAGCATAAACCTTGAAACACAAGAATAACACACTATAATATTCTATCTCTGCCCAGACGTAAACCTCTTACTTGAATCGCATGAGGATGCAGAATGTGTGTTCATCCGTCCTTTAACGCAGACTCGGTTCCTCGAGGCTCGGGTGATGATGGGAGGCTGTTTCCTTGCTCTGTCGGCAGGCGTACGGCTGCTGATTCTCGGCGGGCTGGCGGAGAAATCAGAAATGTCAACTTGATTGAAGATGGAAGAGAAATCTTTAATCTCTTCACTTCTGTAGGCAAACGGATGAAGATGCGAATTGCTCGGTGGTCCCCTTCGGATCCGTTAGAGTGTTCGGTTGAACACAGAGTAATCTCAACTCGTCCAGCGAGATGGAGATTGTATGGCCACAGTTTCAAGTCGGACGTTACTTCCTTGTGCCACGAGGTTGCACCTGAGAGCAGCGATGAGCTGCATCTACCCACTGCAAGCAAAGTTGCTGGAAGCAAATCCCGGAAGCATTTCAGAGGTATTTCTACTCCTGATAATGTCATGGTTGAGGTGCGTTCTGTTGTGTGCCTCATCCAATAGGAGTTGAGAGTTCGATCCTTTAGTGAGCAAGGCTTCATGGGATTTGTAGTCTGTTTTGGACTCCCTTTGTTTGATTTTGGCACGATTTTTATCAGTAAGATTTACGACTTGGTATGTGGGGGCTGAGTTAGGTTTTATGACTGTGTTAGGCCTGCCTTTGTCTTCTATCTGAATACATGAGGCCCAACACTTAAGTCATTTGTATTGCATAGTTGCATAAATATGGAATGTGTCACGCTTGGGTTTCAGGAGGTTAGAGGTTAAAATTGTTTGGTTTTTGAATGTTAAAATATTTTGAATGTTAAAATATGTCATTTGGCATGATGCATTTCTAAAAATCCTTAAAACAAGAAACATATACTTGAGTACTCTAGGAACACTGCATAATACATTTATACTTGTTTTCAGAGAATGCATCTTTTAGATGTATAATAAGATATTCTTGAAAGCATAATAATAATAATAATAATTAAAAACTAATTGAAAAGTTGTTGGTTTTTTTTTCAGTATGTACACTAGACTTTACAGCATGGAATGATATGTAGCCCACATGATAAATCATTTTTAATGCAAATGCATGTCTGTTTAGGCCTTTACGGTCACAAATAGTTCAGAGATTAACATGAATAATGAAGTAATAGGTGGAATTTCCTTTTTAAATAAAATGTTGCTAACCCTGTACCTCTGCTGGCATACACAGCAAGCATGTAAGAGCTGCCAGAACCTGAGACACGAAGCACAAATCCACTTCATGTTTATCTCATTTTACTTGAAATACAGCTATGGTCTCTTAAGGGCTTTTCCCAAGCTGTGCAAGTATGTGCGCCAATTCAAAAAACACATGCTACGTGCTATTATTTATAGATTTATTTATTTATTATGGTTTTCTTTTTTTATATAGGAAAATGTTATCTATGACAAATTTATGATGAGTGTTAAGTCATGTTTTTGTATTATTAGAAGTGATTTCTGAAGTTCTTGTGGAACAGAAGGGAGAAGGCCATTGCAGTCGGTCTGTATAATTATTACCAGTATCTCTTAAATCTTATCTCTAACATCAAATATGCTCTAAGGGGTTATTATTATATTGTGTCACACACAATTTACTCTTTTAATGTATACTGACAAAACAAATCTCATTGGAAACTATATTATGAGCCTGAATAGGATATGGTGAAAACCAAAGCATCAGTATATAATTTTGTTCTCTTTTATATTTGCCCTTCTGCAGATCAGAAAGGTTTTTAGATGGCTGTATGCAGCACTTCCTTCACTCCTTTGAAATGAAGTGCTCTGGGTTCATTAAAGTATTAAGAGTTATATTTACTAATGGGTATTCACTCTATATAGGCTTATATGAACTAAAGACTTTTCAAAAAGAAACAGCAGGACTTCAAGAGTATGGTTGTATATATATATATATATATATATATATATATATATATATATATATATATATATATATTCTTTGATTTATTATTTCTCTTATCTTTTAAATGTAAATAAATATATATATAAAAGGAATGTGTCTAAGACAAAAATGAATCAATAAAGATTCACAATCACTTCCAATCAATACAGTTCTCAATTAACAATAACTGTGTATTGGTGGTTACACAACAAATAGAGACTAAAGATTCAAAAGTTCACTCAAAAGAATTACTTAGTTTAAATGAATCAACTTACTTTTTTACCTGGAGCATATATTCTAATGCTGCTGTGTATTGTTCATAATGTGCAAAAGGCTTTTTTATGTAGGCTAAGCATCGTAGGCAACATTCGTTACAGTATTGTAACAGTAAACATACAAGCCACGGCGGCCCCTCAGCACACTAGAGCATAAGAAAAAACAAGAGAAACAAAACAACATTGCCGTTTATCAAGCGCTGAAATTTTGCTTGGTGCAGAATAATCTGGAATAATATTAAAAATTATAACAGTCACCTCTTGCAGCCTGAACTTGTTCAGAATGCTAAATCTTTGTGACACCTGTGCTAAAAACAGTCTAGACGCAGCGCAAAAAATGAAACAGAATGCAGGTGTCTCGACATGCGTTTTTGAAATCTGAAGTTATATTTAACTTGACACAGTCTCTAAAAATGTGCCAGTCCTACATGAGACACTGAAGAAACAGCGAGACGTGGTATAGCAGTCAAGGACATTCATCCAGTGCGTGTTTACATAGAAAAACAATGGGAAGACAGAGTAGAAGTACGCAAAAATACGTTCAGTGTGAACGGCCCCTCATCCGTTTGCGCGTTTCTGTGTGAGTGAGCATGCGTGGGCGAAACTAGTTCGGAATGCCTGTATATTTTTTCATAAACTACAAACCCGAACCCAAAGTCCTACTGACCCGAACCCGGCGGCTTCGTGAACCGCTCTGAGACCGCAGACAACAGCGTATCCGCGTGTGTACTCAGAACAACATGTCACCCCTCAAGCGATTTTTGCAGAGATTTCCTACTCGGGCCGGGGGCCCCCGACATCCGGGGCCCCACGCAATTGCATGGTTTGTGTGGTGGTTAAAACCGCTACTGGATAAGGCAAGTAAGTAGTGTTGTGTCAAGATACATGGTAAGTGCTTATTTTCTCTGATTTCTTTTTTTCCTTTTTCTTTTTTTTTTTTGAAAAAGAAAGAATCATCATGCCTCTGTGTACTATTGTAAGTGGTCTGTCTGTTGGCTTCCCAGGCTCATCATTACTTAGGATAACAGGCTTTACTTCTCTTCATGCTGTGCACTCACAGATAGGCTCCACTTCGTCATCCAATGTACTAGAAGCAAAGACGTCTCCCCCTCCTTGTTCTGTGTCCACCACAGGGTCCTGCACAGGTGATAGAGAATTCTCTGTCTCTTCCTCTTCCTGAACTAACTCTTTTCTGTTTTCCTCCTCAGCTACTTCTGGGACCTGGAATTCCTCAACAGGATCAGTATCACAGGACAGGTGAGGTGTCATTGGACTCCAATGATTTTGTGCGATGAAAGGTAAGTTGCGGTAGAGGATACAAATCCTTATCTTCAGATTCAGAACTCCACTCTTCGTTAACTTCTCTTTGATCACTCTTTGATTGATTCTGCTCTTGTGACTCTTCCAACCTTTTAGCTCTTTGTGCTCGGGTCATTGGTCTCTGGTTCTTTGGAACTTCCTGAGAGTTCACTGGCATCCTCACTAGGTAACCAATGGGTAGAAGGTGGTCACTATGCATTGTTTTTACAACACCTAGTCCCCGTTCTGGATTTACTCTGTAAACAGGTAAATTAGGAAGCTTTCCAATCACCAGGTAAGGTAAGGGGTTCCACCTGTCTAGCAATTTGTGTTTACTGGTGAGTCCTAGGTTGTATATCAGCACTCTGTCACCTTCTTCAAATCATGTTTCTCTCATGATTCTTGGAAGCAGCATTAGTAGCTAGTTCATAGGCACTCTTCAACTCACGTCTTGTCCACATATTGGTGGGACTTTATTTCATCTTCACCATCAGGAGATATCCCGAAGCACAGATCAATGGGCAGTCTTGCCTCTCTACCAAGCATTAGGCAATATGGAGAAAAACCAATGGCACCATTTTTAGTGCAGTTATATGCATGCGCAAGCTGACTTATGTGCTGGCACCATCTTGACTTCTTATCTGGATCGAGAGTTCCAAGCATTGACAACAATGTGTGATTAAATCTTTTGGGTTGTGCATCTCCTTGAGGGTGGTATGGGGATGTTCTTGACTTTTGGACACCAAGCATTCCGAGCAACTCTTTGATAACTTGACGTTCGAAGTCGCGCCCTTGGTCAGAATGGAGTTGGCAATCCATAATGCACAAAGAACTTAGTCAAACAGGACTTTTGCAACTGTCAAGGCTTTTTGATCTTTGGTTGTAAAGGTTTGTGCATATCTGGTAAAGTGATCTGCCACAATCAACACATTGGCGATTCCTTTTGAATCAGGCTCAATGAACAAAAAGTCTATGCACACCAAGTCTAAAGGACAGGTGCTTGTGATTTGTTGCAGTGGTGCAGCTCTCTGGGGCACTGTCTTACGAGCAACACATCTACCACAGTTCTTAATGTACTGAGTGATCTCAAAGGCCATTCGGGACCAATAAAATCGGTCCTTAATGAGCCTTATCTTTACACTTGGTGTGTTAGAGCTCTGATTAAACTGAATCTTGTCTGTAAATCTAGTCTATTATAATTGAATTATCAATTTCATATTTATTTGCCCAAATGGCACAGATGTTGTTGATTGTTTTATATGTCGGTTAGGAAGTCTCTTACTACCTGGGCAATCCTTAGCCAGAATACATTGCAAAGTTGACCAGACTTTATGCTACTAGTCAAAACTCTAGCTACATGAGACTATTCCAGGACCAAAAAAGCATATTGATTGTGTGTTAATTGGCTAAATTATGCTATTTGTAACATGTCCATTTTCCTCAGAAAAAGAAACACATCTTATATCTGGTCTGATGCTGTATCTGTAATGGTTTCACTGATTTGATGGCCTCTTCGCAAACCCTCTGCTCTCAGTTGCTGAGCAGCTCTACCTGTGTAAACATTGTTAACTTGCAGTGCAAAGCCTTTCATTTCTGCGGCTTCTTTACCTCGCAACCCTTGACTTCACATCTCACCTCAAAATGAAGTCCTCCTCAGCACAAAACTTCTATGAAATGAGCAACTACACAGTTCTGCTCTACAGGAGGCTGGCGAGGAGACTGCTATGTACTTTTGTGCTGTTTTCAGCTCACAAGAGGGTTTTGACTGACAAATTATCTCACTGTCCCACTCTCCTTGACCACATCAACCCTGTTGTGGGGCTTAGAAGACGAAAGGATGAGAACAGAGGAAACTGATTGCTTTTGTGTGTGTTGGGGAGGGGGGGGGGTTGCTGGTTGCCATTTTTTTTCTCCAGTCTATGCTCTTGTTGCACCCACTTCCTCAATGGTAACAGCTGTCAAAACGTTGCAGGATGACAACACACCACACAGTTACAGCTGGCGTTGGAGTCTGGCATAAGGCAGGAAGCTAGACAGGGTGAGTCGTGCTGAGAATACTCTGGTTGTGCGTGAGGTGAGAGCAGCCCGAGGGAGGAAAAGCTAATACAGCCAGAGCAGCCACGCTAATGCTGGTAATTATCTAACACGTGTCAGATGTAGCGCACGGTTTCTGCTCTTACGATCTAGCTACCAAAAATTAAGAGAGAGAACAGTCTTTAGATCTCAGCCTCTGAAGACGAGTTGAGAGCCAAATTTTCCATTGCCATGAAAAGAGCAAAGGTTCATGTAAGTACTCTTTGAGATAATACTTCAACCAAAAATGAAAATTCTGTTGTCATTTACTCACCTGCATGTCAGTTTGAAAAGACTGTCTTTCTTTCTTTTGGAACACAAAAGATGATGTTTATGCTGCACTTTTCCATACAATAAAAACAGGCAATGAACAAAATGGCAAAAATGCACCATAAAAGTAATACATATAACTTTGTGCTATATACCAAGACTTCTGACGCCAACCATGATAATTCAAATGACACACAAGAACCAATTCAGGGTTGCTGTGGAGTTTTTAAACTCAAATTTAAAACTTTTTAAGACCTACAGTATTTAAGAACTCAACAAATAAAATCCATACCACACAGACACTCAACAAGGCCTTAACACTGCTTATCAGCAAAACAGGGTTACTGCAAGTTTAAAATATTCAAGACATGTTTCCGCTTACAGTTTTTCACTAAATGAGTTCATGGAAGAATTATATTTAATTATATACTTTTGTAACGAGAAGAAAAATAAGATTTAATGCATAACGAGGGACTTTTATCCATAAACAGATAACAGATTGTATTAGATTTGCACTACCCATGTGTATGTGTGTATGTATGTATGTATGTGTGTGTCTGTATGTATGTGTATAATTAGTTTTATTTTTTATTTTTTATTATTATCTATGTCTTGCTGTGGTTTTTGTATTGTTTTTGTATTGTTGTACACTGGAAGCTCCTGTCACCAAGACAAATTCCTTGTATGTGTAAGCATACTTGGCAATAAAGCTGATTCTGATTCTGATTCTGATTCTAACACAGTCTGAACACAGGGGACTCTTATTTTAAAATGTCTGTGCACCCAGTTACACAATATAGTGCACAACTTGTATCGAATACTTTAATGGTTCTTTTATGATGCTTTTTATGGAGTTTGAGAGCATGGTCACTGTATAGATTAATTTTTTGGAAAACAATAGCATCAATATTCTTCAAAACATTGTTTGTGGTCGACAGAAGGTAGTCGTATGGGTTTTGAACAATGTGAAGATGAGTGATTGATTTTCACTTTTGGATGAACTAACCTTTTACTATTTAGGTAAAATAGGTGAAAGGCTGCAGTAGTTTTTGCTAATACTAAATCACTCTTAAGAAAGATTCAAAGACCTTCTTAGCACAAGAATGCTGTTGGGAATATTGGAGGTTTCCCAACAGTTCTTTCACTAAGGCTTTATACAGCTGGTGAAGAACTTGAGGTTGTTGACCGAACAAAAGATTCTCAGTGGGGAGTTAGTATCATAATCTGGCAGAGTTGCTCGACTTTTGATTTAACACAATCAGAGATTCTTGAGCTGATACGTTAGCATGATGTGGAACGGGTTTGCAATAATGCATAATCAGAGAGGTACATATCACACTGCTTCTTATTTTTGTATAAATCATTGTGGGATATATCAAAACAATGTTATAAATGATGAAATTGTATACTTGTTTACACCCCCCTCCCCTCCCTCCAGCTCCTGTCCATCTGCCCAGCTGTGCATCCCCTTTCAGTTGACCAATTCTCACTAATTACATCTCTGGTGGCAGAAAACTCAGTCCCATATCCGATTAGAGCCGGCCATTGGAAGATGCTATTCAAGAGAGTGTTTGGAATGGATGTCTTCAACTGAAAATATTTTTTGGATTAGTTTTGAATCAGAACTAAAGATGTTCGATTCACAATTGAATCACTCATTCGAGTCGGTTCTTAACAATGAATTGGTCACATGTGATAGCAAAGCAGTCTGAAATGGTTTGTGATTCAATCTGAATGACTCAGAGCGTCATTCAGGTAATCATGGTAATCATTGTAGTACCATGGTATTCTTTGAAGTACTTTGAAGAACCATGTGAATACACAACGATAAATTAATATGGTAGTTGTATATCAAAGTACCATGGTATTTCCATCTGATAGCATCAGATATCTGTGTTTTTGCCCTGGTGTGCTCACACACACAAGGAATTTGGCCTCTGAACAGAAGCTTCCAGTACATGAATGAATCATTTATGAATGTAGAGTTGTTATACAGTAATGTGCAAACAAAGGTTTTTTCAAATGTGTTTGTACAGGTAGCAGTAAAAATATGAATTTGCATGTTATTTTCACATGCACATACATTTTATTTTGTACCATACTATATACTTGTATACTGTACTGCACTATACTGTAATATAGCTTTGGTAAATATTATGTGAATTAGTCTTTTAGATGCTTTGTGCCTAACCAAAGTGAACACTAATATCGAAATGGTGACTTCAGATGACACAAAATGACATCAGAAACACTCAATAGAAACAAACCTCTATTAATTCTCAATAAATAACTTTTGTACACATATGAAAAACAAAATAACCCACATTTCTTAAACATCCTCACATGACATATTAAGAGATTGTTGTCCAATAATCTATTTTATTTGCAGTTGATGTAAATCTCAGACAGATTCAATTGTTGTGGTGTTTGCTGGTCTGTTCTCTTGTTTTTCTGTTCTTGTTTCTCTTTCCTTCAGTAGATTCTGCTTGTTTACATCAGGTGTCATCACTAATGATCAATCATCACTCAGAGAGTGTATCTACTTGATCTCATTAACTGTTTGGCCAATTCAATATTCAACACAACACTGTAGATTGAACACTGCTCAGAGGTAGTTTTGAACTCCTGTAGAGTGGACACATGGGAACACCAAGAGTGTTAATCTGACACCAGGGATTTTGCTGTGTGGGCACTACCATCTCACAGGACCTGAAGTGGGAGACACACATTGACTCCATTGTGAAAAAGGCCCAGCAGAGGTTGTACTTCCTTCGCCAGCTGAGGAAGTTCAACCTGCCACAGGCGCTGCTGATACAGTTTTACTCAGCAGTCATTGAGTCTGTCCTCTGCACTTCAATAACTGTCTGGTTTGGTTCAGCTACCAAATTGGACATCAGAAGACTACAAAGGACAGTTAGGACTGCTGAGAGGATTATTGGTTGCCCCTGCCCTCGCTCCAAGAACTGTACACCTCCAAAATCCCTCACCCCACTACCTCTTTGAATTTTTGCCCTCTGGCCAGTGCTACAGAGTTCTGAGCACCAGAACAGCCAGGCACAAGAACAGTTTCTTCCCTCAGGCTATCCACCTCATGAACATTTAAAACTGCCCCCAAAGTCTCATTGTGTCAGTGCAATCATGTGCAATATCCAATTCATTAATTTATATTTATATTTTTTACATACCTTACCTCTTCTGCACAGTACAATACATCCCCTTGCACATAACTATATCTGTATATAACATATTTGAACAAACGTTATTGCCCTAATGTGTATTTCTATATATATTTATCTACTGTATTTTAATTTTTTATTGTATCTGTTTTTGTATTCTCTTTGCACTGGAAGCTTCTGTCACCATGACAAATTCCTTTTGTGTGTGTGTGTGTGTGTGTATTCATGTGTATGTGTAAGCATACTTGGCAATAAAGCTCATTCTGATTCTGATTGTGAATTCATATAATTGTGATCTGAATTCTGATTGCAGACAAACACAGGTGAAATAACTTAGAGCTATAGACTTCAAAAATCTTAATTTACTCTTAATTTCATTGCTATTTATGAGAAACAATTAAAGAGATCTAATGTCTTTAAACATTTTTAATTAATTAAAATCAGCTTACTTTCCAAGCTAGTGAAATAAAATGAAACTGACATTCGTTTAGAGGGTTGCTGTTTTTTTTCCATTAAGCCAATGTTCCATTTGGGTAGTTGACATTAAATACTTTTGAGAAGTTGACATGTCCTGCGGTGTGACATGTTATACTCCATCTAAATCTATTTTAAACATAATATTTCTCTTACTATGCCTGCATCTTATTATGCCTATAATTTAGAGACTACATGGGATATTAGTACTTTTAAAAATGCATTTGTCACAACACAGGTTCAAAAAGGTGATTAAAAATTGTGAAAAACATCACAGAACTTAAATTATAGGTACACTTTCCATTATAAATGATTAAAATCTTGAAGTTAAAAAATAAAAAGTCCATGGGCATGCCATCAACTATCCATTTACAATAACTCTATGTTAGGTCAATGCGAAGGACTATTCTTTGCTATGCAATATGGTTTATTTTCCAGAATTTAAACTCCAAACAAATCTAAAAATATGACCAGCATATTTTTATAACTATCAGAAAACTTATATATAAGAAACATTTGATGTTTAATATGATCACTTAAAATGATTCTAACCACTATTAACCTTTATGTTAAAACTGTTAACCGCTAAATTTTTCACATTTACTTATACAATATGGTTTGATGTTTTGCAAATGACTTTATATATTCTAGTTTTGTCAAAAGGTAAGACTTTAAGTAAGATTTTATTATGTTTCCTGAATAAATACGAGTAGTTTTTTTCTTATTTCTATATTTATTTTATCTCATTCCATTGAAATACATGAGCCAAATCGAAGAATTTCTTGCAAAATCAGAAACACAAAATTCTGACATTTTTTATTTTTTTTAACTATTATTTTATTATTTTCAGATTGTCCTGCCTTTGTTATACAAAGATGTTAAATAACTTAAATACATTCTTACCAGTCATTCATGATCAGTTTATACCTACAAGCTATACACATGAGGTAGAGGAAAATAATTTAGCAGAAAATAGCTTCCCATAAGACAAGAAAAAGTGGACAAAGACAACCAACTGACAAAACTCTAACCTAAAGAAAAAGAATGCTTATGAACAGTTAAAGCATTGCACAAACCCTGACAAAATCAGAATAGTGACAGAGCCTTTGGAATTGACAACAACATTTTATTGTCAAATATTAAGTGTCCTTGATCCGCTCTCAATGAATGTAGGTCTGAAACGATCAACTGACTTGCTCTTTATGAAATGTATGCTTATTTGATTCCATAATCAATATAGAAGTAGAAAAATATATTAGGCGTTATGCCCAAATAATGCATTTAAAAAATAATACCAGTATTTTTTGTCTTGTTTTCCAGTAAAAAAAATATCCATATAAATGTAATATTGCATAAAATATTGGCACTTGTTTCAGAGAATATATCTTAATCTGTATATATATATATATATATATATATATATATATATATATTATATATATTTGGCAGATTTATTTATTTTATTTTTTTTTGGTACTTGTTTTAATCAAGATGTTTAGACATTTTTACTGGAAAACAAGATAATAATTTTATTTTTATTTTTTGCATTGTGAGATTGCTGCAGCTTACTGGGACATAATCATACTGTGGGTGAGGTTGGTTGTGTGATGGTTATATACTACGTAATGGCACTCTTTGATCTACATTCCTTATAAATCAAATAGGGACATAGTTACATTGCTCTTGAGAGTAGCAAACAGACATAGGAGCAAGGCTAAATTTGAGAGGGTTTGCATTGTGCTTTACATTGGGGGGAAATTATTTATTTTAGCCATCAGGAGCAATTACATTGAATTAAAACATACTACCTCAACCCCCAAAAAGCAAATACCAAAACAGGACATTGGAAGCTAGAGTAAAAAAAAAAAAAAAAAAAAAGAATATAAAACCAACTTTACAAAATGTACACTTAACACATGCTCATAAAACATTTCAAAATAATTTATATTTCTTCTCTGTTTCCTTTGATCCTACCCAATAGACTGTATACGTTGCATTGGAAAGTAAGAACAAGTATCAAAGACAAAAATGCATTAAAAACAAAAATGGATAACGTCATCTCACACTGCCTTCTGTCAATAAGAAAATATGACTGATTACTGAGAACATGCAACATGCCAAAAATGTGAAAATTATATATGGTATCTATACTGTTTGTCAACAAAACTTATTTACTAAGGTAGAACAGATGTGAGCAGGCATCTGAGGAGAGTACATATGTCCATGCTGTTTTCTGCTCACTTCTGCTGTGGGCAGAGGGCATGACTGATGAGAGACTTGGCATTGCCATTATGGTTTCCATGTAGCGTGCAAAGGTCTATGTATATGTTTACAAGCATTATTTAACTGGCATGTCGCCCATCACATTACTGTTTGGAATTCAGCTCATAAGGTTAAAAAAATAAATAAAAAAAATCCCTTCTCAGTCAGAAATATTGCTATGTACTTGTTGCTAATGAAATATATCTCAGTATTTTTCCAGTAAAACTAACAAAATATCCATTAAACAAGATACATTTACTTGAGAAGCAAATTGGTATAAGATAAGACTTGTTTTCAGAAAATACATATTACGTTTTTAATTTTTCTCACCCCATTGGAGGATTTTCCCCCCTTGTTTTAAGCAAAAACCTCACACTTAATTCGAAGGGGTCATGACACGCCTTTTTTATTATTTTTATGTTCCTTGAGGTTCACTTATAATATTAGTAAAGATTTTGCACAAAAAACAGTCATATATTCGCAAAACATGATCAATTTTAACCCTCATTCTGACCCTCTGTCAGAAACGCTCTGTTTTGGTGCTGCTTCTCCTTTAAGACTTGACAGTAAACGGCCACTGTTATGATTGGCTCTCTGCTCTTGACTGACATGCTCTCTCCTTGCCATCTCACTGCTCACTGCCGCTGGGCAGGGCTACGGAAGTAATAAGGTAAAGCAGGCGTTGATGTGTTTGAGGCGGTAAGATGCAAATGTCTACCACAGTGTGACGTCATAATGTGGAGAAAGTAGAGAACGAGTCATTTTGGCAACTTAGTTTCAACAAATGCTCTTTTAGCAGTGAGGAGGAAGTTTTGAGTTCTGAAACTTAAAGTGTTTTTATAGCACAATAACTTCTTATATGTCAAAAGATCAATGAAAATTTCTCATGTCATGATCCCTTTAAGATATTTTTACTGGAGAGCAAGACAATATACTGATTGGGAAAAATATTTTTGTCAGTGTTGTCATTTGCAGGGGTATTCTTATGGGTAATGTGGTTATCCTTTACCTTCTGACTGATTAAACACTTGCATCACCAAGTTGTCATATTGTCCTGTCAGATGCATATAACAACATTTAGCAAATGTTCATGCAACATTAATGTTTTAGAATGTGAATTTGCTCATGTTAAGATTTTTATACAAAAATAAGGCACTGAAAAATTGATTGCAAAGACGACTAATATCTTTGCGACATACTTGTGCTTATTGGGGATTATTTGGTAACATCTTATCTATGTACAAAGCACTGAAATTGGCACTTTAAATTCATGTAAAATCTGTTTGATTTTGATTGAACTTACAATAACAGCCTACCTCTACTCGGTTAGCCTGGGCTACATCTAAACATCAATTCTGGAAACTTCTGTCCAAATGCCTTTGAGCAGTATGCATGTGCCTCACTTATGTCTGTATGCCACAGGAACATAAACTTAGCTATTTACAATTGAGAGAATTTTTTGTTGAAAATATATATATATATATATATATATATATATATATATATATATATATATATATATATATATATATATATATATTCATAAATACATGTCTTTAAATACTTAATAGGAGAGCTTCCAAGCTTCAGTGCATGAATGGTGCCATTTTGCTTTTTGTCATTCCCTCACTCAGTAGTTCATTCACACTCAACTAAAACAATAAAAAAAAGCATATATAATTCATTCATATACTTTTGTCATATGTTCATATATATATATATATATATATATATATATATATATATATATATATATATATATATATATATATATATATAAATGTATTTGTATTTACACTATGTTTATCTCTAGAGAGTCTGGTGGTCTGGATCCAAAGTCATACATTGTCAAAATTTGTGCCACCACTAAGTTGACAGAGTCTGTTTTTAAGTGACTAAAAGTCTGATCAGAAACTTAGATCCTGTCATTTGGTCATTTTAAATAATAATACAAAAATGAAATTTCAGTGTTCTATTTAACAATATGTATATATGGACATCCATGTCCATATGGACATAAATAAATATGCCAATCTATAATAATGGAGTTGACAGGAGGATATAGTAAATTAATTCTAAGCAAAGATTGTTTTGTCACAATTGTGAATAGGTTCAATGAAACTTTAGAAGAATATTTTCTAAAGAAAGTTAGATAAAGTTGCTGCTGATTAACAATGTGTTAGGAGAACCACATTCAAGCAGAACATTTTGGCCACGTACGCACTCCAAATTTTTGCATCTAAATGTGGGAATGAATTCCCTAAACTATCGCTCTGTGTGTGTACAGAATGCCGGAGTCACTCCCAAAATTGCTCTATGATTTTTGTAGCACCGCACCTCAAATGAGATGTCAGTGTCCAAAAGAGAGTGGTGCTACTGCATTAACAAATAGTTGTTCATTTTGGTTCTGTACACACTCTGTGGATTAAACGAAAATTAGGTTGTGACTTCCCCTGACTTTTTTGAGAGTGAATTCTGTTGTCACTCCCACAAATAACAGATTTCTGTTTTTGGTCTTTGCAGACTAGGTCTGCTACGCTGCTGCCACTGCAAAGTATGAAGTCTTGATACAGCAAGAACACACACATGCTGTGTTGAGCATGAAGACTGCATACAATGCTGCTGCTGCTGCACAATTTAACATACATACAATCCCCTTGAAGCAGATCTAGACATGTGGTGCTGGGAAGGAGGGTTTCAGAGAGAAAACTTTCATAGCACTCTGCAGTAAAACCGGCTCACCTGCAAACAACTGAGGCAATTTAAATGTGAGACAAAAAGAGAGTATGCAAGTTGATTGGCTAACAGGTTACATGTTCAAAGAACCTTTCAGCATGTGCCACGTAGAGCTTCATGACTGATCTAGATGCAGTGTGTATGTGGCCCATCACACTTTGACCGCCATTCCCAACTGAAATCTAGCAGGTGTTCAATCGTCCACCATAATTTCCATCAAATTTGAATTACATCAAATCCTGTATTAGCTTCGAGATTAACTACTTGCTCCTAGAAATCAAATTCAAAAAGGGGAATAAATTAGCTCTTTCAATGCAGACTCTTGTGGCTCACATTTGCTGTCATGTTTATTCTCGTCTCTTCGTTACACCCTCAAGCTGTCTATAAAACTCACTGAACCTAAAGTGACCACGAACCATGGCATACTAAACCAACAACACCTGAAAAGCACTGCTGCAGCGACTACAGCAATGAATCAGCAGCTTTTAATGAGGATGGATGGATCTGTCGTCAGGTGGAGGCCTAAATAATGGAGACTAACACTCCTGCTTGCAATATCTCAAAGTTTTCTTTACCATCCAGTTGCGCATAGTGGTTTCACTTGTTCCCTGAACAGTCATCTGTAGAGTTCATTTAAGGCAGAGATAAATCTTAAATGGACTGGCAAAGATTTTCACTGTCAAGCAAACAATAAAAAAAAAGGAAATCAAGAGGAAAAGCTAATAATTTTTGTTCCTTGCAAAGGAATTGTCCTCCAAAGTTCCATAAATTATATCCACAGAAAGACACAAATCAAAAAGTATTGCTTTACGAAGGGCCTTGTCGATGAGAATTACAACACAAAGTGAACGCAAGCACACAAACATTAAAACTTTTGTGTGGTTAGTGGTTATTCAACATACTCAGATAAGTGGTGTATATAATAGAATTATAATATAATTATATCTATGTACATATGCATACACACATTCTTGTGTGGGTGTAGAATACATGTGCATGTAGAATAAATCTGACGCCATCGATTTGTCAATGCATATTCAGTCTCCGAATAATTTCAGTTGGAATGAACTCGCATACAAACATACTCTTACACACAGCTTGAAAATTTTCAAGCTATTATACAGAGACTGTCAGATCACTGAACAAACAATTGTCTGTCCAAGACTGGATTTTACCGCTGATTGATATCTTGGCAGACGAGTAACTCAGCAAAGTGTTTTGTCTAGTTCCAAGATGTCTCTCAAAATTGTGGACAATTCCCTTAGGCTGGGTATATTATACAGCCTTCACACCACTCCACTTGGAAAACAAAACAAAAAATGCCTTGCAAAACCTCTCCAAAAGTGCTTTTTATCTTTTTTTAACTTTCTCCAAACCAGGACAAGGGAATCCACCTATTCCAACACGTCACTTCTGGTCCTTTTTTTGTTTGTTTTTTTTGTTTTCCACTAACTCTCATTTGTCTCTCTTCACTGTTCTGGTCAGAGATATTCTGCATGGTTGTCATGATTTTTACCCTTTACAGGTGTAAACCTCTTCTCTTTGAGTACACTGTTTGCATTCAACATAGCAGCACCAGCGTACTTGGCACTGGCACGGCCGAGTCACCACTCGGCTCTGAGTGTTGTGGCCCCTGCCGCAGCAAATGGCCTCACAGTTTTTATCCTTGTAGCACTTGCGTGCCAACGTGCCTGCCGAATACTTGCTGGGCCGGCAAAAGCTCGGTGAGTCCTCGATGTGCAGAAGATCGGTGGTGCGGGGAATGGGGTCCGGCCGTGGGCCCAGTGGGGGCTGTTGCCCCTGGGATCTTGTCTGCGAGATTTCCCCCTCTCCGGTAGCTTCATTGGTGGAGCTGGCCATTTTGACTGAAGTCTCGTAGCGTTGTTTAAGCTGCTTGCCGATCTCGTGGAAAGGTGCCAGTTGCCTCCAGCAAGTCTGCACAGTGCAGGAGCCTGAAACTCCATGACACTTACAGGTGGTCTCCACCCCAGCCTTGATCACCTGGGCGGGACAAATGTTGAAAGTGGTGAGACGACACACATCAAAGGCATCACAGTGAAGAATTTGACCAAACATCAACATTTATGTCTCCAATTATCTCTGCAGACACAGCACAGAGCTCAGCTGCCACACATCAAAGACACAGCGAGTGCCATGTTTACCAAACCCTTATGTTACCCTTCATATTGAAAGGTCAGTTAAACATATGGGCATGATTGTTTACAAAACAAGTATTTCAAAAGCACATTGAAGCAATAACTTTGATGCTCCCTCATATTTTGATTGCTCTAACCCTGCCCAACCAAAGAGTGAATGACAACACAGCCCATTGAGGGGTACAATATTATCCTCATTCCTTCCTAATAGCCATAATTATGGTTTTATCAACGCTCTAGTCAAAAAGCTCTGCTTTAAAATATGTCAATTATGTGTAGGGATCACCAAGAAATATATTATTATAATGGTAACTTTAAAGTAAATTTTAGAAGTGAAGCGGAGGTTAAGGAACTCAAGTCACACGGAAGTCTACATGCAAACAAGTCAGGAGAGCGCTACACATTTTTGTGCTTTTCCAGTACAGATTTCCAATAAAATGTTCTCTGTCTCTCGAAATGATCCAATAAATATAAACTAGATTTCCAAACTAGAAGTCAGATCGCTCAAAGTAATCAAACACATCTTCTCAACAAACAGCCAAATTTGAGGTATCAAATTTGATTTGCAGCCAATTACATCCAATAAGAACATATTTGGTGAATACACCATACAGTTATGTAGAACAAGATTTTGGACCAATGAGATTTCACTGTGGCTCACCTGCACCACATTGAAAAAATATAATGTCCTGCCACTTGTTTCAGTCACGGCAAGAACTCATGGTTTACATGGAAGAGATTAAATTGCTAGTCGCTTTATCGTGTAGCGTCAGATAAGGACATGGTGTAACAGATCTCACACATTAAAAGTGCACTCAGTAACATTTTGCCTAGTGGTGTGGATGCAGCATCATTCAAAATCAACAGTTTTCAGTTACCGATGCCATTGTAGAAATTCATTATTCACAATCAGCCATGATTAATTTACAAGAGTGAAAGTGCCCAATAACAGGGCAGTTACTGAGATTAAGCGAGTAGTATTCAGCTGGTCATGTGACTCTAAAATGGTAGCACCCATGAGGGCGCCGCTGCCCAATGTGGAATAAAACAGCTTTTATAAGATTTCTGATATGACTAGAGTCCTCATCTCATGTGAGTGGTCATAATTTTATACATATGTTTAAAAAAATACAATTCATTTCTTTAAGAGTAAAACTTTTTTAATGGTGAAAAAGTGCTGAGTGCGCTTTTAAAACTATTCACACTGTAAGTTACCTTAATGCCATGTTATTCAGTGAGCATTACCAACCACAATGTTTGACCCATTCAACATTTCTGTAAGAAAGTGGACTTTAAGATAAGAATATATAAGGCGCTGTCTGGACAATTTCTGTTAAACAAGTGGTGAACTTTGAAGTTTTCAACAGAAACTGCAAATCCACCACAATGGAAGCAGAGGAAAATGTGAAACGTCAGCTTTAGAGTGGAGGGGATGCCGAGGCTAGCACATTCCAAGTTTGCTCTCCATATGGGATTTGACCCCAAAGACTGTACACCTCCTTACATGTGCAGATGGACAAAAACATAAAATGCAGTGCTGTAAATCTCTTATCGCAGACAAAATGGCCTGAGGACGACTACTTTAGATGGACCGAGCATAGAGGACAAGTCTGTGCTGAGCCATGCTGTAATTTATATCCATACTAAAACTAAAACGAACAATATGAGACAATCTGTTGGTGCCAGACCTGTAGTTTACTTTGGCTCTGTGTTATGGGCTTTTTTTCTTTTCCTTCTTTTTGTTTTTATTCTTACAAGGGTCTCCATATTACCTTGCCTCCTTCTCTTAACAAAAAAGATGGAAGACTTGCATTTGGGACAAACCTATAGCTCTTTAGACTTACGGGGAAACCGAGCCTTGATTAATGGGCACTTATTATAAATTACTGAATTAAATAGTCAATTAAAGTGATTTAAGCTGGGTATTTTAGAGACTATTTAAGTGACCTTAAAAAATGTATGGAGCGATTCGTTTAACCACCACAGCAAAAACAGAAAGAAAGAAAGAAATCTAAGACAGAAACAATTCAAATCAACTGCTTTATTCTATATTCAATTTACTCATGCATACTTCTCAAACCCATAACTCTTCCACACTATTTATGATCCCCAGCTTAAAAGACAGTTTTGCTATTGATATTGATAAGCAAAATTACATTAAGGCCATATATATATATATATTATATATATATATATATATATATATATACACACACATATATACATATATACATATACACACACACACACACACACACACACACACTTGTACCCTATTCACAAATGTATTTAATAATGTTAAGCATAAATGTCTAAAATTTTGTTAGATTTATGCTTAAAACAAGAAAATAATTTTTTTGTCTTACCCAATATTTGGGAACACTTTGCAATTGTTGTATTCGTTAACTTTCATTAACATTATTCGATTAAAATAACAATAATATTAATATATTAATATTTTTAACATATACTAATACATTTTTAAAATTAAAAGTTGTGTTAACACTGGTTAATGCAATATAACATAATACATGAACAAAAAAATGAACAGTTGTATTTTTAAACATTTACATTAATCAAGGTGAAAAATGCTCTAAAATGATATTGTTCACTGTTAGTTCAGTCCATTTACTAATGCTAACAAGCAAAACCTTACTTTTAAGTGTTACCCAATTTTCCCATTGCTACTACAGTAAATGTATCTTGATTTAAGGATCTTTAGCTATAAGGAGTCATTTTTAAAAACTAACCCTATACAGTAAAACATTTCGTAATTTTAACAGTAAAAGACTGTAAAAATGCTACAGTAAAAAAAAAAAAAAACATTAATTGGTTAACGGGTAGTTACCTTAAAATATACAGTAATTTTTTTAATATATATTTTTAAATAGACAATACATGTAGTTTTATGGTAAAATTTTTTAAAAATATTTTTTTTTAAATATAAAAAGTATGATTTTCTGTATAATTAACAGTAAAAGTTTATATTATGTTTAACAAGAGAGTACATGTACTTTAAGTAAATTATTGTTAAAATTACAGTAAAAAAACAATAATCAGGCATTCCCAGAACTCCCTGCATGAGCCAGTTCATTTAATTATATTTTATGGGAATAGTTATGTCTCTTCTTATTTTTAATATCAGTTACGTATATTGGGGTGTTCTGTGTTATATTTGATGTAGTTTAGTTAATGTTTATTACATTATTATAGTTACCCTGAAGGTGTTTAGTGGTTGTGTGAGTGACACTGAGCACTGTCTCTACATGTTTATAGGTCATTGCTCCTGGAAGGGCCTCCATTGATCAACTTCAAGTCATCATGTGCCCTTCTGTAATTACTATGGTAATTAACAATACATTATAACATGAAAAGCAGATTTTTACAGTTTCAGAAGGTAAATGTATATGTTTTTTATTTAATAATATAAACAACGGTAATGCGCCATGAAATACACAGGCATCAAAATTACATCCCGTAAAGCCTGAAACGTGGTTACCGTATTTTTTACGGTAAATTTCTGGCAACCACAGCTGCCAGTTTTTTACCGTAAATTTAACAGAATTTTTGAACAGTGTAATATACATGTAAAATTTGCACTACAAAACAAATATTTTATTGTTTAACATATTTTATCACCTTACCTTTATTCCTACGTTGCTGTTGTGCATGTCTATCCAGGCGCGGAGATCCTTGTTGGACCTCTTACCCAGGAAGTCTTTGACAAATTTGTTGCTGTACTTGAGGTTGTCTCCACAGCCACCCCACTGCCAGGCCTTGCGGTTCTCCAGGTCTGGAGCCTCGTCACAGGTGCAGCGCTCCATGCGGCCGGCGCTGCAGGCTTTGGCCATGGCGTGGGTCAGGCCTGCTGAAGAGATGGCGTAGAGGAATGCTGTCTCCTTGAAGCCTGTGAAGAACATGAAGATTACAAGGGAGCCAGCAGTTCATTTCTGACCTACAATCCAGTGATTTTCCTGCTAATTTAAGGGTTGAATTTCTCCTACAGGAATCCCAGTAACAGCACCAAACCCCTCTCATACTTACATGTACCTCTAGGGTGTGAAATACCGGAAGATTTGTGTGGGTCAGGCACCTTTGCAGACCAGAACTAAAGGTGGGGGTGATGAATTATGAATTTAAATCTTTAATTCATATTACATTAGAAATGTTTTAATGGTATATTCATGTAATGTATGTTAGATTTAGGAAGAAATAATAATTTAGTCTCTAAAAAGTTAATCAGAGCACAAATTTTCACCTGCCACGAAATAGACATTTGTGCTATCTGTCAGGATCAGTTCCGGAGTGGATATTGAAAAACAGTACTGCTTTTATTTATCGCAGATAAATAAAGACAAAAAACAAGCAAAACGTCAATGTTTTGCTTGTAAAAATTATTAGATAGTTGACGTTGGGCTAACTGGACATCAAAAAACAGTTTGGGCACTGTAAGAAAATTGTACAAATTAAAGGTCAAGAGTCACTAGCATCAGCAAATGGGAATAATGACTGTTTGAAATACAGGTTTCCCAAACACTCCCCCTGTCTGATGAAAAACAGATCCTGGCCCAAACACATGCCACTGGTTGAGCCAGTGTTGTTATGTCAAGGTGGTCGGAATGCTAAAACAAAAAAAGCAATGTATTGATTTAATTTTTTTAATTCTACTTTAAAAAATAGAACTTTTAAAACTTTTTTTAAGCTTACTAACTAATGTAACATAACTTATTTGCGTACTAGGGCTGCAGCTAACGATTATTTTGATAATTGACTAATCTAACAATTATTAGAATGATTATTCGACTATTCGGTCGATTATTGCGATGATTAATTATTAGCTCTTAACTGATTATTCAGCTTGTGCCCCGACTTAAAAGGTTGTATTAAACGATGCTTACTAACAATAAAGAGGACAAAATCATCTTTTAAAAATACCTCTAAATGACATTCAATGAAAAAAATACATTTATGAAGTTTAATTCAGTAAAGAATTCACTGCAAAAAAAAAAATTCTATTGTTATCAAGTGTTGCCTTTTTTTCCCATTTAAAATTGTCTACAAATCCTTAAAACAAGATACATTTACTTTAGATGCAACATATAAGATATTTAGACTTGTTTTCAGAGAATGTATCTTAAATATTAGTGTATTTTGAATATAAGTGTATTTTTTCCACTTGTTCATACTTCTGCGAGTGCAGTAAAGTCAAAATACACTAATATTCAAGATACATTCTCTGAAAGCAAGTCTTAATATCTTATATGTTGCTTCTCAGGTAAATGTATCTTGTTTTAAGGATTTTTAGATATTTTAAAATATTTGTATTTTTAATATTATATTCAACATTCTCTGATAACAAATGTTTCTTCTGCAGTATAGCTGCTAAAGTAAATGTACGGTTGTTTTAAAGGAGTTTTAGATATTTATATTGGAAAACAAGCCAAAGCAACAACAAATCAAAAACAAATTTTGTTGCAGTGTATAATGGGGCGAAGACTATCCTCTCTCACATTTTGTTCACTTCGATCCACCTTTAACTCAAAAACAAACTCTCTCTTCTTAAAAGAGCTGTGTATCGGTGATTTCCTTCATATGTGTTATGATTCACTACGTTGCACATAATAATCTAGCTGCAGCAAGAGCGCATGAGGGACGAGTGTCCCTGTGCCAGACTGTGCATCAGACAGGTGCAGTTTCAATCTCACGCCCTTAGATCGGATGACTTCACGCGACTCATAGAAGAAGCATTGACTGCACAGAGAAATGGCAGTTTCGGAGTTTGTACTTATTTACATGACCTGCTTCCTTATTATTTTAACTTTAATAAAGGATACATTAAAGATATAACGCCGGGGTGTTTCCTTTAAAGACACTCTGACATACAAGTATTGCTTAAGTGCAACACAGCTCCGGCTCCGCTTTATTTCACAATGAGAGTGCTTCTTTATTTTTCTTGTTTTGTATAATTTCCTTATACTTTCCGATCTACATCACCTTAAGCTGTTTGGAAACTTTGGAGTGCATCTGGACTGTGAGCAGTCTTCTTCCTCTCCTCAATCAGGCGTGAGTTTAAGTGCTTCTTTCGCGCGCCATCATTATCTCATGTTATGTTAAATGAGATCAAACAACTATTAGGCAAGTTTTTCGTTGTTGCGTTGTCGATAACGCCGACTAATCATTTCAGCCCTGTTGCTTACCTCTTTTTAAAATGTTCGCCCTGTAGCGACCCTCTAAGGTGCAGTTCCACCTCTCAAAGCGGAACTGGTACTGGCACTCTAAGGCACTCATGCTGATGGCCTCCATCAGAGTCTCTGCCACACCAGGGTCCCGTCTGCACATTCTGCGCTGTTTCTTTTCCAGCTTGAGTCGATCACAGAGCTTGTAGTGTGCCTTGCCCGCCCTCTCGTCTGGCTGTGAGCTCAATGGCAGAATGGACAGGGGTTCATTACCTGTCAGCCTATAAGAGAGAAAACAAGAGGACAAATAGGGTCAATGCCACCCAGGAATTGTTTAAAGGCAAACTCTTGTTGTTGCTGTGGCCTTGTGTAGGGCTAGCATTATATTACCTACACATGAAAGCAATGAAGAAACATGAAGCAATGTAAAAATGCAGAGCAACGTGTCCTTAAAAATTCAAGATGAGGAATAACTTGTTATAAAGGAGCGTAAAGGCCTTTGCACACCAACCAAAATTTTCACCGAAATCCTGAACTAGCTTTGAGGATGTATTTCATTTGCATCAAATATCTTAAAAATGGAAATAAAGTTCCTCATTTGGGTTCTCTTAACATGTAAATTATATTGCTGCATCACTACTTTGCATCGCCTGATCTTATCAAAGGTGATGCCTTTGGTGTGTGAAGGCCTTTAGACACAATGCAAACCAGAGTTAAGATGTATATGGCAACATGCAAGCAACATCACAGCTTGCAGCGTTAATATAGAAATCAACTGTGGAAAAGTCCCTTTCAAGGCAAGTCAGTTCACTTGGATGCCATCTTTGGAATGCTCCTGGGCAGCTAGCTATTTTCTATGGATACAAGCAGCATAAGAGAACAGCTCCTATCTACTTGAATGAATTGTTTAACTCAGGACCCATGTTAAGTTAAGTTAAGCTCTATTTGAACTGATTGCAGAAAGTGAAGTAATAAAGTAACTCACCACTTAAATTATTTTCCAGTGAATATTCAGTGTAGTGTACAAAGTATTGCCTACTCAGGTCACTGCCGAGCCAAGAAACTTGGCAGTGAATTCATGTGTCAAAGTTCACCAACCACGAAATTTGTGTGGAGAAATTCTTTGCCACCAGAAGTACATCAGGTGACATTCCTGATTGTGCAGATTTCCACTGAGATTGGGATGTCATTCACAGAATGTTGTTGTGCAAAGGTAAAAGTGACCATGCCTTAAGATTTTGGTCATACCACCCACACCTAGCCTAGCGGTTTACGCACATCCAAGACAATGTTCGGAGGTGTTTATGCGGCAAAGGCAAGTTCAAGTCTTGCTCACCACATTTCCTGACCCTGTTTCTCTGTCGTTTCCCCAGCATTTCCTGCCCTTTATGTACATTTATAACTACTAAAAGTGACAAAAAAGCCAAATATGGAGAAAGGCTTCTCTCTCTCTTTGAAGGCCATCTAATAAAGACAAAGAAAGGCAAAACGAGAATAAGAGGAGTTGTGATTTGTCAGTTTATGAGCTGGTTTCCAAATCGTAACCCTGCATAAGCACCACAACTCAACTCAATGCCACTAGGCCATGACTCCTGGATGTGCAAGGTATGAAGCTGCACACAAAGACTTGCTTCTTTAATTCACCGCTGTGTGTTCATAAGACAAAACAGGGCACAGCACAAATCAATAATAAGCACTGGAGAGGATGTCATATGCAGACCATTCTGGTTCCTCAGGCAAATTCTTGAGATCTTTTCTTCGAAATAATAGAACTCTTCTTAATCAAGTAAGGGTAATTCAAACTCTGAAGAGCTGATAAGCGACACAGGTTGACCAGTAGTTTGAAAAGTTTGTAGTGGCAAACTTCCAAACAGATACATGATAACACTGATTGTGTAGAATATCATATCACAGTTAACTATTCTGAAATGATTTGGGTCCAATACTCATAATAGTTATGGATTAATAAACTCTTGAAAAGCCTTGCATTTTCAGGTAGGTGTGTAAATGTGATATGATACCCTCACAGTCCAAAATAACTACATTGGACTTCCTGCTTTAAAATTAAATAATGTAATGAATAAAAGCACAAGCCTGGTTTCACCTGGGTGAACATTATATAGGACAAATCCGGCAAGGAAAAATGAATGACGGTGCTTCGGGCATAATATTTTTTTAATGTGCGTCCTGTCAGATTGGTAGCCTGAATGAATGCTAATGTGGTTAATGTTCTCTAATGTCCGATACCCCATGGAAAACACAATTATAGTTCAGAAGTTAATGTTCGTATGAACCTAGATGTTTTTACTCTCCAGCTACATGCTTCACCTCCACAATGCTAAGGTGGATTCAGTGGTTGCTTAGTTGTTCTGAATGGTTTTTAGCATTTTGCTATGCGGTCGCTGAGGTGTTCTTAGTGGTTGCTAGGGTAAAATTGATTCTGGCTCAAGTAAAAAAAGCCCACCCCAAATGTCTCTAATTACAGGAAATTCCGGTCCCTAGATATACTCTGGTCCTTCAATTTTAGTCTATGTAATGTCTTTGCCCATATCAATATGTTTTTTTACAAATATCAGCAAGCAAACTAACAAAGAACCACACATATACCCAGCGAGTACCTTTGCAATTAGAGAATTTCAGTCAATATCTAAAGATTTTATGTTTTAGACATGGTGTAGGCAGCATATGTTGGACCAGCACCTCTTTTGCCAGTTATTTCAGAGAATGCAAGCATGCAAACACACTCACTGGGTCTGCTGCATAGCTGGTGAACATCTAACCAGCATTCTGTGGTTTGTGACGAGGAGAGCCGAGTGTTACTTTCATAGCACACAGGGGACAAGACTGTCAGCTAATGACTATATTGGTCACACCAACTGACAACACTGGCAGGGTAGTAGCTCATTATGTATAATTTCTGGGTTCCTTTCACACATCCAATGAGAGACAGAGCAATAAATGGATTTGCAAAACTCACGAACACAGTTCGTACAGCACATATGTTATTGCGGTGAAATTTATGCCTTTAAATCTGCCACTTTTGACTTGTAACATAGGTGCTTTCTATTAATAACCACAACCTAGGGGTTGTCCAGACGACATATACCAACAGAGCAGTAGACGTTGACATTATTGACAGCTCTGGAGGTTTCCAGAAGCATTCTGCCCTGATCACTTTAATGTAATCTTTGAGGAAAGCCATGTCGAGAGACCAGTTCTTGGCACTGCACGTGGACTCTTGTCATGCTGCTAAATTTCCAAATGTTCATGCAATATATCCAGAGGTTGAAAAAGAGCTGCCTCATAAGGAAATCATGACACATGAAATCTGATGTTTATTCAGTAGCTCAAATGTGACTTCATGCAAAAGTAAAAGGGGGTCCAATTGTGTTTTTATTCAGGTATTACCGTCTGGCATGTTGTGAGATCTGCTTGACAAAGTGGGGGATTTCAGAATGAATTTCAGGTTCTATTCCCTGCTAATGATTGCTTTTCCCAGTAAATTCTTCAAGAGAATTTGTAAGTTATTCAGCAAGACCACAAGGTTGTCTATGGCGTCATTTTTATATCACCAGAACCTGAATTTGAAAAAGCATCCGAATTCATGATCTTCAAAAAAGACTGGGTGTAATTTGATGTTATCAAAGAATGTTGCTGTTAATTTTAAATATTTGAAAATATTTTTTAGTTTTAATAATATTTGTCACAAACCAATATTCAATACACCCTGATTCTTAATTGTTTTGGGAAGACAATATGTCAAGGAATTCAAAATCCTCTGGCTCTGGAGATATTAAAAGACACTTAAGTGCTCGGGCTGATTCCCCTCAGTGGCAGGCCGGAAGCCCCGGACTTAATTCGGACGGTGAACTGAAAAAATCCGGTGTGAATTGACGAATGTGTCGGCAATGCTGACGAAGGTTGTTGCAGACTTGGTGGATCTTGCTGTAATATGATGATGGATCACTTCCATGGAGGAGATATTCTCTGAGTTGTTTACAAGATTGTCGGACATCGAGAGACAGATCGCTGGGCATCACAGGAACTGTGCTTGACTGGTTTAATTCCTATCTCTCAGGTAGGTCCTTCAAGGTAGCCTGGAGAGGTGAGGTATCCAAGCCACATCAGCTACTTACTGGGGTACCTCAGGGATCAGTGCTTGGGCCACTTCTCTTCTCTATATACACAACATCACTGGGACCCATCATTCAGGTACATGGTTTCTCTTACCACTGCTACGCTGATGACACGCAACTCTACTTGTCTTTCCAGCCCAACAACACCACAGTGACTGCTCGAATTTCTGCCTGCCTGGCGGACATTTCGGCCTGGATGAAGGAGCAGCACCTGCAACTCAACCCAGCCAAGACTGAACTCCTTGTCTTTCCAGCCAACCCTGCTGTTGAACACAACATCACTGTGCAGCTGGGTGCAACTATAGTAACGCCTTCCAAATCGGTCAGAAATCTAGGGGTAACCATCGACAACAGACTAAATTTCACAGACCACATCTCAAAGACCACAAGATCATGTAGATTTACACTCTACAATATCAGGAAGATAAGACCCTTCCTCTCTGAACATGCCACACAACTTCTTGTTCAGACACTTGTCTTAACTAGACTGGATTACTGTAACGCTCTCATTGCAGGCCTCCCTGCATGTGCAATTAGACCCCTCCAAATGATCCAGAATGCAGCAGCACGTCTGGTCTTTAATGAACCAAAGAGAGCACATGTTACACCACTCCTTGTCTCTCTCCACTGGCTGCCAGTTGATGCACGTATCAAATTCAAGGCTCTGATGCTGGCATACAGAACAGTCACTGGGTCTGCTCCAGCATACCTAAAATCATTTATGCAGAGCTACGGCCCACTAGAAGCCTGCGGTCGGCTAAGGAATGTCGCCTTGTTGTACCAACACAAAGTGGCACCAAAACACTTTCCCGGACTTTCAGCTTCATCGTACCACCTTGGTGGAACGACCTTCCCAACTACATCCGTGAAGCTGACTCACTCTCTGTCTAAAAACACATCTTTTCCATGAGCACTTAACCAGTCATTAAAAAAAAAAAAAAAAATAAAAAAAAAAATAATCTGTTTTGAATACTATTATGATGCTAGTGATACTTGGTAATACAGCACTTTTCATACCACTGTCTCCTAAGATGATTCGCTTATGTTTTCCTCTTTTGTAAGTTGCTTTGGGTAAAAGCATCTGCCAAATGAATAAATGTAAAATGTAAATGATTATCTGGAGTCATCGGAGAGGGAATTAGCTGCTAATCCGCTAGCGACCAAGACAGATTTGCAGTGCGTCTGGCAAAAACTGGAGGATTTGGAGAATCGTAGTCAACGAAAGAACGTCCAAATTGTTGGAATTCTTGAGCATGAGGAAGGCCGATATATGGTCAAATTCCTAGATGAGCTCTTTCAGAGTCTGCTCGACATAACAGGCCATAAGCTGGAAATCAAGCGAGCTCACAGAGTCCCAGCTTGGAGATCCATGGAGGGAGACAGGACATCAATCCTGGCCAAATTTCTGAGATCATCCGATAAAGATCTCACGTTATGCCAGGCGAGGAGTAAAGGAAGGCTTTCTTGGGGGCCTGGGTAGCTCAGTGGTAAAATACACTGGCTACCACCCCTGGAGTTCACTAGTTCGAATCCCAGGGCATGCTGAGTGACTCCAGCCAGGTCTCCTAAGCAACCAAATTGGCCCGGTTGCTAGGGAGGGTAGAGTCACATGGGGTAACCTCCTCGTGATCGCTATAATGTGGTTCGTTCTCAGTGGGGCGTGTGGCGGGTTGAGTGTGGTTGCCGCATTGGATGGTGTGGAGCCTACACACGTGCTATGTCTCCATGGTAACGTGCTCAACAAGCCACATGATAAGATGCGCGGGTTGACGGTCTCAAATGCGGAGGCAACTGGGATTCGTCCTCCGCCACCCGGACTGAGGCGAATCACTACGCAACCACGAGGACTTAAAAAGCACATTGGGAATTGGGCATTCTACTATAGTATTTTCTTGTTCCCAGACTTTGCGAATTCGACAAGAGAGAAACGTGATCGATTCAAGGAATGCAAGAAACATCAACAGAAGCTCCAGTCGGGGGCAGACCATCAACGGGGGAAACGGGGACATCTGGACACTCTATTCCAAACTTCTCTTCTAATTGACAGATTCATCCAAGTCTAAGAAGTGTCCTTAAAGTGATAGTTCAGCCTTGAATTAATATTATATCATAATTTTCCCGCCCTCATTTTCTTCCAACCCCGTGAAACTATCTGTATTCTGTGGAACCCAAAAGATGTTATACATAATGTTAGGGACTGACAGTCTCAGTCACCATTCCCTTTCAAAATATGGAGGGGAAAAAAACATGCAGTGAATATAAATGATGATTAAGGTTAGCGTTTTTGGTTCATAGACCAACAGATCTGTTGGTTCATAAGTGAATGGTTACTAGAACTTTGAAGCTCAGAAAGCACATAATGGCAGCATTAAAGGAATTCAAATGACACTGGTTCAATCTCTGTCTTCAGAAGGGATATGATAAGTGTGGGTGAGAAACAGATCAATATTTAAATCCTTTTTTACTAATAAATCTCCACTTTCACATTCTTCTTGTGTTTTTGGTGATTAAATTCTTTGTGCATATCACCACCTACTGAGCAGGGATGATAATTAATAGTAAAAAAAGGACTTTATATATTATAAAGTTATAGATATTTATCTGTTTCTCACCCACACAATCATATTGCTTCTGAAAATCACTGGAGTCGTATGAATTACTTTTATGCTGCCTTTATGTGCTTTTTGGGGCTTCAAAGTTCTGGTCACCATTCACTTGCATTGTATGGACCAACAGAGCTGAGATATTTTTCTAAAAATGTTCACTTGTGTTCTGCAGATGAAACAAAGCCATACACATCTGGGATGGCATGAGGGTGAGAAAATGAGTGCATTTTGATTTTTTGTTGAACTATCCCTTTAATAATTTGATGGATGGAAGAAAGAAGTCATATGGGTTTGGAACAACATGGTGGTGAATGATGACAATTTTCATTATTAACAATAATATTAATAATAATAATATTATTACATTATTATTAATAATAATAATTCTGTAATGCATGTTCAATGAGTATCATGTACTGAATATAGGAGAGTAAACATCCATTACATTATAAGTAACTAGATACACACTACTTGAGTATTCTTTTTATTGAATACATTCTTACTCAAGTAATTCTTAACATTATTACTTTTACTTCTACTTGAGCTATTTTTTTTATTTTATTTTTTAAGTAATTGTACATTTACTTGAATAACGTTTTAGGCTACTCTACCCACCTCTGCAATTATCCAATGAGAACATACAACAAGTCAATTATCCTATCTAAAAACAATCACCAGTGACCTACAACAAAGATCATACAACACCACCAATTATCCTAAAAAGCTAATATCACAGCATCAACATAAGACAAATTAAACTTTACAATTAACATTATAAATAGATACATGATATTCAGGCAAATTAATTATAAACCAATAACTATTCTGTTATATATCACTATATCTATTAAATTACATGGGAGCATCTATAGCAGTGTGCCGTTCTCTCCTTGTTTTATGAATCTTCTGCTGTTGTGGCCCAGCCGCCTCAAGGTTTGACATGTTGTACATTCTGAGATGATATTCTGCTCACTACAACTGTACAGAGGGGTTAACTGAGTTACCATAGCCGTTGTCACTTTGAACCAGTCTGGCCATTCTCTGTTGACCTCTTTCGTCAACAAGGCTTTTCCGTCCACAGAACTGCCGCTGACTGGATGTTTTTTGTTTTTGGCACTAAGTAAACTCTAGAGATTGTTGTGCATGAAAATCCCAGGAGATCAGCAGTTATAGAAATACTCAAATCAGCCCATCTGACTGAGATCACATTTTTTCCCCATTCTGATGGTTGATGTGAACATTAACTGAAGCTCCTGACCGTATCTGCATGATTTTATGCATTGCACTGTTGCCACACAATTGGCTGATTAGATAATCGCATCAATAAGTAGATGTACAGGTGTACCTAAAGTGGTCACTGAGTGTATATATATTATATATATATACACACACACTGTATATATATGTGTGTGTGTGCGTGCGTGCGTGCGTGTTGGTATCAGGACATCCTAGGTAATGCACATACTCATATCTGAGTCTACATAAAGGCTATCACCTTTTTTTTTTTAATTTCAGATGTTATTACTCAGTAAAACAAGTGGTGGAAGTTTGCTTTTTGTAAAATGTGCTGTGCCTGTGTTCAGTGATTTAACGCAATACACACATACTGGTCTGATAAGCTTCCGAGTTTCTTGTATTTTTTCCCCATAAAAGCAGAGCCTCATCCGTTGGTTTGCATAACTTCAACAAGAACCGAATAAAAACAGAGCAGAATTCACATTGTCACACTGTGCTTTGCTTTCAGAATCACAGACATCATCATATCTTCTGCCCTCATCCAACACCTCGACGAAACACAACCACAGTGTCCCCAGTGGACTCAATTGTAACTATGATTTGGTGAGAGATTCAGAGGGAAAATACAACATAATTCAGCACTGCTCAAAGCAGGCAAATGCACAAAGGAACATTCATTTGCTATAAAGTACTGTTTTTAATACTCAAGTAGCTGGTACAGAATAAGTACTCAATTACTCGTGTACATCCCTAATTAACAGAAGCGTTTCACTAAATATTAGGGATGTCATGATTATACGGTTTCACTATTAACTGCGATTAAAAATGTCAAGGTTAATTTAACCATACAAATTTAGAAGCTATGGTTAAAAACCTGGCAAACATATACATACATACACTATATATATATATATATATATATATATATATATATAGAGAGAGAGAGAGAGAGAGAGAGAGAGAGAGAATGGTGCAAAGGTCTTTCACAAAAGCATTTGTCTTAAGATGGTTATTTATATTTTCATCTGCATATATCAGTGTGTCAATAGGAAATATAAATGTTAGACTCCCAAACATTAATTTTGCAAATAGAAAAGATTAGAATAGAAGAGCAGGGAGCCCTGCAACAGATGTCATGACCCCCACAAAGCCCCCCACTAAACATCGTGTCAGTCTGAGATTACATAAAGAGACAGAAGCAATTGAGACAGCCTAAATAGATAGAAGAAATGTGGTGAATTCTCCAAGAAGCTTGGAACAACCAAGAAAAACTGTGTCCAGGTGTACCTAGGAGAACTGGTGTTGTTTTAAAAGGCAAAGATGGTCACACCGAATACTGATTTAGCTTTATGTTTACTGGACTTTGTATGACATTAAGTGATAAATGAAAACTATTTTTGTCATTATTTTTGAAGACATCCTCACTATGCAACATTTTTCACAAGTGCCTAAAACTTTTGCACAGTACTGTATATATATATATACACATATATATATACACACACATAAACACACACACACACACACACACACACACACACACAATATATATATATTATTTGCATATTATTGAACAAGTCAATCATTGGCATAGAGTTCACAACAATCCATTTTGCAAGTGAATTTGTCAATCAGTCAGAGATTTATTATGAGGGCTTATCTAAGGACCTGTCAATGTACAGCTGTGTCAGACGAATGCAGTAGTTTTTCCATTGTGTCTCGAGACCAGAAACAGAAAAAACAGACAATTAGATTCATCATGCATCGACCAGTGGTTGCTCAGGAAAACTGTGGATAATATAAAATAGTTTTTCAGTGTACGCCTAAATGTCAATAACTCTTGCACTTGTGTCTGGTTGGTTACTGGCTGTTACCCTGGTTATGGATGGTGGCCGTGTGGTGCTTCGCCAGGTGTCACAGACTGAACGTGAACTTTCAATTCATGTGAAACTGGGACTACATATGAACTCCAAAATATAACAGAGGAATTCGATCTACCAGACTCATACCACCAAAAAAGCAACTTTAAACATCTGTTTGGGAGCATTTGATTGACTGAGGGTTTCTGAAGAAGACAGATGTAAAGTAGTCAAATGACAGAAGTCATATAAAGATACACATCCTACAAATGGGGACAGGATGTTCCACAAGTCATCCATCAGCAAATTAAGCATGGTAAGCTTTGAGAAGTTACGTCTTAACTTATCCTCATTATTTAAAGAATTGTTTGTGTACAAATTCACAGCATTGAACAGTATATTTATGTTCCTTTTATTATGCATAGTCCACAGGTTCATTTGTGAGGTGTTGTGGCCAGATTAAAGAACAGTATTTTTAAGGAGCTTTTGATGATTCTTTATGGTGGGGTGTCTGACAGACAGCAGATTGCTTTAATAAACTGTTGCAGAAGAAAAAAAAAAACTGTTGGACGCCGTGAACTACATGTTGCGCACCCACAATCATTTTACAGTTATGCACTCCAGTTACACTGAAGCACATTATTCTGCACCCGGGATGCAGATAAGCGGTGTTGTGCCCTATGTTGGATCGTCTCTTTTTACCTCCTATTTATATTTTGTGTATTTATCAGTTTTCCTATTGTATGGTTGCGCTAAACGCATCCACTCACATGTTCAATTGTGATATGATGTCACTTTTTTGCCTCAGTTCGTGTTGCATAAAAGAAAATGTGCAAATAATCGTAAAACCAGTTAACCGTGTTTTTTTTTTTTTTTTCTCAGACAGTAATCTAACCGTCAAGAAATATTTTGTTATACAACAGAAGACCTATGTAGTTCAACACAGTGACCCGAACAGGTGAACTACATCTTATTGGTTCATTTACATCAACTGTCCAAACAAACTTAATTCTCTACAATGAATAGAACTTTCTAACACTACTACCGTTTAGGAGGGCACATTTGATTGCCTCAGCTTGCTTGGCTGTGAAGTTGTGTGTGCAATACTGGTGTATGGAATCACATTAATAGACCTACATGTTTGCAAAATGATTTTTTTATGTACATATCGTGGTAGTTTCCTGGTGAAACGAACACTAGAGGCGATTCAACAATGACTTTTATTCACTTTCAAACAAATCACGACTAAAACGGCAGATGACATTTTTTTTTTATGACACTATCAGTTAGGTTAAGATAGGGAGGTCGTTTTGCATGTTTAAAACTCGATAGAGCATTCATTTTAAAAACCTCATCTGTATGGCAGAAAATTTCACTAGCTTTTAGTGCCACACAGTAAAAATTTCCCCTCAGAACTGCCGTAATACGTATAAGGAACCGTGTAATATAATTTAGCAAAAATGTTACCACAGTCAAGTAATATTTATGATATCAGGCTGTAATTAAAACATAAAAACCAATGTAGTGTTACATGGCACTTCACCACTACTTGTTGGAAAAAGACGCTTGTTCCTTGAAAAGCTACACTATATTAAAAAAGCTGAACTTCTGTAATGCTACTGAAAATGTATTTAAGTTAGTAGCATCGCTTCTTTCAGTCCGATACACCCTGACACTGACACTTACTTCATGGTCACCATAGTCATTCTCTGTACCACCTAATAAGGAGAGCTATTTGCTTCTTCTGAGGCCTATGCCAAAATGCTGTCTTTATTTGTCACCGTTGCTGGAGCAAAGACCTCTCAAAAAAGGAGGCAATTTGGTTGTTCGAATAATTTGGTGTCATGAAACCGTAACTACATAATCCAATTATGACATTAGACATGCTTGTGGCTGCACTGTGATCCTGTAATGTGCTGGCTCACAGCGAGACCTCCCTCAACATGTAACACACTCTAGGGTTCTCTGGGAATGGTAAAAAGGAATGCACAATTCTCAAGCAAAGTGTATTTTTCCACTCTACCTACATCCTTGTCTGGTCTGGTCGTATGTTGAACTTTCAAATTCTAGTACAGCTTATAGATAAAACAGGACTGACGGCACACTGCAAATGAAACCTCAGCAAAGCAATCAAGTGCAAGGCCCTTTTTACAGCAGTTTACCAAGAAAAAAAAAATGATGCAAGCGGTTATTGGAGCCAAGTATACATAATCTACAGATTTCATTCCATGTTCTAAAGGGGAATTCTGAAGACATAACACCGATTTAAACAGGTGGCTGCAAATGTCTGCGAGACATTTCCCTAGGGAGCCCTGACAAGGCATGAGTTCATGCAACTAGTCAGCATGTTTAAGTGAACACAATCACAATCTTTGTGAGCTGAAGCTAGGTGTAAAGAATCTGTTAGCTGTGGTAATTTGACATCTATTGACAAACTGTGAAACAGAAACTAGGCAAGCAAAGACTTGCCAAAAGTTCTTAACAACACCCACGTCCATAGCTTATTTTATTATGAGAGTTTATCCCTTTGAAACACTGCCACGTTTAACGTTACAAATGTAATTAATTAGGTTATCTACGTAATATAGCCTCAATTTGATTCTTAACACCAACATATTTAAATGTTTAATATAAATTTCAATTTAATTGCAACCCTCTAGATTTTACCAATTACCATAAAAGGGGCAATGTGATTACACAAAGTGAAGCTGCTACCTTTAAAATGGATGTTTTTATCATGATTGGATTGATTTATCCAAATGAAAGTAACAGAAATTTCGGTAACTTCTTTGTATGAGGCTTGTGCATAAACACAAATGCTTCTAGTTATGCAAAATAGATTTTTTTTATGTGTTGCTGTGTTCTAAAATGTATCCAAATGGCATTCACAATGCAACGCAAATATGTGGTTTAATGGCACAAACGCAACTCTAAGGTACTAAGGTTTGTTACAATCAAAGCAACGCAAACACAAACCTGAAGCATGTTCAACAGGATCGCACACTTGTAATGCATTGGAAAAGCATTCGTTTCTGTTTTTGCGTACTTGGGCAAAGTATATTTCTGGCCTAATGCACGTTGCAGATTACTTATTATTATTCACAGACTCAATCATTTTGCTCTAAAAGCCTTAGTAAAACTCAGGAATTAACAGCATTCACCCCTCAATCCTTTAAAGCCCCTTTAGAATCATTATCAGCCAATAACATACAGACCTGAAACATGTTGGGCTGTAAGAACTCTAGGAACTGAGGACAAACTGACAGGCCTCACAGAAACAAAAGGGAAATTTCATATCAGGTCTCTAAGAAGGCTTTGAGACTTGCTTCTATCTGCAACTCAAAAGCTACTATGGACCTGGAGAGCTGCCAGAGATACTGAGCTCCACTAATCCCTCGGCTACTGGCGATGGCTTACAGCCCAGTATTTTTAGCCTTTTACCCAGAGTGCTGGAGGGCAAGCCTGGATGTGTGAGAATGGAGAGCAGTCAAATATTCAGGCTTTTGAAAGATGAAGTCACCACAGCTATGTGTGAGCTTTTATTTGTACTCTTTTTCCAAAACTATATAGATTTGACAGACAGCCCTATTGCTTACAGTGTCTACATCAATGAAGACTAGCGATAAATCTTACATTTAAGTTTCGAGAATCTAGACTTCAAGGAATAGTTAACCCAAAACTGAAAATTCTGTATTTACTCACTCATGTCATCCCAAATCTGAATATTGTTTCTCCCCATACATTTTAAGTGAATTATTTCTTTACCAATGGAGTCAAAAGGTTAAGTTTCATTTCTATCATTCACGTTGATATCATTAAAACCATGACCCCCCCGCCAAAGATTGCATCCTAGTACCTGATGTAAACTAATTCTGTGAAATTGTTTGTTTGCAGAGTTCAAACAAATATTATCTGTAACACTTGCCTATTGCTGTTTTGCTGAATCATTGATTTAACTGGTGTGTTTCTCATAACAGACCTTGTAGTACAATATCTAATGGCAAACATCAGCATTCAGACTAATCTAAATCATTGTGTGGATGTCGACATGGCAGTGATTGATGCCATTTGTCAAATCCCTACAGGCTGTCATTGCTGTCAAGACTGATTTCATTCATCTATACTCATGCCCAGGGGCTACATTAAGGTCTTCTTGTCATTGGAATAGGTAAAGTATATTCTAGTCTTGAGGCCCTGAAAGCTGAGCTGGCAGCACATTTTAAGCATGACAACAATAGGGAAGAGTAAATGATGAGGTCTCGAATTCTTCTAAACCAGGAATTCTCAATGCTACTCCTGGTAATATACCTTTCTAGTTTAACCCTGCTCCAACGCACCTCCCTGTCATTTACAGGGAACTTGAAGACCTTGACTAGCTGGTTCAGGTGTGTTTGATTAATTGGAACATTTCAGGAAAGTAGAGTTAGGGCTAGGTTAGGATTAGGGTTAACCTTGTTCTGCCCAACCTTGTTCTTCTAAACTCTCTTGAGATTCACATTTGGTTGTTATCAAGGTTAGGGTTAGGGTTGGGGTAGGGTCCGGGCTATTTAGGGTTGCTGAGGGACAATAAATAAACAGTGTATGAATCACATGTGAATCTTGCAAGACTTTTTGCAGAACAATGGATAACTTGTGGAAATGCGTAACTTTTTTTTTAATGTCAAAATTACTTTCTCCATTCCAAGTTTAATGTGCAGAGAGAGACAACTATAAGTAAGACATTTGCAGGCTAATTTCCTCAAACTGTAAAAATCTGCTCTATTTGATTGAGTGGCCCATCCAGCCCAACACAACAACATTAACTCAACCAATGCTGTGAGTTTGGGCAGTGACTATCCATTATTTCAATCAACAGCAGATTGGATGAGTATTTAGGAAAGCTGTTTGAAAACAAATTTTTTCTATTTATTTTTTTTCATTTGGTGAGGCTTGTCACAATTCAGCTTTAACACATCTCTGATAAATTAAACTATTGAGTAACAAATGTGTTAGAAACAGCTGCAGGCTCCAAAATATCTAGTATCTAATATTATACATTATATTATATATTATATTCTCTGTCTAAACAATTGGAGTTCCCTCACCTGTACTTCCTCAACACACCTATGCTCCTCCCACTTACAATAAATGAATAACTGATAATCTTATGCTGCAACTAGTTACTAATTTTCAGCCGTGTGGTGAGGGCGAGCCTGAATTTGTGCAACTGGACACACCCCTTAGCATGATAAATCACAAATGGGATCTCTTTAATATCTCAGTTTTTCTCCTAGACCGCACTGAGATTAAATGGAAAGCAGATTTCAACATGATAACACAGAAAATCAACATGTTGCTTCTAAAAGTTGAAAAATCCTGAAATCAACCCAATTCATCCAAATTATTGACAAGTGTTATCCCCTATTAGACATTTTTGCATTAATTCAATCGTGAACACATTTCCTTCCAATGCTACTGATAGCGTGTTGTGTGAGCAGCCTCCAAGACACAGGTTCTGGTCCCGTGGAAACCAGAAAGTAATCATGTTTACAGAATAAATGATGAGTGTGATTTGGAGGTTGCACTTTCGCTCTGAAACTACATTTATACTCCATTGAAGGTTAGGTTTAGGGTTGAGGTTTGGGTTAAGGGGTAAAGATAATAAAATATGCATTTCTGTTCACTGTATTACATCATTTATAACTACAATTTTTCACCTGGAAACTGGAGCTTGCATCTGCCCATACATTCACCAACACTTCCAGCTTCGACCACTGGGGGCAGTAATTTGAATTTCAGTGAGCACAGACTGATTTCATCAGCAAAACTTTCGACCTATTGTTGCCAATTTCATAGTGCGACAAGTCCGCAAATGTACACTTTTACTAAGTCTTTCAGAAGTTTACTAAGAGTTTCAGAAGAGACCTCAACAATGACTCAAACAAAAGATTTGCCAAGATACCAAAGTCTGCAATCAAAAGTCAGAGATTTTAATATGAACTAAACTTTTCTCAAACAAGTTCTTCCAAGACCAAATTATCTGAGCAATGCTATCCACAATTAATTGTATAGCTCTATACTGTTACTGTATCTAAACAATTGTCTCATTTGTGTCCATTTTCATTTCTCCTAAAAAATGTTAGAAACATCTGAGACAAAGTTGATACATAAATGAGACATAGTTGAGAAGTACATTGGGTCTCTTGAGCTTTGAAAGAGCAATCTTTGAGTGATAACATTTTCCTCTGGACATTCATTCACTGATTTATACAGTACTTTTTATTTCAGGTGTACATTTGCAGCAAGAGATTCTGAAAGCACTGTTTTATCTTTTGGGTTGTGTTATTCTTCCCACTTTTTCCATCACGCTCTCTTTGCCGTATCCTCACTAGAGTCTTTTTGCAGCGCTCTCATTCAGCGCTATGGGGCTTGTTTGCCCCTTTTTTATTACTGTCAGCACTTCATATTACCCGTGACATTACCGTCATATGCATTTTCCGTGGTGAGGGCTGAACTAAAATGGTCCATTACACACTCTGGAGGTCCTTGCCAGGTTCCTTATAGTTGTTTTTTATTCAAAAGTCTGTTGTCTGTCTTTTCAACTTATTTAGGGAGCTTAGTTCTGACCTCGTGATAAAGCGTTTATGACTTTTAAAATGTAGTTAGAGAACTATTAAGTAATGGGTGAGTAACCACTGTAGACTTCAAGGATGAAATGGTGAAACAAGGAAAGCAACATACAGTGTACTGCACAAAAGACTCCATTCACTTATGTGTACACAATTCTATTTGATAATAATTAAAAGTCTAGTTAAATGGCTTTCACAACCCTAATTACATTACTGGGCCAACTTACACCTAGTCACTTCATGTGTCATGATTGCTTAGATTGCTATCTGATACATTACATTTACACTTGGCCACCTACAGTAAATGTTTCTCCGCAAAATGGATATAAATCTGATCTACTTTTACTGCGTTATATGCAAATATAACATTTATTTCTGTGACATTAAGCAAGGCAATGAAATTTTCACAGATAATATCGTTTCTATATAGGATACGTTTCAGAGTTATTTTTCGACTTATGGTCACGTCTTGTGTGCGTCTCAAACCACCTCCAGAGGATTGAGTGATCGGATTGCTATCAGTCTCAAATGCATCTTGAAGGGCATTTACACTAGTGTTTTTTCATGATCGTTGTGTTATGAGAGTAAATAGGTTCAATTTTGACTTTATGTTTACTTGAACAAGCATTTTGTGTCCCTGTCTAATAAGAATCCTAAGCATTTACTAGGTCCAGTCTAAGCTTTTCACATCAACAGCTCATGACAAATGAGTGACAGTCCATTCACAAGCTTAAGGTCATGACCTTTCTGTCAAACAGCTCTTTACATATACCATAACAGCAAGTGTTGCATGTGAGGTATGACATTTTTTGGCTCATGAGCAACATGATGTCAGAAGTGAAGAGATCGCTTGGGAAAAGAGAAGGATCTTCTAGAAGAGGAAAGGTCAGTGGATAACATTTAAACCTGATGTTGCTCTGAGTATGGGAGCGAGATTATAAAAAACAGATGTGAAGAGATAAAGTATTAGAGGTCTGCAGGGGCCTTAAAATGAAACCCAGCCCGTACCCAAGACCCTACCCGGCCTGAACGATACAGTCAAATTTTAAGCCCAAACCCGACCCCGAAATCGCTTACTATCTATTTCCTTCTCCTAGCAAGTACTGTTGCAATAGGCTGTATTTTATGCAAGCATATAGGCAACATTTATAACAGTACTGAAACAGTAAACATGCACAGTTTTAACAAGACACAGGAGCCCCTTAGTACACTAGAGCAGAAGGGAAAAAAAGCATTGACTTACCGTTTATTTGCTGAAACTTCACTTAGTGCAGAACAATCTGGAATAATATGAAACAATGCAACAGTCCACTCTATGCAGCCTGAACTGGTTTAGAATGTTGAATCTTTGTGACAACTGCGCTAAAAACAATCCAGACACAGCGCAAAGAATGAAACAGAGCACAGGTGTCTTTTTAACTTGACATGGTGTTTAAAATATGCCGGTCCTGCGAGAGACGCTGAAGATAAAGTGAGATGCTGTGCAAATGTCAAAGACATTCGTCCAGCATGTGTTTAAACAATGGGAAAACAGAACAGATGCACGCAATAACACATTCGGCCCCTAACTCGTCCATTTGCGCATGTCTGTGAGCAAGTGCGCGTGCGTGAAACAAGTTCGGTAAGCCTGTTTATTTTTCCATTTATTACAAACCCGACCTGAACCCGAAGTCCTACTTGAAAAACTGACCCGAACCTGGCGCGAAACCTGTCGGGTTCTCGGGTCCCGTCGGGCCTGGGTCAGATTGCAGATCTCTATATAGTATAACTTATCACACTCAAATCCTCCCAGTTTTACAGAACATCACGCAGAGGCAGCACTGAAGAATACAGTATATCCTTGAGGTTTGATCTGGGTGGTTTATCAAATATTCACAATGTATCCACAATGATTTTGCTTTTATTAATCTAATGAAAATTAAGCAACATAATGAATATCGCAAATAATTTAAAGTGATTTTTATTTGGCCATTAATGGGTTAGTTAACCAAAAAAACTACAATTCTGTCCTCATGTCATTCCAAATTGAAATTAATTTATTTTTTCCCTGGAAAAGAATGTTAACACTGCTCTTTTTTCCATACAATGAAAGTGAATGGGGACTGAGGTAGTCAGTGTCTAACATTCTGCCTTGCATCTTTCTGTGTAAGAAAGAAAGTCATACAGGTTTGAAACAACATGAGGGTGAGTAATTAAAGACAGAATTTCCCTTTTTGGCAACTGACTCCGCAGTACTTAAGTGACCTTCTACCACGCTATATTCTATCATGTTCTTTACAATCACAAAATTCTGGCCTGTTAATAGTTCCTAGAATATCAAAATCCACAAAAGGAGGTAGATCCTTTTCCTATTTGGCTCCTAAACTATGGAATAGTCTTCCTAACACTGTTCGGGATGCAGACACACTCACTCAGTTTAAGTCTAGACTAAAGACTCATCTATTTAGCCAGGCACACACCTAATTTATCCTTCAACTCATAATTAGGCTGCTTTAGTTAGGTCTGCCAGAACCAGAAACAATGATCATGATCTATAACTCTGCAATAAATTGAATGGCATCTATGCTAATATTATTTTATTTGTTTCCCTGTCTCAACCTCGGGACTCCTATTCTGAGGTCACCAGAACCGGCTAGATCCAGCTCCATTCCTGCTTCGTGTTGTACTCCACTGCTACGTGTCGCTGTGTGATGATGACTAATAGCAGCCGGTGCCAGCCAAACATCACTTCAGTCTATTACGATGGACTTCATAGGATGAACTGATGCTAACTCCAACCATAAGTCATGGGATACTTCATATGCCATAGCCTGAACCTTGGATTTAGGATAGACCTCACCAAAACTACTGGCCAGGTTAAACTGCGATGCACCTCGCTGATCTCTGCCTACATCACCTCGGTCTAATGAAGGACTACACTCTTGAAATGGAAAATATAGACTATCATTTAATTGCCAACAAAACCCTTCATCAGCCAGCTAACAAGAACAATGCATCAATGTGAACTTCTGCAGTTAATCCAGGATGAACTTCAAAGACATTAGTCATTAATCTTACAGTTCTTGCAAAATGTTTTAAACACTGACCCTTAACGCTTACTTAGTTTAATCATTTTAAACCATGACTTGCACTATACATAAGTAATATTGGCATTATATTCATGACTGTGGGGGCCAGTTCCCCTCTCCCAAGGTTATTTTTCTCCATTAACAAACATCTTATGGAGTTTTGTGTTCCTTGCCTTCGGCTTGCTCACCGGGGTTATAAATACAATTATTATTTAATTACTTATTTTTAAACAGTACACAATCGTATTTTATCAAACTACACAATGATGACTCTAAGACATTATAGATATTACAGTTTTATATTCTGTTAATGCCTGATCTTCTGTAAAGCTGCTTAGAAACGATGTGTGTTGTGAAAGGCGCTATACAAATAAAAATGACTTGACTTTTTGGGTGAACTTTGCCTTTACATTTCCTTAAGAATAGTCAATTTTGTGATCATTTAAGAGTTCGAAAGAGTGATTAATTTCTGTTTAATTCAGTTCAAACTGTCAATTTTAATGAATCGATTCCAAAAATCTGATTCAATGATTCCTTTGTATCTGCAGAAGTATCTGCACGTCTACATTGTCAGCAATGACTGTTTGGTTAAAATTATAGTATATAAATATTTAGAGACTGTAATATCATATTGATTTAATTTGTTTAACTATATCGCCCAGCCCCACTTACACTGTATGGAACAAATGCTTTTTAAGCAAATTAATTGCTACTATTAAATACGGATTTTCTCTTTATGTGAGCACTTAAGTAGGTTTGAAACCACAACACTGCCCTACAAAACGTCACTGCTGTGGTTGCACCACAAAAAGTAGTGCTCAATGTGCACACGCACACACATGCAGACACACACATACCGCACTACACATGCTGAGCTGAAGTAGCAAAGGGAGACAGTAGACACTTCTAGACTAAGTGAACTCCCTTCCCATACGTTTGGGCTTGCTGGTTGTGTGGTCTCCCAGCTAGCAGGTCAGGGTCCCCAACAGGGCAATTACTCCAAATGCATGCCAATCATTCCCCCAGCTGTTGACCCTAAACAAAGCCTTTACTCAGACAACACCCCCCCCCCCCCACCACCAAGATGTCTACCACAGTAACCCAAAACAAAGACAGATGTGGGAAAAAGTGTGAGTTACTCGCATAAGCCAAACAAAAACCTTTGAGGAGTCCATTCGTGTTTCTTTCTTGGCATGGAATGCACATCTTTAATTCTCTGGACAAAAACATGGCAACCATAGCCGAATCTCAGCAGATGTGTCAGCAACACAGCTTTAACGTTAGTTCATGATGATGGTTCAACTAGAATGTTTCAAGATGCTTCGATGACAATTTACACACCACTAGGAATATGACCCAGGTAGGTTAAAGAAATTGTTAAAATAACAAGCGAAAGTTAAACACCCAAAAGCCTGCTCAGTATCAGCCTAATTAATCTGTGGATTTGTTGGCCCCCCTTCCTGGTTTGAAACATTCCCCTCTAGGGGTATAAGGATACCTCCTCCACTGAGGGCAGAAAAACACCTCCTGTTCTAGGAGTAGAAGAACTCCTCCTTCAGGGACAAAAGAGCACCTCCTCCTCCAAGGGCAGATGAACACCTCCTCCTCAAGGGACAGATGAACACATCCACTAGGGGCAGAAGATCAACTCCTCCTCCAGGGGCAGAAGAATACCTCCTTCTCTAGGGGCAGAAGAACAACTCCTCCTTCTACAGTGGTAGAGAAGCACCTTCTCCTCTAGGGGCAGAGGAACACCTCTTCCAGTGGAAGAAAACACCACCTCCTCCTCCATGGGCAGATGATCCCCTTGTCCTTCAGGGCAAAAGATCCACCCCTCTTCCAGGGGCAGCAGAACACCTCCTCCTCCTCCTCCTCCTCCTCCTCCTCCAAGAGCAGAACAGCACCTCCTCCTTCAGGGACAGAAAAGCATCTCTTCCTCGAGGGGCAGAGGAACACCTCCTCCTCCTCCTGGAGCAGAGGAACACCTCTTCCAGTGGAAGAAGAACACCACCTCCTCCTCCATGGGCAGAGGATCACTTCATCCTCCAGGGTAAAAGATCCTGCCCTCTTCCAGGGGCAGAGGGACACCTCCTCCAGGGGCAAAAGATCACCTTGTTCAGTGGTAGAAGAATCTGAATGGCATCCCATCTAGATTTTGTCTGGCTTGGCCCAGCAGGAATTCAAGAGCATCAGATGCAGCCAAGCAGCAGTGGTAGCCTGTTTTACATCTTTCCAACCCCCAACGCTACAGCCAAATAATCCTAATGACTGCTTTTATAATAAAAATGCTAGAGCAAATGTTTACCTGTGGGGTGCGGTTAGCATAGCAGGTCAGTGATTACTGCTGATTAGAGTTTGATGGGGTATATCGTAAAGACTTATGTTTATTTGTTTGAGGTTTTGAATTGGGATGAAAATTCAAGGTCCAATTCAAGAAGTTGCCTAAATGTGTATTCTGCAAATATATCACAGTAAAACTACATCCATGAAAGTTTCAAAGTAAAACAATATTACATTAAATGAATATGCTACAAGCTTTAAACAGCATCCAAAAACATTTTCCTTCTCTGAAAAGTTGGAAGTATAAATCACATGGAAAAGTGTATTACATAACTATGACTGTGTTCTAATAACTTAAGTTAAGTCACAAATTATTTTAATGGCTAGATCAATTACATGTGTCTGAGAAAATGCCTGACTGAGACCTGGGATTCTGTGCTTAAATCACTCATGACTTCTCCATTCATCTTTCACTAAAATTTGAGATACAAATTCGACACAAAGCAGCAAACACACTGCAAGAAGTCCCAAGAATAGCATATTTTAATTTTAATCTGTCATGACAACTCAATACAAGTCAAAAGGACAAATTTGTAATCAATTCATAAACAGCAAGGGTCTCAAACTCAAATTACCTCAGGGCCACTGGCTTGATGGTGTTCTCCATCAGAGTCCAGTTAAACAGCTGCAACAAATAGTTGTTTTAAAAAAGTGTTTAAACATCCATGCATTTTAACTATTTACAGATAGTGGCAGAGTTAGCTTTCAACTTTTGGCGGATGTGAGCACATAGGCTTGTTGTCATCAACTAGGCTACAATTGTAATTCATGTTGAAAGCCATGTGGTAAAATATACAGTTGCCCCAAAGTATTCGGACACCTTATTTACACTCACTGTAAATGTCTGTGCATTATACACAGAATCAGCCACAACATTAAAACCACCTGCCTAATATTGTGTAGGTCCCCCTCGTGCTGCTAAAACAGCATCAACCCGCATCTCAGAATAGCATTCAGAGATGATATTCTTCTCACCACAATTGTACAGAATGGTTATCGGAGTTACCGTAGACTTTATCAGTTCGAACCAGTCTAGCCATTCTCTGTTGACCTCTCTCATCAACAAGGCATTTCCATCCACAGAACTGCTGCTCACAGGATGTTTTTTGTTTTTGGCACCATTCGGAGTAAATTCTAGAGACTGTTGTGCGTGAAAATCCCAGGAGATCAGCAGTTACAAAAATACTCAAACCAGCCCGTCTGGCACCAACAATCATCCATGTGATTATCTAATCAGCCAATCGTGTGGCAGCAGTGCAGTGCATAAAATCATGTAGATACGGGTCAGGAGCTTCAGTTAATGTTCGCATCAACCATCAGAATGGGGAAAAAATGTGATCTCAATGATTTGGACCGTGGCATGATTGTTGGTGCCAGATGGGCTGGTTTGAGTATTTCTGTAACTGCTTATCTCCTGGGATTTTCACACGCAACAGTCTCTAGAATTTGCTGCGAGGGGGTTTCGATTACAGCTGCTGAGAGAGTGACAGCAGGTGGGGTTAAGGCATCTGCTGCCTGCCAGGAACAAACCCAGGAACTTTTGTACAATGGGCTTATTCATTGCATGTGATGCATGCCCCGGGCATAATAAACACAGGAGTGGATTTATTATATGGAGAATGAAGGCCACCCGCAAGCAGGTGAGTGATACGTGCAAGCTGTTTTATCTCTTCGCATCGCACGAAAACGCTCACTGACTTTCATTTGAACCAGTTTCAAAAGCGAAACTGCCCGAGTGAGACCCAGCGTGTGTGTGATAGAGACTGAGATGGACGTGGCCATTCAGCAAGCTGCAGACAGTTATACTTGTAGAGACTGAACGGCAACCAGAGAAAATAATATTTTTGAGATTTTAAAGTTCAGCAAATTTAAACTGCAGCATTCAATATTTTTTTATCAGGGACAGAAAACTAAATGTTTTTCAATTCGGTTCGTTCTGAGCAAAAACTTTCGGTTCAGAAGTTCCGCAGCCTCCTTTCCAAAAGTTTACCGGTTAGAACAAATTTAAAAAACGGTTAATTACGTGAAATACCAACTGCAGTGTTGCCAGATCTCACAAGAGAAACAAGCAACATGGTCTGGAAAAACAAGCTCCTTGCTTCACCAAAATAAGCAGAAATAAGCAATACATGTTTTTCCAGTGTGGTGGATTTATTGACATAGAAATCATAACAAGCAGTTGATTAACAGTTAAGTAAATTCTATTTACAGATCTGTTTCTGAGTCAAAACCCGGCAGCATCAAATCTGTATTCATTTAACATATCTAACAATAATTCAGTGAAGACTTGGAAACAACTGAGAAATGTACTTTTTACCTTTACTAATGTTTTCCTTGTCTCAATTAGACGTGCTTGTACAGTATATGTAGTAATTATCCATAGTTGTTAAAAAGGTCTTCATTCAGAGAATACGACATCCACAATGGGCAAAGAAATGTGTGATGCTATAGGATCAAAGCACATGTTTAAATTTTTCAGGCAATATGAAGTGGTGTTGTTCCAAATATTTACTGTGATAAACTCTTAGGCCTTTAGTTTCATGAAAAAAATATTAGAACAAAATTAACCGGTTATAACCAGTTACCAGCATTTAAAAATAACGTTTTCACTCAGGAACAATTGACTTCACTTTGTTCCAGTTTTCGGTTGCATTCTGTTACAAATTTCGTTCATTTTCGTTTTTTGTTTTTGTTCCTTGAACTGTTTTTAGTCCCTGTTTTTTATATCTGTATATAGAGTTGAATAATGCATTGGCAATGTACACTAAGATTCTCTTGCCAATAAAGTTTGATACGAGTTGAATCTGCCCATTTGATCCTATTATTAAAAAAAAAAAAAAAAAAGTAAACTGGAAAATGACAGAAGATTTTGCCCAAATTGTAATTACAGCATTTACATTGATTTTATGGCATGTATACATATACTTCTATCAAAGTTTAATACCTGTAAAAATGTTTAACTCCATTCGAAAAACAAAACTACAACAAAAAATAAATAAAAAAAATACATTTTAACATGTACATTTAAATAATTAAAATAAATGATCACTAACCAATTTCTTGCAAGTTCTTTAAGACAAAATTTAAAGTAAATATATTTATGATTTTTTAAGGTTTGTTTTAAGGGCTTTTGAAAGATACCAAATTTTTGAGAGTTTGGCCATGACAACTTCCTCTCATTTGTCTATAAATATGGATTGAAATGTATCAGTTCAATTCAGCATATTAAAGACAATATGAATTAAATATTTTTTTTTCAATAAACTATTTTGATCATATGTATTTTATGCACTAAACACTATACTGACATTTAAAAAAAAAGGGAAATTGTAAAACTTTTTTCGCTGGGTCTCAAGAACTAACGGTAAAATGACATCACAGTTTGTAATGTAAAATAATGAGATTTTGAGCAGGCTGCATATATGATAATACACAGAAATATTAGTTCACTCTTTAAATATATCTTATAAAAAGTACATGTCAGAATTTTCAAAGCTCTGTTAAATTTTATTTTATTTTATTTTTTATTTTTTTTGTGGTGGGGATGAATGGAATGGAATGGTGATTGAGAGATTTACCTCAAAAGCCTGTTGTATCATATTTGATACATGTAATTTCATATGG